>NC_080593.1:94328597-94928597 GCF_027887145.1 Ammospiza caudacuta | reverse complement strand
ACCTCCTCAGCTGTGCCAAGGTGCTTCTATTGGTAGGCAAGGAGGAATAAAAGACAATTAAAATTCAGTTTACTGAAATGACACAAATCCCCTTTCTGCCCCCTTTCACTAATTCAGACTATGAGACAGTAAAACAATTTCTCACACTGGCACAACATGGAAAGTGGTAAAGTCATCACAAGTGGTTTCGGATAACTTGCCATAGGGGCTGAACTTCTTCAAGCATCCCTGCCACTGGGAAAGATGCCAGTGACACCTGCATCCCTGCTGAACTGACTAGGGAGAGTAAGGGTCAACGGGAAAGGATGAAAATCACACCTTCCTACAAAGCCAGCAAACTCTCCATGGTGAGGCTTTGCCTGTAAACTGCAGAGAAGAGTCTCTGGAGACTCTGGGAGTTAATTGTTTGGGATGTCTGCAATGGTGGTCCAGTCCTCTCTGCACTAGGACATGGACCCCTGGGATTAGAAACATCCTTGTATTGACAGGCCAGACTTACACTGTGATAGTGTCAATACCCAGGCATTACTGTAGCTGGAGGAGCAGGAGCAGCAGCCTGCCTGGGCAATCATGCTCTACCTCCTGACTAGGGAACAATGAATGGCAAACCATGCACTTTGCTGTTTGAACCTAGTCTTGGAAGCACTAATCTGCCTGAGTTTAGTTTGCACCTTCCCTACCTTAAACCAGGTCCAGTCTCCTAAGCACTAAAGCAGGAATTATACAGTAGCCTTGGCAGTAGTGCTACTTCATTGACCTGTAGTGCTGCTAATTAAAAAATACACACACACAAAAAAAAAAAAAAAAAAAAAAAAAAAAAAAAAAAAAAAAACCCCAAAACACCTGTTGTCCTCTTACTGCAAAAGTTCCACACTGTTGTCTCCTATCATAAAAATTTCATGCCCTCTTGGTGTTTCTCAAGGGCATTCTTCTTAACAAAGTAGCCAACCAGCTCTCATCACAACCAGCCAACCCACTCTTTTATAGCCCTCTTCTTCTCACTGGTTACAGCCGTGGCCTATTAAAGTCAGGCCTGTTCCTAATCTTTGATAATTGGCCCAGCTGCAGCTCCTTAGGGGTAAGATTACTTTCTACACTATCTTTATTTTCTTATATTCTGTCCCCCTACAAAAAGCCCTGCCTTGCTGCCGTCATTCATTCTTCTTTTCTTTTTTTCTTTACGCAACCTGGGCTCACTGTATATGTCAGCTCATGGTAGGAAACTGGGGTGGAGGAGGTGGTAGCAGTATTCCAGCAGAATGCTACAGGCAGGCAGGCATGGAAGGAGCTCATTATTTTTGCAGGTAAGAGGCGTGTGGATGTCTGGCAGCAGCCAAAGAGGCAAGGTTCATGCTTCAAATGCTGTGTCAGAAGCAAGACAGTGGGGTAATAACATGAAATTGTTGTGCTTAAGAGGTCATAGATCCAAAAATTTATATTTTTTGTAGAGCAGGTAAATAGTGATGAAATAAAGTTATCTTTCTAGAAGCTGATAGAGAATTAGACTCAATACATAAGTAACTATATGACATTTTATGCCCTTTCTTATGCAGACTTAATGGTCTAACTTTTCCCTCCTTGGTCTTAGAAAAGATATGAAATTTGCAATTTTTTTTTTTTTTTTGCTTCCTGCCAGGACAAAGAACCCAGGCCCAGGTTCATTGGTGGAAGTAAGAATATGTGTATCCAGTGAGCAAGAAATGCAGTTTTCTGCTCAGCCCTGAGGAAAAATTGGCAGAAAAGGAAGGAAGAGGTCAGCAGGTATTCTATGTCCATCATAAAAGGATGCAGCTACAGTAAGGAAAAGAGAGCAGAGGAGAGAAGGAGTACAGTGCATTTCATTGAAAGATATATATTCATATCCAGATAAGATTGGTTGACATTGCTGTATGTTAAAAGCTTACTTTATTCTTTTACTAATACATTCATTTTTTGTTTATTTTCTTTAAAGGATATGTTTATTCTATACATATAAACAGCAAACTGTAAAGACTGCAAATCGTATCCATCTCAGTAGTAATGGTATCTGTGGTGGTAAAATCACCCCTGACAATTTAGAGATCTGCTTAGTGTCAAGAAAAAACATGATACATTTATTTGGTAAGTGACACCAATTTCAAAGTGCTCATGTTTCTTGTGAAGGCCATAGTATACAGTAGTCCGTGACACACAGGAGTGCAGCAGTGTAGTACTATACCAGCAATATAACTCTTACTGGACTCACATTGTGCTCTCACTGAAAGCATTTCAGATTTTTTAACGAGACATAAATGACTTTGATCTCCCAGATCCACCACACACTTGTAGAGTGCTTGAAATATGAGGTTTATGCAGTAATCCACCCCTTTAGGATGGAGGGTGACCAATCACGGTCCTGCTGCAGTGAAAATGATCCTTTCACTGAAACCAGGCATCACTACCAGAAGCAAGCCACAGGATTTCCAGGGCTGCCGAGCCTCTTCCTTTGCTCTCATCCAATAAGCATCTTTCTGTGCTTATATTTATGAGTGCAATTAGGCAGCTCAAGTGCTGTGTTTCTATAATGTGGCTGTTACCGCATGACAAAAACCCTCGATGGCAAAGTGCAACAAGCAAAATGCTGCAACTTGTGGATTTTAATTTGGTCCTGAGAAAGGAGGCATGTATCCCTTCAATGTAGCACAGGTTCAGCAGCACCGAGGCTCCCTGCACAAGGAGTTTGCTACGCCGTCCCCAGCCATGGCGTTATCTCACAACAGGTGCCGAGGCAGCCGCCGTCCCCATGGAGATGAGGTGACGGAGCCAGGGAGAGGCAGATGAGTTCTGGACCAAAGGTTAGCCTCTTCCAGGTCTCGAAGTGACCCAGCTTTTCTGGAAAGGAATTGGGCAATCCCTTTCCCAAGGGAAGCCAGGACTGACCTGACGATGACAACCACCCCCCTCGTACCTCAAACCCGTTCTAATGAACCCAGAGGAGAATTCCTACGGGGCAAAGGCTGAGGGTGCAGCTGTGGACGGCACGGTCTGCTGGGGAGGGCCGGCGCTGCGGCCGTCTCAGGTGGTGCCCCGGCGGCGGGGCCGGCCCAGGCCGGTGCAGCGCCGCGGCCGCCGGCAGATGGCCCCCGCCGCAGCGCCGAGCGGCGGCATCGGCCGAAGGAGGGGCCGGCGTCGCCGTCGCGCTAAATCCCCGAGCCCACTGCCCTCCTCCTCCTCCCTCGCCGCGATGGCTTCCTAAGGGCGATGCTCCCGGCCGCCGCCGCCTCCCCGCTCTGTCGCCGGGTGCTCGGTGGGCGCGGGCGAGCGGGCGGCTCCCGCGCGGTTCGGGGGCCGGGCCGGGGCCCTCCCGGGGCGGGGGCAGCCGCCGCCTCCCGCCGGTGCCGGGCGGGGGAGCCGGGCGGCGCGCAGGCGGGAACGGGGGAGCCGGCGCGGGGGCCGCCGTGAGCCCGCAGCGCCGCGCCTGACGGCCGCCTGCGGACCCTCCATCCCTCCCGGGAAATGCCCCTCCTGGCCGGGGGCGGCATGTAGCGCGGGGGGAGCGGGCTCCGCGGGGGCGGGAGAAGCCCCTTCCCTCCGCCCGCGCTCGCAGCCGCGCACACACCCGTGCTCCGCAGCGAGGCGCACGGCCGGCCCTCCTCCTCCTCCCCCGCCCGCTGGGTGCATGCCCGCCTCGCCCGGCGCAGGGACGGCGCGCCGCTGAAGCAGCCCCGCCGCCGGGCATCCCCGGGCGCCGGGCAGCGCCGCCGCCATGGCCGAGGAGAGCTCCGACGTCCCCAAAGAGTTGATCGGTAAGGGACGGGGCATGGCTGCGGGGTCCCGGGCGAAGGGACTGCGGGGGCAAGTTTGGAGGCCGCCGTGCGCGGGATGCAGCGCTGCCGGAGATGGGGCTGGGTCTGTGGAGCTGGGGAAGCGCCGCGGGGGCTGGTCAGGGAGCCCGGGGGCTCCGCTCGGGGCTGGAGGGACTCGAAAGAGCCGCGGGGGGCGGCGAGGCCGCGTTGCTGCGTGTGGGCAATGGGCGGGCGGGGGTGCGGGGCTGCGGCGGGCAGGGGAGGCGGCCGCGGGCAGAGACTGAGCCCCGGGGGGTACGGTGCGTGTCCCCCCCCGGAGCCGTGTGTCCGGGGTGCCGGCAGGCTGCCAGCGCTGGCGGACGCGCTGGGAAGCTGCCCCGGCCCCCCGCACCGCCGCCCGCCCGGGGCACGTCCTCGGTGCGCCTCAGCTTGGCGGCACGGGCTGCGGCTCCGCTCGGTGCTGTTTTATTTATCCTCCCGGGTTTTGCCTAGTTTAAGTCTCGTTTTTCTCTGGATGTAGGAGGGAGTGAGGGTATTTGTAATTAAAGTTTTATGGCCCCGTGCACACGAGCCTCCATCCTGCATGGTTTACGCTTAGGAACTCAGTCACAGGTGATGGCGAGGACCCTGAAAATGCTGTCACCTCTTTTGGGGAGCTTCCAATAAATGGATCGTTACGCAGGCGGCGTGTGTGTAACCAGTGTCATTTGGGGATAACCGGTCTGATGCTCCAGGCCTTCAGCTACCTTGTTCAGGCCTAATTTCCTTTGGTTTTGCCTGTTGAAGAGCTATCTAGAGATCTCACCGGCATTGTAATGATTTAAAGTGTTGTCTTAAGGACAGATGGAAACAGAAATTTGTCAGGCAGCAAGGTATATGCGGCGTTGAATACAGTCCTTCAAACCTTACTTAGGTAATTTACATTGTTGCATTTCCTTCAGTTTCCTCAGCAAGTGGTTTTAGCATTTATCAAATACTGGTAAAGTCTGGGTGGGCATTTGCAGCTGCTGCAGATATTTTTTTCTGTAGAGTCAAAATAGCTCTATTTTGCAGTCCTCTTGGTCTCCAAACCATGTGGTTTACAGAGAGACCGTAGTCTATAGCTTGCTGCTAAGAAATGATGAGGTGGGAAGAGTTCTAGGAGTAGATATGGTTCAAACCATGCAGTTTTCCTATTTTAAAGTGGCCAGGCATGTTTGAGTGCTAATACACAGTATTTCTTACTCACCATGGGTCTGCACTCTAGTGTTGTAGGTGAGGTGTGCTGCATACTACAGGGAAGAATAAGGTGAGCATCTTCACAGCCTCCTCTGGTGGCTTTGAACCATCTTAAGAATTACCCCTCAGCCCTGGTGCCCTGCACTCACTCAGCTTGATTTGTCAAGGGCTATTCTGAGGTGTGGGGATCTGTTCATGTAGATTGGTTTAATTTCTAGCAGTATTTTGGTGTCCACATGTTAAAATTTAACCTCTAAATAGGCTCTTTGTAATAACCATGTTTTGAGAGCAGGATGAAAGGATGTGCTTTAACGCAGAGTGATTGGAGTGTGGAGATTAAACTGGGGATAGGAGTGTTTGAGTTGCAGTTTTTGTTCTGTTACTCACTTCCCGTGTGACCTTTGTCAGGTCTCGTAGGTCATAGTCTTCAAAGAAACCCTCTCTTACTGCTGGCTTGCCTGGATCCACTCCTCCCAGGTGTGGGTGTCTGAAGCCTCCAGCATGAGAAAAGTGAACCTTAATGTTATATTTCCATCTCTCAGTCTGAAAATTTATTTTGTGAGTCCATCCAATGTCAGGGAATTCCCAATGGAGGGAATTGTCTTTAGTTCCATGCAGAGTATCTATGAAATCACTATCTTAGTTCTTTGAAGTAGTGCTTTTAACCCTTTCGGGCAGATAGAGCCTTGTGAGGAGCTGGCATCCTGATGATGCTTTGTGCAGTCTGGGGTCCCAGGCCCCTTCTCTCCCTATGGCTTGTTGGAGTAAGAGTGCTGGAGCTGAGGGCTTGCAGTCATTCCCATTTCTGCTGTGTAGGACCCATGGAACAGCAAAGGGAAGTGCACCTCTACATGCAGGTGTGTCAGGAGGAAGTCCCCTGCTAGATGCAGGCACTTGGAGCTGTTTGTGGGAGAGGAGAAACCAAAAAGCACAGGCTGCACATGGAGGTAAAGTGGCAGAGAAGCAGCAAGACCACCTGCAAGGAGACAGGACTCGATTAAATAGACTCTATGGTCAGCTCGCTTCTGGGTTTCCGAGCGGGGGCAGAAGGACCGGAATTGGGCATTACCCATGGGAGAGGAGGCCTTGGGAGAGCAGTTCTCATCGGGCTGGACTTTCCCCTGGGTTCCGCTCACCTGGCTGCCCCGGGATCTCGCAGCCTGGCCCCGTCCCAGGCGGTTGCTCCGGGAGCCGGCCGCGCTGGCTGCCTGCCACCGGGGCTGCCGCGCCTTGGGACAGGCTCCTCTGGGCCAGCCGCTGCTACCGAGGAGCTTTTGTGTCCTCATAGGGAAATTAAAATTCCTGGGGAAAACATGCCGATTCTGCAGAAAGAGCTCTTTCGGGTGAAGAGTCTCTCTGACCGGCCACGTTTCTGACTTGCACACCCTTCTGCCCCGCAGGCAGAACACAGTGGCCTGGGTTAAACATCCAGGCTTAATAAATGGTGTGTTGTTTGTGCTAACGTCTTCTGACTACCGAATGAAAATTGTGCAGAAAGCGCTATACAGAGCACTATAATTAAAAGCCTCAGGAATAGCCTATTATCTTTCATTTTTGCTTTTAAACTTAAGCGTGCCCGAGGGCAAAGTGTATGTGTCTGGAGAGGGTGGAGACTTTCCTTTTACAGATGCCTGTTGTTGGGCTGGAAATAGGTTAATGTGTTTAAAAGATTTCTTTCTCATTCTCTTTCAGTGGGGGCTGGGGAGTGAAACTTACGGAAGGTGCCAAATTGGCTCTTCTAGATGAACTCCTCTGTTTATCTCTCAATTACATCAGTGTCAGTAGTTGTATAAGCTTTCTAGACACAGTTCCCTGTGTGTCTGTTCCCTTCGGGCCAGGGTGCAAATGTTCAGGGGAAAAGCTGGTTCGTGTCATAATTGGCAGAGACTGTGTAATCATGTGTGTGCGTGTACATATTAAAGCGTTATGGCAGCTAAGGTAGCTTTGGTGCTGGCACCATGGAGTGGCTACGTTGTTGCTGGGATTTGGACCAAGACCAAAGCTGCCTCCACAGCATCCTCTGCATAGCTGCCAGGTGTTACTATCTGGAAGTCTGCTTGGTTTGCTTCGCTACTTCAATGCACAGAGTGCAAAATGTGTGAACAGTTGCTCTTCCATTGCCTGACCCATTTAGCCTCCTTGATATTAACAAGAGGTGGAAATTTGTGCAGTGCAAGAAGCTAATTTGCTTTCGTAAGCTTTTCAGGTACAAATAATAGCAGTGAGGAATTTGCTTTATTTTCCCAGAATGGAGCTAAGCAGTGCTGTGGCTTGTCTTGGGAATGCTTTTGATATGTAAGTAGTGCTGGGAAGAAAATACCAAATTGTGTTTAGAATCCAGGCATATGACATCAATAATGCTATCATAGTAGACACAAATTATTGTGTAGATGGCATACTTAGAAAATAATACTTGTGTTAGGTTGTGTTTAGTACTGGTGCATGGGCATGAGACTTCCATGAGTGCAAGCAGTTGGACAACATAGCTCTGCGTCTTTCTGTAAACTCAACAGTGGCATCTGTTTCCTTCTTGTGTTGACACTGAAGGTATTTAATGAAGATATTTTCTTTTGTTTCAGAAAGTGTCAGGGATGTTATTGGGAGGAAAATCAAAATTTCTGTCAAGAAGAAAGTAAAGCTGGAAACCAAGGGAGATAAAGTGGATAACAAAATATTGGTAAGTACAATAGAATGACTCAGATTACAAATGCAGAGGAAAAGCCAGTATCTTTTCAGAATGCATTAAATCTCCTCTGGAAGTATTCTTTGAACTTTCTGTGTGCCATAAGATGTCCATGTGATTTATTTTCTTACTTTTTCTTGCTTTCATGATAGCCTGCATAGGGTTGGTGTGCAGCTGTGCATGTGTACACACACTTGTTTATCACTGAATTATTTTTCAGAGTTTTGGATATTGTGTTGTGGACTGATGATAAAGCAAACTACTATTGGAACCTGTTCTAAAATATTCTGCTGCCTTTGCTGGTTAGGTTTCCTGTTTATATCCACAAGAGTTTTAAGTGGCCAAGAAATGCAAAATGAAGTGTGTAGAATTAATTTTGAGCATCTGAAGCTGTTATGCAGTGAAGAGCAACAGTAAAACTGTTGGGCTTTTTGAACTCAAATGACTATTTGTGTTTTTTGGTATTCTCAACATGTTAAGTCTTACATCTGCATTTTAAAATAAATGCTTAATGTGTGGGATTGTAAATTGTTCTTAAAACTGTAATGGAGGAAAGTGTCAAATTAATCTCACTTAAGTATGCTTTCCTGTTTTCTCAAAAATAGTTTTGCTGGTCTGTCTTGATAGGAAGAAAGCTGTGGTAATGAGCTGCTACATTTGCATACTATCTTGAACACACAAAAAGACATGCGACTGTATTTCCTTGTTCTTTTGATACATTTATATCAGGAGAACTCTTAGAGTAAAAAGCACAATTAAGTACAATGCTGCCATAATATTTTGCAAGATATTTGAAATTTGGTGTCTTCATGCTGTTTCATATTTGAAAGTTTTGTTAACAAAGCTGTTATCACAGATATTAGGTACATTCTCCATGCAAATATGCTATTTTGTCTTTCAAAACCACAAATTTTTAATCACTTCTGAATTATCTTCCTAAAGTACAAGTTGCTATCCCTGGGCATTACGACTGTAGATAATGGCTCACTTTTCTGTGAGAGCCACTACTTAAAGAAACTTGAAATATTTTCTGTTTAATATCTACCCATGTTATATGTAGTTCCTTGATTTACAGTTTCTGTACTGGAAATAGATTGAATATGTGAATGGTGATTGATTGATTGTCTCTATTTATTTGAAAGCCATGTTTATAGGGAAGGCTGACAGGTTTCACTGAAGTAGTTACACTTGATTGGCTTTTGGACTTACATGGAATCATAACTATTATCAATAGTGAAATATATTGTGGAAATACTGAAATACTGTTCTGAACTGATGGGATAAAGAGAATGTCAAGCTTTGAATCATCAGTGAGGTTTCTGAGGGATGTACTACTTGGCAGTAAAAGGCCTAAATGTGCCTTGGGTGTTTTTTCTCTCTTTAATCTCCTGAGCTCTCAGGTGGGGACTGTCACCTTCCATGACTGAGGAGGTACTGAAAGGGAGAGAACATTTCAGAGGTTCACGATTCAGTGAGCGCTACTTGTGTACATACATGTAGGTTTCAGTGCACAAGATAAGTGTTGCAGGGGAATGATTTACTGGATGTTGTCTGCTATAACCACTTGTTCTTTGATGCAGAAATGCAGGGGATTTATATTGGTGGGGGAAAAAGTTTTTATTCATAGAGAAATTGATTATATTGATTGCTGGAATTGGATTTTGTGTTTTCTTTTGCTGTGGAAGCAAACTGCCTTTTGTGAAGCTGCAAATCACTAAAGATGCTTTTTTTACAAGGTTTCTCTGAGTGTGTAAATCTTTATATCAGGTCGTTTGGTTTGGTTTTTTGTTTGTTTGGGTTTTTGGGTTGTTTTTGTAGTTTTGGGAGTTTATTTTTCTTTCTTGCAGAGGTGCTGAATGTTGTCTGCTGTGGCAAAGGCCTGTAGAGACTGTGGTTCACTTTGGGGATGCAAAGTTCCATGAAACATAGAATGCTCTGAAAAAAATTACACCAGAAACACTTTAAGTTTGGTACCTCAAATTAATGGAGACTTTTTGGCCTTACTGTGTCAGCACAGTCTCACTTCTCACCTGTGTAGTAGAGGACATACGCCCTTCTCTCATCAAAACAGTGACACTGAAAATAAATAACCTTACTTCAGAACTGACTGCTTAGTACTAAACACTTCAGGAAATCTTCCTGGAAAACTAAGCAATTTTGTACTCTGAGCTGGAACTGAAAGGTTTTCAGTAAATAATGCGTATGGCCACGTTCTGACCAGAGTGGGTAAAACCAAGTTGCTGTGCCTTGGGTGAGCCTGTCAAATGCAATGCTGAATGAAATGCTGGCAGCAAAAGCAGCTCAGTAATTAAAGACTGTATCCTTAAGTGAACGCACCAGTGGGCTCAAATGTGATTGCATGGGCAGCCTTCATGCCAGCACTCCTCAACTCCTGAGAGCTTGGTTTTGAAACATTAATCTTCTGAGTACTGTCTCTTGAGTGCACATGTGGCAAATGGATTGTTTTGAGATTTTGGGTTGAATTTCCTTAGTTGTTGGGTGTTTTTAAGCAAATTAGGTGCCATGCTTTGGGTCTAGCACTTAATAGGGAGAAAATACTAGTTGCCCTCATTGAGGTAACCCCAGAGCTGTTGTGAAATGTGCTCATGGCTTTAGAGGAGGTTGATCACAGAGGCTGGCACTGAGCCCTGACACCCAAATCTGTGTTTTAATTAAATGATCTCTCATCCTTTCTTCCTAGGGAAATTCAGCAAAATCACTTTGAGCAAGGGAGCTTATTTAAAAATGACTGCACTTGGCAGGTAACTATAAAAACACTTGACTGCTGGCCCTGTTGTTCACAGTGTATTCAAGGTACAGACTACTAGAATATGAATGTAACCATCTGCTTAAGTCACTCTGTTATAGGAAGTTCCTCTGATAATTAAGATGGAAATTAGAATCTGAGACAACAGAAAAAACAGTGCAAAGCCCCTGGTGTTGCTTGCAATAGGATCCCAGTATTAAACTGGTGAAGTTGGAGGATAAAGACCATGCTGTAGGGGAATACAGTATGGGTAAGTGAAGGTGGTATAGAATGTAATCTTATCCCCTAAAGAGTTGCAGCTGGGTTAATTACTAAAGATTAGGAGCAGGCCTGATGTTAACAGGCCACACCTGTAGCCAATAAGAAGAGTGTTATAAAAGAGTGGATTGGTGGGAACTGGAGTCAGTTGGCTGCTGTGAGGATAAGAATCAGTGCCTAGAGGAGCTGCCTACAAGGTACATCAAGGAGGTATGAAACTCTAGCAATACGGAACCTTTGCAATATAATGATAATGGAGCTCTTGCAATATAATGATAACACCATGCTTGCCTTAAGATGCTTTGGGATCCCAGATTTAGGTGCCAGAGTTGGGAAATTATGTCTAGGAATTTTGATATAAACCAGATTTTTTTCAGTCTGTACAAGGAGTTTGCTGCCTCAGTAATCTCAATCTGCAGTTATTTAGTTTTTCGGTTAGTCATAATGATGCAAAACAGTAAACATCATGAGCTGCTGAGCTGCCTCTGGTCTGCTGGCACCAAATCTCATGTGTTTGGGCAGCAAACGGGTATCCAGCCCTGAAAAGGCAATAACCAGCTTGAACAGGCAGAAAAATCAGTCCTCAAGTGATTAGGGCTAAACCCCAGTCCCATCTGGGTACTCTGGCAGAGCCAAGCTGCATTGGGGAAAGTGAGGAAACATGCAGGCATATGGGAGGCCTTGAAAGGTGCCAAGCTGCCCCACAGGGTGAGCAGAACAGACATTGTGGGGGCTCCCCAGTGGGGCACAGTCCTACTGTGGGCCAGGGAGACACTCAGCAGGACTGGGGTGGCAGCTGAGCTCCAGTGGTGACAGCACTGCAGTGACCCACAGCTGGCTCAGTGGGGTGGCCTCAGCTGGGAAAGCGACTGAGTGCAGGTGTAGCTGTGTAGTGCAGGCCAGAGCTGAGTGCCAGAGCTCTGAAGCAAGGTGGGGAGCCCTGGTCAAAGCTTGTTCCTGCCTTTGGGGTCACATACCTGCGCTGTGTTGGCTGCAGGCAGCCCAGCTGTGGCAGAGCCCTTGAGCAGGTGGCTCCAGGTGGCCCTCAGCCAGAGGCAGAGTACTCCTGCAGGAGTGGACCCAGCTGTATTTTGCTTCAATGGGATGCTCATCACAGTATTTTGATTTGGTTAAAATAGATAGAGATGTCACTCTTTTCTAAGCAGCAGAGGATTGCTTCGGTTTTGTGTGATTGTTTTTTTCAAACCTGTTTTTTTATGAGGACGAGGTTGAAGGCATCATGCTGAATGCCTGTGGTGTTTCTCCTCACACTGATAACTTCTGACCTTCTCTCCAGTTTCAGCTTAAGCTGATGGGTATGGAGAGGTCTCAGTTGTGATAAGAGGGGAGTGGGGGGAGACAGCCAGAAAAAGAAGAGAAATTTTACACCTACTCTGTCTTCTGAGGCCTCCACCTTTTGCCACCATAAGGGATCAGGCAGAACTCCCTGTTGGCGTCTGAGATACTTCAGTATTTTCTTCTTCCTCTTTTTTTTTCCTTTTTTTTTTTTAATCCATAGGCCTCAGTGATTATCAGGCTATCACATGCAAACAAATACTTTTAGGGACTGGGCTTCTTCTTACTTTTGGTGTTTGTGGTGGTGCTTCCCCCCGCCCCCTGCAAAATAGCTGAGATATCTGTATATAATTTTGCTGATTATTGCCTTCTGCCTTTTCTTTCTCTCAGATTTTTTGTAATTAGCAGCAAACTTTGAGAAGTTAAAATGTGAGCTAAAGTCAATATGTGCAATAAATGTGACCAACTCCTTATGAAATATTGATGTTTTTAAGAGTGGTTCATGGAAGGTTGGAATTCAGGATTCATCTTATTTTTTGTCTTTGCTATTAGAAAAAGAGAATATTCCTGCTCTAGTTGCCTTTGAGATTAGTTTTCCTTTCCAAAGTAGTACTATTTTAGACATAAAAGATGAGGAGATACTGCATAGTGACCTTGCTGTCTATATGTTTGGTCAGGCTTCTTTGCTTTGTTGCTGGGTTTATTTTGATTTTTTTTGTTGTTGTTGTCTTCCTAATCTTAAGGCTATAGAATAGTGTGATGCCATGTAGTGACCAAAAGCACTTTATTAGGAAATTCCTTTGAGGAGTCTCTGTTATGCTTCTGCCCTCAGTCATTTACATTCTCTTTGTTAAAATATCACAGTGTTACTTCTGAAACTGAGACAGTTGCTTTGGCAGGTGGCTCTCCCTAAAATTTACTGTATTCCCAACGTAAATTCACTGGGAGCAATTCATATGTCCTTGTCACTTTCTCTGGGACATATGTTTCCATGGGCTTTTAAAACAAAAAACTGAATTGACTTCTGTCAAAGAAGTTTATATTTTTTCTGTGCACATGGTCTGAGATTTCATGTTCTGCTTCTAAAGACTCTCTTATAAAGACTGGAATTCTATTTAAAAAATAAAATCTATCTGTGTTTACTTTCAAAGGAGCAATTATGGCCATTTTGTGTGCTCTCCATGTGGCTTCTGAACCATGCTTGAACGATGTGGCTGACTCTTGTGAAGCAACGGAGAAAAGCCTGAGCTCCTGTGCCTGTTCAGCTATCTGGATGGAGGCAGTAGTATTTTGCTCTGCCAAAACTATTTTGGGGTTAAAAGCTCTGGTGCTTGTTCTCCATTGCTCATCTTTTGTCTTGATCCATCCACGATATTCAGTTTGAATAGAGATGAATTTCACTTCCTGCCTTAAAAAATATGCACTTCTTTTAAACCACTAAGAGCATGAAGCTCACAGGGTTGTCTGAGGTTGGTTTTACATAAAATGTGTGCAATCTCACACGTTATATCATGACAGCTGGTGTGTGATAATGATGTTAAATAGGGACATTCTTTAAAAGTAATGGTGTTTCCTCTTCTCTGCCCAGAATATTGACTGTTATGACATATATCTTAAGTGTGTCTTTATGAAGATGAAAGGAGGTAGGTGTTGGTACATCCCTCATGTCAGGAAATCTAAGTGAAGTGAGGTAGGGTAATCAAAAAATACTTAGATGTGAAAATGTATCTTAATGCATTTAAAGGTGTGTCTTAGAAAGCAACTGAACTGTGGCCTGTAAGATTGCTACAAAAAACTGAAATAAGAAGAGTAGTACAGGAAATAGAATTATTAATTCAGTCATGCAGTTGCATATGTTTCCAAAATAGGAAACATTTTAGAAAAATATACATGTGCAAGTTTCATTGAAATTTACATTTCTGTTATACATGGATCCATAAGGTTACTTTTAACTGGTGGGAGTACCATGAAGATGATCAGAGGAGTGGAGTACCTCTCTTATGAAGAGAGACTAAGAGAATTGGGGGTTTTTCAGCCTGGAGAAGAAAAGGCTCCAGGGAGAGTCTACTGCAGCCTTCCCGTACTTAAAGTGGGCTTATAAGAAAAACAAAGTCAATTTTCTTAACAGAACCTGTTGTGTTAGGAAAAGGGGGAATGGTTTTGAACTAAAAGAGGGTTAGTTTAGACTAGATGTAAGGAAGAAATTTTTTATGATGAGGGTGGTGAGGCACTGGAACAGGTTGCCTGGAGAAGTTGTGGATGCCCCATCCCTGCATGTGTTCAAGGTCAGGCTGGATAAGGCTTTGAGCAAACCTAGAAGGTTTCCCTGCTCCTTGCAGGGGGTTGGAACAAGAGGACCTTTAAGGTCTCTTCCAACCCAAACTGTTCCATGATTCAGTGGTTCAATGAATTGCTGGTAGTACATGCAAGTGTAGAAATTAAGGATGATTTCTTGCACCTTGAGTATAGTGTGCTCTTTCCATGCTTTGGGAGGACAGAAGTGCAGCTTGTTCTCCTTTTCTTTAGCTCTGGATAACTGGTACAGGCAGGGAAAGGAAAGAAAAAGGGACTCCTTTTTCAGTGCCCTTAAAGCACCTGCTGTTGTTCTGGCTCATGTACTTTGCATTTACACGTGCACCTGCAGTGTTCTGGAGGGAGGAAATGTGGACATGATCTCACTCAGCATGTTCTGGTTTTCTCTACACAGCTCTAACAGTTGTAGGGGTAAAAAAAGTGGTGGGAGGCAGGAATCTACTGTGGCTCTGAACTGATCATGGAATCTTTCCTCCTGTCAATTTTTTTGTAGCCCAATTAGAAAGCATTTCCTTTTTAAACTGCCATGCTCTTTCTACTTCTCTTGCTGAATATATAATGTACCAAAGTGGTTTGCTAATGTGCTTTTGCTTTGAGAGGGCCTGACTCCTTGCCACCATTATTTATGAAATTAAGCCTTTACTGAAAACGAGGATTTTCACTGAAATCTGTGCATAAAAGAGGCAGAAGACTGATTATTACATACAATTTCTCTAAAGCTGAAAACAAAAAATAGAAAATGAGCATTGGTGTCAACTTCTTGTCTCACTCGCTCTTTGCCATTGGTGGCTTTTTTGCCCAAGAAAGACAGGACTTGGAAACAGAATGTGTTATTTGGTAGACATATATGTGTGTGGGGTTTCTTTTTTTTTTTCTTTTTTCGTCTTACAGCTTGTTTCATCTGCCTGACTTACTTTAAGAGAAGACTTCTCATGCAGAGAATGTGGTTTACTTTGGTATAAGTAGTGTGAAGGAGGACACAGTGAACTTGAGAATGGCTGCAAGGGCTCCTAAGTGAAAAACTAGTGTAGTGTGAAAAATGCTTCTCATTGCTCAGAGACCCACTCTTCAGACATTCTTGTGGTGGAAAAATTGGTGAGTGCCACTGATTTGTTTGATTATTAAAATACTTACTTTAGCTCACCTAGAGTTCTTTTTTTCCTCATGGTGGTGGTAATTACTTTACTGTGTAAAGTAATTACAGGCCCAGGATATAAAATTATCCTTTATAATTTGGCTGCTGCTAGTGGTGCTCTGTATAGCTACCTGAGTCCTCAGACTGATTTCTGCCCTTGGTCCTGTCTCATCTCTCCCCGTTTCTGAAACATCTACTCTGTGTCAACTCATGAGCGATATCTTTGTCTTAGTGATAGCTTCCCTAATTTGATTATTTCAGATGACAAACTGTTAGGATGCCAAATATAAGAGCCAGATTCTTATAACCCTATACTCTTGGAACAGATTTAACCAAATTAATTGGCCTCCTGGATAAGGGAAGAGAGACCCTGGCTCAGAGAGTTAGGGGCGGTGCAGAATAAGATCTGAATAGCTGTGGCATGTGAAATTTAACACTAGCACAACAAAACAAATTTCTGCTATGAAGTTCAGAGAAGGAGTCACATTGCTGGTGTTGATACAAATTAAAAGGGTTTGTGGTTCCTGTGAGGCTGCTGGAAAAGTGCTCACAGGTAGAAACTGTTGTCAAGTGAGAAGTAGCTCTTATTTGAACAGGTTACATTTCTGGATCTTCCTTGCAAAGTGACCTTTATAAAAAAAGTAAATACAAGAATTCTGGTCTGGACCTGAAAGTGTATGTGGAGGGATAGAATGTAGGAAAATAGTGCAGAAGGTAGTCTCACCCCTGAGGAGTTGCAGCTGTACCAATCACCAAAGATTAGGAACAGGCCTGCCCTTAACAGGCCACAGCTGTGTCCAATAAGAAGACAAGTGCTACAAAAGAGTGGGTTAGCTGGGTGAGGAGAGAGTTGGAGTTTGTTGGCTGTGCTGTGAAGAAGGAGTTAGTGCTGTGAGGAGCTGCCCATGAGATATCACCCAGAGGTATGGAAGATTTACAGTAAGGTGAGAACAAGTGTGGGTGTCGTGTAGCTTATCCTCTTGGCAGACAAGTGACATTTGTATCCCTGCATAGAGTAGAAGGCCTGTGTGACAGCAGGATGGGCCTCAAAGTGTGCATGTGGAGATGGAAAACAGAAGAGATGCTGGGTCTATATTCCCCTTAACATTTTCATCCTGCTTTGCACTTTCAAGTGCTGCTTGTTCCTATGCTTTGTAGATCAGTTGATAACTAATTTTTTTCCCCCTTTCCACAGCTGAAGCAGTGGGTAGCAGCATACTGCCTGTGGGGTAGACAGTCTGTTTGGGATGTCTGGAAGCACTCTCTTGGCCAGGGCTTAGGAAGCTGAGGTCCTTTGGAAAAAGCCATTTCCACTTTGTGCCTCAAAGATGCTTGCCAGAAGCATGTCTTTATGGAGTAGCCACTTAAGGCACACATCACTTGAACTGCAGTCATTCCCTTGTACCTAAGACTTGGTCAAACCACTGCTTTTGTAGAACTCTGTGAGATGTTGAGGATTTGAGCGAAGTTACAGATACCTACTTCTTGGGGCCAGGGAGCAAAGCAAGAGGGTGGGTGAGATAGCTGTTGCAGAGCAGCTTCTACTCAGATTTGATTAGAGGAAGTGAATGGCTGTTGACCTCAATCTGAATTGGGAGACAGGGCACTGCTGTGTTTGTTCAGGGTCAGCCTTTGAAAAGGCTTCTCCTTCTCTGCCTTGAAGACCACTAGTAAACTATTCACACAAAACTATTGATAGGGGGGAAAGCCTTTCACAGGCTCATCCCTTAACAAACACTAGAGGCTGATGCTTAAGAATGATACCTTTTACAGCCATGTATGTGAGCCTCTACTCCAATGCGGAGCTGAGGAGCCTTAGGAAGGGAGCAGTGGAGGTAGGTCAAAGCAGATGTTGGGATTTTTAGTGCAGCTGGCTTTAGATGGCAATCTCCCCTTCTGGTATTTACAATGTTGCAAGTTAATATTTGAAGAAACATTAGCTTTGTTAGGTACTGGTGCTTTGTTGAGTAATAATTTTTGCCATCTTGATAAGTTTATTAATAATCTGTAAACTAAATTATGCATTTATTGTTATAGCATGAAAAATGAATTTTAAATGTAACAAGCAGCTTTCTTGACTGTTATTCTTCACATCTGCACTTTGCGAGTGGCAGAAAAGCACAGGCTTTGACCTTTCTCTTTTCTCATCTCAAGAAGGTGCTAAAATCCCTGCATTTTTGATGGGCACATTGATGTTTTCTGTGTACAATTGTTGCATACACTATGGGTATATTAATGCTCTTCCTTTTTACTGTCCTTCCATATCATCTGCTTCAAAAAGTCCCTGGAAGCTTTCCTGTGTGCAGATTGCTGTCAGGACAGGAGTTTGCGTTTTAGTTTACCCCTTTTCACTGTAGTATGTCTGTTTTTCTAACAGCTCATATTCCCCCACTTCTGTTCCTTTTCCTTGCAGAGATAAGACAAATATCCCCAAATTCCTCAGTATCCCTGCAAATACAGAAATGATGGACTGAACATGATGCTGCTCTGCTAAAAAGTATTGTAGGCTGCCATAAATTTACTCTGTATACATTTTTATCTTGCCTTGCTAGCCAGGTTATCTGCTTCCTTGTAGAATTTAATTAAAATCTATGCTAGGTCTATGTTATTTGTGTCATGGTGGCAGTTTGGTTCAGGCTGGACATTACAATGTTCTTTTTGTAATTTGGCTTTAAGTTCTTTCCACCCTTCCCAAAGCAGCTCTCTTTGATAAAAAAAAAACTCCAACATAACAAAAAAAAAAAAAAGGCAAACAAAACCAAAACAAAACAAGCAAAAACTCATCATTAAACCCCAAACCAACTGCTAGCATCTCAACAAAGTGCTGTGCAAATTCTGCTTGTCCTGAGGGGAGGCGAGGCAGTACAATGGACACAACCCACTTGCATTGCTCTCTCCACATCTCTAGGTACAGGAGCAGTTGAAAAAGGGAGAAAGTTAAAAGAAAACAAGTAAAGAACTGTAGTATAACACTGCAATTTAAATGTAATTAGCTGATGCAGATGATGCCAGAGCAGTGTAGAAGATTGTAAAATAGCTTTAAAAGGGTTTCATCTGTGAATACAATGCTTTGTTACCCAAGTTTTATAGTTCTGTGTCTACTTTGGGAAGACATGCTCTATGAGACTTGACTCTGCTGATGGAATTTAACTGTATTTTATGTAATCTGTACTATTTCCTTCACATGTGATTTCAAAGCTAGTTTTCTACCATTTACTTGCTCAGCTACACCGGAGAAGCTGCCTGCTAGTTTTCTTGAGGTTCTATGTAGGCATGTCAGCTGAAGTTTGGAAAATCTGCTTATCTGTGGAAGAGTGTGTGGTCGGTCTTTAACCAAAATGCCAAGAAAATTCTTCAGGAGTGACCTAATACTGCAGGGATTTTGGTTTTTTGGGTTTGTTTTTCTTTTTTTGTTTGTCTTGGGGGTTTTTTTTGGGTGTTTTTTTTTTTAAATTTAAACTATTGCTTGGTTTTTTGCCTACACTGAGTACTACTAAAAAAAGCTAAGAGGTGCAGCTCTCAACTCTTACAAGTTGCATATTCAAATTAGAAATATTATAGATCGTTGCAGGTTTAATGGTGATACTGAAAATACATTGCCATTTTGTCTTCTCATTGTTGAACTATCACCCTTTCCAGCTGAGAAAGATTTCTGAAACTAAGAAAATGCTTATTGTAAGCCTTGGAAATGTATTCCTCCTTGTTAAATATTTTGAAAACATTTAGCCAAAAATAGAAAGCCTGAAAATACTAATTTCATGTGATATTTCCAGTGTGATGCAATCCTTTTAATGTATTTCCTGTTATGTTATTAGATGGTCCTGCTGTTGTTTATATGTGCGTGAAATTGTGTGAAATTAAAATTCTGCAGATTTTTATACGGTATTAGTGTATCACAATGTATCCTTAATGCAATTTTAGTAGGTTTTTGTTCAGGCTGAGGGCTTAAGTCTGCCCCAAATACATTATTCTTCTATTTTATTTTTTCCATGTTTTTTCTGTCTTATTTTTCTATTTTTATCTTCCACTGTTTATTGTAGAATATTTGTTATATTGCTTTTCTGTTTGGAGTATCTGTTTCCTCTCACCATAAAGACAATTGCAGACAGTTCTTTGATATCAAGACTGGCTTTAAGGACATACTTATAATTGAAGGAAACATTGGCAGGTCAGCTTCTGGGCCTCCCCTTTCACCTCTTAAACTGCCCCAGTCTCCCACTGCTCTCTGGGTTGTGATTCCTACCATGTCCATGGTGCCTCTTCCTTCAGCTTGGCGCACCATGAGCCTTCTGTGGAAGGGGTCATGGGATTGTGCTTGACACAGAGCACTGAGAACCAACTCCCCTCCTGGGAGCCAGAGCTGCCTGGTGCTGGCTCTCTGTGCCTCATAGCAAAGGCAGGGTGGTGCCTGGGAGGAGGAATGCCCTCATGTGTGTACTTTGAGATGTGCTGCAGAGAAAGCTTTGCCGTGCAGTAGCCTCTCTGTTTCAAGTCCACAACGTGGCTGTTCCTTGTGTAATTTGTGCAGGGGAGCTGGAAGAGGCTGGACTGTGCTGGGGAGGAGGTGTCTCTGCTTGCACAACTCCTTCTGTAATGCTGGACCTCTCTGTTGCCAAATACAGGAATCTGCATGGTGCTGCTGGGCTCCAGAATGTGATGGAAGGAAGGGTTTCACTGGTTTCACTGCTCTCAGAGCATTGGAGAATTGAGAGAAAGGGAGCCTAACAGACTACCTGCTCTCACCAGCCTTTTTACCTTACATGTTCTATGAAGGACCAGCCTCAGAAATGTTTTCCAATGTCATCTTTGCCTCCTTTTTTTTTTCTTTTTTTTCTTTATTGATAGTACTTCTGAAAAACCTCTGCTTGTACAAAAGGGAATATACAGTGTGACAGAACCACCAAAAGGAAAAGGAATAACTTTCTCCACCTCCCATGCGTCACTGTTTTTGAAGTGGTAATAGCAGCTTTTCCAGGAACATAAAGGGGAAGAGCTGGCAGGGACATGAGGCTCTTGTCAGAAGCCTGGCAGGAATTAAGCAGGCTTCCTTAGTTGTTCTTGTATTTTTGTGTTATTTTCAAGTGTACTTTCCATGGACCCAGCAAAAATACTGCACTGATCTGACTGGGCATTAGTTATTGGTAAAGTAATTTGAGAGCTTTTGGGAAAAGGTGTTATTTTCTTATGTTTATTTATTTTCTTATGCCATTGTAGTTACCTTTGAAAGAAAAGTTGTTGTGGTTTCACACCTTTTGAATAGGGTTTATTTCTGTAGGAATACTCTTGTGGGAAATTTAGCAAATGGACAAAGGATTGCAGAAAAGATCTAAAACAGTGCACAGACATTGTTGCTCTCTCCCACCAAACAGTTTCAAGCTGTACATTAGACTTTGGGTTCAGGTCTCTGGCTTAATATCTGATATAATAAAGTAGGCTGAAAAAATCCTTAAACATCTAGGGTCCAGATGCATTTTTGCCAAGTTGAGTTGTTTAGTACAGTGTGGTTCTTGCCACTTAGTATCTTGAAAGATGCTGAGTAAGTTGGGTAATTGACTTTATGTTCATGGATATTGGATGACCCTCCCTTGGGGAGTAAAATAGTTTTCATAATTGACGTTTGGATAATCTGATGGCATTGTCTTAAGGGGAAAAAAGAAAAATACATGGTCAGGTGGAATTGGTCTTGCCATGTCATTTAAACTTCAGTGGTGAAAATCCATTAAACACCAATCTGTTATGTTTTTGGCTTTCTGAATAATCCATCTGTTCACTTATGTTGAACTGTATCTACTTAAGATGTGACCAAAATCTGACTTTGGTTTCTTTGCTGTAATCTCTTGTGGTCTAAGAGCACTCTCAGGTGGCTTTTAGACCCCACACATTTGCAAGAGTGGATTGGATTGCCCTGTTCAGTGTTTCTTGCACAGTCCAAGGATAAGTGGATCTTTTGGTGTGTGATGGAGCCAGGCCAGTTGGACGAGGCATTAGATTAATGCTTGGGGCATTTTGGATGCATTGATGTGAGGAAATTTAGTATCTGGGTTACAGTAGCCTCTGGCTGTTATATTTAGTTGATGCCACTGTAAGAAAAATATTCCTTTTCTAATTTTTTTTTTAAAATTCCCCCTGTGAGGGAAAATCTGTCCTGAGCTGATTTTAGCATTACATGGAGGTAAAGATTCATAGTGGCTTGCAGTTATCACTGTGCCATGGAGTGATAAGGTTGCTTTCAAGCATCTGAAATGGAAATATTGATGTTTTTCCATTCCTGTTGGTAGAGTTCATGCGTAAAATGAACGTTGAGCTTTTACATGTGCATAGTAATCACTCCTCCCAGGAATGTATAGCAATGCCTATAATGTGGCACAAGTTGATGCTTTAAATGGGTTTGTGATGTAAAGAGCTACTTTATTATATATTGCCTAATAGATCACACATAGATAATATAAATTTCAAAGATTGCAATGTTATACTCTTATTTTAAGGTTAGTAGAGTAATTGAAGAAAGAGGTAATAAAAATCAAATCTTCCAAGCCCAGCATGCTGCCTCTTGCATCAAGATGGTGTTCAGTTGCTGAATGTGTTTTTCCCCAGACAGGGAGTGCATCTGCAGATTCTGCAGGGCCCATTTGTTTCAGCCTGAGCACAGTCCTCTGTTGACACTTGCTGTGAAATACCAGAGCCTGGTTCACCTTCTGTGCTGCCGAGTTCTTGTAGCTTTATCTTCTTCGTTTATTCATTATTAAATGCATGCTTTCTGCTTGACAAGTGCTGTAAAATTCCTTTCACTGTGGCTGAACCTAAGAACCTCTGCTGAGAGTCTAGAAGGGTTATATTTTTTTTTTTTTACTGCAAATATATATGCGTTCTTACTTTCTGCTGAAGTGCTCTTCAGACCAGACTCCTTAACAGGCTGGTAGATACTCCCCATCCCTCTCTTTAAGCCCTGTAGTCATTAAAAGATATGACAGAAAGTCATATCTAGAAATTTCCAGATTGCTACTGGAAACAGAAACAAGAATGTCTCGTGTGTTGGAAAAATGTTTCTAGAGGTCTGATAGTATATTAGTTCTACATGAAAATTAATGTTCATACTGTGTAGTTTTGTGCTGTTATTGCGTTCTTCTGTATTGATGTAGCTGGTATGCAGCCCCCATTAAGAACACATGGCATAAAACTGAAAGTTATGCTATTCTAACATGGGGCCACAAGAGTTCTAGATTTCTGAAGCTGTACTTTTAAATTGAGTGTAGACATGCAGTGTTGAAGTTTTTTAGGTTATTTGAAGTTTTATGATTATTTGAGAACAACAGACGGATCAGGGCTTTGCATTTCCTTCCTAAGCTGTAATGTATGTAAGTACTGTATTGTCTTTCAATTCTTATTAGGCATGTTCTGACTTGTTTTTATTACATTATATTTTATTTATCCTTTCTTAGATGAGCATTCCAGTATTTAGGAGGTATAGATACTTATCCAGGACACCAGGTTTTCCTCCAAAGGGAGAAGAACAGACTTAACCTCTTGATCTTGGTTTGATAAGAAGGTATCTTTCCACATACAGGCCTTTTGCCTCTGATTCTTCTCAGGAAATATAGCCATGGCAGATTTGCAGCTCAGCTTTCACCTGTGTATATTTACTTGTTTGCTTTGAAAATAATCCATTTGGGACTAGAAGATTCCTTTTCTGTCTGATTCATCTCTTGATGAATCAGAGAGGTAACCTCAGGATTTCTCCTGCAGTTGGGTGTAACACCAGCAGTGGCCTGGGACGGCAATTTTGCTATCTGAGATGCAAAATCAGCAGTGGGAGAGCTGACTCTTCCCCTAGAAAAGAACAAAGAAGCAGATGGGAGACTGTCTGAAGGATATTTGAAAGCAAGGCCAGGGAGAGTGAGATCAAGGCCAGAGGAAATACTCAGACTGCTGAGTAAGCCTTCTCTTTTTGCTCTCTGTACTTGACAACCCACAGCTGTGAACCTTGTCCTCCTCCATGCAGCAGAAGACCTGTAAGCAAAGGCACAATTTTTTTCTCAGAGCACAGGTCAATTAGGGTTTCTCTATCTGGGTGAGCAGAAGCTGAGAAGAAAGTGAAGGAGGCTTTGGGGAACACTGTCTATGTGCTGAATGTTTTTTAAGACCATTATTTGTAAAGAAGTCCAAGAAATTGAACCTTCCCACACCTCAGACTTGTGGGTTTTATCTAGTCTCAACTGCAATCATCTTAGCAGTCCCACAGCTTCATTCTTACCTGGCTAAGGAGCAGCTGTACCTCTGCTCCAAGCCCTACAGCTGCTGAAATAGCTGTCAGGTAGCCACGAGCGTGGCAGGTGGTGTGCAAGGCTCCTCAGAATGCTGGCTGCCAGAAACCAGTTCCTCCTGATTCCTAGGCTCTTGGTCTCCCACTCGGTGTTGAAATGGTAGGACAGTTCCCTCTGGGTCATAGCATCTCCTCAGAGGAGAGATGCTGGATTCCAGGATCAGTGTGCTCCTGATGGTCATGGCCCTTGATGGACCTGGAGTCAGTACTGGTTTGGTTTAGCTCCAGATGTACCACTACCCCTTTTTGCTAAGGAGTGCTGGTTTGGTGCCTAAAGTGTGGTTATTAGGTGAAGGCTCTTCTTTCCAGTAACACTGGAGCTATTGAAATGCTTAAGATTCCAAGGCATAGGGTCAAACTTTGCTTTCTTTTTAGAGCTACAAAAAGTATGGAAGTTATAGGAGCACTAATTGGAACCAAGTGTGTCATCTGCAATGAATGAGTAATTGGATAAGTTTGTATCCTTACCTCCTCCGTGTGGTCATGTGTTTACAAAAATGCCATGGTGTTTGTTTTTAAGTGGATTTAACATCATTCCTTGAAAATCTCAGGCACATTTGCAGAGCTCTTTCAGCACTCGCTGTTCAGAGGCTTGAGTCTGCCTTACTGGGTATTTGAATGTTTTTTCCACACCCGAACTTGCAGATGCTAGAAACATTTCTGTTGTGAATATTAATTTTTTTTTCTGTGATTATTCACAGAGCAAAGCCCCACTATTGTTTCTCTGGGTGCTTCTAAACTCTATTTCTCAAACACTTCTGGAAATAATCTTCTAGCCCCCCCTCCCTTTTTTTTACTTTTTGGCCTTCTGGTATCTGACAAGATAACGTTGTATCAGAGTACAAAAGGATGCCATTAATTCTGGATTGCACTGCATTTCAGCTGCTGTGTTTATTGGTGAAGAGTTAGAAAGCTGGGATCTGGCAGCTTCTAGTGACAGAAAGCCAGAAGGAAAATCTGTTACCTCAGGTCCTGTTGACAATCATGTCTGCTGCCACACTCATTTCTTTAGATTAGCTGGTAATAAAAATCTGAACAGCAGCTCGAAGCAGTGTATTGATAACTGGGTGAATGTTAAGTATGATTATTTAATAGCATTAAATACTGAGGTGCAGATGTATAAAAACCTCTAGGCAGCAGTATCCAGTAATTGAGTGGAGCTGTCACCTATTACAGCCATCACATAAATCATCTTGCACCCATTTGTGCTGAGTCTGTACCTTGGGTCTTACCCCCATGGCCCCAGCCAAGACAAGCCAAATCAAGGTTGTTTATTTTTCCTCACCAAATTAAAAAGGTGATTATTTGCATGGAGCGAGGGGAATGGTGTAATGACTTGAGAATAAGCTCTTGAATACTGGACTTAAAAAATACCAGGTTTCAGCAGCTGTCTGTTTTCATAAGAAGGCATGCCTTTTTTGGAAAGGTGCCCTTCTGGAAAGGCTCCCCTTTGCAGCTGGGAAAACACACATTGAGTGAAAACACAGTTTGAGTTGGGCTTAGCAAACCAAATCGTTTTTTAAAAAAATGTTTTCTTCCAACATCTTGTCTGTCTTCTAATTATTTAAGTTATTGTGGTGTAGTTTTGATGCTTTCCAGTTTGTGCTTTCCAGTGAATTCCATGTGACAAGCTCTCCTGGACAAGTGTTTTCTTTGCAGGGCAAGTAATTGTCCTTGAACATTAATAAGCTGTGGTATTCTGGGAACTTAGGGCAGACATGGCCACTGCCTTAGACAAATAAATGACAATCTGTAGTTTAAAATTTCTCTCTTACACTAATATAGGCTACCCTTCTGCTTTCAAAATGCTTGTTTTTTATGAGATATATATATTTTGCTTGCACATTGTAGCAAACTATTGCAATATATTATCAAAGGAAAAACCTATCAGAAGGGAATTGTGTCTGACTCTAGATAATATCACCTGTAACTGAGGTGTAAAGCTCTTCTCTGAAGGAAAAACCTTATGCAGGTGATTTATTGTAAATAGGGAAAAACATATCATGAGACAGAAAAAGTATTTAACAGATTTATTAAATGCACAGTATGCAAGGGCATGAGAAAATATTTACAGTATTACAGGTCTGCTAATTTTTCAAATTACCTTGAAAATACACAAGTACAGCTCTTCTTGTTGATGTGAAAGGATGCTGCTTAGGAAAATGTGGGTCTCATAGGGGGCAGGTCAGATCCTTGCAACTAAAAGTCTTGAAGATATTGACTGGTGACATTAGTATCTGGTTTGATGGATTTGTGTACAGATTTGAGATAGACTTTAAGAAGATGTGCTAGGATTTGAGAACCATCCCTAAGTATTTATCTAGTTTTGATTGATGAGGCTGAAAAACAGATATCTTTGCTAAGAAACCAGCTTGAAAACAATGTTGTAACTTTTAAGGAAGAGCTATTGCTCTTTAATAGTTAAACAGTGGATATGAGCTATATAATTGCCAGAGAAACTGCAGGCTTTTAAACTTTTTAGGCCCAGTTTGATTTTGGGATTGATTCCTGTAATGCAAGAGGTCTAGGATAGCTACTACTTCTATGTGTGGTCCAGTAGAAAGAAAATACACTATTTACATGGTCAGGATGGCCTTTGCTGTGGAGTGAGAATGTTGAATGACCATGTCAAATGACAACAATGGAAGACCACACTGAGTGGTCTTCAGGTGATTAATTTCTTTGCACTTCTCAGTTGTCTGGGTGTGTAGTGAATAAACTCACTGACCTTGATTCTTTTTGATCTTGTACAAAAAGATTGTCTAGTTAGGACTTGCCAGATGTAAGACAGGATCAAATTTTGACTCACTCTGCAAACTTCCCTTATACAGTGGGGTATGTAGTATAATGCTTTCTCTCGAAGTTAACTAGTTTGCATTTAGAAGGTCATTAGTGTTTAAAATGTATTTGAAGAATTTTCTAGGAACTTTGAGAAGTCATATAGTATCAGAATTTTACTGCTAAGCTAAGTGAGTTAAACCAAATTCCCTGGGCACTGTGATAGTTGTATTTTTTCAGTGAAGGAAATGCTTCACTCGGTTTGTTTTCCTTTGTAGAGAAGTCCGCTGATCCCTTGAAAACTTGATACCACAGTTGAGTTTGCTTCTCTGAAGAACTATTCCCTTTCTGCTCTTCATTTTCTGAGTGTTCTGTCCCTTCAAGCAAGGCACTACACTCAGCTTTATGTTCCCTTTGTTAAAGCATCTTTCCTTTGATAAAGCATTTTATGTAAATGTGGATAGTTGTATGATTGCTAAGGAGAGACCTAATATTTTTGGCACACTTGGCTTTTGCAGCTTTTCTCTTACCTTTATTTAAAAAAAATAACTGTCACAGCTGATTTCTTTGTAATGCCCCACCCTTAATAGAGAGAGCAGCAACCACCTATGGATGTTTTGAAGGAATAAACCCATAGCAATAACTTTAAACCTTCTCTCTCCTCTGGAATTTCCTTTATCATTTATTATGCTAGCCATAGGCGAGAAACCAAGCTCTTTGTGGTGGGTTTTCATGTTTCCCTGGAGAAGAGGAGGGGAAAAGTCTTTCCAGGTAGAGATCTACTGCCCATTACCATGGTCTGGTGTGTTTTCCTGAGTGAAGTGCTGTGATGAGCAGAGTGACAGCCAGTGAGTAAGCTGAGCAGACCTGGGCTGCTGCAGGGCAGTTATACCTGTTAGTGCAGACAGAAGCCAGGTATCAAATCAAAGTGTGGTGTAATAGCTTGTCAGCTGTAGCTAGCGGGCTTCGTGGTGCCAAGAAGGAAAAAAGCAGATGGAAACGCTCAAATGCATTTCCTCCCTCCCCTTTCCTGTCTCTTGGATCTTTTATTTCAGTCAGTAATGGGAATCTGTGGTCTGAGTTTTGAATGAAGGGCTTACACTGCGCTAGTGTTAAGTACTTAATGAGCCTCATTTCTCAAAGATCTTGCAGTCTGCCTCAGTTAACCCAGCTGCTTTTTTTAGGAGTTCTTGTTTTGGCAGAGGCTTTTCTATGTGTAAGAAGAATGCACAAATAAACCGTTGTGCAATTTGCAATTAAAAATTAGGTTATAGGGAAAGGAAGGTTTTTAAACTAGGAGATCAGAGGCTGCAGAGCCAAGGAAAACAATTGCCCAGCGTCACTGTAAACCCCAGTCTCAGCCAGAGCTGTGTGTATGCGGTGCCTGCTGAAGAGAATAGAAAGAGTCCATGCTGGGGAAGTCCTGCTGTGCTTGTAAGGATCAGGCCCCAGTAAAGGGAGAAGCAACCTGAAGGGGCCAGGAACTCACTTGTGCCTTTTTTCTTTTCCCTCTCTGAGAAAATAAACATTGTGTGGCAGAATTCTGCAGAACATGTGCAGTGATAGTGGTTAGGATTATTGAGGTTAAAATGAGTGACACTAGCAACTCGGGAAGTGTGTACTTTTAGAGTGTGTTTGAAAGGATACAAATATGTAAATATAGACTGTATCTACAGCTGTGGAGTTGTTTCAACTCTCAGACATTCAGTGGTTAGCCATAAGAGTAGCTGTGATGAGGTTTATCTTTATGCTGAACTCAGATTTCTGCATTGATTATGTTAGATTTTAGTAGGAGTAGTTTGGTTTGATGTAAATTTTATTTAGGATGGAAGGAGAAGGAGGGCTGTTGCCTGGGTAATTGCATCACATCAGCAGTTTCAGTGACAGCTTGGTATTGGCTAAAATTCCGATTATAAGTGTGGTTTTAAAGATGTACCTGTCTTTTTTTCTTCCTTTTGTTACAGGGGTCTTGAACAGCCATTTCCTGGATATGATGTTTTAAAAATCCTTCACCTTTTAGAAGTATCCACTACATCAAAGCAGGCATAGCTAAAGAGGTTAAAAATGTTAGCTGGGGTTACACAAACAATTGCCTGAATTGTTGGAGTTCCAATATCTGACATATTTGTTACAGCTGGTGTTTGCCTGCATGCCTGTTCTTAAGCTGTGACAAATCCTGGGTAACCCACCTGGTCTTGGGTGGTGGTCAGCTTGTCACATGTGCTGCTGAGATGTGATACCAAATGAGAAGAGGTGTGGATTCAGGTTCTTCAGGTGGTGTTTTAACCTTGCACTTCCATCTTAAATAAGAGACTCAGTTCATCCCTGAAGGGGCAAGACAGAATCTGCTGCACATTTAGCTGGCTAAAAGCAAAGGGTTTGTTTTTTTTAGCTAGTTAAGTAACTGAAGAACAACTCTGGAATTGGGGGGTGAACCCCATCTGTGACTAGAGAAGGACCAAAGGGGTCACCTAGGCTTTAGCTTAGCCTAAATGCCAAAGTCTTTTAGATGGCTCACACTACACAAAACTCTTTTTCATCTCACTTCTTTGCACTTGGCTTTCATGTTTGTGGAATGGAAGAGTGGCTTGGTGCTGCCTTGGGTAATTAAACATCCTTTTCCCTGAGTGGTGTATCCTGCTGGCATGCAGGATGTTCTTACTGTGATGATTTCCACAAGTGTGTGTGGTACTTGGTTGTGCTGTTGATCTCTCCATCTGTGCTGCTGTGGCATGCTGTAATTGTAGCTTCTGGTTGTCTTCTGAAGCCTATAATGGTTTGTGGGCTGTGGCAGTGCATTTAGCAGATGTTTTGTGGCATCTGCTAGACACCTTTTCTACCTCCTTGTCCAGTGTTTCTGCTCCTCTCTCAGGAAAAGCAGCTGTAATGAGAAATGTTCAGAGGTGTTGTAGAGCAGCCCTGAATGACTGTGGATTTGGTCAAGAGCAGGCTGCTTAAGTTACAGGTCTCTTGAGTTGCAAGGCTCTCCTTGACCATCCTGAATGGAGGCCTTTGATACACTATCCTGCTGCAGTAAATTTGGGGAATGCAACAAGTGCTTTAGCAGTCCCCTTCCTGTGACCAGCATGGTGCCTCTTCTGTGATCCAGGCATGGCTGGCGTCCCACCAAGTGCTGGAGGAAGGAGGTGTGCTTTTCCATTTGATATAAATGCCTCTCATCAGCTGTCTTCTAATGGCTTTGGATACCAGATACCACGATCCAGAAATTTTTCCTTTGTATCTGAAAACAGTTCTCCAAAGACCAAATATCAGAATTACTTAAAATTAAATCAATTAATTTACAAGACCAGAAGCAAATGCTTTTAAAGCAAAGATGTACAGAATAAAGTGTTGTCTAATCCATCACCAAAACCCAGATGAACTAGGTAGCAACTGGAGAGATTATCACAGAAGCAGTGAAGACAGTTCAGGAAATAACATAAGCTTGTCTTCCTCTCCTCACGCAGGAATTTCTTGTTACAGTGCTGGTAACAGGCCTCTCAAAAAGCAGTCTCTGACCTGGTGACTTGTTTTGCTCTGATTTAATATTATGTTGGCAGTTTTTGAAAGTCCAGCTGTGAGCCTACTTTATTATATTAACCATGGGATCCTATTTTGTATTCACAGAATGTTTGCTTAAACACAATATCCTGGGAAGGGTAATAATCCATGGTAAATATGATAGAACCCCTGAATGCCTTATTTCATGGAGCTCCTAGTCTTTCTCCCTTCCCCCAAGAACTCTTAATTATTTTTCTAGCCTCTTGATGCAGTTATCTTTAAACATGTAGATTTATTTCTGTCTTCCCTCCCTTCTTTCCTATGGCTGTTTGCTGCACTGTGATGTCTGGTTTTAAATGTTGAACATTTTCTGGGGTGGGGCAATGTCTGCATTCAAGCAGGAGAGTGGACTCTCACTTCGAAAATGGTTTGTAGGTGTTGGTTGAGTGGAGATAATAATGAAACGTGAACTGCTTGTGGTGCTCTTTGGCTTGTGAAATAAAAGAGAGACAAGTTTAATGATGAGCTATTAAAATGGCCAAAGCTACTCTTGGAAAAACTCAGTGTCTGGAATCCAAAGCATTTTTCCTTGTATGAACTTTTCTGGCTGATGTCATCAACAACAAAACATGTTCCTTGAGCTTTGCTGCTGCCTAAGGTGGCTGGTAGGCATGACACTGACAACCACAGTGTCACAGTCTTCTGGTGAACCTCACAGTTTTCTGGGGCAACTGTGTGTGTTTCAGATGATCAGTGTGTCTGGGTAACTCATTGTCTCTGCTAAGCCAAGTGAGCCAGGCTGTTATGAATGTGCAGGTTGCCAAGCTGATCATGGTGATGGGGAAGAAATGGAGCGAGTGTGTTCGTCCAGGGTTCTGCATACAGGGTACTAGAGGCATCTCAGCAAAGATATTTCTTTCTGTGACTGAACATGACCTACCAGAGGTAGGCCATTTGTCATTTAATAGCTACACAAATGCAGAGGCCATTTGTGTAGCTATTGAATGTCTCTTCAAGTAGGTGTTGGTTCCTATGGAAGTACTATTGAGCACCTTTGCAAAAGTTCTATCATATATATATGTCCCAGTCACAGAAAAAAAAATTACACTGTATTAGTAGGCTGCTAAGACTTTTTGTTTGCTTTTCCTTTGCACCCAAGTGCCAGATGTTGCGTTCTTTCTCAGCAATTTTACCTATTTCACAAATATGGCATCTCAGCAAACGATATTCCAGTACCTCATCCTGCTTTCCAGAGGATTTGTGTTGGAATCATCAGATACTGAAAAACCTCAAAATCCTTCCAACACCCCTGAGCCCTCTAAACCCTTGCTGATAAAAGAGAATGCAGCAATTTGCATGCAGGATTCTTGGATACTTTTTCCTGGTCTCTGCCTTTACAGGACTGCAGTCCAATGGAGAAGCTGTGGCTTGTGTACTTTCTTTTGTTTTGGAGAGTGACTTTCCGAGAGTAGATTTGGAATGGCGTGCACATTCCTTCACTTGAAGCCTCCTAGGGTGATTTGATCTTTAGATGCCAGTTTTTACTGTGAGAAAAAAGCATTTGTTTTTCTCAGTATTTCTTGACTGTCTTGCATTGTTTTTAAGATGTGCAAGCTGCAAGTCCTGCTTGATGCAGTTTGGTAGAAATGGTAGCCAGTTCCAAAATGAAGTAATGGCAAAATTTTTTTCACGCTCTGAGTGTAACCATACCAGAGAAAATTAATTCCATAGGAATGATTGCTGAGGTATGTCCCCTCAGTGTACCTGCCTCTTTGTGGTTACAGCAGGAAAAGAGATGTGGTTTTTATTTTAACTACTTTAATTCTGTGGATGATGTGGAAGGTAAAAATGTAACTAGGAAACTTGCTCCCTATGTGTTTCACTGCTTCTTCATGGCTCCTGTCTCCTGGCCCTGCTCTGCAGGGACATGCTGGAGTTTCAGAGCACCAGGATGCTTTTCCCCAGGGTCCCTGGGGAAAGGGCTGCCAGGTGAGCTGCAGCACAAAAGCAGAACTGGAGGGAGTTTAGCTAAGCCTGCCTTGTGCTGCCACACACCAGGACTGCAGATTAATGTGGGGGCAAGAGGCCAGCCTGGCAGGCATGGGGGAAACAGAAGTGTTGCTCATCACAGCAAACTGGACAACAATGGGGGGGTGGGGGTTGCTAAAAATTCCACCAGAAACATTGAGTGTCCAGCAGCTCCGGTACAGCCAGGCCTAACGTGGCCTGATCAAGTTAGGATTTATTGGCATGGGAGTGGAAATGAGAACCTGGATTGAGGCTGTCACACAATACTAAGTTTAACAAAAACCCAAACCAGCCAAATAAGAGAGCATCTATGCAGTAGTGGTAGGCCTCGTGTCTGTTTTAGTGTCCAGTTCTGTGTAGTTCCACTAACATTACTGACCGCATCCTGCTTTCTGTGATGGAAAAGTTCATCTTTTAAAGCTATGTACAAAGGTGCTGGTTTTAAACCTGACTTAGAAATGTAGTACATGTCTCCCATTTTGTTTTAAATCAGGAATATCTCAAAGGAGGAAAACTGTCAGGAAGAGAGTGCATTGTGTCCTCAAAAAGATGTATTTAGGAATGAATGAATGATGGACAAATGGTTTAATGGCCTATATAGCATTAATTTATCAATATCTAGCCCACAGGAAGACTTCAAAATGTTTTCTTGATTGGCACTTCACCTTTCTGAAAGCTGGCTAAGTCCTGCTTTTTCTAATTTATTGACATATTATTTTTGAGAGCTAAACACATTAAATTTACTCTGTAGCCTAGTGGAGCAAACAGAGAGGATAATTTTTTTCTGTTAAAGTGTTTCCTCTAGAAAACTAAGAGCCACTAATTAAGAAGCGATATTAGCTAGGTGTGGCAACATTTGTGGATAGAATTTTGATAGCAATTCCACATGTTTCTTGCTGCTTTAATTTTTTTTTAATGTAGGGATAGAATTTTCTGTTAAAGGGCATTCTGTCTAGACCTTTTGAAAATCCAGCTTGTTTCATGGCTGTATTTATAAGCATACTTTCTAAGGACACCTCTGAAAACCTGGTTTGTAACTAGTAACTGATGGAAGATTAGGGAAGAAATTCCATTAATTTGTATTCTTTGTGAGGATCAACAAAATGGAAGATTCTGTAGGCAAATAAAATTTTCTGAATTATTTGTACTGTGGAGCATTGTATGGAAGTAGCATGAAAAGTTGTTTGTAGTGGTGATTTTGTAGCCAACACAGTGGAATAAAATATTGCAAACCAACACTTCTTATTGCCAGTTATTTATTGTTTCTTTGGCTTCTGAGATATTTGGAAAACTTGCACATATTTCTGACAATGTTCATATGACTGGGATAACTAAAAATCAGGTAAGAAAATGAATGTGTTTGTGATAGAAGGCCAGAGCACGATGGGTAATGAAGCCACTCAGTTTTGGTCAGTGAGCCTCCTTCTGTTATCAGTGTATAGATCCAGGGCCTTCTGCAAACAGTAATTAAGAGAATCCAGGCTAAGCTCTTCCTTTGAATCTCTGTGGAGACTGCTGTATCTTTCTGTTGATTGGTATTTAGCTTTGAACTCAAGTAATTAGTTACTTGTCTCCACATAAGCAGTAAGAATATCTTCTGCTGCCATGCTCCTGAGGAACATGAGTTGGAAAGGGGGAGGTATAAAAAAAAAAAAAGGAAGTACTACAAAAGTTCAGACTTTCAGTATATGTTAAGTGAGAAGAAAAAAAAAGGATGTCTGACAGTGCCAAGTGCAGGGACTTTAAACTTTCCTTGAAAAGTTTTGCCTTGACAGTTCATTAGTTTTATTGCTCCAGTTTTGGCACAAACCCAGACACAGAGTATAATGTCTACATGGACAATGAAGACTCCATTTATAATTGCTAGAATAAAAACCTATCAGTGTGATTTAAATGTTCTGTATTGTTAAGTGCAGTTCTCTGTCTCTGAAATTGCTCAGTGATTCTATGTTAACCTGCCCATCAAGTCCTCCTAGAAATTGTCTTGCATACCATTGCATGTTGCTTCCAAAAGGTATCATTCAAAATTTGTGCTACAGTGTTTGTCCCTTGTAGAAAATATTGTGAGTGGATATATGTGCTTGATTTTTGGCACTGGTTGCACTCTCAGTGGACAATGGTGACTTGTCAGTATATGGCTGGATGACCACATCAGGCAGGAATGCCACGGCAGGGGTGGGGGAAGGATGTTCACTAACCAGCAGTTGCAGAAGTATGGGGGTTTCAGAACTGAAGAAAACAGGACTAGACCAATGTCCCCTTTGCATGTTTTCTGTATCAAGAATTGAAGTAGTAGTTTCCAAATATTGTAGAGCATGTAACATTTCTTTCCAGTATAATAAATATTGTTTATTCCCTCTCCTTTTTCCTTCTTATTTTTCTAGTGATAAAAAATGTAAATTGCATTGACTGGCTCAGTGCATATATAATGAAAAAAAAATTAATAGCTACATAGGTCCTTGTTTAGTATTCATAGTATGGTGTTTTCTAGGAAATAAGATGAAGCTGTTGAAGCATCCAAAGAGGCACTTTTTTTTTTTTTTACCTTGGGACTTGTGATTACATTTAATTATGTATTTTTATCCTTACAGCTAAGCATGTCATGCATCTTCAGCCTCAAACTGTATCACATGAAAGATTAGTTATTATTTCATGCCTGATGAAATCAGCAGAAGCAGATTCTATTTGGCTGTAGAAAACTGGTAATGCTCCCTGCTTTGTGTAGGCAGGGAAGCTGACTTAATGATGACCCACCAAGCAGTATCGTGGTAAGGTGGTGCATATCCCAAAATCTGAAGCCTGCAGCTGGACTCTGACTCATGGAGTGTGCTGCAGGCTTCCTCTTCTTTCCCAGGCTTTGCCCAGGAAAACATCATACTGAGTTGCCACAGTGGACATGGTGGGGAAACATGCAGCTGAAATGTTTGTTTTTCTTTAGGTGTGGTAGCTGTTGTTTACATCTGATAAATGCTCTCTGGAACGGGAGGGTTTGCAGCTTGTTGAGGCAAGATGTTTTGAGGGTTTTCTCCCCACATTTAGTTATAAGTAGGTCTTGAAACAGTGCATGCTTCTAGAGTAGAACACTTAATAAACATGGGACAAACATAATAACATAGCAACAACAATATGCTTTTAGAAGATGGAGGAGGTTCTCTGTAATGTCTGGGAGATAGCAGCGGGTTGTTTACTTTTAGGCATAGTTAAAAATAGGAAGGATGATTGCAGTTATCCAAAAGGATTGTGTGCTGACAGACACTCGGAAATCCTCTCACTGGGTTCCAGAGAGGGACAGGAGGGTACTAGGAAGGCAACCAGGTATGCCATGTATAGAAACAGGCAAAACAACGTTTTCCAGAGCACATTGTGTGGTCTATGCCCACAACTGTTGTATCTGCAAAGGGACAAGCAGCACAGTGCTTGTTCAGATATTTTGTTTACCATTGAAATGTGCATTTATCTGACTTGGATAAGGATTAGATGATGTTCTCTGAAAAGAATATGATGCAGTTGCAACTGTTTCCTAAGGCTTTGCCTTTTCTAATTCATATTAATATCTGGTGACAGGTATTAATATGAATGACCAGCCACCTTCCTGGTGGACCTTGTGTTCTGTACCTCTTGCTTTTAATAGCATTTTTCTCAGTTTACTGCAGTGAAGTAATAAAGATTTTAAGGCTTTGTTTATCACAGGTTTGCAGAAAAATTGTCATTGTACCAAAGCAATTTAGTATCCTTGTGATTATAAGGCCAAGCTAGGAATTGTATGAGTTTTCACTGGATTTGAAGGCCAACACTGATGCTGAATACCAGACACTTGCACATGACAGCCATCCCATGAAATGGGGGTGTTTCATGTGACATTTCTCTTATAAGATTGCATTTTGTAGAGTTATTGCCTTGTATTTATGGTGTGTGCATGTGGTGTTTTTGCACTACATTGGTTTGACAAGATGAAGAAGTTTGTGTGGGGTGTGTTAATACTGTGAAATCTGGGTCCCAGAGAGTAGCCAGCGTTGGATATTGTGTGGTTATGTGTCAGAGCAGGATGAAATAATCCCCAAATCCTATCTAGGATTGTCCTCTGTCTCCTGGGATCTATCTGCTCCTGGTTTGTCCCACCTCTCTTGGCAGTGGGATGCAGAACCAGTGCCCGTGTCACGGCAGCGGGTGGATGACAAGGAAGTGACGTGTGCCGGTGATTAACACCAGGCAGCAAGAACAGGACGTTCAGATCACTTAGGAACATGAACTTTCCTACTTTAATTTTTTTTTTTAAATCTGCTATTGTTTAAATCTGACCTGCTGCTTTTTTAGCTGGTGTCATTTTCCTAGAGGAATGTGAGTTCTGTGATTGTAACTTCAAAACAAAGAAACGAGTAATAATTTTGTAATGATGAGGAATCAAAACATGATGTTAATGTGGGGAATTTTTCCCCAGCAAAGGTGCAAAATGCATCAGTGAGGTCGACAGTGATAATGTACTCACTGTCAAGGAACTGAGCTGAAAGCAAGTCTCTGTTTATGCTCTGTTTTCATATTGCTGGCTTGGCTCCTGATTTTCTACCTTTCACTTGCTGGCATGTTAAGCCAAGTGAATATACTCTTTGTTTAGCAGTTAACTCCCTCTTTTCCATCACTTTGGAACAGGGAATGTTGGTAGTGCTTTTAGAAAAACCTAATTTCAAGGATAGATGTCTCCATTCTTAGCTTTGTAATGAATATCACTACTTATGTATTTGCAGCTCCAGTTCATCAGTAGATACTGGGGGAGAGAGGGGGAAAAAAAGTGTATTTGTACAGCTTTTCACTTTGTATCTTTGCAGATGTCTCACTGTTAAATGTTTCTTTTGGAATGCTTGTAAAACTCAGTAAATGAAAATAAACTTGCATTTGCTTTATAATGATCTCTCTTCACATTTAAAATGTGTCTCACACTGAGCAGTCCATTTGTACTTCATTTTGTCAGTAATAGGACAATTTTTATATAACATTAAAACAGTAGGGCTGAAAGTGATAGCATTGCTCTAGTTCCAAGATGCTTTAGTCGTTGGACAATAAATTTGTAAAGTGGAAGTAATGTGTTTATGAATTCTGTAGTGTCAGGTCCAAGTTGTGATAAAATGGCATTATCCAAAGTAGTGTGACCTACCCCTTTTCACCTTTGATAGGTGATTTCCCTGCCCCATTTTGCAGACTGAATCCTACCCACACAGTGAGTGTTGTGGCTGCTGCTACTTCCTATCAAATCAGTCAGTGCAGGGCATTGTTGGGAGGTAAACAAAGACACAAAGGTTGAATGACTTGCTCAGGAATGTGCTGGCAGGGGAGAATTCAGGCATCGAGGCCTGGCTGACAGTAGAAGATGGGCCTGGAAAACATCAATTGGATGGATAAACCATTGTGAGATGAGGAAATGTAGTGTCTGTGCCATAGGTGAGACTTGTAGAACAGATGTAAATTACTTGTGTGCAGTTACAAAGGAGGATGTCTAAGGGAGTTCCATATTTTGATATCATAATCCCTGGTATCTGGAGCTCCTTCTCTGGTTCCATAAGATAGTCAGCATTTTCATATTTTTTTTAAGATATTTTCCCTCTGTTCTCTGCTGTTGGGGTGCTATTTACTGGCAAGTATTGTAGGCACAGAAACTAGTACCATAACTGCTTGATAAAGCTGACTGCTGTTGCAGGAAGAGATGAGTCCTGTTAGTTACTGGAAGAAAGAAATTGTAGTAGCAACCAAGGTCTGGGATGGGCTGAGGACTCTCCTGTTTCCATGGATCTGATGAGTGGCAAGCCTCCCTGTATGGTGTCATCAGCCAGCCTCTCTCTGCTGCCAGGGTTTGGGTTGCTGCTCCCCAAGTGCTCCAAGTGCCTGGGCTGGGCTACAGCCACCTTCCTGCAGGTCCCCTGCCTCCTCCTAGCTGTGTGTTCTCCAGTGCTCCAGGCTCAGCCAAAACTCATCTTTAACCTTGCATCAGCTCTTTAGGGAAAGGTTTCCTAAGGAGGGCAACACTTCTTTATTATTGACATAATCAACTTGTATTTATTCAGTTGAGAGGCTGGATTGTAATAGCTGCTTAAAATGCTTCAGTAGAAATGCTCTCGACTCCAAAGCAATAGGGAGAGCTGATTGCTTATGGGCAACAACTATCTATGGCATAAATTATTTACAGTGTGCTTAAGTTGTCAGAGCTCTTGAGAGAGTGGGAGGTTAGTTGTGTTCTATGGCAGGGCTGGCTTGTTCAGCCCTGCTGGAGGGAGGTAAAGATGAATGCAGAAAACATGATGTGTTTGAACAAAATGAGTGTGGGTGCCCACTCCTAACACAAGGAGTTTCTGCTCTCCCACTGTGGCTGTTCATGGCCATCCCAGCTTCACAGGTTGGTTGGTAGTTTTTGCTGGAGCAGCAGTGCTTGCTTGCTGTCCTTGGATCTGGTGATGAGCTGCTGTGAAAAGTGCTGTGTTTCCAGAGAAGACTGCATGAAAAGCCACACTTTTATATGTTTGAGTCCCAAATGTATGTAGACATTTTGGAGTAAGAATATATCGAGCTTGGAATTTTGTGTATGTATTTATGTGTATATGCTGTATGTAAAATAAAGCCTGCAATTCAATGTCTTCTAGGATTTGGTCCACAAGTAGTTAATCAGTTTGTAAAGCACTTGGTAAAGGTACAAAGCATTATGGTTTTGCAGAACACAAAATCAAGATGCTTAGCATCCTCTCCCTGTGCTATGTGACTGATTGTGGTGGAGATCTTGGAAAATTTGTCATAAATCTGTGAGATGGTTTGAGACAGTATTGGAGAGATTTAAATCTTCACAGAAGAAAAATGACTCTTATAACCTACTTTAAAATGGTTCCAAGATATTTGGGGAAAATAGTGATTTTTTTTTTTTTTTCACCCTCGTCACCATTCATCAACTGATAGTTATAGGGCAGTGTTGTAGACCATTTTCAGGTTGTTTTTAGATGCTGGTATACTGTACTTTAGTATCTGGAAAGAATAACTGAACAGTTACATCATATTTTCTGACATGACTGGTACTGTAACCAAAACATCCCATTAATTGTTTATCTAACCTAGAGTTATTTCCTCCAGAGGAAAGGATTACATGCATAAATAGTTTCCTTAAGACACAGAGGCATTTATAAAGAAAAAAAAATGGCATGGATGCATAGCCAAAAGTTGAAAGTGTATGCAAGTTACTTCAAGGTTAAGGCAGCCAAGTGCTCTCCAGGAATAGGGTTTATGTGAGAATTCTACAAAGCACCTCCTGCTAAAGTGCTTTGGCTCTCAGAGGGTGCTGCTACTTCTCTTTGGAGGGTCTAGAATTCTGTTACCTCTTCCCTCCTGTTTGAGAACATAACATGTTGTGGATTTAGGCAAGCACACTCTTTGGATGACTGCTCAGTGAAGAGTTTGAAGGTTTGATCCAGAGCACAGTAGGCTCAGTATACCATAGGAGTAGGAGCAGCAGCAATGGCTCCAGGGCTTTGGAGGATTATGTGAATGGTGGCATTGCTCACCAAAACTTTAACCTCCTGTTTTGAAGCCGGAATAAAGCAACAGAACAAAAAGCTTACACTAGTTTCATAGTTACTTTTTTTTTTTGGCATTGACAAGGTGCAAAATTATATGCAGCACTATGGTTGGGGTGGTTTTGTGCAAAAGGAAACATACGCCAAGGTTAAACAAGGCTTGCTATAGAAATGAGGCAGTAGTAATATTACAGCTTTAGAGAAGAATTTGTGCTGTGATGAATTATGAAATAAATGGTTTTTATTCCCTAGGTTAATCTTGAACTTGTGTGACAAACCAGAACATTCTTAGAATAATATTGCTTGTGCAGCAGTAAAGCCTTAGTCATGGCAAATGGCAGTGAAGTATTGCTATATGTGAGAGGGAGCAATCCAAAAGCCAGGAAGAGTAGTTATAGGACATAAAAGCTGCACATCCTTAACAGAAGCTAAAACATAGATTGTGGAAGTCTTCCCAGTTCCATTCATACACTAGCAGGCCTGATGCCTCAGTCTCGCCTCCTCTTTATTTGCTGAGAGTGTTAAGATTGGCTGGAAGAAATGAGCACAGCCTAGGAATCCAGCTCCAGCAGCCTGGGCTAAGAAGGAAAACGAAAAATTGAGGTCTGTGCTCCACCTGACATGGAGAAATTGGCTCATGAGTTTCTACCCAGTTTACTGTTTGAGCTCTAGCCTTGCATGTATGGTGACACCAGCTCAGCAGGCTTGGGTGCCTGCCTGTGGAAGGCCCTGAGCCACAGAAATGTGTTGGGACTGACTGAGGAGCGGGGTGGGCAGCAGCTCTTGCTGCCCCTCTGGATCAGAGGAGACTGGGCAGCAAGGGCTGTGCCTTGCAGGCAGCCTGTTCAGGCCTGCTGGACTCGCTGCTGCTTTGTGCTTTGCCCCTTCCCTGCTGCCTGGGAGCTGGAGATCTCCTCTGAGCTGGTCTCAAGGCATTCTCTGTTCTGTTTAGCTCAGCTCTCCTGCCTCATCCCAACCAACACCCTTACTCAGTTCAGTGGGGAAAGGCTGGCCTCTGAGGTGGCCACCAGGCATTTTACTGGCTTCAGCCAAGTAATATACCTCTCTGAACAAAGCCAAGATAAGCGTTCCCTAATGAGCTGAAATTCACTTATGAGCTCCTCCACTCAGGTTTTCTGAAAGAGTAAAATAAAACTTGTAAAGATGTACAGTGTCAAACCCCAAACTCTTATTTCCCATTATCTCTCCAGCAAACTCTCTGGTGCCTCTAATATTTGCTGGTACAAGCTGAAGGCTGTGAATGGTGGAGAAATGTGCTTTGGGTGGTTTGCTGTGAATGTTCCTCATCATGAGGTTTACTACTTAGAGTACTGCCATTCATCATCTACTTTTTCTTGTCTTTAACAGTTCATTCACAAATCTGACATCAAGTTGTTAGTTTTGAGACTCAATCCCTCCTCCTTTATACATAATAAATCCAGTGACCCTTAGCATTCCGTAAAAAGCTAAACTTAAATTCGGTAAAGTATTTCTGAGCTATATGGGAAAGACATCTGTTATATGCTCTACTGTCTTTCATAGTTATTGCTGCATTTTTAGCCATGACTTTAAGTCATTTAAATATCACTGAATATTTTTTTGATAATAGAAACCTTTTCTCAAAGTTTCAATGAATCTATGCCATGCAGAAGACACAATTATATTAGTGACTTTAAGTGTTAGTGTACCATAACAATCTAAAATTTTAGTTGGTGTTAAGTGTTTCCATAAGTCACAATTAAAGAATTTCTTGGAATTCAAAGTAGGATTCTCACTAATTTGATAAAATTCAAATGAAATAGCCAGCCAGCAATAAAAGATAAGAGAGAATGTGATAAAATTATTTGTAAGATAAAAAGAGAATATACTGTGCGGAAAAATTCCCAACGGCAGAGGTTTATGTCCAGAAAGGAGACAGAGGAGTCCAGTAACTTTATTCAAAAAAAGGGAGAGGCCATAGGTCATTCCCCTGGCATTTCTCAGATTATTGGGGGATGCAGCCCCCTTTCTATCCTAAGTTCCCAACCACATCACCCTCTTCCTTTCCTCATTGGCTGAGGTACTCAGAAGATACAGACTTCCCAAATCGCCCACTCTATGCTCCCCTCTAATATGTTATATAAGAGAAAGGAAAAAACCTATTTATGATTCTATTAAGTCTTTGTTCTTTTTCTCTAAGTTCAGGAATTTCACATGGCCTTGGCTGAGCAACGGTCTGTGTCAACTAGTAACATTTTTCTAGAATTGATAGTTTAGGTTACTTTCCTATCTATAAGTTCCTGGCCATATATACAAGCAGATTTTCATGGTCTGTTTGTAAACAGATGTAAAGACACATTCATCTTATTCCTTTCAATATTATTCTATGTTTTATCCACCAGTCATTGGCTTTAAAAATTGTTTTGTAAAATGTTGACTGACATATTAGGGGGTCAGCAAGTGGTGCTGTATTAAATACTGGTGGCTTTTTGGTTTTGTGTTTGGGGGGATGTTTGGTTTGGGTTTTTTAATTCTTTCTGAAAATATGTGCCATTTGCTGAGAAAATAAAGTGATTTTGTTCTTAAGTTTTCAGAGCCTATCCATGGCTTTTCTTGACGGTCAAGTTTTCTTGGAAGTGTTAGGCTTGTGCAGTGGTTGACGTCCGTCTGTGTTAGATCATTCCTATTCCTTGGCTCTGAAACAGCATTCATTCCAAATCTGTGGTTACCCTGGAATACTTTTTTTCCTTTTATTATTAACTATACTGGTGATTTTTCTTCTACCCTTTTGGATAAAGATCTAAACCTTTGCATTAATTTCTATTCTATTTATGAAAGAAGTTCCTCATAAACATTATTAGATTGTTTTGTGAGGAAAGAATATTTCGTAACGAATCAGTCACTTTGCTTGTGCATCAAAGAAAAGGCTCCTCTTAAACCCAGTGAGTTGATTACAGTATGGTCCAGCTTTCTTTGGCAAACCATGTCTATCACAATTTGCAGGACTGGGACAGTGATCATCATCCCTCTGTAATTGGCACTGGTGAGGCCACACCACGCATGCTGTGGTGAGGGGCCCAAAACTGAACACAGGAAGGACATTGAGATGCTGGAGCATGTCCAGAGAAGGGCAATAGAGATGGGGAAGGAGCACAAGTCTGATCAGTGGGAGCTGGGGTTGTTTATCCTGGAGAAAAGAAGGCTTAGCAAGGAGCTCCTCACTCTGTAGTACTACCTGAAAGGAGGTTGTGTCAAGATGGGAGTCAGTCTCGTCTCCCAATTAACAAGTGATGGGATGAGAGAAAATGACCTGAACTTGTATCAGGGGAGTTTTGAATTGAATGTTGGGAAAAATTTCTTCACTGAAAAATGGGTCAGGTATTGGAACAGGCTGCCCAGGGAAGTGGTGGAGTCACCATCTTTGCAGCTCTTTAGGAGAGGTGTGGATATGACAGCTGGGGACTTGGTTTAGTGCTGGACTTGGCACTGCTGGGCTGACAGTTGGATTGGATGATTTAAGTCTTTTCCATAGTAAATGATTCTGTGATTATAGTGCTTAGTAATTAAATAATATTAGTTTAAATTAAATTAATTACCTCAATAGTTAAAAAAACACAGAATCCACAGCCATTGTGGATGTTTCCCCTTACTCCTTCTTCTTTTAAGGTGTAGTCTTTCTAATGTAGCTACATTGAACATCTTTAATCTGCAGTAAAGGTTTCTATCCAAAGTTCTTAGAGCCACACAGCTCATAGGTGTCAATCTGCAGCAGATCCCAGGCTTGGACTGCCTTCCAGCAGCCTCACCTTATACCTAAAAATGATGTCTCAGCAGGGAATTGCCTGATTTTTTGAATTAATTATATGTTCTGCTACTGCACTTGTGGACTTAGTTGAATTAATGAATTAGTAGCTTTGTGATTTCTGTGGAGGAAGAAGATCATATGTTGGCTGTCCAACATGTTTTTTTAAATGTTTATTTCTTGTAAGTTTAGGTTACTGAATGTGTGGCAATAAAAGCACTGATCTGGGTAAGTATTGTATAATTATGATTATTTTCTGAATTAATTTGTTCCTTACAGCCCTTTCCCCTTTTTATAACAGAATTTATTTTAGAGACAAGTTTTTGGTGGCTCTTTTAGTGAAGACCTGATATACATGTTTTAATTCAGTTCAAAAAATTTCAATATTGAGGAAAAGTCTTTTTTTTTCTTTCTATCCTGCTTCCTGTTATTGTTATTTTTCATACCCTTTACAGTAGCACCCAGCGTCTGCTATTTGAAAGCTGCAAGAACAGAGTGACACAAGTAGGTATGAGAACATTTTCAGCCTGGCAGGCTTTGGGGTATGAGGAAGAGATGGAGAGGTGACAGGGGAAGGATTGGCTGCTGGGAGGGCAGTCTTCTCATTTCTGCAGCTCCTGGATGCTGCAATGGGCGCAGGGATTCTTTACTCTGGACCCCTGTTTTCATGTTGTTTTGAAGGGAAGAACGGGTACTGATGTAGGCTAACAAATGGCAAAATCCTACTGCATATACCCATAGAGAATACATAGTACAAAGCTAAGTGAAGTAGGGAGCTGCTGGGAAGAGCGTCAGTGTACAGTTTATTTTGGAAAAGGTCTCTTACATGTTCCTGTATAGCCATTGTAGACTCTTAAAATTTTTCTTATACGTGCCATATTTTTAAAATTTTTAATTTGCCCAACCAAGTAGCCAGTGTGCTAAAAGAAGCACACCAAGTAGAATTTCAGTCAAGTTGATTTTATTACATCTCCCGTGCTTCTAGTTCCTAGCAAATTGCTCACTGTAGTAATAAGAGCAAATGACTTGCATTTGATTCCCTCAGAGTAAAATCAGCCCTTTTAAGTACATCTGAGTGACAGCTGCATTTGCGGAGGATGGCTGTACCTCCAGAAAGGCTTCATGTTGCATCCTGGAGAAGAAATGATGACTGACTTTTATTTGTTCAAGTTTGGATAGTGTATCTTCTTTCCTGCCACTCATCTGACCTTGGGTGAACTGCCTGACTTTGTGTGGACATATTTTGTGGAGAGACCATAGTCTTCTGCATTAGACCTTTATTAGAGAGGTCTTACAGGGAGGAGTTAAACCAAGAGGAAGCCCTTGGTAATACAGTGGGGAAAAAGCTAATCAAGAAGGATACTTCTTTTTAAAGCAGGTGGTGAGTAGCAAGAACTACGTAATCTCCCTGGCTGCACAGGTCTGGGTGGAAATCACCTTGCTTGCCTCCCCATATTACAGTTTTGTACACTTAGGGGGAAGCTGTTAAAGCTCATGAAGTAACCATGTGGGTAGTTTAAAAATAATCAGGAAGTATGTTGCTAAATACATGGGGAGTTTATTGAAGTAGTAGTTTATTTAAATAGAAATTATTCATTAAATCAGTAATTCTTTAACTTGTTTTACTGCTCTTTAAGTGCCTTTTTGAGGCAAGATTCCTGCTTTTTGAGGCTTGGCATTCAAAGCAGAAGTCTAATGTAGCATTTCTGCCAAGTGTTGCAGGCTTTTCTTGGGAATAGTGGCATTGGATCAAAGTGTTTTTTCACTGATTGATGGTACACTTTCCCACATGGCCTAGGTTAACTTTTAATTTCTGGGGTTTTTAAAGCAAGCAGTAGTGTTGAGGAATGATTTATGGGAGCTCAAAAACCAGGTGAACTGGCTGAATAGAACATTCGTCAGGACTTTTAAGACATTTCTTTGGTTTTCAGGCCTGCTGCCTGTTATTCCTGCCAATGGTAAAATGGCCTTTAGTTGACCTCTTCCATTTCTTAGAAGGTTGTTTTTGACTGTTTTTTATACTGATATAAGAGAAGGTTCCTGAACAAGTTTACATTGTGCTGCATGTCCCTCCTTGTTTCTTTTCCTTAAATCTCAGACTAAAAGTATGTGGCCACATGGGGTACAAATAACTTGCAGACTTTATAAATCACTGACAAGTTCAATGTATGCTAATGTTCTCAAACAGATCAAGGTATCTGTTTTAGGTCTAAACATAGAAAGCCTGGGTGTCTAGTGAAGTACATAACTTTTATGCTAGACAGTTGTTTATATAATACATTATAAATTTTTTATAACTTATCTGGGCACTATTTCAGCAAAGTAGGTTAGCACATGCTGAAATCCAGCTATTTAAGCAATATCTGTATTTCAGCATAGTGTCATGTATTCAAGGGGCTTCTCAGGCAAGAGTTAAAGAATTTACAGAGGTTTTTCCTTGATTTTTTTTAAATTGAAAAATATCTATGGCTAGAGACTTAGCTGGGCTGTAGGAATTGTTTCAGGCTTGTTCTTGATATCTTTGCAAGTAATGTTTGCTTGGGGTAATTTTTTTTCTCCCTAGGCAGTTATTATCTGAATATTATCACTCTTAAGTCGTAGTTAATAATTGATAATCTGTCATTGAGCAAACTTTTTCCAGGGCAAGGAGGAAGGTTGGAAAGAAGCCGTTTGTTCTCTGAAGTGATAGAAATGTTTGGACATGTCTGTTTAGTTACTTTTGAATGGCTAATAAAGGTGTGTCAGGTGATCTGGCAGTGGGGTTCCTCCATGGATTGCTTGATGCTAGGAAGCATCAAACATTGTCTAAATTTTCCTTGAGTGTGTTCTCCTGTATTCTGGGTTATTGATGGTGAGTTAAAGCATATAATAGTATATAACAAAAGATTAGGGTTTTTTTTTTTTTTCCCTGACTCTTTCAGAGGATTTTGGTGGTTTTCAAAACTGTGAATTTGCACAAAACTGCTTTGTCTCAGCAAAACTGTTTCCGAGGCGTAACATAAACCCAGAGAAAAGTGAGTGTCCTGGGGTTTCCCCAAGTGACTTCTAAAGAGACAAACTCCAGAGGACTTTGTCTGTTTGCTTTACACTCTGGCAAGGGTCAGACAGCTTGAGGTGCCTTTTGACAAGCTTGGAAAATTAACTCTCAGGAAAAAAGAACTGTCCTAGCCTGGAGTATACTGATGGATATTTTCTAGTTTCCTTTTGAACATTGGTGTCTGGAGTAGTTTCACAGGGCCGCTGAAGTTGTTGACAAATGTAGAGCTAATGTGATGTCTGTCCTTATCCCGTTTGCTGGATGTCTGAGCAACAGGTCTGATGGAGGTGTGTTGCACCCTAAATGCACACAGCTGTCACACAGCTGCTTCACTAGCATGAAGATTTCGTTATAGCTGCATGTGTGTAGCCATTGGCTTTGCACACTTTTTTCCTGACATGTTAGTACCTCATTGTGTAAACAAGCTGGATGAAGAAGGGAAGCTCGGTGAGAGCTGCTGTCTTACAGAGATGTGTGCAGCAGGAACAACAGCCTGATGGGGACGTGCTGCAGGGTGGGCAAGGTAGCTGTGGCTCCTGATGGCTTTATCCTGGCCGTGGCATGTGCTGTGAGGCCCTGGATCTCACATCCTTCGGTAAAGTAACGGCTTGTGATGTACACACCCATATTAACCCATTTCTTGGCTGGCCAGGGATGAAGACTCTTAACAGCTATTTTATATTAATTATACTCTTCAATGATACTCTTCAATTTCAAAACCAGTTGCCTTTACCCTCAGTGAGTTGGTTACGGTCTCTTGAACAGATCTATCTCCTGCATATGTCTTTTTCAGTGGCCAAGCCTTTAGAAGTGCTATGTGGATCCTAGCAAGATGAGCTGCAGGCTTCTCTGTTAACAAATATACAAAGTACTTCAGTCTCTTAGCCAGGGAATTCTTTGCTTTACTTCTTGTTTTTAGCAAATGGAAGCCCTCCAGGATTTATTAAACAATTCCTAATAATTATTTTTTGCAGCTGTACTTTGAATATTTCATCTTGACTTATCTCTGTACATGAAAGTACTCTTTGTACACAGTAAGAAAGACTGGTCTCACAAACTACTTGTTTGCAAATTCTCATAGAAACAGTGTAACAAAATATGAAGTCATTGACTTCTAGAAGAATACAAAACAGTAACTGAATCAACGTGTGTATCAAGAACTTGAGAATAAAATTTTGGCTGTGGGAGGAGTTTCTTTTAAATAGCTTTGGAAACCCCGCCCCTGATTACAAGAAATATAAAAGGTGAATGTTTGGAGGAAGCCACATTGTCACACCCCAAACATATCTCAAAATGATCTAATAACATGTGAAGTGCTTTTTGTTCTATCTCTGTCTTACCAATGCTGAACTTTACAGAAGTATGGAGAAAAGTCATCAGAGGATAAAATGATTAATACCTATCATGGGTAATAATGAGTTATCATTTTCATTTTGCTTCATCAAAAAAGGGACTAATTACATTCTAAAAATGTTGTGATTCTCTTATTCTCATAATAGGTTTTTGTTTCTTGTTACACCAATTATGTACTTGAGTTGATTACAGTAGAGCAAGAACAACTAGAATAATTCCAATCACATCTTACTACTTTTAAACCCAGTGCTACTCATGCAGCAGAATCCCCCTGCATTTTCTCACTCTCCTTCATGAAGACTTAATTTGTTCAATGTTTACCCAGTGAAGTATGACAATATGAAATATACAGTTCCAAAATAAAATTATATCCCCATAATCTCTTCTTATTATTCTCTGCCTTTTTCTCATTCACTATTACAGATTTCAGTAGGAAATAAATTACTTCAAACAGATATCTTACAAAAATCTCAGTGAATGGAGAAGTGGGCTTCCTGTAGGTTATGTAAAATTAATGGCATTTATGGTCTGTGGGTTTAAAAATATGTAGGTTCAAAACATTGTAATAGTGTGAGATGGGGAAAAAAAACCACATTAGTAGAGATTACTCTTAACTTTACTTCCACTGCAAGAAAACTTGCCTGATGTGTCCACAGAAAATTAGTGACTGCCATGTCCTAACAGAACAATTTTTTGTGTACTATTTTGTCTTTGCAGTAAGTAAGCAATGTTCTTAAAATTAAGTCATTGCTTTAGTGGGTAAAAGGGAAGATTAAGGCATACAGTTTGAAAATACAATAAAAGATGGAAATTTTGAAAAGCGTGGGTGGACAGTTTTGAACTTTATTGAATCCTTTGATTGGGAGTTACTTTGATGTTTGAAATTAGCAATAGTGTCTCCAAGATGGGCAGGCTGGTTTTAAAGGGATTATCTTATGTGACAAGTATCAATATTGAAGATTGATTCTTTGCTGGATTTACACATTTGTTGACCTACTAATTCTGAGAACTCTTAAAACAAATACTAAGGAATTACAGGGTTTTTGTTTAAACTCGCAAAGACTTTTGTGAAGTGGCTTTCTCAGTGAGTAGCTACACAATATGTGTTTAAAAAAGACTACCACTGACAGTGGGCTGAGAAATTAGGTATTTTTAATGCTAGCAGGAGAATCAAATGTTAAAAACCCAAACTGAAACTGCACAGCACTATTTAATTGTTCAAATTAAATAGTACATCTGGCCACCCACAGACAAGTTTTAAATTCCTCAACTTAAAAAATTACTTCTGATGAGCATGTTAATGTACAACAAACTCAATGGCCCTTCTCTAGTGAGTGAAAAATGGTAAATGCTCTAGCGTTTTTGTTGAGAAGGAGCTGAATCAGCCAAAAAAATACTTCCTCCCTCTTCTTCAAGATAGGCCTGCACAGACCCTGCCCTCTTATTTTTTCAAACTGGGCAATTTTAATTTCAACATGCATGCTGATGTTCAGCTGGTTACAAGTGTCTAATTATTGTGATTATATGCATGCAGACTTCATCACTTTTTTTCCCCCTCAAATGGAACTGGCAATGCAAGATGAGCTTGGCATTTTATCTACTGTATAATTTGCTTGTTTTTATGCTTAGTGTAACAGCTTGCTGAATAAGTTGCTGTAGTGAAATGTAGATAAACAAGGGGAGGGTGGGCACCCAGGCTGGCAGGTTCCAAGTGGTCATTGCACATATCTAAAAGACCTGTCAAACAGGCAAGGGAAAGCCAAAAAGGTGAGAGCAAATTCAGAAGTAACTCCTGCTGCTTGGTCACCCAAGTCTTCATTTTTTTCTGTCATGGAAGTGATTCCTCTGTAGATGAATGACATCTGTTAATGAAGATGTCCCCACGGTGGCCAGGTGTGTGCTCAGCTGGTGTCTCCTTGTGGTGGTGGCTCTTCATCTGGCAGCGGCTGCTTGGAATACACAGGGGTGTGTGGGGAGAACATCCATTACCTGAAGTCACGTGCCCCACCACTTTTGGGATGGAAGCAGCCCAGGATAGTGGCATTATTTTGAGAGCAGACCTGGCTCCTACCCTGCCACCAGGGTCACTGCAGCCTTGTTTACTAATATCTGGTTATAATCAACTCTCTGAAAATCAAAGATGACTTCAGTCAAAAAGAAGTGTGTAAATGAGGTCCTGTCTGCCCCACTGGGACAGAGTGAGAAGGGAGAAGCACCTCAAGGGTCACCTGCTGTCACATGGTGGTGGCTCCTTGCTCACCGTGCTGTTGCACTTGGTGAGGGAGCCTCTCGAGTGCCTGGCCTGGCCCTCGCTGCTGCTCTCTGCAGTGGCACAGCAGCCCCCTCACCTTTCCAGCCTGACTGTGTGTCACAGAGCGTATGCTTGCCTCCAGTCCTGTGTTTACTTCCTTGGCAGCTGCACGTGGTTTGCAGTTTACGTGGAGACATTTATTGGAGGCCACTACCACGTTAATTTTAACAGCTTCCTTCACCACGGATACCAGATGACAGGCAGTGACTGGATGCCAAAGGCTGATGATTTTGGTTTCTAGCCTCACAGAGAGCTTATGACCAGTCCATATTCATAGATGGGGCTGTGCAACTTGAGTCAGACCAGGTGTTAATCCTGGCCAGTGTCCCAAATAGAGGTGAAGGCTCTGCACAGCCGTACTTGCTGCAGCTGTGCTGGGTCTGTGTCAGGGAGCCTCCTTGCTGCTTCTCCACTGTCGGCCGACTCATCCACCTTCCCCCTCTTTGCATACACCAAGGCTGAGTGGTGATGCAATGAGATAACCCAATCACAAGACTTGGCCAAGTTGTTTCCAACATGAGTCATGGGATGTAAGAATTTTGTGTGGCTCAACTTACTCCTTGGGATGCTGACTTAGTCACCTGGCATGGGGTCTGTGGCAGGCCAGGAGGCAACTTCCATGACCTGCACTAAATGTTTCTGTGTGCTGCTCGGGTGGTTCAGCATTGCTTGAGTGTTTCTGTACAGGGCCATGCTCTAAGACACCTGCCAAGGGCTGTAACAATCAAGTGACAGGACAGCACGTTACAAAACCAGTGCGTTTTCCCTGCTTCTTTGGGCATGTCCCTGGACAGAGTGCAGGAAACTGTGCTAGGAACCTTCTTTTTCTCTGATTAAAAAAAAAAAAGATTTCTCAGTATTGAATCTTTTTCAAAAAAGATTTCAAACTTCTGTAGCAGCACCTCCAGAATTCTGTTTTTCCACTTGACCTTTTAATGGGTTAGGAGGTGAAAAGTTTGTGATATTTGTGGTTGTTCTTAAAGCAGTGGCTTGGTTTTATTTGTGATCTGATTTTACAGCTTTTAGAGCGAACTATGGTAGTAGAGCCAAGGTTTTCTTGCAAGACTGAAGTCTGTGTTCAGGTGGTTTTGGAGAATAAAATGTGTTCTTATATAACTCTGATACTAACACCAGGACGTGGGATTTATGAAAACCACTGGATTTTATGAGACTTGGCAGGAAAATGGTGAAGGGTAGGTTAACATCCCTTCACAATTCTGCCTGAAGTAAGCTCATGGAAATTCTCAGTTACCTCTGAAAGGTCACTAGCTTGCAGTAGGAATCCTTGGCTTTTGGTAATACTGCAGTTCGTTCATATTTTGTGTTTTTGAAATCTCTAGCATTGCAACAGGAAATTAATGTTTTTTTTATCTAAAATAAAAAAACTCCCTAACAAACCAAAACACACTTTTGGGAAATATTCACAAAATGAGAATTCTGAAATACCGTTGGAGTGTGTGTGTGTTTAAATGTTGAATTTCAGTAATGGTGTTAAATTTTAAGAAAATAATTGTTTAAGGTACTAAACAGAACCAGGACATGTGTCTACTCTTGTGAATACAAAGATAAAAGGGCAAAGCAATTGACATAGAAGTGTCAATGTCATTTTAGTTTAAAATGCCTATATATCTCCCCATCTTTCTATGAAATGCTGAGTCTTGACAAATTGTTTTGGTGGTGGTGTTTGTGTTTTCTCCTGGTTTTAAACTTTTTTTCACTGAAGTATTCATTTGAAGTATTTTTAACAGTCTTTCTTCTGCCCCCTCCCCTTCTTTGATTTTCTCATGTGCCATATGCTATGTGTCTTTCTGCAAGATCACTGGGGATAGATGATATCTAAATATACTTTTTCTCAGTTTTAACAGAGTGGGGCTCTGTTCCTAATTAGGACTTGAATGCTCTTCAGGATAAACATGTTAAGGAATATGATGCCATTTGTGAAATGGCTCCTTTATGAATATGGGAGGTGCTTTGAACCTTCATCAGAATCTGCATTTCTCCAAACTGTCTCAGTATTTCAATGGAATAATATATCAGCCAAAACCATGGGATATTAAGTAATATGGTTATAAAACAAATGTTTCTGCTTTTTAATCAGATTCCATATGCACAGTATACTCATGTACTTTTATGAGTTGTATATCCCCTGAATAAGGATTTCAAGACAGATATATGTTTGGACTGCCTTTAAAAATCTAAAGCTGAATTAAGGAAAAGAAATTTCCAAATACACTAAACACATCCAAACTGCCTGTTAAACTTTCTCTCATACCCATAAAAGCAGTTCTTCCCATTGTGTATGATCTCTAATGTGTGTTAATGCTGACACATTGAAGGAGCCTTATCTGTGGGAAGTGTCTGGTTTAATAGAAACCACCCCATGGGTTTGTGCTGCATTATCTTTGATCTTGAGTCGGACCTGCTGCTGGTCCCTCAAAGCAGGTGAGCCAGAGCCATAAACTGAGGCAGCTGCTGGAATTGCTGGGTGGAATTGGCAAAGCACATGTGCACTTCTTGAGCATTGCCTGGGTAAATAAGAGCAGGGCATTTGACTAAGCTGTGTTCTGTCCTGGCCTGAAAAAACCACGAGTTTTCAGTGTGATCTGTTCTTCTATTATTTTTAATTTTATTGGGGGTCTAGAAATCCAAAAGCAATTTTCCACAGTGTTAAATGTAATGGCTAGGGATTCTTGGGTAAGCCTAAACCTCACTAGCTTGGATACTAGACACTGTATAGTACGGAAAGGAGGAGGTGAAGCCATGAACAGCAGCTTCCTAGTGGTATAGCTGGGCTGCTTAACCAGCTAGTTCATGTTTTTCTGTATGCTGCAGTTCATGCCAGCTAGACACAGCTAATACATTGCCCAAGGCACTGTCCCTTCCCAAAGCTGTAAAATAGACAAAGTAAGGAAGGATTATCAGGATTCCCTGAAGTACAGGGACTTGTTTGGATTTGCTGGCAAGGTCCTGAACAAATTGAGGTTTTGTATGTCTCCATGAGGCTCTGATCTGTTAGATACAGCCTGTTTGTAGCTCGTTCCCTAATTATTCAGTAGATGAAGAACACGGGAGTAAATAAAGGAATGCCAAAAACTATAAGCCTCTTGACAGAGAGGTGTGTGTATAGTGAATTCAGGGAATGGTGAGCAAGTTTCTTTTATGCTCTTGGTTTTTGGGGTGTGTTACAAGTCATAGACTTTGGAAAGAACAGATTTCTCTGTGAGATCTCAAATGCAGCCAAAAACTGTTTAAATTCTGCATTACAATTATTGTGGCAGGCTGCAGGGAAGTGCAGTATGTATCTTTATGGCTAAATTTGTAGCATTTCTATGAATGCTGAAGCATTTATATCTGGCAGTTGTGTGCTGTTTGAAACTCCAGGGTAATCTTTCTTTAGCAGAACTAATAAGAGATGAACTGATAAGAAATAGAAATCTGTCTCCTGCTTACTACGTGAATTACTTGATTTTCTGCTTCTTTGCCATCTTGCCATTTTACTTCCTCTGTTAGTGAATGTGAGCTATTTTTAGGGGATGTGAACTGTTACGGATTTGTAGGTATTTCATTATATTACCCTTTCTGACAGCATCTTTTTCCACAACAGGGAAATCTAGAAGTGTAGTGGGTTTTTGTTTTAAATACTGGTAATGAATAAATAAATAAAAATTGCTCACTTTAAAGTGCATGTTATTTCAATGTAAATTTCTGGGCTTAGTGTTTATATAAAGTAAACAATAACTTCCATTTTGGAAATGTTATTGTTCCTGTTACTGCAATTTATTGGAATAAGTAAGATCAGATGTACTGACTCATTTTAAGGATATTTTGATTATTTTTTTATGAGTTGAGCAACTGTTTTGGGATTTTTGTTGTTGTTGATTATATTCTGTTACTGCTCACATCATCCTTGGCAGCTATTTCTGTCCACCTTACATACCATGCTGTTCTGCATCCATGCATGTGGGTGGGTGTTTTTTGCTAGCCATTTTTTCAAGACTCATGTTAAATCTTTCCCCTATTTCCCCTATCACTACATCTACCATTCTCCAGCTTCCTAATGAGATACATCAGTGAGAACGTTCTTCTGTAACTGAACTGGGATACAGAATTTTGCTTTATATGTGCATCTGGCATGAATTCTGTAGATCCAGGAGATCAGTCTGTGATCTGAATGTGCTGCTGGACCTACCTGCATAGAGCTGGGTCTAGCTACACCTACAGACCATCAGAATCCCAGGTGTCTAGTAGGACTGCACAAGAATTTAATACAAATTCCACCAAAGACAAATAGTAATAGGAAGGGCTAGTCTGTGGGGAGCAAGAAATCTGGGCATTGAAGTAGAATTTAGATGTGTAGGGTACGTCTTACATGAAAATCAAGATCTTACAGTGCCATTATTAAAATTCACCTTTTCTAATTGTTATTAGACCTCTCTTTTCCTCAGTGAGGTCATTGTTGCATTTCAGCTGTGTAGTGCATTAACTAGACTGGTGCTACTTCTCCTTTATCCTCAGCCACTTTGAGGAGAAGGTGTGCTGGATGTTGCTGCCCTGAACCCAGTCCCAGAACTTGTTCCTGCAGAGATTCTTGATGCCTTCAAGACTTGATCAGAGCAAGGAAGCGTAATATAATTTAAAGCAAACAAATAACTCTCCTTCCCCTCCCCGAAAATGAAGCTCTTCTGGTATTGTCACACTGTAGGCATATTTAACTGAAAAGGTAATGCAGGTTTCAAGTCTTGTGACAAGTTTTACTATATGACCACCTGTTTGAGTAAGCTCTTGTGGAAGAGGAAGGAGGCACCTGGATCAAAAATCTGTTAAAATACTGATCAATGAAACAAAACCTTTGCAAGAGAGGACTGGTTCATTGACTCTAGTTCCTGCTGTTACAGGCATATCACATCATAATCTAGTGCTCATATGTTAGCCTAACTCTGTCTGTAAGGTTCTTGCCTCTCCTGTACCCATCCTAGGTCTTTCTTTCCTTGTGGTAAGGAGCATTCCAATTTTTGATGTGTTGTCCGTAGTTTTACCATACTTGGTTCTAGTCCCAGTTAAATTAAATGAAAATTTAAGTAGTTCTTGTCTTTTTCAAGATTTACTGGATCAGTAAGAGAGACATTTACAGCCCCCTCAGAATGCAAATACACTGAGCTTTTTCTGCTGTTCTGTTACACGAGGAGTTGCCTCTCCCTTCAGCCACTTGCTTGTGAGGCCTTTAGACTTAATGCTAAGGACTTTTGTATTGGTGTCTTAGGTGAAATATTGACTCATTTAATAGCCTGGTCTCTATTTAACCCTCATTTTGTCTCTCATAACAAATTTCCTATCCCCATTAAAATTATTCATTTCCACCTCCAGCATGCTCAACAACACTGGTGCATATTTTAGGGTACTCAGATGTGTTAAAGCTAACTTTTCTTTCACCTGAAGCTAATATTTCCCTCATCTAGAAAATGAGCTACAACATTGAGAAATAAAGTCATGTTGGTCTGATGTGATTTTTCTCATTGGTGTTGGCAAGCTGATGTTGCGTCTTATTCTGCTTTCCTTTAGACTTTGTTTAATGATGCCTGCCTTTACAGTGTGTTCCAACACCCTGTGTTTCTGCTGAGGTGTTTTATGTGAGCAGTAGTTGCCTGGATGACTTGGCTTTGCTTGCTGCTTCCTCTGTGATGTATTTTTTCAAATCTAGTTACTGTGCTTATTGAATATTTTTGTATTATATACTACCCTATACTTAATAGTTTTATTAAAGCCTTTGCATCTAGTCCTGCAATTGCATTTGTCAGTTCTTTAAGAATCCACTGATGATGGTTACTGAGTTTTTTCTAGTTTTGAATGGATTAAGATCTTTGAGTTTTGCTGCTATTTTCATGTTCTTTGCCTTACAGGCATCTTGAATTTCCCAGGCTGTAAAATTAGAAAGTTAATTCCATTTTGAAACTATTGGAAGTGGGCTGTTGGGCATCTTGATGTTGGATGCTCTGCACAAGTGTTGTGGGATGCCTGAGTGAAATTTTCATTTCATTGTTTAAAAGTAGACCTGGCTGTGGGGAATATAAAACTGTGTCCTCATTTCCCTTTTCACCCTAATGGAACATTTCTCCTTCTCCTCCCCTACATGGCTCTGTGTGCTCATTCATGCTAAGCACCAGTGGCAATAATTCCTCTTCCCAGTGCTCGCTCCACCACTCAGTGATGTACCAGCCACCTTGTCCTTTTGCCCAAAGGGAAGATGTGCTTGTGCTGCTGCTGTGCTAACAATCAATAAAAAAAACCAACACAGGCAGCAATTTATCTGGTATGTCTCAGGATTTTGCCAGGACAAAAGAGGCAAAGCCACACGTCTGGGCATTGAAATGTGGTATTTCTCAACAGATAATAAACCCCAAAAGATGTGCTCTGAATGTATGTAGTAAGGCTAGCAATGGGTTAGATGTGAATGATGAAGAGAGCCAGGCTGACTCACTCAGACCAATTTAAATTACTTGTGTAGTTTTAGTTCACAGTATGTTAAAGTCCATTCAGGTTCATAAACACCATTTTCCCATCTAGTGAGGTGAGTGAAACCTGTTTGTTTCTGGTTTCCCTGGGGAAGTACAGAGTGGATAAGAAAGATCAAGCCACCACAAAAAAAATGTATTTGAGGAAGAGTTGTGACTTTGCATGGTGACAAGTTCTCTTAAAATAAAAACATTTTAAAAAACTGAAGCTCAGCAGATGGCTACATAATCTGTTGTTGAGACTGTAAAGATGGAGGCTGAGGGGACTTCTGGAAGAACCTGACACACCATGACAGAGGAGTAGTACAGTGTTTCTGCTTTCCTCAGGTCCTTCCTTGCCTTCCATCTGGCCTTCCCAAACCCTAGGGAGCAGACACAAACCACATTAAATTCAGGCCGCTGTTAACAGAGGAAAGCTGAAGGGCTGTAAGCAAGTACAAGTTTTGGAGTTCGTGAAGTATAAATTCCCTAGAAATTGCCTTTTTCTATTCTTTTTTTTTTCTCCTGAATTTGTCTGGAGGCTAGGACTAAATCTTAAAAACTTTACAAAAATTAAAAAAAAAAAATTTAACTTTTAAAGATCTAAAATTATTTCAGTATTTTAGAACATAGAGTTTTGAATCAGAAGAAATGAGGAGGCAACAATTGTCCTTCTGGACAGGACAAGTAATGAAGTGAGGCGAGGACGATGCTATTGCTTTAATAACTGCCTGCTTGGATTGCTGCTGGAGAGGCTTGTTGGACTCTAATGTTTTTTGTCATTGCCAAGCCAACTTCTTTTAGCCTTCTACAGAGTAGGCAAGGTAAGCCTTGCTCCCATTTTGAGGAGAATTTGAAACCTACTGTTGCCTCGAGCTTTAGCTTCCTGTGCTGTGCGGTTGAGTGTCTGATAATGAAGCATGAAAGCATTCTATTTTTGTCTTGTGAATGTACCTTATGCTTCATGGGCCAGATTGGTTGGGTTTTGTGTGTTCCTTTTTGGTGCTGCCTTTATTGTGGGGAAGGGGGAAGGAGGGAAGAACAACTTCACTGAGGTGTAAATTTAGAGTGGTTAGAAATGAGCATGTGTATCTGGGGTCTTTCCAGCTTTTCAGACTCAAGGCACCTGAGGAGGCTGAATTGTGACCAAGCATGGTTGAGTTGAAGGGACAGTTCCTGGGCACTAGAAACCTGCTTGTCCTTTACCCCAGTGAATATCACAAATGGCAAATCTGCACGCCTTGCGAAAGAAAAGACAGTTTTTCTGTCTTTGTCATTTGAAGTTTACACTGCAGGCATAGCTGTCGGTGGTGTGGTCTCGATCTAGTCAAAATTAAAATGTGCATTAAAAAAATTATGATTGTTTCTGCATGTTTTACTTCTGTATGCCTGGTGCAGTAAAGAACTTGATACGAAAATTTTTGTTTACATAGAAGTATTGTCAGAGATTAGGGAGAGTGGATTTGTGGGTTTCTTTGCTAGCAGTGCATCATACAGAGGAGATGTTAAGTGGGACAGGTGCAAAAAGAGGATGTAGAGGAGAGGCTGTGATGTTCTGTGCCTTGCATTTTCTTCACACATTTTCTGCCTAAATTTATTTTGTAAACTTGCTTATCTGAACTGTAGTTATCCAAGTATTTTAAGTGAATAAGTATAAAAGCAAAATATGATTTGTACTTTCTTTAAGACCTATAGCCTAGCTGTAGAATAATGTATTTTTCATTATAGTTGTTTATACTGGATTGTTCTCCTACCTCATTTTGCTCTCAGATGTTGGTATTTCCACTTTCTTTTTTAGGTTGATGGAAACCTTCATTAAAAACATTTCTGCACATGTGCTACAGAATGAAATGCCATATCTATTCACAGTTCCTGATGTAGGAATTTTTCTGTGGAGACAGAAGCCTGCATAATTGTGTGTGCAGTGTGAAGTGCTTCAGAGGAGAGGCTCTGTGCTTCAGCACCCATGCCACAGTCCAGCTTGCAATTCTGACTACAAGCCACAGCCAACAAGTTGTATTGCTCAGCCTTCCTTCTCTTTCTCCCCCAGCTGCTGGCTTCCCAACCTGCCAGCATAACTCCTCTGCAAGCGTGATCTGTGGGAGGGAATAAAGACTTTCACTGTTCTGGCAGAGCTCAGGTTAAGTGGATGCTGCTGGATTTCACCTCCTCCTGAGCACTGGCACACCTGGACAGTATTCCACACCGAGGATGGCTAAGATCCATAGTAGTGCTGTTTTCCCTATGAAATAGTTGGGGTTGTTAACACTGAGAGTAGGTGCTGCTTTTTGTGATGCTGTGCCCAAGCTGCATGTTCAGAGTGTGAATTACTAAGATGTTCAGCACCACGCTGCCCTGTTCAAGATGAACAGCCTTAGCATGGTGACAGTAGGTCCTGTTTTTGTGATGACATTATCCAAACTACCATCTCATGGAGCCAGGTGGGAAGTTCTCTTTTGAAAAAAAAAATCATGCTGGTGCTGCTGACAGCAGGCAGCAGCTTCCAGGTAAATCTGCTGGGTTGCAGGTGAGTGGGAGGAGAGTTCAGCTTCCAAATGCTTTCATAGAGCTTCCACAGCTCCTTGTCAGGCCCTGTGTGTGTAGTACAGAGAGAAGCACTCAGCTGCTCAGGCAGCCCTTCCTGCTGAGAGAGGTGGTGTCCTGTGGAAAAGACATTGCTCACATGAAATCCTCTGGGAAGACTTCATTTGCCTTCTTGAGTGTACCTCATTTTCTGGAAAGCAAGAGCTGCACTAGGGCATGTGCAGCCATCAGAGGTTTCATTGCTTTGAGTAAGTGAAAAGATTCCTCCAAGACTAGGAAGATGAGAATAGAGCACAAACAGGGGAAGCTTTGTACAAGAGCTAACTTCTTGTTTGTTCTGCAGTATGAGCTCAGTGCTTGTTTTTACCTGGTTATGAAAATATGAAGCTTCTTAGGTTTTGTTGTTTCATACTTACAAGACAGCACAAAGGGTGTCTTACAGTGTATCTTTTTGATCCTGTTTGCTATAATTCAAAGCACTATATTCATATGTCCAGAAGACATAAAAGTAGATCTTAATCCCAGTCAAAATGACAAAAAGGAGTATATTTTGGATATCTGCATTTGGAGTGTGCTTGAAGTGAGTTGCTTTTTTCTCCGTGTGCTCTGAGACAGAACAGGTTGTTACATGGTACTTTTGTACCCTGACTTTCCTCACCTTTCCCAGCTGAGGAAGTTCATGCAGCCTGCTCTGTTACGTGCTTGAACTTGCATCTTGGTAAACTGATTAAGGGCTGATTAAGTGCAATCATTGGTGGGGGCCAGAGAGGGAGAGTCAAGTAGGGTTTGCGTGGAGGATGCAATTAAAGAGGCTCTGACCTGCTGTGGAGGGACAGCATTTGAGGATCGCTGTGTGCATGTTCCCAAGTAATTGTCTCTGGGAAAGGAATGGCAGAAAGCTGACCAGACTTCTGGCTAAACAGTACTGAATCTGGTGAAGCTATTGCAGGTGGATCATTCACAAAAATAATGGTTTGTTTTCACAGCAGCAGTTTTGTCTGCCCTGCCTGTTTAGCATGAGAGAGGGGAGTTGTTTTGAAGAGCATTGCAGGCTGGTTTTGCTCAGCTTCATACCTGCAGCTGTTGCTTTTCCGCGTGCTCTGGTTTTTTCAACACTGATGGAACTAAGTGTTTTTCTTCTTAAATTAAATGTGTTCGCAATTTAAAAAAAATCCTTGATAAGCCAGGTTCTTGGTGGCTACAGATTTGCTGGAGGACGGCCAGTGGGGCTCTCTGACTGAACGTAAGAATTGGAAAGCATGAACATGTAAATCTAGAAATGGGAAATGCTGCTGCTTGACTGCACATGGCTAGAACTGCTTTGTAAGCGAAGTCTGAGCACATAAAGAGCTGGTGACAGATCTCTCTATGAAAAATAGTTTTGGCTTACAATCCACAACCACTTTCCATGAGTTACAGAGCAAATTTCAATTAGTGTTTGCATTTGGTTTGGTTGGCGGCTCTTTTCTTGACGTTGCTTGGGTTAATTTGTGCTCTTCCCTTTTTCCTGTCTTCCTTCCATCTTACAGTACGTGGTGCAGCTATTTCTTTGCAGTCCTGCTGTTGGCTTTCTTGTTGTCCTACTTGCTGCTCAGCCACATAGGGAAGGGGATCAGCTCCTCCACCTGTGCACTGCATTGGTAACCAAAACCACTTCTCTGGAGCATGGCAAGGAAGGGAAATCAGTATGGTATCAGTAATTGTATCTATAAACTCAGAAGTCAGCAAGGCCTCATGCTGCACCAACGTGACATTTCTGTTGCTAAAAGGGGTTTCCCAGAGAGGACAAGAGCCCTTTTGGACTCAGAAGAGAAGAGGTCGTGTAAAATCACAAACTAGTTCTTATAAATCAACACCTGTTTATTAATGATTATGTCTTTATGACAAGTTAGGTTTGTGGGGTGAGAAATGACTGCAGGAATCAGCACAGAATTACTTTAAAGTGGTGTTACTGAAAACACCAATCAGTAATGAGTTTGAATTTTCAGTTTAATGTGTTTATTTAAAAAAAGCATGACTTTTTTTTCTTTGCTTGGAGACAATAAGAATGGACAGCACTATCTCTAATGATGGATCAACTCTAATCAAAGGCAGAGAACATGCCAACTAGAAAATAACTGTTTTGTTATTTTATTTTTGTGTTTGTTTATTAGTTTTTGGGGGTTTTTTGTGATACTCCTGATCACGTTTGGCGCCGCAAATTTCAAGTGCTGTTTAAAAGTTTCCCCATAGAACTGAGAGAGAGAAATCAAGGCAGTTCAGCAAAAAGGAATGCGTGAAAATGTTGAAATGTGCATTAGATGTAAGAACATGGGAAGCACAGCAGAAAGGAGAGATGGTGGTGCCTGGAATACTTGTCTTTGTAGAAAGGAGATTTTATTGTTGCCCTGTTTTTCTGAATGCTCTCAAGGTTTTGAGATATGTTTTGTGTTTTGTAATGCACAATGGCAAAAAGCAGAGATGAGCTATTCTGATGATAACATTTGGTAGTTCATAAAGAACATTATTTAATATCTTTGCTCAGCAAATTTAATTGTTGCTGATGAAAACTGGGAAGTTAATACTTGTATGACCCAAGGCAAACAACTTTGAACAAGCCCATTCCTGAAGTTTTCAGTTTTAGCAGGTACCTCAAATCAGACAAAACTTCAAATGCATGACTCCTAGCTGCCAGCTAGAAGTGTTTTGTTGTTTGTAAGGATACAAAACAATTTATTTTATGTTTTGGGCACTGAGTCATGGCTGAAAAGCAGTAGTGCTTCCAAGCAATAGTCAGTCAGTAGTGCTTCTAAAGGTAAATTGGGTAACAGTGATTTGCTGGTCAATGGATGGAGTTGATGCACACTTAGCTATCTGTGGGGATGGACTCTGGTTTGATGTTGTGGATTTACTCATAAAAGATGACTAAGTAGTTCATAAGGTTTATTTTGCTGATATGTTTGACCTCTGGAGTCATTGGTGGCAAAGAGCTGTGAGTTTCCACAGTTTGATACTGGTTACAGACAGATAAGACTGTTGATGGTTTTGATCTCATTGCAGGTAAGTCATGGGATTATGAAGTGAGCTGGTAAGACCTGGCCTGGTTCAGGTCTTCTTTTCCTCATGCACCTACCAGGACTTGCAAAATGTGCAAGTTCCACCTGCCTGGTCAGCCAGGTCACCAGTGCTGTGTTCTATGATCCTGTGGGGTGTCCAGCCTCTCCCTCAGACTAGTTTAGCATCTGTGCCATCACCTTTGTTTCCGTGTGGTTTCTGACTTCTTGTTGCATTTAAAGTAAAATAAAATCGCCTTGCCATCACTGCAAGCTCACCTGAGAAACACTCAGCCTCATGAAATTTACAGGTGTTTTGGGAAACCCCTGGTAGGAAGGATGGAGGTGTCAGCACTTCCTGTAGTACAGTAGCTGTGGATCTGGAAGAGAAATCTGGTTCTCACCTGCCCTTCCAGGTGAAACACTTGTGCCTGCACATAGTTGGCAGCGGCAGCCATTGATTTAAGCTGCCTGCCTGCAGGTCTGAAATTGTTTCTTCCTGTGTGGGAGGGAACTTTGTGCTCTGGGATGAGTATTCTGGCTGCACATGTGTGACTGCCTCTCTGTGGCACCCTCAAGACCAGAGGTAAGTGGGGCATTTCAGCTTCATAAGCTTCCATGTGTGGGGTTTCTCCTGTTGTGGCAACATCCTGATGCAAAGGTGTGGGGATTTGCACAGCTGACTCCAAGTCGGGGTGGGAGAGAGTAGAGGATGGCTGGCATGTCTTTGGAACTGCTCCCTCATGGGGCACCTCTTCTTTGCTCAGGCAGCAGCCACCAGACAAGGAAAAGCATGGAAGTGCAAATTGGTGGGGCAGCTGGGCAAATGACTTAGTTCCCTGGTGAGTGCTCCTTCAGAGGAATGGATTTTATATGGTGAAGGGTGTAGACTGCAGCTGGCTTCCCCAGCGACTCTGCCTGTCTGCTGATAGTGTTGTAGATGGAAGATAAATTGCTCATCATTGCAGTCTGACAGGTGCCTAGAGAGCAGAGTAGAATTAATTCCTTAACCTTCTTCCTTAACTATTTTGTTTACCTGGGTGGATGTTCACTACTGAATGTCCAACTCCTTCACAGGAACGAACAGCAATAGAATTATCTGCCGTGTTTGTTTCATGCGTGCTTAGCATCCTAGAAAACAAGGCAAGTATGCAGTTTATCTCTCTCAGGAAAAAAATGTAGGTAGTTAAAATAAGCTGGAAATGCAGTCTTACTCTATTTGGTAGAGGCTGTTGCCTTGGGCTGTGGCTTATCTCATTAACCAACCATGAAAACTGTGCAGTTTTCCATCTCTGCTCTTCATCAGATAGATTACCATTCATATTATTTATCTACAGTTGTTCAAGGCAACAGTAGGGTAGGGTATTTGTGTATTTCTGGTCTATTTGCACAAGGCTGCTGTCTGATTATTGCAGACTCTGGAGTTGGCTCTTTAAATGCATATGTTGATGGACAACTGCTCTGTAATTAAATAAGAAAATGCCCTTTTTATTAGCAGAGGGGGTTTGCCTACCTTGTATTGTGCCTTTCAGTTACCTATTGAGGTATTTATGCTGTGAATGTGCTCTGGTAACAACAGGCTGTTGGAAAAGCTGGTAGCAAAACAATAGCCTGAAATAAAATACTTTCTGGAGGCCTCTCAAGGGTGGTTAATAGACAGTTCCTGAGCTTTTAGCTGTTAAAAGTCTGCTCAGAGCTCCAGCCAAGTTACAAAACATGTTTTGTCTGGCAGTTGTATGGATCAGTGAGCCAAAGGGTTATAAACAGTTAGAAAAATCCTTTCTCACAGAGTTTGGGCCCTCGTTTTGGAAAATCTGTTGAGATTGTATGAAGAAGGTAGGGTTTCTCCCAGGTCTCCATCACTGGAGTTTGAGTCACTTAGGTAAGTGGGGTTTGGGTTATGTATTTGTTATTTCAAATCCATACTCCTCTATTTTGTTTTTCTACTGATAAGATTCATTAGTGATTGGAAAAAGCATCTTGGCTACTAATTTAGCATGGCCATAGCTTGTCAGGAGGGAGAACACTCTGGGTACAGAGTCCTGGGAGAGGGCCAGGGAGCTGCCAGCACCCCAGGCTGCTCTGACCAGGTCAGAGCAGGAGCAGGCAAGGACTCTCTGATAAGCCTGGGATCTCAGAGAGGTGCTCTGGCAAGGGCTGGAGTGCAGCCAAAATGTCCCAACTCCAGCAATGGCTCTGTGGCCACCTTTGCTGTCTTTAATAAAATTGTGGTGCTCTGTGAATGTATAAAAAGGAGACACTGGCAAATGTTGTCATTTGAAATGCCTAATTTTGGGTTGTAATTTATTAGAGCATTTTTCTGAAGATGAGACTCAATTTTTTTTAGGTGTCTTTTGTTTATTTAGTACTTTGCAAAATAAGATTCTTTTTATAAAATGAAATGTCATTGCTGTGTACAGTTCTGGGACAGATGCTCTATGTTGTCATGTTGTTCTCATTGGAAAGCAAACGTATAGTTACAGCAGTGTTAAATGCTGTGACTAACCTAACATACTCTATTACATACTGTTCAAGATTTTATGCAGCCAGGCAAGTTATCTATAACTGAAAGAATGTTACTACAATTTTATATTAGTAATCTGCAAGGGGCTGCTAAGTGTATGTGACAAATGGATTGCTTCTTGCAGTAATGTGAAGAGAATTGTAAGAAATTCTTGATGAAGTCTTCTGCTCCTTTAGTACCAGAGAAGTCCTGTGAAAACAAATCTCTGTATCCTTCTTGTGTATTTTCTCCCTCCACTGTATACATGTATGGGGACTGATTGAGACACCACCCAGTCTGAAAAACATGTTTATTTTGTTTTCCTCTATTCAATTACTGATGGCTTTAAAAGTAAGAGAACTATCAGGTCTTATGTTTTCATGTTTTCCCCTTTCTCTTTAACCAGCAGCATAGCTGATCTGTATTTTCCTATGTATTACATAGAGGGTTTTTACTCTGCTACTCCAGGTAACCACAATGTCTTCTCCCATGGTGCTGTGAAGCTGACCATGTAGATGTCCCCTGCTTTTTAATTTGCTAGCAAAACAAACTTTGTGTAAGCATACATTGGGTTTCTGGTTATGATTTAATTTTTTTTTTAAAGCAGAATGAACCTTTTAGAAAACTGTCTGAAGTATGAATGTACTTGGCTGATGCAATAGCTAAAGGGGAGCTGAAACAGCTGTTTGGAAATCACCTGTGTATCTGTGGGTAGCAGGAGTGCCAGATTTACAGACCATTTGATCAAAATGACATAGTTTGTGTATATTAGGGCATGTGAATGAAGCATGCTACCAAGTTAATTTGCCCATACTGGAAGCTGATTTTACAGTGAACTAATTTCTTTGCTTCAGTGTTCTTAGGTTTGCTGTTTAATTCTGTGAATTAGCATCAATACACGTGGGAGGACATTTTCTTTGGATCCTGTATTAAATTATTCTGAAGAGGCCCTGACAGGGAGAGGAGTTGAATGTCTGTCTCCTCATCTATCCTCTTAATGGGCCTTGCACTGTGTCTTTTTGCACCTATTTGAAGCAGTGATATTAGTTTTCCAATTACTGCTCAAGCTCTTTGACGGTGACTGTGAGCAGTTATGCAACATGTCTGAGTTGCTTCCTTTTCCCCAAGAGTGAGCAAGGACTGTCAGAACAAGTATTGGCTTCTTTGTACAAGTTAACTCTTAAACTGAAATTTAGAGTTCATGCTGTGGATATTTTGAACAAGTCCCTGATTAATAAAGATGAGAAGTTACAGCTATTAAAGAAAGGACAAGTGCTAGCACAGTGTCAGGAGAGCTGGAGTTGGTTCTGGTTGTTCTGAAAAGCTGAGTACAAGTTCATGTAGCATTTCTGTTTTTCATCCATTGTAGGGAGCAGTGACATTTTATTTATTTAAGGTTAATCAGCCCAAATGGCACTGATTGTTCTAGTGTAGGGGTAAACAAATACATAAAGCCTTGTGTGGGATTGTTACTCTGCTACTTTGGTGCCTCAGTGATCTGCCTAACTGGCCTCCAGCATTTTTCCTTCAGGGATGTCTGCCATGCCTGTGCTGTCCTTTCAACAGGGAGCAGCTTTGCCAGATTTATCAGCAGGTGCATCTCCAAAGGAGTTGTCTGTGTCTGGTAGGATGCTGAGGGTGAGCTGGAGCAAAGGGCTGCCGGGGCTGGGCCTGTATACCTGGATCACAGAATGACTCAAAGTCATGCCGCTGTGGTGCATCGCTAGGTGCTGAATTACATTGCCCTTTCTTTTGTGCTCTTTCCTGCAATAATGATGCCCATCTCATGGCTGGTCCTCTCTAAAAGAGTTAGGCTAGGGTTCTCTTCTCTTTTCTCTTTGGGGGTTTGTCCTCTTGGGGAAAAGAAAAAGAGTGGTAATTAAAACCATGGAAGTTGTCCATCTCTCAAGGAAGGCCCTCCTTCCAGTACAAGATGGCTAGCAAGCTCTGGCTGAGCCAGCTGTGCCCATTCTAGGAAGATTCCATTTCTGTTTGCCACCTGCCTCTCTGGCAGAGGTCACAGCTCCCCTGTTGGGGTTGGTGGCACAGACATGGCAAGAGACACCTACGGAGAAACGATCTGGTGTGTGTGCAGTGGTGGGAGCCCTCAGCCTGGCTGAGCCACCTGAGAGGCTGGGTGGCTTTGGAAGTGCCCTGCAGCATGGTGGAACTGGGGGGGAGTGGGCTCAGCCTCTCTGGGTTAGCTCTGTTAGGCTGGATTAGATGGGTTGCACAGCTGCATCCTAAGACTGAATTTTGGCACGTGCACGGAGGCTTTTCACTTCTAATTGATTTCCTTCGCTTTCTTGCCTGCTTTGTGCAAGTGTGACCTAGAATGTGAAGTGCCAAGTCTGATGCAGTCCTCCTTGCTTTGCAAGCAATTTAATATATTATTCCAGGGTATAAATTTAGTTCCCTTTTAAAAAAAAACTAGGATGTTTTCCATCTTGGATTGAATGATTTAAATTTCCTGCTGCTTACCAATGATCTAGTGGATGTAGTTGGGTCTTGGAAGAGAGCAGTTTGTATGCATAAAAGTGAAGGTAGATTCTGTGTCTAATGCTGGTTCATCCTCAACTATTTCTGTGTGAATATGGTTAGAATAAAAGGCACCATGTATTTGTGTGACTGTTATAAAGCTTCCTCTGAAGTGTCCCGAATTGTGTGTAGCTATTACCACCCCCACTGCCATCTGTTTCAATTAATAACAAGGGTAAGACAGAGATGATTGTTGAACTCTAGACTTCCTTTTGTGTGTTTGTGTTTTATAGATTTGCTGACTGTATTTTGATAACAAAATTGATTTATGGAGCTGTACCAGAAAGGTACCAGTTTTATGGGTTGTGGAGATAGCACTGATTATAATTTTTAGTTAGTTAGTTTGTTTAAATACATCAGCTTTTAAGTCTTGCCCTTTCCTTCATACTTTTCAGATGGCCTCATTTGTTTGTAGGTTCAAAAGGTTTCTCTTTTCTCTAGGAATCAGCAAATTAAACACTAATCAGTATGGTCTTTTTCCTTCTTTAAAACTATTGGTTACCTTGTATTTGTAGTCTCTCTTTGTCAGTTTGTTAGAATGAGCCGGAAAGTACTTGAATCACTGCTCCATTATAAAAGCAGTACTAGCTGTAGTACACAGGAGTAAATGCACTGCAAGTGGTGCTATTTCAGACTAATAATCTGGAATAGAACACAGCACTGCCTCATTTAAAGTGTGGTTCTGCAGCTGTCTATGCATTTACTAATGAAAAGGGTGGGTTTATAACATCAGCAGAGTGAATGTAGAGAATCAAAACATGTTCCATGGTAAAAGTGACCTGGAAAGAAATATTTTCACGCAGTTCTGTTACCACTGTTTTTCATTCATTACACATACACACATCCCCGACTGAGATGTTTTTTGGTCTTGTTTGTTGGTTTCAGAAGCTTCCTGGCTTTCACTAAGAATAATTTAGTGTCCCAGATCTGCCAATTATGAGCTTCTCAAGCTATGGGCCCAGGAGCCTAGGGACAAACCTCCAGGCAGAAACATGGTGCAAATAGCACTGAAGCAGCTGCAGACAAAAGGGCAGGCTGTGCATTTGATAAGCAAAAATCCAGTGTGCTAGAATTGCAACATAGGCATATGAAAGGTGACAAATTTAGCCCAGGGTAAACTTGCCTTTGGGAGCGAACTCGGTGTTAGTGTCAGGTGTTCAGAGCTTTTAAATCAAGACTGCTTGTCTTGGCACAGATTAACCCTTCTGTGAACCTCTATCCTTGATCTTGGCAACCCCCATGCATTTGAGTTTCTCTGATCATGTTTTCTGATTGCACTTGGGGTAGGGGAAAACCAGAACTTGGTAGAATATTGAAGGTAGGTATGATGCATTTCTCCTGGATTTCCAAGTCTTTGGTGATCCAGGAGAAACCATACATGCTGGCTATCTGGAGATCACAGCCACTCTTTTAAGTTTACCTGAACTCAAATGCCAAAATCCGGCATGTCTTGCACGGACTGCATGTCAGGAAGTGTAGTCTGTCTCAAGCACATTGACTGAGCATGAGCAGAGCTGCTATCAGCAGAGCAGCCCAGGCTTTCCTGGGCTTGCTTTCAGCTTGCTGTGTGTAAATGCAATCTCTTTGTTTCTGCCTAGAATAAATCTTACAGAATCACAGCTGAAGAGGTTGCTCAGCCTCAGCCTAGTTTTTCTTCTTACCAGTTCTTCCTCAGAATGCTGGCATGTTGCTGGCAAGTAGCCACTTCAGACAGTATAAAAAAAAAAATCACTGTCCTTAGCAATAAAGGTTTTTGTGTGATATTGGAGTCTTTAGATGGATTACGCAGCCTGCTGGGAGCAGAGATGTGGCAAAAACTAGAAACTGAGTGAAGAGGAAAAATTATTATGTTAGTCCTTAAATGGAATTACCTTGCCATTTGTCACTTCTGTAGTGTTTTTCCTTTGTATTAAATCCTGTTTCTGGTTTGATTGCAGGGAAGTATCATGTGCCCCTCCCCAGAAATGATTCCCTATTATGAGAGCTGATGCTTCTCCCTGTGTGGTTGTGTCTCACCTCACATCTGCATTTGGTGACCTCACTTTTTTTTCTGTTGCTGCACTGTCTCAGTGCAGGGCTCTTTGAACCCTGTGCTCGATAGGCTTTGGCCCCCTTGGAAGGAACATTATTGAGTACCAGGGTTTCCAGACAGCTGTGGTTCCTTCATAATTTGTTTAGAGTGACATGATTGTTACAGCCAGGGTCAGATCGCATATTGTGAACCCTGAGGAACCAGAGAAGCTTGTGTTTTTTCTAGCTAATTTACCAGGCTCCATAAACTTCATAGAATTGATTGATTTTTACCATGAGTGAGTCAATAATGTACTTTGAAAGCTGTTATGTATCTTCATGTGGCTGCAGGAAAGTGAAACTGCCCCCTCTCCCCCACCCACTTTTGCATATTTGAAAGCAGAATTCTTCAGACTTTTTATTAGCAACTACAACAGATGCTTCACTTCTGAAACTGCTCTGAGGCATCAGATTGAGAGGAGCTGAGGTTACACGCTTGATTCTGATATTATTGGATGAAATACTGTGGTCTTTATCATGCAAAGAGTGGGCATAGATATATTATTTTAAAACACTAGTATTTGGCATCTCTTCTTGAAAGGGTTATATCTACTTGCTTCTGTCACCTGCATTTTTAGATTGGGCCTTAACTGTGTATCTGTGTACATTAACAGCTTCTAGGGTAGGAGTGTCCTCATTAAAAATGTACTTCATGATCATGATGATGCAATTGTCTGAGGCAAATAGATTTTGGTTTTTTCTGTTAAACATGTTGTTTTTTCTGTTAAACAAGTGAGCACTCTTGCTAATTTAGCTTGAGCAAGGCACTGTCTCCTGGAGCTTCTTTACACAGCCTGGAGTAGATGTCAATAGAGTGTCCCATTGTTTCCACCTGCCTTCACCTCTACTTTAGGAGATATCTATACTTGAAGACAGAAGATCTCTTAAGTTCCTATCTAATTTATGAGCAGGGGGGAGGTAGTAGCCTTTTCAGAACTGTTGTGACCTCTGTCATGCAACTGAATTTGAAAAGTCATTCCATCACAGACATGTTGACATGGATGCTTTTTGCTCCTTATCTTCATTTCTTGGTGCACTTGTGTGAAACATGCTAGGATTTAAGGAAGGGAAAAAGAAGACATCTGTATCTAGCCTGCAAAAAAAAAAAAAAAAAAAAAAAAAAAAAGAGATAATGTAGACAAATTGAGTGATTACATGACCCTGACACAAAAGACAAGCTAGGGGCTTTTTTCTGTTGTAGTTGTAGGTGGGAGGTTTTGAGTTTTAATGGCTGTGCTTTACTGACATCATTAATAGTCTCATCTGAATAATTAAGTTAATTATTCAGTAATACAGATGTTTGTGTGTGGGCAGGGTTCAAATCTTCCACATATCTGATAGTCTGTTGGGTTAAATTTTGTGCAAACCTGCTACCAAGACACTGATAATTTATTTATGGCGTGTTTGGGAATTTAGCTGTGTAATTCAAAAATATAGTGATTTCTTTAAAACTTCTAAATTTAGTTGTACAAAACTCCTCTGTTGATATAAGCATCAAAGCTCAACAAAAGGAAAAGAAAACATTTAGAACTTCAAGCAATGAAAGATGTTGAGAAGAGATGATAAACAAGAAGGGGGTAAAAAATGGTGATGACACACATTAATCAGCTATTTAGGCAGCACAATTGAGTGACATTTTTCTTTCTGATGTCTGTGAGAATACCAGCAAATTGACTGAATATAGGTGAGTTTATTGATGTGTAACTCCAGTCATACTTAATCAGTGTTACTGTGAATTTAGGCTAAGGATGATAGTAACATTAGAAGCAAATTTAGCTAAACTGGCGTGTGTATATGAATGCCATACTTTATAACTGGCATAAACTTAAAAATGCACTTGCAAGCCTTGGGTCTTACAAACTAAGATGGACTGTGGTGGTTTAAAATCTACCATCTAAAAAGAGCAAAGGCCATCATTCTCAGGTTTACTTTCCTTTTTGGCAGGCTGTGCTATACCTCCATAGAGAAAAGTAAGATAGCCCACAAATTGAAGAGCTTGTAAATCATTACTCTAGATAAAATGATAAAGCCCAGGAGGATCTAGTTCACTCTACAATTCTGTAGCTTGCTCTGACAAGCAGAGTGAGTTGTAAGTTCACAACTTAGAAGTAGTAAAGTAGTGAAGTAATCTTTTGAAAGCTCTCTTCCTTTCCCTAAGACTCTTGTGTTCTGAAATGAGTAATAGTTAACTAGCATCAAGCACATGGATCAGTGCTTCTAAAAGCAAAATTCACACACAAAACTGTTCTGAAAAAGAGTTTGATTTAGAAGACTTTTGCATCATGTGGAGAATCTTGGGAAGGCTCTCTGGGGAAGCAAGCTGAATTTTTTTCCAAATTTTCAGAGGCAAGGTAGTTTAAAAACTACTGAAATCTTTTGAGTGTTGATAACCAAGTTGCAGCAATTGTTATACTCCTAAGTTTGAAGAGCAGAATCATTTGGTGTTTTTGCAGTCAGTGAATTGTTATTCCCTTCTTTTTGAGCATAGTTTCTGACTTTTTTTTTTGTTTGTTTATCCATTTGGCTCTTAGAAATTGAAGTTGTTCTCAGATAAATGGGATATTTTGTTATTGCACGCATTTTTCCAGGTTTATATATTGTATAAGAAGCTGCATAAGTAACACATAGTCAGCAATAGCGTGATACACTCAAGAATCTTTGCAAAAGCAGAAATTCTGAAAATGGCTTTTTTATTGAATAGGAGCATATTCATTTTTAATAATTAACAACATTAGATAATTGACATCATAAGACTTTTAAAAATCAGCAGAAAGAAAAATTCCCCTCCATCAATGGTTACTTAGTGGTTTTTGCTCAGCTCATGCAGCCTGTACTTCTTAGGTAGACAAGATAGTGTTCATTTGGCGAGTGGGGGAGACTGCCAGGTATTTTTTTGCAGCATGATGGAGGTAAAATTGCTTCTCTGGAATGTGGTAATTCCTGAATTTCTGTTTAAGGGGAAGCCAGATGCAATCAGCTGTGTCACTGCTTGAGGCTGGCCTGGTTGCTGGGTTTCCTGCCCGTTAGATACAGAGTGGGAGCAGGGAGGGGGCTTTGGTGCAGAATTTCCTAGGAAAGAAATGCATCCAGCACCATGCACCTGCATGACAAAAAAAGTGGAAACACTCTTCACACCTCATTATTTAGCTGCCCTGGCTGTAAGAGTTAAGTGCATGACAGGGAGCCCGTTGTGAGTTTTCTCCGGGAGATGGTAGCTACTCATCAGCTGAGGGGGTGAGTGGGTGGGTGTCCCTGGGTAGGCCATCAGGGGATGTCCCAGCCATCTTCAACTCCCACCACTTGAAGAATGAAGGCTGAGAGCTGTGGGAGAGCTCCCTATTGGAAGGGGCCTCCCTTTCACTCCCTTTTCATGCAGGGATAGCAGTGGGCAAGGGGAAGTCCCTTTGAGCCTTCCTTTCTTGAGCAGGGACAGGGGAGTAGTTTGCTCCCTTTTTGCCATTTCTGGAAGGTTATTTTAGACTCTGAAAGAAAAGATTTCTTTAGCAGAGGTGAATTGTGATACATTAGAAATAAAATCGCTGTAAAAGGGATCAAAAAAAAAAAGTAAAACAGTATAACAAAATCTGTGAGTTTGAGTGTCCTGCATATAGTGGTGGCCTTTAAGGATTTTTAATGGCCAAGTAGCTGGTTTCAGCACTCAAGCACCATCCCTCTCTTGAAAGATTGATGGTCTTAAGATATCAAAGTATATAAAGATGAAGTCTTGCAGTGTAGCTCAGGTGATTAGGGACGAAGTGGCTGTCACAGTCATGTTAGTTCCAGTGGGTACATTGTATTTTACAGATGATAGGGATGGAAAAGGGGTACTGTGGGGAAGCAAGAGGAATAAAAGGAAATCAGGAGTGCACCTGAGGACAGCAGTGAGGCTCCTATAGCAGTGTAGAGGAGAGGACCTTGCATCCCCTCTGGACCTAGTCATGAAGAGGGTTTTGTCTTGCACCCACAGCAATGGTTTCATTGGGAAAGAACTACTTTGGCTTGGGGATTTTATGATTCTCTGCCCATTGTTTTGTGTTTCAATTTGTGTATGCCGTGGAGAGTACACAAAAGACTTAATTATACAGATTTATTAAGCTGATATCTTTCTCTGGCCCTCAGCTCTTGGGGCTGTCCAAGGTCATTTTTGTTGAAACTGTGGTTTATAGCAGTGACTATTGAGGAAAACTGTTCTACTGTGCTTATTTTATTTATTTCAATATCCATTGTGGCTAAGAACATTGCACTTCAATAATTAAATCTTTATTTAAATGTTGGTAGCTAAAAGCAAATTGGAATGTCTGTAGAAGAGTTTCTTATAAAATGCTTGCGCTGTGGATCAAATTGCATTTCCTCTGAACCTGAAGTTTTTGTTTTGTTTCCTGGTCTTTAAAGTTCTTTGTTATGGTTGCTGTGATACACTTAGAGAGCAATCCCCTCACCAAGGATCACTGCAAAATGTTTAATCTGGCATTTCTAAGTGATGAAATTAAAGAAGATAAGAATAAAAGCACTGTAATAGCAAAATCTATTTCCAGCTACTTCTGCATGGAAACAGAGTCATTTGCAGCACACCAAAATGCTTCCATTTTAACTGCTGTGTGTAAACACAGAGGGAAGCTGTGCAGGAAGGGGGAAGGGGTATGGACATTTCTCATTATTGACACCATGGACAGGTAATGGGAGGGTTTTTCTAAAGGGTGCCTGTACCCTTCTCTCCATCACATCTTTTTGTGATGGAGAGAAAAGCATAAAAAACTGTTGCACAGAAAATGCTGGAGCCCATGCTGTTTTGAATTAATCGTCAACAAAATATTTTCAACCTACTTTTTAACCAGGTGTTGGGGGTCTAGAACATTGTAAAAGGTGAGTATGTGGGAATCCTGTTGAAGCACATTGTAACCTGCATTTCAGCACTGAATCTGTGTAATGGCTGTATACAGATAAGAGCAAAAGTAGGAAAAAAGTGAAATAAAGGTATATTAACACTAATGTGCTAGTGACCTAGTTTTGTATAATGTAGGTACAGAGAAAGAAATGCCCCCTTTGGGGTGTTACCCCTCATTGATGAGCTGACATGTTGAGGGTATGTGGTTGAGCCTGCTCCCCTCCTCTGCCTTGGCTGGGATCAGCCCTGGCTGTGTCCAGTGCCATGGAGAAGACTTTGAATTGTTGAAATGCAGCTGCTGATTCCCATTTTTATGGCTTAGAGCAAGCTTAAATAACACTCTAGGTGGGTCTTCTGGTATTTAGTGTTTTACAGCATTATGGTTTGTTGTTGTTGGGCATTGTGTGGTGGTGAGCAGGATGACAAGGAAGCTTTGCAGCCTGCAGGGGATTGTGTTTAGTGCTCTGTGCTGGACGTCCTCACAATGCCATGAAACTGTTCCATGACTGATTGTTGGCCAGAACAAGGGGGACCTGTGCACACAGGCAGTAGGTGGCTGCCCCTCCTCAAGCAGCTCTGTGGTTAATGATCTAAGATACAAAACTTTTGAATGTAAAATCTGTAAATGAAGACAGTCCCAGTCTGCACCACTGGTGACAGATCCCAAAACACTTCAGTGAGAGGGCTGGGCAGTTGGAGTGTCCGTGGGTTCTGTTGCTGCCATAGGTGATGTCTGGCCAAAGGTGAGCACATCTCAGTTTCTTCTGAAATCCCACCTTTGCTAAAACAGCTGGATAATTTGCTTGTTGCAGACAGGGTTGTACAAGTGTTCATGTTTCTTTGTGCTTCACAGGTGTTAAAGAAGCACAATTTGATTCATGTGTTTTTTAGAAACAGTTCACAGGCCTAGGACACTGGCTGTAGGTGTAGTGGTAGTGTTGGTAGAGGTGTTGGAACAAATTTAGTTATGTCTGGAAATTTTGTCTTAATTTGCTGATAAACCTCCAAGCTATTTTGTTTCTTCTCAAACATCGGAATTAGGACCCTTTTTACTCCAAGCTTCTCTTTCAAGCTTTACCACTTCATCTTGCCTTTTTGTTTTAGGCAAATCTTTCCGTGTCCGTGCCTTAGTTATTAATTCTAAAACAAGGATGTTTTTTCTTACCTGTCTTCTAGGCAAGATTTGTTCATTTCTGCCTCTGAAGTAGAAATTGCTCTGCAGATTTGAACAGCTTTCCAGGTGCTAAATAAGCACTTCTGTTGATGGGTCCTCTGACTTGGACTGAAAAGGAGATGTGTGTGAAGCACTCCATTGTGCCATCTTGTGGTGTCCTCAGTCTTGTTCCCTGCAGTATTGAGAAAGGTGCTTCTCTAAACACAGCAGATTTATTGGCATTTCTTCTGATATTTGAGCACACATTAAAAAACCTCAAAAAACCCCCAAAGACAAATAACAACAACAAAAAAAGATCCACTAAAAACTGTTTCCTATGCCATCCTCTGCCATCCAGAAAATACAGAAATTGGTGACCCTTAACAGAGCAGGCTTGGATTTTAAAAGTAGTGTGGTGGCAAAAAGGACCAGTGAACGCTGTGATCTGCACAGCATTCCTGTGGCAGGCGGCTCATGCTCTGTCCACGGCTCCAGTCAGGGAGCCTTTTTGAGGAAACAGTGGTTGGCTTGAGGAATGGTAATAGAGAAACATGCAGCAGAGCAGCCCCTTCATGGGGATAGCTGAGGTAGTTATTTGTGCTGCAGAGCTTACCCCTGTCTTGGGCAGGAGAGAGTTGTACTGATGCAAGTAGCAGCTCCCCTTACTGTGTTTTGGTCTTTGGCTGGCCACACAGGCACCAGCGACTTAGGCGAGCCTGGGAATGTGTTCAACTTGGCTAAGGGTCCTCTCAGTGAGGGAGAAACTCTGTTTTTGTGTGTGAACTGAAATGCACTAAGCCTTCCCTAACAGTACTTCTTCAGCAGCAAAAGACTGCTTTAGTATTGGTGTATAAATAAGAGGACATTTGGAGTAGGAGTGAATAAGGTCCATCAGTGGTTTTATCACAGATGGTGCTTCAAAAGTAGTCGAGACCAAACGATCAGAGTCAAACTCAATGGTGAGGGCTGTGTGGGTGAAAGTGGTGGTGCTGCAAGCCCTCAGATTGGGGATTTTTCACTGGTGTCAGCTCTCTGCAGAGAAACCCACCATGTGCCAAGCAATGCCACCATCTCAGATGCTGCTGCATACGTGTTCCTCTTGCGCCTGAGCTGATCAGCGCACCAAAAAGCCCTCCAGGATGTCAGCTAGCCTCTTTGTGTAGTGAGGCTCAGTGCTTTTAGCACGAAGTGCCTCTCTCAAACCCAGCTCTAATATCTCTACCATGGTGCTGAAAGGGGCCTTTTATCTAATCGAAGTCCAGTTGCTTGAGGATGAAGCATTTACAACATCAGGCATGCAACCCGGGAAGGGAACGGTCGATCGTGTAGGGACTGAGGGAGGCTGGATGCTCTAGCATGTATTGATTCATCCGTGTTTTAACCAAGCAAAAACTGTATTAGTGCTGCTGCTTTACCTCACATTATTGCATACACATGAGAGATTGAGTCAGCAGTAGCAGTGGAAAGCTTATGAGAGAAATCATAAAGGAGCTAATAGAGGTGGAAACTTAAAAATGGTGATGTTTTGGATAATAATGGTAATGATTAATGAGAAAAATGGGGAAGGTATAACTAAGATATATACAGAAAAGTGACTGTTTTCTGGATTCAAGGCATTCACAAGATGATGGCTGTCATAAGAATGTGATAAGAAATAAGGAAACCTGTTACAAAGGCTTCTTTCCACGAGTACATTATAATGGAAGAGAGTGAATCAATTTTGAGGCTGACAAAATGGCAGATACCAGGGGCTAAGGAAACTACGGTGGAAGGAAAGGTATGGGGAGTACATTTTAAGGTGTAAAATTGCAACAGTTGATCAAAAAAAAGTACAAAGTTAGTTTTTGTTTTTGATTTTGGATTTTTTAAAGTATGTGTTCATCAGTTCCCAGCAAGGGTAAAATATTTGCTTAATCATCTTTATTTTGAGATTTCAGCAGAAGGAAGTTTCAAAACATCTGTGGTGGTGAGTGGTGGGAGCATCATGCAACTTCCCAGGCCCATGAAGTGTTGAGGAGGTTTGATTTCGTTTCATGTCTAGTCACGAAGCCCAAGTATGCTCACTGTGTTTTCCAGAACTCTTCATTCCTGAGCATTTTAAAAAGGGTAATGGTGTTTTTCAGATGATTTGCATTTCCTTATGGATTTGAAACTGCTTTAAATTTAGATGAGGTAGTTTTAGTTGCTGTGGTTTGTCTGGCAAAATAGATGCAATTAGCACAGAGCTGTGTTTCTCTAGTGATCTTCCCAAGAGTGACTGCCAGGTAGGGTGGCTGGGTTAACCCAGTGCAGCCCTGTTTATTTAAATTAGAATGGGTAATCAGGCTGGGATTTGACAATAAATGACAAAATGCATCTGTATATTTGTTATATTGATATGCTCACAGAGGATCTATGTTATTTACTGAAATACATTATGTTTCTGGTAAATAGAAGATGACCTTGTAGGCCATGAATCTCTGGAGACAGTAATTTGCAGGATATGTTTTTGGTGAATGCTTCCCAATTTTGTTTCATGTACATTCTGAGCAGCGTAGGGAGCATTACAGAATTTGGAATGATAAAAACATTAAGAAATCATCAACTTGAGTATGTGTGTGTGAGTAGGAGTCATTTAAAATTCAAATAATAATCCTTTTTTATGCTTTAAAAAAGGCAGAGTAGGAAGATAGACCAAAGCTGCTGTTAACTAAATATAATTCTCTTTTGTTGTCCTTTCCATGGAGCAACAGCCAGGTTGTGTGTCCTGTATAAAATTTGTCTGGATGTGCTTGCTGCCTTTACATCAGTCACTCGCAAACCTTTTGGCTTACAGGCGTGTTAAAGCATGAATTAACTCCTGAGCCTCTTTCTTCAGCCTGTGTGTATTTACCTTTTGGTGGGATCTTTTAACTTCATTGATGATTGAGTACTACTGGTGCCCAAATAAAAAGGTTATGGAGGAGCAGTGTTGTGACACATTAAGCTGAACAAGTGAGATCATTTTGTTATCATATGAAAAGGTGGCTTATACACCCTGCCCAGCTGACACTCCTGATGGCTTGTGAGCCAGGGAGCTCTTTATTCCAGGTTATCCCTGGAGTTAGGGTGTCTGCTGCTCTGAGCCTCTGGACTTCCAAGTGACTTTGACTGTGACACGACTGTGCTCAAGGTTCCCTGGGCGCAAAATGAGTGGAAAAGTGACAGAACCTTCTTGATAAGATGCCTGAGGATTGCTTGAGAGTAAGGGTGGCTGCTTCTGCTTTTTAGTTTCTTTGTATGAAGAAATCAAAAACCCCAGGAAATCTAGAATCTGCCTGTTCATGAAAAACAGCACTCTTGGATGTTTCTGAAAGCCCTAGACAATTGTGCAATCAGACACATACTCATTCTTGTCAGAGGAATGCACAGACCTGGGTTTTCCTGTACAAAAATAGCTTGTTTCTCAAGAGGGAGCTTGAACTCTCGTGTGAAAACACCTCCAGAGCCTCTGCCTTTGGTGCCAGCATCACATTTCTCAAAGGAAGGACTAGAGTGGTGTGTGTTTTTGAGGAGCCTGCAATACATGTTCTGTTGCCCTTGCAAGTCCTAAACAACCATGCAGAATCCTATTGTCAGAGACTTGGGTGAGCCACATCCTAAGAGCCATTATTTGTTTATCTGCTGCAGCCTTATTGAGGAGAAGGAAGTCATTGAAAACAAACCATTCATGTTTCACAGCTCATCCAGCAAGTCTTGGGTTGAACTGGGGTACAGGCTGCCCTGTTGCTAAATATGAGCAAAACCAGTGATATTAAAATGAAGATATCACAGTAAAATTTTGAAAATATTAGGAAAAAACAATCAGAAAGCACTAAAATAAAGTGGATCCTTTCAAAGCTATACTCGCAAACTTTAACAGCTAAAATTGTGATAAATGGCAAGCCTCAGCCAATTCTGCCATTGTAAAAAAAGTTTAAAAAAATAATAAATCTTGTCCTGCTATTGTCAAGATGGGCCATTAATTTTGCAGTAATAATTCACCTTCTCTTCAAGTGATTTTACGGAAGAATCAAACTCTTATTTGTTAGTCTTAACTGTGAAAACTATAGAAATTTGTGTTACTGGATTTGAAACATCAAGCTTTTTTTCCCACCATCTTATTGCTGAAGAGTAGCCATTTACCTGCTAAGTGGAGAGTATCATCTTACAGGGAGCCTCTTTGTACGTAAATGCATCTTAAGGTCAGTGGGTTTTTCAGCTCTGTTGGTTTTAGAAAGATCACTTTGGGATCATTGGTATGTCTGCCACAAAAATATACACTGCCATGCGCTCTATTGGAACATTCTTTTCTGATCTAATTTTGTTAGGGCCTTCTGGTTGCCTGGTTTACATTTAACTTTGTTGTTTGGACTGCTCATGTGTACAGTAGTCATGTTCAATCGACCCCTTCTAGGCTCATAAAGTAGCTTGAATCCTTATATGCAAGCAAATATTTTAAAGCAAGACTGTGACATGATTCTGCTGTAATGAACTGTCCCACTGTGGTGACATACACAGAGCACTCACGTCTCTAGTGCTGTTGGCCACTACCTAGAAGGTAAATATGGAAAGCAGTTCTTCAAAAAGTTTCCTTTCTTCTGTCTCACTTGGGCATCTCAGGTGTAGTGACCAGAAGCTGCTCTGCCTGTGACACTGGAGAGGTTTTTTTGGTGGTGCCTGCACAGGGAGGATGCCTGATCACCTACCCCTCTTCACACATGGGCAGCTTGTGGATGGCTTCATGAGTAAGAGTGGCACTCCTGCTGATATAGTGAGCTTATTTTGTGAGCATGGGGTGTGATCTTAGCCAGAGGCTCCCGGGAGAGTGGTGTGCACCTACTGTGTGGGGCTGCCCTGAGGAGGTGGGTGAGGCAGGGAAAGGATCAGTGTTTTATTACTGTGAGAGAAAGCTGCTGGGGAAACTGTGGCTGAGCAGTGGAAAAACCCCTTGGGTAGGCCCTTCCCCTTTCTCTTGGTGCTGAACTGGGGAAGAGATACTTGGGATAGGCGTAGCTGGGGGGGGAGCACGAGAGGCCATCTGTCCTCTATGCATGAACAAGGAAATGAAGCAGCTTTGTGTGACCAGGCTGTCATAAGGGGGCTTCAGGGAAGGGTTGAGCCTTGCAGGAGGCATGGGTTATTCTGCAGCAGTTTGGCTCTATGCCAGTGGTAACCAGAGCACTGGCTCTAATCATGTCAACCCCGAAACAATCTGCTAATACTCAACACTGGTGCAGCACTGGTGCTCCTAGGACTTAGCAAGATGTTATTCATCTGAGGAACTGAAGCTGAAATCCAATCCTTGAAGTGTTCAAAGTTGGATGCTGGGTTGCATTCTCAGCCTGCTTCTTCCTCTCCAAGTGAAGAACACGTTTTGTGTCAACTTGATCATGGACACAGGGAAGGGCTGAGTTCAGGAGGTCCTAGCTGTGGGAAAAGCTCTGCATGTGCTGTGGGATTTTGATGCAGGTGTTTGAGTAGAATTTGCTTCTTTTTTTTTTTTTTTTTTTTTCCAATCTGGGAAAAGGTGTAGCAAACAGCAGATATTTCTGTGGGTAAATCAACAAACAATACTGTAGTTTTGCAAGATGAGTAATTCCTTTTGCAAAGAGTGAGATCTGTGAGTGGGATGTGCTACCGGAGATTGGAGTGATATGATATAGAATCATTGTATTTTGATTGGCAGTAGCTTGCAAAATATTTGTTTTGTTTTCTCCCCAGAGTGACTGGTCTCACTAGCCTAACTGCATTTTTCCATTGCCTTTACTGGAGAAGAAATTCAGATGCTATGAATGAGGAATCTTTGTGTTCTTACTCAAGAAATACCTCAAATGTGTCCAAAACTCCCCTGTTTGCTTACAGTCTCTTATATTGCTAATAACATCACGATAATCTTTAAATTTTTTTTTTTAATATTTAAATACATCCTTTGTTCCTGGACTTCTCATCCTTGGTTGTTTTTAAAGTGTCACTAAGATTTCTGTTATATGATCTTGAGAGATTGGTTGAATAGATTTCTTCAGTTCACTGCTGTGCTAACTGGCTTATAGCTGATCAGATTGCAGCAGTCTCTTCAGTGTGTTCCACTGGATCTGATCCCAGTTTTGCTTCCTTTGGTGTATGACAGCAAAGGGAATCTACACTCACGCTGCTAGAGGCTTTTTCCCTCTGCTTTCAGGATTTTCCTGGAAAAGAATCTTGTATAATACTAAATGTTTCTTACAGATTCTGTTCTTTTTTATTTTTTCAATAGGTGTTGGCATCATGTCGGGCGTTTCTTTTAACGTCTCGGATTCCCACCAAGGTAAAATCACTGTGTTCCTATAAATACTCTGGGGCAACAAATGAAAGTTACATAAACTAAGTAGCAAAAATTAGCATATTTTAGTTGTGTACATCTGTTCAAAAAACCCACAAAACTGAGGAATGGTATGTTGCATGGTTTGAGTTAGAATGGTGCTTCTGTTAGTATATGCCTTAAATGAATTTTTTTATATATATATTAATATATATATATATATATATATATATATATATATATATATATATCCACACACTCCTTTTCCAGAGGAATTTTAATTTCTAGAAATGCAGGTGGCTGAAGAGTTGCATTGTAAACTCCAACCTGAAGAACTGTGAGAGGAGCCTGATGAATGTTATAGAAGGACAGTTTATGTGCAATCAAGCTGATGGTATTATTCCCTCTAATGTTTGTAATGTCAAATAGGATTGCATTTGATTTGGAGGCAGAAACTCTGAGTTTTATTAAATTCTGCTGTTTCCTAATGATTTTTGCTGTTCATTTTGAAAAGCAGTTTGGCAACTTGCCTCGCCAATGCTGGTGAATTTTTTTTTCTGTGCCTGTGACAATTCATAATGATTGTTATAGAAGAGAAATATGATTTCCACATGAATAAGAAAATGACTGATGTAAAAGAATCTCGTGCAGCTTGGAATCAGTGAATGGGAATTTGGCACGTATCCTATTTTTTTGTATTGACATGTGTGTGTCTAATGTGCGTGTGTGTACATTTATACACACACTTTAGAGAAATACCAGAATCAATAAATGGAATTATTGATGCCAAGTTTTCAGTTATGGTCACTGTAAATGTGACCATCCTTAGCAATAATTGGAAGATGCCGACTGACAGGTAGGATGAACTGCAGCTTGAATTTTTGCTGATACTCATTTTCCTCAGTCGACCACCCTGTCCCTGCAGCACAGATGTCTCCAGTTGGTTGTCTGTTGGTGTTTGAGTCACTGCAGCTTTCAGCCAGGGCTTTTGCTTGCTTGGAAAGATAGATCCAGTTGATGAACAGCTCAGGCATCAATGCAACGGCAATGTGATAGACAGGTGGTAATCATGATTTTGTTAAACAATAGCAAACCATTATAAGTCATCAAAAAGCTCTTGAAGGCTGAGGCTTGGAGTACTAAGTGATAACTCTGTTTAGTTGGGTGCTTCAGACAATTCTCAGAACTCATTAAATAGATTTGCACAGTTGAAAAACTTGGTTTTGTTTTCACTAAAATCTAAAATATGTATTCTGTAAGTAGAAAAGTAATTTTTGTGATAACAAGTGGAAGGAAGATGATAAGCTGTGCTTATGATTTATGTAAAAATTAAACTTTTTAGGTCTGAACAATTATTAGGATGGTTGAAAATGCATTTCTAGCAGGGTTAGTCAAACTTAGCAAATTTTCTAATGTTTGTAGTATTTTCAATAGCTGCTGAGAAGCTTTCTGAGCCCCAGTACTTCCATATACCTGCCAGGCAGTAACTCCTCGAAAGACAGCTGAGAACGTTCAGCAAAGACACATTATTTCTCTGGGGACCTCTAACAAAATGGAGTATGCCTAGAGATGGCCAGTTCTGAGTAACTGTTACTGCTGCATTCGATTCCAGGCTTTACTTTTGCTTAAACAATGCTGTTGAGATGTATCTACTAAACAAGGATCAAAGTTAGAAAGAATTAATGTTGTTCAACTCCAACACCAACTCTCACTATTATCCTTAGATCGAAGATATTACAATGGCCACCTCTAAACTTCACACTCTGGTCCAATCAGTTCATGATCACTAATCAACACGGACTGATTGGGATGGAAGGACAGTGCTTAAAGCTTGCTAATTCTTGCTACAGTTTATATTGCAACATTAGTAATGTTGGATGTGTCATCAAGCCCACAAATAAGCATATAAAATATTTGTAGGAATGTAATTCAGATCTGTGGATGCATTTCTAGTGCAACTTTCATTAAGTTTTGGTTGAAAAAATTGAAAATTGTGAAATTAGCTGTCTGGTTAAGTGAAAGGTTCCTAAATGAGAGGCACACATAACTTTTTAAGAGGATTTTAAAAACATATAATTTTGGGTAATAAATGAGGAAATGCCTTTTAAAACCTTGTAAAAATTGTTTCTTAGTTTGAAGTAGATGATGTTTAGAACATGCTTTACATTTTTGCTGCAAAGCAAGAACTATAAATTCATATTTTTAACTAGAAAAAATGAACCAAAGATGAGCTGTAGATATAGTGCCATGTTTCCTGATATTTGTTAATTATAGGCAAGAGGATTTGCAGACTAAATTCCTGAGACTGGATCTGTGTGAACTTTTCAAATATTTTTGATTGTGTATGCATGTAATGACACTTTTTATATATGTGTTTGGACATACATACTTTAGCAAAAAAAAAGAACCCTCAAGTTGATAGGTAAATAATTTTCAAAATATGAAGGATTTTAATTACAGAAACTTCCCCCCTAAAATTTCATTGTGATTTAGGCAAAGAAATATTTAATTAGTACTGGAAAAAAAAAAGAACTTTTCCCTTCTGTGTGTATAGTCCTGCTTAATCCAGTAGCCAACAATAGCTGCTATAGATTTTTTTTTTTTGTGGATTTGGTTTTTTTCTTCTCTCTACCCTGAGTCAACTGCACAGGGCTGTGTCATCACAAAAGATTGCCAGGCCTAGCTTAGAAATAAAGCACTGAAGAGAAATGAGTGCCTTGCACTTGGGGAAATGCAGAGTGTTGGTGTGAGCCCTGAGAAGAGGCTTGTGCTGGTTCTCCCTCAGTTCCCTGCACTTGCTTCATAACCAGATGTGACGGCACCCCTGAAAGTGCCTGCTTGCTGTGGGTGCTGCCCCTGCAGCAGAATGTGGGAGATGAAGCACATCAAGTCCCCAAAACTTCAGAGTAAAGTTAGTTCACCAAGAAAGGCCTTCGGCAGAAGATGAACTTTGCACAGAAATGGGAGGGGTGTTTGTGTCTTCTGATGCTGCCAAATCATGAGGGCGACTGAAGGGATAAGGATTCAGAAAATAGACAACAAAGAGACAGTAATAACAAAGGTTTTTTGGAAAGATTTTTGATGGTTGGAAGCTGGTACCTCTGTTCCTGGCTTTCCAATGTGCTGTTCCAGCCTTCACAGGGAGGGAGTCTTGTTAGTTGTGTCTGGATTCTGAGCACCCCAGTAGTCATTCAGGGTTGACTTTTTCACAAATACGGAAATAGAAAGATATGGTGCTTGCCAGTTAGCCTGGGAGCACCCTGACTGTGAACCTAGGATAAGATAAAGTACAGGAAACTGTGCAATTCAGACAGACTACTCAGATGCAATGGTTTTAATGATAACTAAAAGGAAATGAGCTAATGTCTTGCCCTGTTGTCACGATTCAGTCCAAGAGGTTTGTTTCTTTCTGTATATCTCAGTTGTCAAGATGATTGTCGACATAATTGTGAATTCAGGTCTTAGCTACACTCCCTGTAGCCCTAGATTTGTCCTTGGAGAAGAATTCCCTGCCACCTTCTAAGATTCCATTTAGAGTCATGGAATCAGTGTGTTCTTCCCTGCCTAGTCTGACTGTCATCCAAATAAACCACTCAAAGTTTACGTATCATTTCCTCTCATACTTTTAGATAAGCTAAAGCAGTCCTTGGACACTTATGTTCATATCTTTATTTACTTATTTATAGATGTTATTCATATATATGTATATATATTCATATATTTTTATTCATATATATGTATAATGTATATACATGTCCCTTTAGCTTCTGTGCAGTAAAATTTTTCACATCTGTGATCAATGTAACTAATGAATAATTGTGAAGCTGTAAAGATTGTAATAAATGATTAATCAGCCACAAGAATATACGTCAGTAGTGTATTGTATTAATGATGCTTTCTATAGGAAATTTTTTTCATAAAATTGATTGTAAGCTTTATGTGCTTATTGCTTGCAGTAAAATGTCTAGTGTGGTATTCCTATAATCTCTAATAACCATTTAAACCTGTAACAAACAGATGTAAGTATTTTTTAAATGAAAAATGGGTCCAGGTATTAAGAAATACTTAGTGTCAATTACAGAAACTGATATTAAATATGAATAGCCTGCTCAAGGTTTTCTTAACCTCATTGAGAAGTTTAAGTGCTCTTTAAAATAAGATGATGTTTGCACTAATGTGGTGTTTTCTTTTCTAACTACAGTTAGAACTAACTTTCAGCTACTTGGAAATCCAAGGAGTAACTTCCAGTAAACCAGGCCAGGTGAGTGCATTCTAGATAAAAAGATACTTGTTTACTCATTGCTAAATCTGTGCCAGTCAAGGAAGTAATGCTCTGCTGTGCAGGTGTCTCCTTCCACTGAGCACACTGTGCATTTGTCTTCTTGCATTCTTGCTGGTCTAAAGTCTTAAAAATAACAATAAGAATTTAAAGAGTCATTTTTAGGAATGTTTGTGCACTTGGAATAATGGTTAGAAATAGATAGGGATTTTCTCTAGTTCAGTATGGTACAAGTTTCCATTTGTATCATAAGTGGCTCTTTTTCTCAGAGCTGGTAAAGCAGTGGTGGCTGGTATGCAATCAGCACCTCACAAGCTGCAGTGGCTTCTGTGGTGAAAACCTTTATGGGGCAGCCCAAAGCTACTGCTTACATTGCAGGCAGGAATGCTTTGCTTTCAACTTTGTGCCTTTACTGGGTTCAACACAAAATATATTTGACAGCAAGTTACGTGCCCAAAAAAGTAATGTCAAAGGGAAGGTGCTGAAAAGAAGAATGCCTTTAGAGCGTTTTTAATTCATAATCTGAGCATGTTGACAAGATTTGACAGTTCAATAGTATCAAAGTCTTCATGTGTTTCATGTGTGTTTGGCTTTTAAAGAGCTTTTAAGGAATAGGAGTGCCTGAGCTACTTTGAACTCTGAAAAGCTCTCATTGTATTAACATCTTGTCTTTTTAACCTGTCTTTTGAAGCTTTCATTAAAGGAGGGAAAATAAAAGGTCCAGGTGTTTTAATGGGGAGACATTTACTAAATTCTAAGTTTTTGTGGCTTTTTTTTAAATTAAGGTACTAAAATGCCAGGTAACTATTGCTAATTATTCCTGGAGGCATAGACAATCACTGTTGTAGCAGTATTTACAAGAGATTTTCAGCAGCTTCAATGAGCATACACTGTTCCTAAAATATTTCTTAAGGTTCTTCACATTTACATTCATTTGTGTTTGAATTGTGTGGGACTTCTAACTGAAGGCAGAGAGAATCCTAGATTATTTCTTGTGGAGCAAATGTTTTTGTTGCAGTTTTCCTGCAAACAACATATTATAGCTGTGATACCAGAAGGGTATAGTTTTGTGTTAGGCATCTTGCAAAGAGCCATGAAGAGCTTCCTACTGTAAGAGAAGTGAGCAAATAGACAGAGGAATATCAGGAAATGTTGTGCTAATATTGGTGATGATGAAAACTGTGGTAAGTTGCCCACTCATTCATCGTCAGGGAGTGGTGGCAATAGGCTCAGAAGGGAGTTGAATTGGTGATAAAAAGTGTGAATAGTCTCAGTGTGCTTTAGGGGTAATACAGCCTCTTCTAGAATTATCATGGTGGTGACCCTGGGCATGGATTGGGAACCAAGAGAGCTCTGTGAGCCAGCTTCAATAAGAAACAATTCCCTGTATCATACTGCATAGTGTCCCCTCTCCTCCTATCTGTCTTCCCTTATTTATTCCTCATGCATGCATGCACAGCTTCCTGTCTAAAAGGTGATGGCTTGGGCTGTGCTAACTATTCACACTGGAGTCAGCAGAAACATTACATTGCTTCCTGTGATGCAGCCAAAAGCAGCAGCAGAGCTGATGTGTCACTCATACCCTAATCTGATTTGGTTCTGAACACTCAATATCTAAGAGAGGCACGTTGCAAAAGGCTTTATTTATCCCCCTCTCTGAAGCACACATCCCCCAGACAGCAGGACAATCATGCTGGCTGAGTTACTGCTTCATCTGCACAGACAGACAGCACAGCACCACAGCATTTTCTTAAGCAGCACAGAACAAAGCATTAGAGCTTTTCCAGAGGATCACAGCCATTAAAGACTTTTACTTTTTGCCAGAGGAAACAGGCACCCTGCTCATTCAATAGTTTCCTGCCAGGCTGTGCTTGCTTCTCCTGGTGTTCTGGGACATGTTTCAAAAGAGGACAATGCTGTGAAAATTCTTGGTTTTCAAAGTGTCAGCTGAGGTCAGGATCCTTTGAAAATTGTGTTCCCGTGGGAAGCAGAGCACTGTTAGAAAAAGCAGAGTTTGAATACAGGGGTCTTTGTACGTTCAAGAACAGCTTTCAGAAACTTTACCTGGTGCATTGCTGTGTCATGTCTTAAAGAATAACAAATTCCTATGAGCATTCAACTGGCATTTAAAACGTTTTCCTGTTTCATTTATCAACATGAATTATATGATACTCTTCTCAACCTCTTGAACTTTTGGTTATAGTTGATTATGGAGACAGAGAAATGCAGCATCTCCATGAAGATGGCATCCTCAGAGGATGTGAACGAGGTGCTGGCACACATTGGGACCTGCCTCAGGAAGATATTCCCTGGACTCTCACCAGTGTAAGTATCCTTTAGGGCACCTCTAGTGGGAACAGATTGTATGGAAGCAGTGACAAGCCACCCCTTTTTGCCTGCTGGTTTCCCCACCCTGATCTCAGAAATACACTGAGGATATAAGAATCATATCCATAAGCACTAAACTTCTGTCCAGGTGTATGGCAGAGCCAGGACACGGTGTAGAGCATTGGTAGACTGTTTGTCATCCTGTAGGGTCACAAGAGCTTTTGGGTTGAATGGGGGGTGCAGTTATTTGAGGTCTTAAGTTTTTATTTTACCCTCTTGCCTCTCCAGCCTCAGGTATAGCATAGGTTCTTATCTTTTTGTTGTAACTGGCTTCATGTTCTGTTTTATTTTTTCCCCACCAGAAGTAAAATCTGAGTTGGGAGAGGAGGGAGAAGTTCCATTTACTTTCAGTGTTTGTGAAACAGTGCACATGATTGTGAACCTTGTTCTTCAAAACTAAGCCCTGGGCAGTCCTGTCATATACTTCCTATGGTTTAACTGACTCCTTGAATTATTTGTCTCCTTGTCTGGATTTTCTTTTCATTGCCTTACTCGTGCCTTTGGTTTTCTCTCATATGGATTTTATCATCTTGCAGCAATTCTCAGTAGTTTTTCCTCATTTTATTTTCCTTGTTCTCAGTCATTGCCTCATTTTCATCATTCTCTACCAAGTCATGCAGCTCTACTGTATTCTCTTCAGTTCCTGGTTTTCAGCATTATTAGAAAAAAAGGGCTGTGGAAAAGTTTTCTCCCAGACATGTTGATTTTTATAAGTGAACTTTAGTGACAGACTCTAGATGTGAATGGTTAGGCTAAACTTACATGTTTTATTTTGGGTGCATGTCTTTATTATTCACCTTTCCTGTAGGTGGAGTAGGAAATCAAGTTCATAAACTCTAGATGGCAGTTTCTTTTTTTTTTGTTTTCACTTTTTTCCCACTTCCAGTTTTCCTCTTGGGCAGTGTAGTTAACTGTCTTAGGGGAGATTGAGGTCTTCTTTCAAAAACATGAACATCAACTTAATGTTTGTGATGAGGGTTGCTATAAAATCTCAGTAATAACGTGAGAAATGTAGACAAAAAGAATAAAGAGTGTTGCAAGACTGTTTGTTTCTCTGTTTTTTTTATGAAGGCCTTGAACTCTTTATATGTTTTCTGTGGGTTTTCTTGAGAGCATTGCTGGAGCAGTGGGTAGCTCTATGGAGTGCTTGTTTCCCAGAAAAGAAATCAAATTTCTTGCTCTCAGATAACAGTTTTCCAAAATGAAGGCATTGGAGTTGTGTAGATGATAGAAGACCAGATCAGGAAACAAAGGAGGGAAGAGATTTCTCCAGTTTTTTATTAATTCTCTTCTGCTCCACCTCCCACCCCCTCAGACCCCTCATAAATTCTATAGTTTATGAGGCAGTCTTGTCATTCAGAAAACCAGGTAATTTTATTTCTTAAAATGTAGGAAGGTATTGTGTTTCTTGTCTGTCTAGGGAAGAAAACTGCTACCAAATTACAAAGATTGGAGCTGGATATCTAGAGTGCGGCCTAGAGGCCACATGGAACTGCTCAGCTCTTTGCACCATGGTGCTATTTCTGCGTAAAAGCAGTCTATATACAGCAGTGGTTTCAGGGTAGCCATTAATACCATGTCTCTTCCTTACTTTGGGTGTCCTGGTGTCAGATGAGGGCCACAAGCCTCCTTACATGGAGTGGTCCTGCAATACAAAAGGATTTTGTTGCTCCGATTGTCACAGGGTTAATCAAAAGAAAGAGAGAAAGAATGAATGACTGTTACTCCTGCTGTGCTGCATAATGGCCTTTTAGGAAGGAAAGTGGGTTGTATTAAAAATGGTAATTCTTCCTATACACTCATTTAAAAATGCTCTTAAAATAAAAAAGGTTTATGTGTTTAAAAATACTTTCAAAGCCATGAATGATGTTTTCCCCCTCTTTTCAATCTAGGAGGATTATGAAAAAAGTAACTATGGAGCCTTCAGAAAGACTGGCTAATCTCCAGGCCCTGTGGGACAGTCAGACTGTGGCAGAACTTGGACCTTGTGGTGAGAACGAATTTAAATGATCAAATATAGAAGAGGGCTGGAATTGCCGTGTCAGGAAGTTTAATTCTATTTTGGGCAGAAGCTTGTAAAGGTGTAATTAGTTTTAAGGTGTAATTAGTATGAGGCAGACTTATGATTGGTAGGTGAAGGCACTATATTAGGCTTTCTTGCAGCTTACCACGTGAAGATAGGATAGTCTCTGTTCCTTTCATAAGCACAATGCATAGTCTTCTGAGAGAAAAAGACAGTGAGTTTTAAAAACTGGATATTTAAGTATTGAAGTGTCCTTTTAGATGTACATTTGTTTGCTTGTGTGACTACTGTGTTAAAGAGTCTCTTGGGTTGTTTGTAGGAGGCTTTTCGCAGATGTATGCCTGTGTTTGTGACTGGCTTGGATTTCCCTACAGAGAGGAAGTGCAGTGGGTAAGTGCCTGTCTTGTTCTGAAGCTCTTTTTTAGCTACCTGTACTAATAATGAAAGAACAGGTAAATCCATAATGCTTGACAAAAAATACCCCACTACAGTTCTGTAAAGGTGTATTTGGTTTTGTATTTTTAACAGGACGTTGATACGATTTATCTGACACAAGATACCAGAGAGCTGAATTTGCAAGACTTCAGCCACCTTGACCACAGGTAAACCATGTGCAGTAATCATGCTAATACTGATCAAATGGGATGGCCCCATAGCTGTTACTGTGAAATTACCATATGCAGCATTTTAGGTTTTCAGCACAAAGCTGCTGTTTTTGCACAAAAGCCCCATGGAAACCTCATTTCATTCAGGAGCCAGAGAAGATAAATATATTTTCTTATTGGAAGCAATCCAAAAAGTTAGAGGATAGATACTTTTTCTGTGATGGCAGATATAAGAGCTCAAATTCAGCAGATAAAACATGCATCTACATCTGGTGGGCAAAGTAAAAAAGGAAATGATGAAGTCTTTACTTCTGCAGAATCTTTTTTCTCATGGTGTACACAGTAAAGGAAATTAATTTTTGTCAGCAAGTCAGTAGAAGGTTTAAGTTGTTCAACTGAATTCCAGCCAGTTGTCTCTTCACTTATAATAGATGCTATCAAAAATATGTACTTCCAGAAAGGAACTAATTGAGGGTAATTTTGCTGCGAGATGGTGAAGCCTAGCTAAGTGTTGTGTTTAGTTTACTGAATTTAGCTGGCTGAGAAAATTGGATTCTGAGAAAGTTCAATTTGGAGATATTACAAGTAGGAGAAAATGGGAGGGAAGCTTAACTAAAATTTGTCATTATACAAAGGAAACTGAAAAATTTAAGAAAGTGTAAATAAGATCGAGAAAGCATTTGTTTCTTTGGGAGAAACCAGTGAAAGAATTAAGGATCTACCACAGATACAATGTTAAAATATCATAGCAGAAAGGCTTGACATGGAGGTAGGTAAATAAGAGTATTTTGCCGCAGCATTCTTTGCAGGTTTAAGCTGTCTGGTGTGTGAACTTGCAGAATGTCCCATTCAAAGATTTAGCTCATTTTCTGTGCCACATTTTCACAGCCTGCAGTGAATCCCTTGGCAAAGTTACCAAGCAGTATCTGTGTTGACCGACTCAGAGGGAACTCAAGGCTACAGGGCTGCAGCTGGTGTGTGGCAGATGTAGCCAAAGACTCTTTCCTTGGTTAAGCCTTGCTGAAAGAGGATAAGGGGAGGAATACTATTAAGCACAAGCAAATTTGGGGCAAGAACTTAACGATGCCTTAAACATTTATTGCAAGAGGAAGTGATGAGAAGACTCTGGGACATTCTTGAGAAAGTGACCTACAGGTACCCAGCCTCAATAGATTATTAATGTTTGAACAATTCATTAGGAAAGAGTAGATAGAATTGTTTTAAATATTTAGAATATCTCAACAGGTGCAAATGAGTTTGGCTTCCAGAAAATGAGATAATGGGGCTTGTTGTTTTAGAAAATATTTTCATTAAAATATACCTTACAAAATTGCTAAAGAAATGTGTTTGTGCTGTTAAGCAAAGTCTTTTCTAAGTGCTTCAAGATTGTCTAAGTCCAAAGATTCAAATCTATTTTGGAGCCATTTAGATACTATGGAATCCATCTTGTGATGAGAAGATCTACATGTTGAGGACTGAACTAAAGAACACATTTTGGATTTAAATTTCAAGAAGATGAAAATTTTAAGAAAGCCAAACCCTTGTTATTCATTAAAAATACAAATTAGGAATGGAAATCCCAGTCAATTCAAGAATGTTTGTAAGCATTTTCCAATCTGTTTAAGACAGCGGAACTGCTGTGAATTTACTGTGTAAATTCACAGTGTGTCATTATTCTTTTGGATTTTGAGAGACTGTTGTATATCCCATTCACCTAATTTTTGAGGTTGCTGAACCTATATAGTTTATGTTGTGTAGGTGCTCTGGAGCAAGGTAGGACGGGTGCCTCAGTTCTCTAAATACAGGGCTATGCATTGCAAAAATAAACAATTTGTGTTTTTCCAAGTAAAACATTTCAGTTAAAGGTCAACATAAGATGGCATGAATTATAGATGAATTTAAGTTCCCAGAGCATCACGGCATGGCTTGTTGCATGGGAACATGACTTCTGAGGTTTTATCTGAAGCTATCTTGTCTTGTGAACCATATAATTGTTAAAAAAAAAAAAGACCCAAAGTGAAAAGTGAAAAAGGGCTTATTTGATATGGTTGCATGATCTTCATCTGTGTTGCATATGTTTTAGCTTATTTGGACATTCAAAAAAGTTTAAAAAAAATGTAATTGTTTAGATTTTTTTCATTGTGCTGTTGAGATTTCTTGCCATCTGAAATACGCAGGGGGACTGCGATGCTGAAAAAATGTGAAAGCATTAGATACACTGGAATCTTGTTGAGGCTTGGAGAGATTGTCTGCATTCCAGAAGTACAGAATCTGTTTTTATTTTAAAATGGCACAGATTTATCTTTCATAAATACTACTTTATTCTGGATGGCAATTTTAATTAGTGTGAACATCTCAATGTAACTCAGTGAGGCAAAGTTATGAGAATGCCCTGCTATTGTAACTGGTTCTTAGCTTTCTTTCATACCATATTGGAAAGGAATTCAGGTTATTGTTAAAACCACATCTAGACTGCAATAGAATAAAATGAATCAAGCAATATATAATTTTGAAAAGAAAAACTCGATAACAAGAATATTTGGGTTAAATGAGCTTAAAGCAAGAGAAGGATTAGAGGTAAATTCCTGAAGGGCACCCTTCTGACCCACCGGTCAGAATCACCTTCAGAAACTGGAACAAAAAGTCTTCCCTTAAAATCAGATGGTAGAATTTGATAAAGCAAAGTTTGTAGACAATAAGTACAGCTGCTTGCAGAACAGGCAGGGACCCCACTGTCTGCAGGAATGTTGGGAGTAGGGAAAGACGTGTGGAGGGGAGCAGTTAGTGTTTGTGGAGGTCCCAGGCAGATCTGTGCATGACGGGGGTTTGAACAACAGGCCTTGGATACTGCCGAAGATTAAACTATTCAAGAAACATTGTTGCAGCTGGACAGGAATATTTTAAAATAAATCGGCCCAGCTGATTTGCAAGTTCTCTTCTTTAAGTATTTCTTGAAAGTGTCATAGCTCTGCCCCCGAGACGGAGCAGCCCTTGTCTGTCCTTCAGCCATTTCTCTCCCGAGCCACAGAAAGAAGGGGGAGAAAGGCACAGCCTCAGGCAAGCTCTGTCTGCAGCCACTCTCCTGTCCAGAAGTTCCTGAGCTCTTGCCAGCCCTCCAAGCTGCCTTACCAGCTCCCTGGCAGAGTGAACACTTGCAGCTGGTGATCCCCAATCATTGTCCTGCTGTTCCTTTGAGGAACTGGGCTGCTGCTGACAGCTGACCTACAAATGCTCGTGCTACCTTCTGCTGCTTTTGGAGGTGGTGCTCCACAGCATGACCAACTCTGCTCCACCGGTGCCAGCCTGTCCACTGTGTGCCCAGCTGTGCTGCATGGTTACTGCTATATGAACAAACCAAAATTTCACCTGAAAAATTGCTCTTACATTCATTCCACTTCCAAGGCAAAGGCAGTGGCAAGGGAGGCATCAAAGCTGCAAATCCATTACCACCTTACCAGGGAACCACAGAGGGAGAAGCAAACCTCTCTGTCTGCGGGCATTCCATACTCCATGGACAGATTCCTGCCTGCCCAGCCTAAGGGGGAAGTACTTCTGGGTTGTTATTTTTTCTCACCTAACATTTCTGCAGTTAGTTAGTGCTTTACATGGAGATGAAGTGTGTGTGTGTAGTGTGTGTTTGTGTAGGAGCAAAAACAACTTGGGGGACAGAAATAAATCTATACACTTGACGAAGCTGCTAAGTCTCTGCTCTGCTTGTGGAAACGAATTCACCACACAACGTGATGTGTGCTGTGAACAAGATGGAAAGATGGCTTAAATCCTTGAAGGGCACCCCACACTAGTTCCTTTGCAGGAGTGTGAAAATGTCTATTTGCATGAGCTTCTCAGTTGGTGAGCTACAGCCTTTTGCTGCAAAATGCTGCACCTTCGAATCTGTTACCTTAGTGATGGTTGTACTTCCAAATGTAGCTACTGCAGTTCCCAATATAGCCCGTGGATTGCTTGTCCACGTGATGTCGCCTTGTCTCCTGGCTTTCCTGTGTGTTTAACAATCTCCCCAAAGTGTCTGCGTGTTTGCAGAGGAAAACTGGAGGAGGGGAAGAATAAAAAGAAGATGGGAGAAGGGTGCTGCATGTTAAATGCAGACCCGTGTACCTGTGTATGTCCCGAATGAAGGATCGGGCGGGGCTGGACTAGCTTATCAAAGCCAATACTTTAAAAATTCTCCCTAGAAAAACAGGCTTGAATGGCACTGGTTTGATGAGTTAGTTTATGTATGTTACAGCTCTTTATTTCATTATGAAGACACAAGGACTTTCTAAGGAGCTGTTAAGCCTCTGTGTAGGTGTGTGTAAGTGTTTAATATGCAGCACCAAACTGATCAGAGTGCTGCACTGTTAAATGGTGTGATAGTGCTTGATGAATGAATCTGCTGGGGGGAGCGTGCAGACGTGACATTCATCAACGCCTGCTGCTGCAGAAACTTAACACAGGGAGAGCAGATCATGTTAAGAGGCTTGGAGTGAAGAAAATGGGAATAATTTAGAATTTCATTTGTGAAATCCCTTTCACAATTAAGGAGGGTTTGTGCTGAATGTCGCATTATCCTGTTGCAGGTCTCCTGTTTCCTGGGGAATTTAACTATAAGAGATGAGACAAGGTGGTGTTCTCTAGAAGCATTCAGTCATGGAATTCTATTAAATCATCAGACTGCCAAAAAGCTTTTTAGCGTCATGCTAAATTATAATTAGAGGTGATTAAGAGGCTTAAACATGTCACAGGCTGAAGAAAAAGTTATGCTAAAAGTAGGAATGGCAGCCCAGACAAATTCCTGATTTAAAAATTCATACTAGAATGGATGCTAGTTGTCCAGTCAGAAATTTTTATTAAAATAAGAGGAAGACGTGCAGCTGCAGCTGCTGTTTTTTAGAATGAAGAGCTTTGTGTAATGGGGATGGTAGGCAATTAGCATTGCAAAACTATGGGGAATGAGATATGGAAGAACACTTAGGAGATTGTTTCAAATGTCAGTTATATGAAATGTGTGTAAAAGTGTTTTTTCTTTTCTAGAGACTTAATACCTATAGTTGCTGCTCTGGAGTATAATCAGTGGTTTACAAAGCTGTCCTCCAAGGATCTGAAATTAGTAAGTAATAAATTGAAACAATATATCTGCTTCTACCAGGCTGTGCTGTGTTTTAAAGGATACTGTTACATTTTTTAAAGTGAAATATTTTTAGCAAATACAACTGGGCAATCTGTTGCCAAATTTTTTTTCCCTGGAATTGTATCAGAAAAATATAAACTGTTGGATAGTCAGTTTGCACCGTAAAAGCACTGCTGAGAATGAGGTCTTGTCAAAATTTCAAATGATGCGGTTTGAAAACTTTGTTGGTTGAAAGTAGTGGCCTATAAAACTTCATTAGGCATTGCTGATTGTCCCCCAGACAATATTATGTGACTGATTGGAAACTAACTTCAAAGCAGCCAGAAATCTTAGTTACTTTTGGAGGTGAAGACAAAAGGCCAAGATTATGTGGATTTTTTCCTGCATAAAGCACATTTTTTCTGTGTAATTTTCATTGCAACTTGATTATTTTCTCTCCCAGTTTTCCAAAACATTGATGTGTGCCACCAGTATTTTTCCATATCAGTTTTCATTGCTAAAAACAAAAAGAGGGCATGTCTAAACAAGTTGGACTACTGAAAAAAGGGCCAAGAAAAGCAGTAATTCAGTGACAATTTAAATATGTCAAAATATGCTATTTCTCCCAAAGACTGTAGTCACAGGTGGAGTTAGTGGTTTGCTTGAGAAACTGTTTTTATGCTTCCCTCCAGAAGCTTTTGCCTTTAAAAATTAGTGTTACATTTCCTCTTGTTTAAATTGATGCCATTATATTGCTAAGCTATCATTTCCAATGAAAATTCAGTAGGAACTTGGCAAAAGAGTAGGCAAAAAAACTTCTTTCCTGCTGGGAGATCTCTCTCAAAGTTATTCACAGAATGAAGGTGGTGGTATTTTTAGCACTGTTGTAGTTTGCTGTTAAAATCAACATTGTTAAAAGGTACAATGCAATTAATCAGTTTCTGCTTCAGTGAAATGAGATAGTTTGCTTAGTTAGAAGACTGGCTGGTGTAGTTTGTTTAGAACAAAACCTGGCCATGTTATCTGAGATATATTTATGTGAATGTTTCAGGGTTTTTTCTTAGTAGCTTTCCTGTGGAAAACAAATAAACTTAGTCAGTCTAGGAAATGCATCAGTTACTTAAAAAACCCAACCTCTTATCTTCCACACATTTAATTTTTAAGTCAAAAATGAGGAAAATGTAGATTGTTGGGCAATAAATCCATGCCCTAAGAGCACTGCCAAGGGTCACTATGAGGTCAGACATATCTGGAGGCCATCGAGTGCATTGTGTTTCACGAGTCCCACTCTGGCATTGTGTTTGATGCACAGTGCCCACATTGATTTTACAGTACAGGTATGAAACTTTCCACTTGCAGTCACGGTACTGTAGAAATATTGTGGTAATATTCTGAATTGTTAAAACATGGATGGTAAAGAAAGCATTGGGAAGATGGCTGAGTAGACAGTCTTCACCAAAAATTGTCAACCTTTACCGCATAAAGGATTAATAAGATTTTACGTGAGTGGTAGAGCAGATTTGTTTTGTTTACAGTGGGTTTTTTTGAACATTCAGTTAGTTTAAAAGTAAAAAAAAAAAACAAACCCTAAAAAATACACAAACTAGAAAATGTCAGATGGTCATTAGAGACAAAGATACCCAAAGTATGAATGTCACATTGTTGTCTTTAAAGGCAGGTAATAGAATAGTTTCAGCACTTCATGATCATGACTGAAATTCAGCTTTGGATATCACATGAGTGCTGGTTAGTATGAGCTGTAGGGGGAAAAAGAAAAGTCAAATCCAGAAGCAAAATAAAAGTTTGTAATAAAAGGTGATGATGTACAGAGTTCATTGCATGGCTTTTGAATGATTACAGTTTTCTCTCTCTATCTGAATGAGCAGAGTAAGCAAACTCTTGTTGTCATGTTTTGTTCATGGCACTTGCAAATATCCATGCAAATTCTAGAATTCAACCACAGAAAGAACATGAGATGGGATTTGCTTCTCCATAAGCTGGAAGAATTCATACTCAAATATACTGGTCCTTAACCACTAGTCCTAGGGAGCCTTTGGAGGACCTCTGTAGCTAGGGTACTTTTGCTCCTGAGGTTTTTGGGATTTTTTTTTTTTTTTGTTTGTTTGCCTTTTAACATATTTCTTTGTGTTTAGTTGTCATTCCTGGTCAGGCTTTATTCATTCTCCTTTGCACTAGTTACCACTTTTTTTCTGCAGAAGTAGTGTGCATATGAATAAGATTTCTTTTAAAATTGAGTGAGAGTTTTTCCTGAACCACATGATTTAGATTGTTTTCACTCTCATTATAAAAATTCTGCCCCTTTTGGTTAGGCAGCCTGATTCATTGGTTACTTGCTTTTAGTCTGCCTCCTGCTTCTCTTAAGTCTTTTCCAGAAGTCTTCTGTTCACTCTCCTGAATGTTTCTGGTATTTTTACTTTCTTATTTATGTATAACAAGAAGATGGTTGTGGCCTGGGTCCCATTACAACGTACAGCTTAACTCAATAACTGTCTGTTCCGTGTTTGTGTTCTTTAACTCTGTTCTGTCTTTTCTGTGGCAGTCCACTGATCTCTGTGAGCAGATACTGCGAGTGGTGAGTAGGTCCAGTCGCTTGGAAGAGCTGGTATTAGAGAATGCCGGGCTTAGAACGTAAGTAATTCCTTCACAATGTCGCTTCAGGTGCTGCTTGCTCCCACTAAAAGGGATGTGTGGTGTAGGTTAGCCAGAATAAGCATTAAAGAAGCTGTGCTCAATGTTTGTCTAGTTCTGAGGAGCCTCTAGTCACAAGCTTTTTATCAGATTTTCCAGAGGGTCTGTATGTCCAGGAAATCCCTTTCAACTGATGTTTCTTAGGATTCTCCCTGGAAAGTTGGGCTAAGTAGAGCAAAGTGATTGAAAGAGAGCGTAAACCTTAAACTGGCTCCTACTGTTCCTCTCCCAGATGTGGGTCCAATAGAAGTATCAACACCTTTTTATCATTTAAAAAACAGTGGTTTTTGTTAAAAAAAAAACATACTGTTCCATATGCCATATCACGTTGTTGTTGTTTCATTTCCAAATGAGTTTGTGTTATCTTAATGTGGATTGCTGTCTGCTCAAATATAAAAGGACTTCTACATTAACAACTCTTTTGAAGAAAGTAGATCAGTAAGTTTAATGGCTTGCCGTAGGCTTAGAAGGAAGATAGACAGGAATAAGCCATACAATTAAATCCTTGCATATGTTTTAAATACAGGAAGTTGTAGTTACTAGGTATTTGCTTTTTTTCCCCTTCACAGGAAATAGAAGCAAAGTTCAAGTTACTTCCAGCTGTGCTAGTTATACTTGCAGTGCTTGTTTAAGTGTTAGGGTAGTGTCTAAGCTGATGCAGACAAGACAAACTCTAGAGCTAATGAATTTTTTTTTAATTAAAAAAGCAGTGTAAAGGTGGGAGAAGCAGAACACTATGCAGAATTACAAATAAAGGGAAATAAGCATAGTGGAGATATTTGGTGTGCCTTACATTGTCTCCTCTTCCATTATTGGAGTCTTTTTCTCCTTTTTAAAGTTCATTTTGCATTGAAATGCCTTTGAAAGAAAATTGCCTGCTTGACACAAGAAATTTGAGGTCGAGTTTGGAATAATATGGGAACTTTTTGATCACTAATGCACTGCCTTTAATAGCTGTCATTCAAACATAAGCTCCTGGTTTTAATCTTGTTTTCCAGTATGTGCCTCAAAATCTAGTGATAATCATTAATATTAAAGGATATGTTCAATACCTTTGCACATTGCCTACCTTAATTTATCACAGTTGGATTAACTGCTTTCAGTTTTAACAGGACCTGACAGATAATCAACCTGTGACTTTGGTTTTCCTGTCTCCATCTACATGCAGAGTGTTTGGCATTGTGCCTTGGTGTGTATCTGTTCTGATCAACACTGTCTGTTTTTGCCAAGGATGCATTTGTCAGTTTTGCCATTTTTCATATCTGTTTGCTAGGAGACCCTGTTGTTGCTGGCTATCTTCCTTCCCATGGCTTACAGACCAGTCATTTTTAATGAGCTGTGATACAATGCCAAACCAGGGTTAAGCAAGAGCTACCAAGAGTAAAGCTGTAGGAAATAACCTGAGCAGCTGCAAGAACATATTTCTTCCTGCAGCAGAGTCAGTTTAAGATAATTCTGTTCTTTTCTATCTCCAGCCACTCATTTCTGTGATTTGGTTTGGGCCACAGCCTCATAAACACATGTCATCCTCCCAAATGATGAAACAGCAAACTATTGTGCAGTAGCAGTAATAAAGACCCAGAACTAGGGAAGTGTGAACTTCCTGCTGGGAAAAACAGGATGTCAAATGAAGGCCCCTGTCTGATAAGATTTGTGCTTTCCAGTTTAGATGCTCTTGGAAATTTTATCCCCATTTCTATTGCTTTAACTACACATACTGGATGCAGTTTAGATACCACTGGAAGGCTTCAATGCATATATTGAATATATATAAAACACTAATGATTTCGTAGTGTTTTAATTAACATTTGTGATGTCCAGACTTCAGGGAGAGCAGATTCATTCAGGCTGGCCCAAAAAAATAAGCTTGAAAGAGTGTTAATCTCTGAAGTATTTTAGAGGAATGAGGCAGTATGTGATAACCAAAATACTGATTTCTGAGTGGGCAGCTCAGCCTATTGATTAGGCTGGGCTTTGGTGTCCACCAGCCTTTGAAGCTTGGCCTGACAGGCACAGGCTGTGTGTGGTGGGAGCTGCCTTTGGCCTGCGCTGTTGGGAGATGCTAAATGGCAAGGACTTGGATATTAGGAAAAGATTCTTCCTCCAGAGGGTGGTTGGGTGCTGAAACAGGCTCCCCAGGGAGCCTGGCCCCAACCCTGCCAGAGCTCAAGGAGCATTTGGACAACAGTTTCAGACACATGGTGGAGCTGTTGGGGTCCAACTCTGTTCAGCACCAGGAGTTGGACTCAATCCTTGGGAGTCCCTTCCAACTCAGGATATTCTGTGATTTCCATGGAACTGCAAGGCAGACTTCCCAGTCTGCAAAGGCCTGTTTGCAGAAGCTGGTGCAAGTGGTTTATTTGTTGCACTTCCATGTTCTCTGAAAGCTGGCACGCAGAATTTCCCTGCCTCCTTTCACACTGTCCTGTGGAGCCCTGTTCCAAAGGGAATGGCCAGCTGCCACATGGGGAACAAGAGAAGTGCCTGTTGCTGGACTTTGAGGGCCTAGAGGGCCTTTGACAGTCAAGTGGAGTCTTCTCTTTCCCTTCTTGACAATGTCCTTAGACCTATCAGTGTTGCTTCCTCCCACATATCCCCTATTTTTCTGTTACAGGGATGTTGTCTAGCCAGATCTCAAGGAATTGTTTTGTTTGTCTGAGAGTTCCAGATTGGTAGTATTCTGTCCCTTGATGAAATATCCTTAGTCTGTCGTATGTATAGTTGAATTGAATCTTTTTGGGGCTTTACCTCCAAGCCTCAATAAGTTTGTTTCAGCCAAGCATGGCTGTGTAATGCATACAGAGTAAGCTTCATGCTTTTTAGAAAGTTTCAGACTTAGACCACATGCTCTGTGCCTAAATGTGCAGCCAAAAGAAGTAACAAATTCCATTACTTGAAGCAAATAGTGAACAAAGAAGGAGAAGAGATGTTCCCCCATGAGTAGAGCTAAGGTGCCTCTGTTTATGGTGGAGATTGCACAGGGAGTGTGTGTTATTTGTTGTATTTTTTTTCCAAAATGAGCCTTGGAGCCCTGTGAGCCCAATATAGATAATCCGGTGCTTTGTGGTGGGAGTTGCTTTGCTGTGCCTTTGCTGAGTAGTTCACACACACACTAATTGTCCAAAACACTATGGTAATCCTGCCTATATTGCTGGCAAAAGCTGGAGCAGAGTTTGCAAACAAGCCTGGAGGTATAGGCAAAGTATTGTAATGACAAGAATCTGTTAGGGATAAAGGAAGAGGAGGAAACTCCTCAAGAGGAAAGGGTTTGTTGCTTTTTAATTCAAAACCTCATTTTTCTTGGCTGGACATAAGGAGCTTGATTTAGATGCCTAAGGGCAGGCATCTAGTACCATTTGAAATGCTGGAGGATTTTCAGAGTGTTGGCAAATGTCACTGAGGACCTACAGGAGATCTGTAGTCTTCTGCAGCAGCAGCTGGTAGCAAAGCAGGAGACCCTGGGGCCTGTCAGGTGGCAAGGTTTCAAGTCCAGAAGTTCTTTTTGTTGAGTGTTTGTATTCACATGCTGCTTGTATTTTAGGAAGAGAATGTGTTTTTCCTAAAGGCAGCCCTTCATCATGCATCTGCAGTGCTGGAACCAGTTCTAGCCCTAGAAGGACATAGGGTTTCAAAGAGAAATTAAACTTCGCTGAAGCATCCCTGTACTCCAGTAAACTTTGTAACTTCAGATAACCAAAAGCTATTGAGGCTGTTGCTGTTCAGCTTCCTTTCTTTTCCAAATACTAGAAGAGGATGCTGCCTCCTCTGTGGTTCTGAGCACAGAGTTTTGTGGTGGCCAGGATCTGTTCCAAGGAAAGAGGGCAGTGTTAATGAGCATTTTGGTAGTTCTGCACCATTGGCCTACAGGAGAAGAAATAATATACTTCAAGGCAGAGAGAGAAAGAAGGAATTTCAAGACATCATTTTGCTTTCTATCTTGGCGTCTAACTTAGGTGAAGTAAGAGCACTGAAGTTAGAGCCTCACTTTATCAACTACCTGCAGAAGGTGTAGTCCCTTATCACATCATAACTTCTCAGCTGATATGAGAACAGGTTGGAGGGTTTGTGTTAGACCTGATAAAACATCAGCCTTCTGACTTCATGCAAGGAATGTGTCTCCACCAGAGTGTGACAGTGTGGTGTGCAACAAAGCCCAAGCTAGCTTTCAGCTTGGTGCTGTGGGAGCACAGAGCTTGCAGGCAGGGCAGTGCTCCCTTGCCTCTCAAGTGGCTTTGGAGCAGAGGTCATGCTGCTACATCTGCCCACCATAGTTGGTTAAGGTTGCTTTAAAGCTCTCTGTGCTGCCTGCCTGGCTGTTGTCAGCGTTACAGAACTGATACTCTACATCTCTTTTGGATCCATTGTTGGGGCTGTGATCAACCAGTCGTGCCCTTTGATGCTTCTTACTGTAAAAAGAAGCAAAAGACCAGCTCATCAGTGTGCTGCTGCTCTTTGAGAGAGCTATTCCTGCAGTTTCATAAGGTTAGAAATACTGCTGGATATGCTGCAAAGCCCATTTGAGTGACTATTGGCAGAAAGCTGCTGCCAGTGAGCAGGATGATGGCTTGTGAGTGAAGGAGGTGATGGTGTGCATCTCCAAATCCAGAGAGATGCAAGATGTGGTCAAGTTTTGAGATATTCTGTGTAACTCCTGCTTTATACCTTCAAATCTCTGTCAAAAGCATTTTAGTCTTTGATTGTATACTCTTCAGGTCTCTTAGGTCACAGAATGAATAAATAACAAAGTGACTCCCTGTGAAAGATAGCAAATTAGCCAGATAAGCATTGTTTAGAACCAGGAGGAATCAGTTAGTGCTCTGCACTAGCAAAGACCACTTGTGTCTAGTAATCCCTAGATGCTTTTAAGCTTTGTATGTGCTGTTGGCAGAGGAGATAACAGGATTCCTTCTCCCTCTCTTTTTTTGTTGCAGGGATTTTGCACAGAAACTAGCCAGTGCCCTAGCCCATAATCCCAACTCAGGACTCCATACGATCAACCTTGCTAGCAATCCCCTTGAAGATAGAGGTACTGTAACATTTACATTTTTCCCTTTCTAGAAATGTAATAGGAGGATTATTGCTGCTGCACTCAGCTTTGCCTGAAGAATAGGTTATTGTTTAATGCTACTGTAAATTTCTGTTGTTCACAAATGACTGAGAATTGCCATTCTTTTTGACTTATGCATATCCATTGGTGTGTTGAGAAATATTTAAATGTCTGAAACCAGCCAAGGATTTTAAAGGAAGACAAAACACAGTGATTGTTTTAAAAAAAACCTCTAGTTTTTAAGAAGTGTACCTTTTTAAAAGCAGTGTAATCAGTAGAAAGATGAAGCATAAGGCAACTTTGTTTTTTGGTTTGCATTTTTCTGATGGTTTTATATTTTTATTTCAGCTGTAATGCCATATTTCTTTTCAGTATGAAAATTACCTCTTTTTCTTAGCTCTGTGGTGGCCTGCCCTGTTGTGAGATCTTGGTGATGTTCAAGAATACTGGCATAACTGGCATTCCTATGGAGCAAAGTGCTGTTAACTACACAAGATGGAAAATCAAGCTGAACAGCTCAGCTTTTCTCAGACTAGGCACCCCTAGGCCTGATTTCAGTACATATCAAGTCATTCCTCTCCCTTGTCTACTCTTTTTTCACCCAAGAGGCATTTATTTTTAAAATAAGGTTACATTCTTTCCGTTGACCCTTCAGCGTTGCCCATGTGAGATTTCCATTTGCTTCGCTTAATGCATTCCATGCACACACTGTTCTGGGATCAGACTGTCTTGTGCTCCTGTTGGGCCAGAGGAAAAATAAGAATTTTACACAGAGAACCTTTTCTTGTTTTATTTGGTTTGTTGGGGAAAATGTTCTATTCTCTTTGCTGTCATGATTCAAAATAGAAAAGCTGTTCATTCTGATTACAACCTGATGGACTCAGACTGTTGTTGACACAGAATTTTGTAGGTGTCTCTTCTTTCTTGCTGGTTCAGTGAGGAGAAAAATAGCTGGGAAGGAGGTTTTCTTCCCTTCTACATCTGCATCACTTTTCTTTTGACTAGAAGCAAGTATGATAATGTTTTGCTTTTAACCTATTCTGAGTAGTTTTTTATTTGAAATTGTTCACACGAATTGCTTTAACTCTTCTGATTACCTCTTACCTGCTGATTATTGCTTGTCCTCGTTAAGAATTCTCATCACATGAAAGCCAGTGCTCCGCTGAAGAGCATTTTTGTTACAATGTGCCGCAGGCCTACTGCATTTTACAGAAATTTTTGTTGCAAGCTGGAAAAAAGGCTGCTACATTGTTGATTCTGCTTTTGAAGAAGTGTATTTAGGTTGTGTTATTTGAAAGGTTTTTTTTTTTTTTTTTCCTAAGGAACTCATTTTTATCCTGGAAGCAAAACAATTGACCAAACATTGGGTACTCTGTGGTGTTTTTTTCATTGTTTAAACATATCCATGGGGGTGCTTTCTTTGTAACACACCTATAGATTCGAGCCATTCCACAGTATCTACATATAAAACAAAAATGGAATGCAGAAACTACAACTTGGAGAAATTAGTAGGGTTTTTCATTATCTCAGCCTCTCCTATCAAATATGCAATTAAGATTTGACCTTTTCATTAGAATGAGATAGGGTATGGAGTACTTAGAAATTAATTATAATTGTAATGTGCAAATACTGCAACTTTTCAATTCAGGAAAATTCCCCGGGTGCAAGGTAGATTTGATTTGGGTAAACTGGGGTGATAGGAAGGATTTCACAAGTTAAAGTGGAAATTCATATAGACATATGGATTTTGGAAATTACCTTTTGAAAAATCACCTGCAGGAACTGGAACTAGATTATTTTGCAGTTATAAGGGAAATCACAGATTTGTTTGTTTTCTGGAGAAGAGCATATTGGACCCTGTATGAACACAAACATGCATTAAGCTATTTTATGTTGTTGAGTACCAGTAACTGAAGGCATGATATTATTACATATTAATACAACTGTTTGTATTCCAACAGCATGGGAAGTGGGTTTAGTTTACCTAAAGCATAGGACCTGTCTTTAGTTCAATACAGTGCAGTGTTTGTATGCAGTGATTTTTTCACTGAGACCAGTCTCTTAATTTGTGTTTGGCTGTCCTTTATGGTACTGTCAATATTTGTGAGACTAATACCTGAAAAGTTTGTTATCAATCTTGTCTGTAAAAATCTAGCCACACTGAAGTGATGGGAGCTTTACTTTTGACTCTGCTAGGATCAGAATTTAATCTAATATTTTGTTAAAAATAATGTAAAACAAACATACTGAAGCCTAATAGTACTCAAATTCCAAACTGTGTGCCTGGATGCAGCTAACTCCATTTCTGCCATGTGAGCTGTCATCTCTGTTAAGCCATTAGCAAAAATGAGTCACCTAAAGGGTGTTCAAGGGCCAGAGCAACCAGAAGCAGTTTTTCTTTTCTGCACCTGATTCCATATCTTATAACTTAACCCCCATGCTAGTAAGATGTGAAAATTATTTAGCTTGGCTAGAACAATAATTGGCCTGCAGATTGTTAGCTAAATACAAATATGGAGAGGTAAAACTATTTACTGCAGGTCTTAGTAAAAATGGTTTACAGCAAAAATTACATTTTTTGTATCCTTAGTGATAGTGATTGTCCTTATAGAGCTAAGGAAGAAAATCCTGTTAGCATGATTTGATTCATTCTTGCTGAAAATTGGTGAAGGTATATGGTTACCATTGTGCTTTACAGTAAATGATTCCAAGGTCTCATGGGTCTAATGCTTTAGCAATATAAATAAAAAAGTGTGTATTGTTTTGAGCTGCATGGGTGTTGCATGCAACGCTTTTACAAAGAGCATTAAAAAAAGACCCTACCACAGTATCTGCAAGGTAGCTGGCCCCTCCATTGTCAATGATAAGCAAAACTGAATAAAACCAGAGTAAATGTAGGTATGTGACCTACAGTTTCACAGACTGTTCCATGTCTGTGTATGTGGAAAGGGTATCAGCTTTTTAATTTACTATGTTTTCAAGCAAGTAAAAGATTTTACCCTCTTTCTCTGTGCCCTTTTCTCTCCAAATGAATTGCTGTAGACAACTGTATTTCACACCTCAGGTTAAGCCTGGAGTTTCTATGTTGATTTATTACTCTAAAAAATATTTCACAGCTTAGTTGCATTGTTATTTAGGATATACCCTCTTAATCAAATATCAATCTTTTGCTTAAAATGGAGCATTAAATTTGTGGAGTCAGGAACTTGGACACACTGGGTAAAGGCTTTAATGCAAAGTGCCTTCTTATGGTCTTCTTCTTTTGTTGAATTTGTGCTGAGGTAGTCCAGTCTCAGCATCTTAATAGGTTTTTACTCTTTAGGAATTGCAAGCAGTTGTGCCATTTCCAAGCCTGTGTCCTGGCTGGTAGCCTGCAGGCTGCTGTAAGGGAATTAAATGGTCATTCTGACTTGGTAAAGGTTTCAGGCTCTTAGGGTTTGCCTCAGGAAAAGAGGGTGATGTTGGCTGATGTGGGTGCCTTTCTTGCCTTGACAGCCCTTCCTTTTAAAAGAAAATAATAATAGTTTGAAGTTTTGTGTGAAACACCATTGTTGGGTTTTAGTTTGCACTAAGATTTTTTAATTTAGTTTATTTCCTGAAACATAAAGATTCCAGATTTTCCAAATGCTGACTGCTTGGTGTGTGTAATAGCTTCACTTTGACTCCTTCCCAAAAGTACATGTGTATTATGAAGTTTTTAAACTAATTAAGGAGGATTACTGATGGTTAAAAACAAAGTTTCCTATCTGTTGTTCAGTGGTTAGCAAAGCAGGGATCTTGATTACATCAGTAAGAGGTTCATAAAATGACAGAGCCTACCTGCACAGTGAATGCAGTTCCTCCTCAAGTGTCACTGGTGCAGTTTGCCCCTGCTGAGATTTGCTGGGAAAACCTGAGGTCACAGAGCTCACCTGAAAACATCTGTTTTGTCTTTGCTCCCCAACAGGTGTGTCATCTTTGAGCATCCAGTTCGCCAAACTTCCAAAGGGACTGAAGCATTTAAATTTATCCAAAACCTCCTTGTCACCTAAAGGTAGGTTTTATAAATATGCCTCTTTCTCCTCTAAGACTTTCAAACTTACATACAAAGAACACTTTTTCTTAGCAGATTATATAATTATTCATTTTGTTAATTATTTATATGTATTTTCTCAACAGTGCAGCTGCTTTTTTAGCAGTCATGGGTTGCTGAACCCTGGGCTGGGTTCTGAGTACCCTGCAGCACTTTGATAAACTCAGACTTGCTTCTGTAAGGGTTAAGTTTGAACCTGTATTATAAAGGAAGACTGAAATTAGGGTTGACATGAAAGATATGTTTCATATGCACTTCAAAAAAATGTCTGAAGCAGAAATGTGTATGGGAATTTCCAAATGTTTTGTATGTACACACTGCTTTTATGAAACCAAGCATTGTGACAATAGCTGGTGAGTGATTTGCTCTGTCTAAAGACTTCTTTGTTTTATAATTTACAAATTTCTGATTTTATATTGTAATTGAAATGGTTGTATGTTTTAAAAGCAATAACGGCAGTGAAGCAGAAGCCAGAAGCTTTCAGGATTTTTTACACTTTTGTTTTACAAATAATAGGAGCAGTGACCTCTTGCACAGATGGCACAAACCCAGGGTCTCCTGTATAGGTAATGGGTGTTAATAATAGAAAAACCACAGTGACATTATTGCTGCTTTTTTGTAGATGTTGATGACCTGGAAAAGATGACTGAGTTAGCAGTATGAAGGACATCAGTTGATAACAGACAGAAACCATGCCCTTTTATCCTCTTTATTATTGTTCTGTGAAGTGCAGATTCTGTATTCTCCTTAGCTTCAAGGATTAACCTGGGGTGGGGTAAAGGACTTTTTGCTGTTTTATTGTGGGTGCCTATGGCTCTTATTATGCTTACATAAACAATAAATCCTAACATGAGTTTATTCAATAATGATTTTCACTAAAAATACTTTTATTGAACTCTGAGGTTGTTGTTTTCTACTGCTAACTCAATTTTTGGTGACAGTTGGTTAAGAATCTTGACTAATGTAACATGTACTCTTGAAATGAGATACTTGTGAATTTAACAGAAATTTACGGAGTTCTTGTATGTTCATTCATTCTCTACTTTTCTTCATGTGAGCTGAATTATTTCAGCAAGCAATTATGAAGTTTGAGTTGAGAGAACATTCTAGCAACATTTCTTTCTTCTTAAAGGAATGCCAGCTTGATGAAGTTCACCCACACATCTCTTGTCAGTGAAAGTGAATTCTGAGGTTATTAAAAGAATTTGAAGGTTTTTAACATCCTTTTAAAAGATGATCTTTAAGCAAAAGCTGAAAATATTTTCCAGTATGTCTAATACTGATGACCTTCAGATTAACACATTACCATTAATGTTGTCCCATGGAAGCTCCTCAGTATTTCTTAAAAATAGTATATGCCATGTCTTAAAATGGGAATTCTTACAACCCTCAGGACCTGAAGCAACTCAGGTTGCTGCAAAGCTGTCAGTTCCTCTCTAACCTAAGAAGACAGTCATGATTTGGTTTTAACATGGGAGGCTATTTTTGAACTTTTAATACTCTCTGTGGAGAAAGTCTAAAAGAGTCCCTGGATTTTGGATTCAGTAGACTCCAAAGTGCATGTATTTTTTACTCCAACCTTTTTTTTCCCTTTTTTTTTAAATTTTTTTCCCTTTTATCTTTTTTTAATTTTTTTTGAGCTTTTCATAAATTCAGAACAAAACCTCACAGGTTTTGACCTTATTTTAAAAGTGCTTTCTATTTGAGATAAGTTTCTAAGATTGACAAGTGAAGTTCAGGTGGCAACTTCCCAGCTGATCTTTCTTCAAATATTGTATCTCAAAGTTCCTGAGAGCTATTAACAGTCTGAGCCTCCTGAGAGTGGTAAAAGAGCATAAAAGATTATCTGCAAATGAAAGTGAGATTACTGTTAGAGTATAGCATGAGGTAGTGTGAAGTTCAAACATAAGTTTATTGATTTGAAGATTCTGGTTAAATGGAAAATTCTAGTATAGTCATTCAAAGATAAAGCTTGCTTTTCTGAGTCCAAGCCAGAGGCTAATTAAAGAAATCCCTCATTCGCATTGTTTGCCTTCACTGATGTGACTGATTTTGAGCACTGGGCCCTTTTAAAGCATGAAACAAGCAGTGATATTATTAATTGTTTGCTAGCTCTTCTCCCTCAAACTCAGGCACTGCTTCCGAACTCCCAGAATTGGTTCTTGATTATACATGCTGAATTGCTGGTATTTTAACCCAGCTGGAGCCCCAGCTGATAACAAGGTACCATCGAGCAACAAGGACAAAATTGCATTTGTTCGTTCTTCTTGGTGTTGCTTGCAAATGTTGTTGAGAAGGCTCACTAAAGTGAATCCAAAGCTGTAATGTCAAGCTTTTAAACAGAGCTTTTAAATAGTTTTTGAAGTTTCAAAAAGTATTAGTTTGCAGTTTACCTTTAGCAACAGGGTGTAGATTCAACAACACCATCTCAAGCTAAAATAAAAATTACGCTAAGCAGAAAATATTTGAGACTTGACAAGGATGTTGCTGTGCTTTGATATTTTCCAGTTTCAAAAGCCTCCTGAAACCAAGAGCCACAGTACTGATATGGGAGACTTTGTTAATATTTGAAAGCTCAGAAAATTAAAGCACTGACATCAGTATTTTTGTCTTCAGTAACTTGCTAGCTGTTTCTTCTACATCCTCACTGGCAAATCACTTTCATAAGTTTTTAAGTGGAGACTGGATGTGTTTAATCCATTGAATGCCCATCCAGTTTCACTGACCAGCTTTGAGAAATGGTTGAATGTTGTGTGGTAGATCACTTGCCTTCTGTATAGCTTTGGCCAGGAACTTAAAAAAAAAAATTGCTGCATCAATTAAAGGACACAGTGATGCTTATACATGTAAGAAAAATGTGCATGTAGTGCTTGAAAGACAGCAAAGACCATCTACAGTAAATTGATAAGTTGATGATAAGCTGCAGAGTCCTCAGATGAAATTTAGATTTGAAGGAATCAGAAATAGCCATGTCCTAATTTGTATTTTGAAAAGCTGAAAAGTTTCAATGGAAGAAAGCCCTGACTGGTTTGTTCCCAATGTGAGCTTTTTAATTTTAATGTGAAAAATATGTGTTTGTTCTGATAAGCAACTGAGAGTCTTTATGCGTCTCTTGGTACTTTTAATTAACTATTTTTATGAAATTACAGGCAAATACATGAATTGAAGTATTTTTAATTTCTAGGTCTCATCAGTTGCTTTTGAAGTTCTGGCAATTATAATTGTTAATGTACTTGGTCTTCCACAGATGCTTACATCTACTTCCACAGATAGTTTTATTTAAATATAATTGTTTGTAGGAAGACACTGGCTTAACATTATGGAGTAAACTGTGTTTTTAAAATCTGTTTGAAAATGGATCTGAATACATCCTGGATCTGGGACATATAACACGCTGTGGCTCCATCAGGGAAGTTGTTAGAGTGTGGTCCAGGGGGAACTGGGCATGCTGTGCCAGGGAAAGGTCCCATAACCACCTGGTGATTTGTGTTCCTCAGCTGCAGTACAGTGATGGCAGTAGGAGGTCATTGAACATTTGCACGTGTCTGTGTTCACTGAAACTGTGCACTTGCAGGCTCTGGGCCAGTTTTGTGTGGAGCTGGCTCAGCTGAGTGAGTTGTGACCTCTTTTTTGTCAGGGGTGAACAGCCTTTCCCAGTCACTGAGTGCCAACTCGCTGATCGCCAGCACGCTCGTCTATCTCGACCTCTCAGGGAACGCACTCCGCGGAGATGATCTCTCAGTAAGCGCTTTCCTCTTGCCGGGAGACAATTAATGTGTGCTAATTAACGTTTGAGAGACAGGCAATAACCTTTTGGTTTAGATCCTCTTTGGCCTTTATTTCTGTACAGTTTTAGTAGGGATAGAAAATAACAGTTTTATTTCTGGACTTCGGTATAAAGTCAGAGAACTGCCCCACACAACTAAAAAAAAATCCACATAATTTTAGTTTATGCCTTTAGTCTTTGGCTTATCCTGATACATGAGAAAAGTGCAAGGATACCATTTTTTTCCCAGTGGACTTACTATTCTCTCTGAGTTCTGTTTGAAAGTGACAAAATGCCATTAAAAAGCCCTCATAATCTTTTTAATGATAAGAATATTACAAATTTTTCATTGAAAGGCTGGAAGCAAATTATTTCTTTTGACTTGTAAAGAATTAATTTCTGCTTTTCAGTATTTTTGTTTGTATAAATAAATTTGGGCACCTTGTTGACATGTGCTGGTGAAACCCATGATTCTTTGGAGAATGTAATTATTTTTTAGAGTCCCATGAAGATAGAGCTGTATTTCCTCCCTAATGAAATCCATTTACTTCTCAGTTAGTATATATTCACTTTCTGACTGTTACATTTGCATTTCTCTTTGACATCAAAAGTTATGTGCACGTGACTGTCAGGTTTTGAATTCTAAGCATTGAACATCTAGAAGATGCAAAACTATGGTCAAGCAATCTCATCATTTAAAGTGCAGTCAGATATGACTTCATGGCTTTTTCACATATCTTACTTGCAGATTCATCAGCATATTTAGAGAACTAGACTTTTCAGACATGAGGTGAAAGGGCCAGAGGGACAACAGGGTTTTAAAGGTAGCAAATAAATAGTTAAATGTAAGTAAAGACACACAGTGAATTACTCTGAGTGAATAACATAGTAAATTATGTAAAAACAAAAGGTAAAACAAAATGTAATAAATAAATCTTTGGCAGGCAGTGTTTAAAAACACCTAAGGTCTACCTACAATATTTTAAGGGATAAATGCAGGAAGTTGGGCTTTTCTTAGCTTGTCAGAGGGATGGTTCAAAGATAAAGATTATTCATACTGAGATCTCTTAATCTGTGGAATCAGTTTTCTAACAGGAGCAAGGAAATCCTGTTATTTAGCTATTAAAATAAACCCTAGGAAAGTGTGGAAATTTTCAAAGTGAGGACTTCTCCTGCATTGTAGTTATAGGAGCTAAATGACCTAGTTTTTGGGAAGATGGATCTATTTTAGAAATGTTAAGTGTGCACTGTTTGGCTGGATTTCATGTGGAGTTGAGCTTTCCACTTTCCTCTGAATTAGGTCACACTTTTATCTTTCTATGTTGCTCTCTGAGACTAAAAAGAGCCCAAAATGAAACAGTGTATAGTAAGAAGTTTTACATATGCTAACATTTACATGACATATTGTAGGCAGTACCGAAGTCATCAATGTTAAAGTCTTCTTACTGGTTCTGTATTCTCCCTTAAACCTGTAATGTGCAGCTAATATTAAGAACTAACCATGGACTTCAGGTGCAAATTAGTTGCTTCCCTCATGCTGAAGGAGTCTGGCTTTAACTTACAAACCAATTAGCCTTTCTGAAATGTAACAGCAATCTGTGTTACATCACAAATCTTTGTTTAATTATCATCTTAATTAATTATCATCTGCTGCGAAATTTAAATGCAGTAACTCGACCTGTGCTTTAAGAGAAATGTTGGGTAAGTGTAGTCTGAGCTCTGTTTTCCCACTATTAAAAAAAAAGCCTACAAATGTAAAACATTTTGTATGATTAGGTGAAGTTTCAGGTGATTTTATAGTAAAAGCCAAAAATGCAATGACAGATGGTGATCCAGTAACAGTTGTCGTAATATGAAAATTAACGTCTGTAATTCTTTCTGTCAAATAATTATAGAGCCTGTACAATTTTTTGGCCCAGCCAAATGCCCTTGTTCATCTGGATTTATCCAACACGGAGTGTGCACTAGATATGGTAAAGACCATTTTTGTTACTATTTCAATACCAAGGGGACATTCCCCACCTTCTATCCCTAAGTACTTTTTTTTGGTTAATATAAATAAAAATGATTTGCCCTTATTTTGAACCAGGTGTGTGGAGCCCTCCTTCGTGGATGCCTTCAGCATCTAGCTGTCCTTAGCCTCTCAAGGACTCTGTTTTCTCACAGGTACAATTTAAATGTCATTACCCTCAACTCCTGCAGTATTTTGGTTTATAATTTTTTGCACTTATGTAGCACCTTTCTTTTTAAGAATAAATCTAAGACTTTTTTTTATACAGCCTTAGAAGTCTTAGTGCTCAATGAAGTAGGTACCACTTATTCTAAGCAAAATATTTTCTTTCCCTTTCTGCTCTTTGCTCAAGGTCCGTAAAGTAAGCTGCCTTGTGTGATATGTGTTTGTGTGATACTGCTGCAATAGAAAGTCTGTATATATCTTTTGTCTCTAAAGGGCAAAGCACCACACTTTGAAGTCTGGCTGACTTGATTCCTCTTTATATGTGATTTTTAAAGTTTGTATTTTTCATGATTTGATGATGGGTACAAATGCTTTTGTTCCTGTTTTGTCATCTGCTGGGAGGAACTCCTGTTGAAAGTCTTTGAGATTGAACATTTACTTTATAGAGAACTTGCATTGTATGAGATATTTGGTTCCATTTTCTTCAGATTGAAGCTTTGGGTCCTTATCAGAGATGACACCTAATTGTTGCTAAGGTATTCTAGCATTGAGTAATTATTTCTAGTGGTGAAAAAGCAATTTCAGGGTTTTGTTCATGTCCTGTTTGATCTTCTGCTTGTGAGATGTAAGTATGTTCACTATTAAGCAGATCTAAATGATCATTCTTTGAAGTTCACCAAACAGGAGGTAGATAGTAATGTCTTCTGTGCAGCAGTGCAGTTGTGAGGATTTTTTGTTGAATCAACATTTTGATGACATTATAATTCTAAGCTAATTGAGAGCCACTGATTACAGAACTGCCGAAGGTAGAGCAATTAAACTGTAAAAGATCATTACATTTCTGATGGCTTGCATTCACTATTTATTGGAATGAGGAGTATCTAAATGCTACTTCTTAATGAATCTGTTTATTTACAGAAAAGGAAAAGAAGTCCCTCCCTCCTTCAAACAGTTTTTCAGCAGCTCACTTGCTTTGATGCAGATTAACCTTTCAGGAACTAAACTCCCTCCTGAGCCTCTAAAGTAAGAATTTAATTTCATTTTCTCCTGTGCCTAAAACCTAGTTTGCATTTTTGTTATATGAGTGCCTCATATTTTTAAAAGGAAGGGGGAAAGAATTTTGCTTTTTTCTTTTTTTTTTCCCACTGTACATTATTGATGTTACAAGAATGAGTTTTGTGATGGTCATACATTCATAAAATGTTCTTTCCATCTCACAGTTGAGACTATTAATCATATTTTTTGCTCTGGGAATGTCACAGTTGTTTAGCTTCTGTCAGCGTTTTTTTTTGGGTATATTTATTCTTTGTGGCTTACGAACAAAACTGCTTCACAGTGAAATGGGATTATAGGCTTGTGTGAGCACCATTCCTTTGGGACTGCATTATTGCAACAGCCATAATGAAACAGAACCTGTTGCAGTGTTTGGGAGGAGAAACCTATTGCACTGAGCTGTGTTCTCCTTTTGGGGAGGAGACAATGGCAGCAATTTCCAGGAGTGCTAAGTGGAATGAGTCTTTTTGTTGTATGTCACCCAGCCTGTGACTAACAGGTTCTGCAGGCTGAGGGAAATTGTAAAGCACTGTCACCCTTCTTGTGATGTGTCTGGATTTGAACTATGAAATTTTCAGACATAAAGTTTTTAAAGTGTGTTTTAAAGTCAAGAGAGGCTTAGATAGGCTATCTGTAATTCTGGCAGAATACTGGTGTTTATTTGGCTTAATTAAAGAAAGGGCTCTTTTCAAAGTGTTATCTTCCTAACTAATATACATTAAAATACACATAACTTTATCTGTAGCACATGCCTAGACATGTTCACTACCCATTTTGCAACCTTAATATGGATATATGTGCATGGATGTATCCTTTTATTTTTGGGAGCCTGCCTTCTGAGGAGAAGGGTAATGGGGAGTATCTAATGGACAGGAGTTAATGGCAAAATTGCAGATGTAGGATAGATATCAAGAGTAGTTAGTGAGTACTTTTTGGCAATTTCCATGATGTGCTTTTTCTCTGACCTAAATTTTTCATTCAGTTTGAGCTGAGTGTGTCACAACACTACAGAGGACTTTGATCTGCAGGGTGCCTTGCTTTACCTCTCAAACCCTATATGGCTTGACTGATCCACTTCAGACATGTCCTGTGTAAGTTAATCTAGTGTTAAAAGGACTGAGGATGTGTATTGTGGGACAGCTGCTTGGCCTTTTGTTCTTAAGTGCAAGAATTACAAACCTTCTCTGGAGCCATCAAGATCACAGTGGTGGTTAAACACAAGAAGATAGAAACACTTTTTTTCAGGCAGGAAATTGTCATTTGCAGGCAAGAGCACATGAGAGATGGCTCCAGGAAGCAAAAAAATCAAAGCTATGATGTATCATAATAGTACTTTCCTGGCATCATTCATCAGCATATGACAAAAAACTTTTGGAGCTGTCCAGTGACAAAAGTTCCTGGTTTGTGTCCATGAACCAGAGGTCACCAACTGAATGTGAGATTCAAGATCAATCCTGCCTAGAGAAAAAACGGATAGATAAAAATGCGGATACCTGACATTCTGAGATCCAAATTCCCATAATTAATTATTTGATTTCTTTATAGGCTTCCTTTAGCTCTTCAGCTGTGGTGTGTTTAATTGCATGTGCTAGCTCAGTGAGTTTAAAGATATTGGTTAATCAGTGCAGTGTGTGAAGGACATGAACTTGCTTGGACAGTGTAAATCAAGCCGTTTAGGGAGCAGGTTTGCTGATACATTGAGGATGCCATGTGGTGAGTGGAGAGAGGGTACACACCTTGTACATAGGTAATTTAGTTAGTGTTCCATATGCAGCTCACTTTTTTTCACCATTTTTAATGGAGGCAGTTTGTACTCTTGTCCTTGTTGAAGTGTAAGTTGGCATTTTTGTTGAATTTTACAGACATTGCCAAAAACTGTATTTTGATCTGTCAGTGCTGTAACAAGACAAGTTTCTGATATGCTTCTCATGCAAATGCTAATTGCAAGGCCAATTCTTACATTCTGCATCATGCACAGTTGATAAGACCTCTCCATGTGTGTGATTTAAATATAGTGGCCAAGTGTAAGTATAAGATGTCTGGCTTCAGGCCCTTTGAAGGCTGGTGATTTTTCATGACAAAGAATTGAGAAACAAGGAGATTTTCTTAGGGTGAATTTATAGGAAAGAAGGTTAGGGAAAAAAACCCCTTTTTTTTCCTTCCTGTGAAAAGTGTACAACTGAAGCAGCATGATGTGTCTGTTTTTAATCTGTACTTCTTTTATGCTTCCACTGTTTTTTTTTTATTTCCTGGAGATGCTTCGGAAGCTCTTTGTAAACTTACCATCAGCCAGACTGACTGAATAAAAAACATGTTTGAGTAAGAAAGATAGACAAGATCATCTAAAAATTCGTGAGAACTGTTGCAGAACTTTCACTTCTCTCCCTACCCTCTTGCCCCCCTCATATATTAATAGCTTAAGTAAATAAGCAGAAGACATCTGCCTTTGTTAATAGGGAAGGTCTGATTATACCTGCAGGACAGAAGATATAAATAGGTTTAAATGAAAACCTGCTCAAGGCACACGCATTTCAAACGTTGCTTTGACACACTACTTGCATAGCAAGTGTGTAGACAAATGGCTCCTCAGAAGGGATTGGTTTTTATCTCCATGCATCAGTCACTTGGTTAGCTCCTTTTGGCTGAAATGAAGTTGGAGAAGGAAGTCCTTCTGTTTATCTGTTGAATTATTAATTCAAAGCTGCATCTATTCTGAAGATATTAGAAGGTATACACAGATTTTGTTTATTTCTTCTATATTACACATACTATTGTGCTTTCTGATTTGACAGTATTAATATAAGTGTGATATTAATACTAACTTTTAGATGTGGAAACAAACTTCTGTGAGACTTTAAAAGTGAATTTATGAGAACCCTAATTAGTTGTTACTTCATGAGTCTGCCAATGTGTCTAAAGGCAAAGGATGCCGTTGCATAAAGCTATAGTTTTGAAAATCTGTAAGTACTTGTTGGGTTGTGGACATGGAGAATTTTGTGGTACTGGAACATCCTCGAGCCTTTGAGTGTTACAGGCATTGTGCCTGACTGAAATGGATGGCTGCGTGGCATCTTGCGTATTTTAAAAACTTTATTCTTTCCTAGATTTTTTGGAAAATCTGAGAGTTTGGATGGTTGTATGACAGAACACTCCAGTTGTAATCGTTTGGTGCTCTTTGAAAGCAAATGTTGAAGAAAATTCATCTCTGATGAATGTTATTAAATGTTGATGGTGCATTAGCTTTACAATTTCTTCATTAGCCTTGCATCCCTACAGTTTTTGAAGCTCCTGGAGTGTTCCGAGTGTGGCAGGCTTGTGCTCCTGTTGCCATTTAAGAAATGACTGCTCAGCTGGTGTTGTTTTGAAATGAATCTTTGCATTATAGATGTATTAACTTGTGATCACTTAGATGATGATGTAAAGCTGCCCTTTATCTTTTTAAAACAGTTCTAAAATTGATCTTTTTCAGAGCGCTATTATTAGGCCTGGCTTGCAATCACAATCTGAAGGAGGTGTCTTTAGACCTCAGTAGCTGTGAGGTAAGGAATATTTATCAGGATGTGTTCAAAATGTGCAATGACGAGGTTTTAGAGTTCCTGTGAAATCCACTGGGCAAGATATTCTTCCTCTGTAGTCAAAAGTTGTGGGGAAGATGAGAAGCAGAGAACTCAGAGAAGCAGTTATGATAAAAGTTAGGATGCTGTAACACACATCCTAAATAATGAGCAGAGAGGTTCAAAGCACCCGATCAGCAAAAGTCTCCTTACAGTGCAGCTGTACTACACACTGAGCCAGCCTGTTGGATGCTTGGCAGCTTCTGCTCTCTGGTGGTGTGATTAGCAGCAGGATTTTCCGAGGTGCCCAAATTTGAATGGCTCTAAGGAAGCTGCATGCCCTGAAGGCATGTCTGAGGTTCAGTTGTCTTCCTTCAGAACCAAAGGCATGCTCCCTCTTCTGCAGGTTTGCTTCTTAATCTTGGGAGAAATTCTATTTTCCTAATCAATTAATCAATTCAAGCCAATAAGGATCTTTGGTAAAAGTTATTAACATAACAAGCACTGTCAAAGTAGCCTCAAGAATAAGTAAGAACAATTGTGGCTACTAGTTTGCCTTATCTTGTTTCCTCTTTCTTCTCTGTGCTTTGCTGTGTGCTCTATTTCCCAGGACTGCCCATGCTCTTGCAGGGTGACTCCTTTGTGGTTAAAGCAGAATTTGAAAAGATCAGACACAACCCTGGGAAGCCACTTGAGACAAAGTCATTTTGTAGAGAGCTGTGTGGTGGACTCTTGCCAAAACCAACATGAACCACTTTAGGCCTTCTCTGACTTCCCCGTTTTTTAAGCGGCAAAGAAGGCCTCCCATTTCTTAGATATTTCCAATGCCATCTTAGTATTAACTGTTCTAGAAGTGCCTGCAGGTACAGTGGTTGCCCTTTAAGTAGAAAATACACAATATTGATAACCATGTTGAGGTGCAGTAATCCTCGCCTTTAGGTTTGTGATCAATTGCAAATTGATCAAATGTGCACAGATTTCCTTATGAAGAAAAAACCAAATAACTGTGAATGCATATCATAGTTTCTAATATTTTAGACTTTTTAGAAAATATTACTTTGAAGAGCACTACATGTAAATTCCAAATAGCAAAGCTTTCAAGTCCAGTATATATACTTCTGAGTAGAGGGATCAGATGGATGATAATTTATCCTTCAGAGGAAGGAAGGAGAAGGGAGGAGTAATTAACGTAATAAAAATTACATCCTACGATGATGATTTAGCCTTAAATGAATAAATCAATAAAACACAAATATAAGTAATGAGAGTATAAATTAGCATGTAAATCAACAAGGGCTGACAGGAGAGAAAATATTACCCTTTCATGAAATAAACCCAGGCTGGGATGTGAACGAGCTCTTCAAGGAGCAATGAGATTTATTGGACACCAAAGCACTTGTGGTCATGGCTTTTGTGACAGAAAGGAAGGAATCCTGCCCAACTCAGTGTTGCCTTCCTGTAGCTGGTCCCTCCAGATTGACAGCACTTCCTTAGATCCTTCCCTTAACATTTTTTTTTGCCCATCACTGAGCTTTATCCATTCTCATGTACTTTGGAAAGAAGTGATGCTTCCACCAGCAGGGAAGTTCATGTGCCAGCAGCTGGGAGTGCTCTGAACGGGCCCAGCACCTCAGGATCCTGCTCCACCTCTCCCTGACCCTCTGGGATCTGGGCAGGGTGATCTACACCTGGAAAGAGAGTGGTGGGAAGCTTGGAGCCAGTCACCACTACTCCCAGTTCCTGCAAGCACACGCTCCTAGGGGGCTATAAAGCTGATGCTTCAGCTTTGCCCTCTTCTTCCCTGCATCAGGCAAGCTGTACTCAAGTATGGAAGGATAAATCTGTGTTCCTTCCCTCTTCCACCATTTTTCATTTGCTCCCATAATTTTCTGGTATATTATCTCCAAGCTTAATCATTTTCTATTGCTTGTTTGGTTGTTTTTTTAAATTATTTTTTACTATGAAAATTACATTTTTATTTCTACCTGCTCAGCACTGATGTATTTCACTCTTTTCCCTTCTGCTTCCCTTAGCTTGGTCACTGTGTAAGTACCCTCCATGCTTTACCTTAACTATTAAACCAGTAAGCAGCTTTGTTTGCCCTTCCCATATTAGTACCTTATAGCTTTGAACACACTTGGCATTTTTAGTTGTAGAAGGGTTATTCTTCATTTTCTGAGAGCTTTTCTTTGTAGTCTCAGAAGTATATCATGTAGAGGTGTTGCAGAGAGTCTTTTTGTCAGTATCGCAGTCCACGTTGACAAGCAGCACTTCAATTCATCTCTGATTTTATATATCTATTTATGTGCAAAGTATTTTAACACAGTTGCAGCAAATTGTGATCCTAAAAGTGGAGTTTTTGTCATCACTTTCAGATCAAATAGATAGCACCATTTGTGCTCATGAAATGTTTATATATTTAAAATTTTGAATGTAGAGTTATCTGGTACAAGATTGAAAGCTCCTCCTGAAAAATTGTCCACTTCAGCCCTCAAAGTATATATAGCCAAAGCATTTGGATTCTGTTGTGAGTACAATTTTAGTCTATAGAACTTTACCCTACCAACAACCAATCCAGTTCCATGTATGATCTGCCATAGATTCTGCAGTAGTAGATGTGACACTCTGTGTGAAATGTGTGTCTTGTGGTGGGCCACACTGAGAGAGCAGCACAAAGCAAAACTGGATGATTTTGGCTTTCATACAGCAAATGCTATAAGTGCTCTTACTAAAATAAAGTTGAGTTAAATTTGCAGCACTTCTGGCCCAAATACAGCCTGTAATATGGCTACTTATTGAGAGGAGGTGAAGGATAGGCAGGCTTTGATTTATGGAGAGGGGGTAAGGTGCCTTATATTCTGTACTTTTCACACTCTGGATGTGATTTATGATTTAGGTGTCATCTTTGGCCACCAAAGATAACCATTGGCTACCAAAGGCCATTCTCCAAATTCTCAGGTCAAGTTATCCAGCTGCTTGTTAACCCATCACATACCTCAAATGTTCAAAAAAGTGCCAAATCAAGTCTTTATTGAAAAATGCTTCTAGAAGGCATTTGTGGCTCTTATAATTATAGCATGGATAAAAGCTGATGGTCCTCAGAAATATCAACAGGTAGATTCAGACTATTTACCCAAGTAAGTGAACGAAGTAAAAAATTTCACAGTTTTTATGCACAGGAAGTGAAAAAGCTTTGAAGAGGTTTGAAAAAGCTTTCCATTCTTTTTGAAGCAAATAATGTGAAGATAGAAAATGTAAAAATGAAATTTCCATAGAATTTTTCCTACTTCAGCTAAAATCTTTTACGGGGAGATGTTTATAAAATTAAATGCACTTTATATAAAAGTACATAGCTGCAAAAAAAAAAGAAAATGCTTTTGCTTTTGCTCCTTTGGAAAAAAAAGATGTTAATTCAGTAGCATTAGTAAATAATTGTGTAAGATTTCATTACTTTAATTCCTAATGTTGATGTTTTCTCCTAGAACATTTCATTGTTTTTTCATTAAATCCTGACATTTCTTTTATAGTCATGTAATATTTCAGATTAATAATATCATAATTGATATTTTGCAGTCAGGCATTTTGTTATTGTTGCAATTTTTTTCTTTTATTGCTATTTCTTAAGAATGACTATATTACTGTTTTCTCTTGTTCATTGTCTTTTATGGCTGTTTTACAACTGGATTATTTGAATTTTCTTTTCAGCAACAGGGAGGCATAATTTAATTGAGATTTTTTTTATTTTGTATGCCCCCCCACTTATCTTTTGGGCACCTTAGCATTGTGCTAAGAGCTGGAAGAAGATGCTCACTGTAAGGCCTGACTGTAGTGGAGTTCAAGGGTGCCAGGGTTGCAAGCTGATAGGCTGGTCTAAGTTTATTTTTTTGTATCACCAGACACTGGAAATGTTCATGTAGAGAATGCTCACCCCAATCCTTCGGGCACTGCCCAGCCCAAGTGCTAAAGGATTTGCTGTGTTTAACCATTTAAGCATTTTCCTAATTTGAAGGCTGAGAGGTAGTTTCAAGGGAAAGCAAAGAGAGTCCCATTTCTCATTTGTATGCAAATACTGAGAGTAAGAGTGAGGACAGTAGGAATGTGTGCATAGGCTGTCATTTTGATGTCTATAACTTCTTCTGTTGCTGTTGTTTTTGCTGCTGCTAGTGCCTTCTGTATTCACAAAGCTCCTACCACTGTCTTCTGTGTGATCTTGAAACCATAACTAGTTTGCAAAAATGGATGATGTTTTGTCTCTAGTTAAGATCTGGAGGTGCACAAGTCTTGGAAGGATGCATAGCAGAAATACACAATATCACCAGCCTAGATATTTCAGACAATGGTAAGTACACAGAACAGGAATGGAGAGTCGTGCAAGTCAAGAAATGCTTTTTGTTTCAGCTCTCAGTGTGACCAAGGGTGCTTGCTCTTGCTTTGTGATTGTTGGCCATGCTGTTATGGAAATGTCTCAGACCAAGGCCTCTTATTAAGGAACGTTGGAAGACTAAATGTAACCTCAAAAGTTTGTTGTTTGTGATCAGTGTAACATAGCAGAATAAAATAATGGCACCAACTCATATTAGATCCAGGGTAAATTGGGGTCAAGTATAAGAAGATAAGAAGCTGAATGAGAATTAGAAGTATATTGAAAGAACAAAGGGAAAGGTCTGGTACAGAATGAAGCTGAGGGGGGAAATTTGGAGCAAAGAGCCAAGAGCTTCAGGTAAGAAAAGACCTGCTTGAGTCTTTGGAATAGTCTTTGAATATTTCTGTTTTGGAGTCTCTGTGCTTCCCAGCACAGGTATTCCTGGAATATTCCTTGCAGATCCAAGGTGTAGATGTATGAACTGGAAGAATTCACCTGCTGTGTTTGCCCTTCTATCAGCCAAGTGCAGAAGTATTTCAGAAACAGATTCCCAGTACAGTGGAATGCCCAAGAAGATGGACAGGTGGAAAGCTGAGAGAGCTACTGATTCAGCCCAGTTAGGCAAAAAGATTTATTTTTATAAATAAAGATAGATATTTGAAATCTAAATTATGCTGTGAATCTGAACTCTAAATCATTGTAATCTAGCTAGTGGATTCCTCAAATACATAACTAGCTTGGGAATACTAAAGTTAATTTTCTTTTACTCAGGAGTAGAAAAAAATCTGCCTTGTTTTTTAGGTTATTTTATTTGTAGTGTATTATGTTAGCCTTTTTTGCAGGCTTTTGAAGGCTTTGAAATATTGTTGGTACACAGCTCTACTAAGACTAGATAGTGATTAGCATTATTTCAGAATTCTCCCAGGAACTTGAAACTCTGCCTGACCCTGCGAGGAACTACCCTTGGGTGGTTGGACTGTGGATAGGGGACTGAATTCTCTTCTGTGTGTCTGAGAGGTGCCTTTAATAGCTGATTAGCAGGGAGATTTAAAGGGTTTCTTTTAGAGAAAGCATTTATTCTCATAGAAAAGCAGAGGCACTAGTGAGAAAAAGATTTAAAGATAGAAGAATGGAAATTTTCCTACACATTTTGGAAATTAGTATGCTGCTATAATTATTTGAATATAGCATCAGTAATTGGCCCTGGTCTGGGTCTTTTGTGAAAATATGTTTTAATTCCTAATCTAATCTGATTCTTTACAGGCCTAGAATCTGATCTCTCAACCCTTGTAGTCTGGCTTAGTAAAAACCGATCGATAAGACACTTGGCATTAGGCAAAAACTTTAACAACATGAAATCCAAGTAAGGATTTTCTTTCTTCTAAATAACAAGAGAATGGATGAGGAGAAACTGCTGATTTCATCATCTTCCTAACTTTTCTTCCCTCAGAAATCTCACTCCAGTACTTGATAATTTAGTTCAGATGATTCAAGACGAGGATTCAGTGAGTATCTTTCTGCCTACTATCATCATGTGTATTTGTACCCTCACAGTCTATTTCTGATAATTTTCTTCATTTTCTTAATTTGCTGCATAAGATTTGATCACAACTCTGCACAGATACATCCAGCATTTTGGATTTGCTTTTTTTTTTCAAATTGTAATTTGGATTAACTTGTGCCACGTAGGTGAACATTTTCTGAGGATAGTCTTAGGATCTATGGTTGTTGAAAAATATTCATTTTAAATAGTTGGATGTGTGTAACCTAGTTATTTATGTCTAAATTATACAGCCCTTTAGGCACAAATTTTCAGAACTTTTGTGTTCTGATAAGAGATTACGATCATAGTGTTCTCAATAGCAATGCTTTTTTTTTTTTAATTTAAAGAATGCATTATTTCCTGATAGCTGTTCTTGTGTATTAACATTTTTTTTTCCCTTGGCAAAATGCAAGGTCACTGCAGTGATCTCTCAGAATTCCTTCCTTCTTCCAAAGATGCAAATAAACCATTCACTGTGCTGTTTTTTACCTTTCTTAGTCATGGGAGCAATTTCATAAAACCTTTTCAGGGTACCTTGCTGGGATGCTTGCTCACTTCCTTAATTTCTCTACTTTTGTTATTCTGAAATACTTCTCTGGTTGAATTTGTGTTCTTGCCCATTCTTGGCATCCTAGTTTTGGTTAGAAGGGGATCTTAAGATGCCCTGTTACTCTCATGCTTGTCAATCTTTATTTATCTACATTAGTCCTTTCTTTCTCCTTAATTTCCTGTGCAAGTACCAAGCAAGCTTTCCTCATTCTCCAGAGACAGCCAACTGTAGACTCAGGTTGTTTGAACACCTGCTGCTTCCTGTTGTCTTTATTGTCTCACCTCCAAGTTCATGCTCTCCATATTAACTGCCTGGCTGCCTTCTCCTCCCATCTGTGTCTGTATCCTGGCAGTTTTAACCAGGATTCCCAGTGTCTCTTGCCTTGCAAGGTCATTAGACTCATGTTCTGGATTCCTTTTTTCTTAGTTCTCAGTTGTATTTGAAGTGATTTATTAAACCAGTCCTCTCTGCTCTTTCTGTCCTCTTAAATGGGATTAGTGGTACTGGTGTTTCTTGATTCTGTGCCTTCCTCCACATTTTATTCTTTAAAGCATGGAAGGTCAGCATGATGTGGTAAAGTTCTTCATACAGATACCAAAACTGATTCAAATTGAGGTAACACCTGTAATGAGAGCACCTTAATGAAAATCCTTGTTTGCACAAGTTAGATGTAGGGCTATGCTAAGTAATGTATTGGTGAAACTCTGTGTTGCTTCTTGTACCAGGCTGACCTTGTAGTTTTGTGCTGTGTGACCACCTCCTCCTACTCTGCCTCTAAAGGGAATGCTGCAGGACTGCCTTCCCCTCCTTTCCTTTTCCTTTTGATCCTGTACTGAGGGGTTTCATTTCATCAGATACCACCTGCTGCTTCTGTGTGGGCATTTGTCTCTGTCCTGCCCTGTTTCTCATGCTTATCCTTTCACAGCTGTCCTGAAGAACTGAATCACAAGCAAATGTAATTCGGTATGTTTTCTGTTTCCATTATTCCTTTGTTCTGTTGCAGGTGAACATTTCTGCCCACTCAGACCATACCCTAAAACCCCTCATCAATGCACTCTGTGGCCTTTCAGTGCCCAAATCATCTTCTCAAACATGCTGTTGGCATTTCCCCCCTATTTTATGACTACTTTCTTTACTATCTTTTCTTAAAAACAAAAATTTCAACTTTCACTGTATTATTTCTACTTAAAGTGTTACAACCTTTTGTTTATCTTTCCTGCTGGCTTCTCTTTTTGAAACTTCCAGGTTGTAGGAAAAGGTAGCTGTTAAATTTTGTGTGTATCATTCTTGCGCAGTTCTCTCTCCTTTGCATCATTAGCTTCAACTTCTTGCATTCCTTTTCTTTTCTCAACCTCATTTGTTGTTCCACTTTCTGCCTTTTATACTATACACGGGTCAGATGTGCTCCTGTAATTCTTACCCACCATGTTTTCCTGACCTAACCTAACCTACACAATGTATTGTCATCCTGTTTTCAAACAGCGTTATAATGAAATAATTCACCAAAAAGTTGTTTTATTTAGCTGCTTAGAATAACTGTCTCTCCTTCATGTCACTTCATTAACATTTGGGATCTAGCGTATGATCCTTTGGGGTTACCCTGCCTCTTCTTGCCCCATGTTCTTTTCTCTTGTTAATCCTCTTCAGTGAAGGAATCTTGGTTTTTTTCTGTCTCATCAAGCACTAAAACCAGCATGAACTATCTCCTAGCAGCAAGAAAGTTGAGGACAGACACTGTAGCACTGTGGGAAAAATATGTTGCAAAAAGCAGCCTAAGATTGTCCTCACTGTATCTCGATGCTAGAAAATTATTTTAAGTCTCTAGCTATTTCAATTTGAATCTTAAATGAGGTGGTCCTCATTCTAACAGTAGTATGCATTTACTGCCACAGGACATGAAAAATTTAAGATGCAGTTGTAGAGACCAGGGTGTGATGTTGCCCAGAGCACACTGCACAGTTTAGGGACTGAACATTGTCTGCATAGAAAGCTGAAGCAAGTGGCTTTAATCTAAAATAAAAATCTCTAAATGCTTCTTCATGTGTTTATGCACACTTTAAATAGCTCTGTTGCTGTGCTAATGTGAGTCATGAGTAAAATGATTTAAACAATCAGTGGCTTGCTTCTATGACTGTTAAAATAGAGTGATACCCAAATGTAATTCTGCAGCATTTAAAAGCAGTAGTAGTAACCTACATAGCAGAGCTTCACAGGTGTTTTATATAAGCAAGAATGTAACATTTAGTTTTATTTTTTGGGTTCTTTTCATGTATTTTTTTAGATAAATAGGCGCTATACTGTGCAGACTATTATAATGTATTCTTAAGGAGCCCATTCCTTTTCTTGTTGCAAAAATGGATGTTACACTGCAGGTATGCAGTGTTGTTACTCAGAGTGGTAATCCCTCCTGCATAGGTGCAGTGAATTTCTAGTGATGATTATCTTTAGTTGTTAGTTGAGTGCTTGGTGCAGAATTGGCTCTTGGTGGCTTTTTGCAGCATTTTTGTTCTTAGGAAAAACAAATTTAGCTTGATTTAATTCCTAGGGTTTTTTCCAGTAGAAGTATGACTGAATCAATGAATAAAATCATACCATTTCTAATTGTAAATTTGTACTTTGAGAATTCCTCTTCCTTAAAAAGATTGTGTTGAGGCATTTTCTCTGTATTGGCAAAGTACTTGTTTTCTGTAGCAGGGACACTGAAAGTGCTCCTTAGACTTCTGTTTTCTCAATATCTAGCTAAAACTATTAAGTTGTTAAAAGAAATGTTTGTAGAGTATTTCCCATATTTGTGGGGGATTTGGTTTTGATTCCTTTTTTTTTTTGTTTGTTTGTTGTTGTTTCATTTGGGGTTTTTAATGTAATGATCAGATAATTTAATGAATATTTAGATGGTGCATGGCTGTCAATCCTTACAGAACACAGTACAGAAGTGTTTTCAGTCATATACTGTTTTGTCAGAGTGTTGGAATGCAAGAAGCTTCCTGGGAGGATATTTGAGATTTAGAAAAATTATGTGGGAGGGATCACGTGCAGCTCAGTTACTCCAATGCCCATTTCTAAAGTGACACATGAAAAACAGAAACAATCTCACATTCACAAGTTTATTGCTGATTTCTCCTAGTGCTGCATGGTGCTGCTTTACTGTGAATCTGTCAGCAAAAGGGCTTCTCAGACTTCTGTCAAGAGCTCCTGAGTGCCATTCTAAATGTGATGTTAACATTTTTATGTTAATATTGCTTTTAAATTCTTAATAATTCTTTACATTCCTCTTCATGTCGTGCAATAAAATTCAAAACCAGACAGATTAAGGGTATTAGCATAGTAATTTAATAACTTCCATTTAAAATAAAACCAGCATGTGGCTTGTGTTATTATTAGACTTTATAATTATCAACCTGCTGTGCCTCCAAATTTTTGTGCTTTTCCTCGTTAGTAAGTGCATTTCTTGCATTGTTGCAAGTTTTTTGGTTATCACTGTAATCCAGTGGTGTCTGAGGAGTTAGATCTGATTGTATAGCAGGTATGATGCAAGGACCTTGGACCCTGGAAGGTGTGCAGAGTTTGGTTGGTTTATTTTAATTTATCTAAACTTCAGGATGTAACATAAATGCTGTGGCTTATTGCTATGTGATGTTGACTTTCTTGTACTGGCTATTTGAGGATTTTAGGCTCCAATATTTCATCCTTCAGCACATGCCTAAGTGGGTATATAATGACGATACACTTCTCTCTATGGACTCACACTTGAGTAAGGGAAATGTTTTGTGAGTCTTCATTCATCACCAAAGACAAATTGCACTTTTAGGAGCTGTAATATCGATGCAAGGCATGGGGATAAGTTAACCGTGGTACTTGAGCTCCTGCTGTTGAGTGTTGGGGGTATTGAGAGTGGAGGAAATATGGGCATTTTTAGAAAAGGTTTTTTTGAGACTTGGAGTATGACTTGCTGGAGCCAAATAAGATAGTTTCAGCTTAATATGCTTCATAAAAAAATAAAGTTACTGAAAAATATTGTAGTATCTATTGCAATGAGTAGACTTATTCATTGTAAAAAAACCTCAATATTGCTTTGAATTTCAGACCTGCTACAGTTTTATCTTTCTTGAAAAGCCCATGCCCTTTGTTGAAGGAACAGATATGCAAAATCACTCCTAAATTTGAAGTAAAAATAATAAAACACTTGAAGGAAACTGTTTGTTTTAACAATGCCTTGGACTGTAATTTGCCCTTGGGCAAAAGTCTCAGCCTGAGGGAGAGAAGGGGAATGGTAGATACTTTTATTTTTCACTGAAAATGCGAATGCTGGTAAAGCAAAACCCACTGGACGCTGGAAGATATCTTGTGAAGCTGGTTGTTGTTATCTTCCCTTTTTTGAGGTTTACACTGTATTCTGTACTTAGTATTAGTAGAACTCAGGAAGCTGGAGGCACTGCCACTTGAAAATAATTTTTTCACAGGGTGTTACAACTTAATCTGCTTGTGTGCATGTGTTTGACACCTGTGCTGTTATTGACTCCCAATTTATCATGTGTTGTTGGGATCTGCAGCAAACACAGAAATAACTCTTTGATGTTTACTGCTGTCCCCAAGAGTTTGGGAAACTTGTAACTTCTTTCAGTTGGTGTTTGAGGAATGCGTGCATTATCAGCTCTGTTATCAGTGCATTTTCTATAATCCACAGCCTCTCCAGTCACTGTCCCTCGCAGATTCCAAGCTGAAGACTGAGGTCACCATCATTATTAATGCCTTGGGCAGCAATACTTCTCTCACAAAAGTGGATATTAGTGGAAATGCCATGGGAGATATGGGAGCAAAGATGCTGGCAAAAGCCCTACAGATAAACACCAAACTCAGGTAAGTGAAATGTGTTTGCAGTAAACAGTAGAATGGCTTAATAATACTGAAGTTGTTGGGCTATTCTCAATCTGTTTCTCTTCAGAACCTTTCTATGTACAGGCACTTTAAAGTGCCTTTATTTGGAAGGATTCTCATCCTTCTTTTCCTTAAGAGAAAGGAAAATAACAGAAAAACAAGAGAAGGAAGTTGTCCCATCAAAAACATTTCCTTAACTGAAACTGGGGAAAACTTTCTACATTTAAACAGAAAGGCCTCTTGTTGGAATTAAAAGAATTTTCAAATTTCTAGAATGACAGAAAAAATTACATTGTTACGGAGCTCTATATTGATTAAACCCAATGTTCTTCTCAAAGCTGGGCCAACTTAAAGCTATGTGAGGTTGCTCAGGGACTTGTCCATGCAGGTTTTGAAGATCTCTAAGTACTAAGATTCCACAGTGTCCCTGGGAACTCAATTCTAGTGCTTAGCTGCTCTCTTGTGTTCTGCTTTGTCCTTCTTACTGGAGGCTTTCCCAGCAGAGAAAATTCTGATACTTGGGTAGGAAACTGAAGGGAATTATTCTTTGTCTTCAGAAGTGTCAGTTTGTAGAACTAAGAGCATGTGGAATTCAGAATGGGGAGCAGCGTGGACCATCCATCCTTCCTTTCTCCCCTTCCTACTGTGTTGATGGACCTTGGCATATCTTCTTTGCAACTTCATCTGCCCAACAACTTCACTGCTTTTTAGCATGTCTGGCACTGATGGCTTGAGAGTATCACTCTTTTTCTATCCAGCATGTGTTTCACAAACAGTAAAACCTTCAATCAGCATAAATCTGGATGGGGACCTCTAAATATGTCACCCTCATCAGGAAAGATAATCCTCCCTCCTCCTCTTCAGACTGTGCAAATGAACTTCCCTCAGTGTATTGTCAGTGTAAAAAGATCACTTTTTACTTGGTCTCCAAGTATTTGTTCCCTGGAGGATAAGAAATTCCCCCAAACAGTCTTGGCTATTTTGTTCAAGAGGCAAGGATCCTCTGGCCTTTGTGTTGCTGTGCCCAAACTGAATATTAAAAATGTCAAGAAAGCACTGGAGGGATGGCTTAGGTTTATTGAATGCATTAACCTGAAATGACCACAATATTTGAGGAAATAAAGTTTTGATACATTTCAGGGTGGCAGACTGAAATGTTTCACAGTATGCTGAATGTCACAGTTGACATAATGTCACCACAGTCTGTGGTGTGATTACAGGCTGAGTAATGCAATGGTAACTGGCTCTGCCAAAATGTTATAAAATGACACCCAGGTAGAAATATAAACACACTTTCCAGTGGCAGAAATATTCAAGATTTGACCCTTAACATACCTGATGTTTGCAGAGTGAGTGTAGAATCTCTCTTCCTCTCTTTCTTACCTTTCATCTAAGAAACAGAGGGATAATTGTGCAACAACAGAAGGATGTCACTACTTGTGAAAGCATGCCATCCATCTTTTTTTTCTCTCTCTCTCTCTTTTAAACACCAGAAATCTTTGTTTGGTTTTGTGTCTTTTTTTTTTTTTTTAAGAACAGCTACAACTGGTGCTCTAGCAGAAGCAAGATTTATCTGCTTGTCTGTCTCTTCTGCCTACTAATGAGATTTTTGAACATGTGTTTGCAAATTGCCAAGCAGTCTGCTTGAGTGGTCTGAACTGGGGGAGGAGGGGAAGGCTTGATCACTCTTATCATTACTGTGAATTCAAAAGAGCTACCATTTATGCACCTAACCTAATGGTTTATTTTGGCAGCTACTTGTGTTGCATGGGAAATCATGTGAACAGTGTGATGAGCTTAGTGTAGGGCTGAATGTGTAATAATCTGCAAATTTTGACCTCTGATCAGCATGAATTTTTAAAATACACGTAGCCTATGTGGAACAGAGATTGACCAGTCACTGCAATTTTCTGGTTTTTCAGTATGGCCTTGATGACCTTGCAAAGGAGACATTTGAACTTTGGTTTTGATGCTATTCCTCAAAAAAGCAGGAATTTATGTCCAAATCTTTCTATTAATTGTGTTTTAGAAAAGGTACTTATGTTAATGATAGAAAATACAGTACAGTCCCCTTTAAAGTACAGGAAAATGGATTTTGGGTATTTATCCAATATTTCTGTCATTTCAAGGATTTACCATCTAAGTAAAGACAAGTTTTTAAAGTGCTGCCTTCTGCAATTTTGAATATTCAGCAGCGTGTTATTTCAATATGCAAAGCTTCATTATGGATTTTTTTGGTGGCTCTTGTTTAACTTACTTTTTTCTTTCCTCTTCCTACCACCTCTCAGAACTGTAATATGGGACAAGAATAACATCACTGCACAGGGCTTCCAGGACATAGCTGTGGCACTGGAAAAGTAAGTCTCAAGTAATTGAATGTCTGATGAAGAGGCCAAAGATCCTGAATGATCTGAGCAGCTGCAGTTCTCACCGCAGTCAATATGATCTTGAAGATGCTGAGTGCTCTCAAATTTAAGCATCAGGATGTTTAATCTAAAGGAAAATTCATGACTTCACATCCTTCAAAAAGATGGGAAGAGGCTCTGTGGCTCTTTCATCCATACTCTGCTATCAGCGTTAAGGTCCTTGAGTTCTGCTTTTAGCGTTCAAATTCTGAATTTGGTAATATTTTCCCTTTGCTTCCTTCTCTTGTGTTGATAGTGTACAGAAATTCTATTCTAGTGAATGAAGCTGTACATAATGACAGAAAATTACTGAAGTGGGCCTTTGTCCTCTGACTTTTTTTCTTTCCCCTAGCAAGTTGAAACTAATAGTGATGATCTCAGGACCTGCAGTTTTTCTTTGTAATTGCTGTGCTTTGGGTCATTTTGCTTCCATGCGTTTACTCACAGATGCAGCTATTACCGGTGATAGATGTTAAATTGCTTTCATCTCCCTCCACATCCATCACATTTCTTTATATGTTATTATTACTTTTCTTAAGAGAGAAGAATTGCAGATTGAAATTAAGCAGCAGTTGAAGTTTTTCACATCATGAAATCTCTCAGGCAGGAGCAAAGGCTCTCTTTAGAAAGTGAATGTAATCTACTATTGCTAGGTCCTACAAGGTATCTTGTAAAACTGTATAACTACTTAAGGGAGCACCTTAACCCTTGCCGGGGTCATGAGGCTAGAGCTTATAAAGTTACTTGGTTTGTGAAACTATTGTAGTCTATATACTCGGTTTTGAAATGAGTTCAGTTGCACTGATGTGGGAAATGAGATAAATTATGTATAATTAAGCAAATCATCTTGCAGTGATTCCATTGATTGTAGTGAGTAAGAATTTGCAAAGGTTATTTGTCAACTTGCAGACATTTCTCTGTTAAAGGGCAATAGCATAGGGAAGTCTGGTAGAAAAAGAAATGCACTTGTTTTCTGGTAAAACATCAGCTTTATTTCTCTGTTCCAAAGTGTTTGGATGAGTAAATAGAGAAGGGGTGGAAATCCTGAGGCAAAAGCAAGTAATCTAAACAAAAACACCCCCGGAATGCCACAGTTGATTATGTGGCACTGTACTTTTTCCGGGTGACATCTCATTTATTTAACTTGGAAGCTGAGGTCATTTTATGTTGCCTTAAAGATTTTTAAATTGTCAAAAACATTGATAACATCACACACTAAGCCACAAGCAACAAAGGTTTAAACATGAAGAGAGGGTCTGTCAGTACTGGCTGAAAACAATTAGGCTGTAAACAATCCATCTTGAAGACATTTTGAGAACATTCTTCACCATATGTTTCCTAAAAATACCTGAAGCCATCAATATTCTGTAGAAAACAAACCATTGCTCAAAATGGAATTAAATGTACTGAAGATGTTTGAGGACATGTGTTCTATGTCTTATTTTGATTTTACGAAAAATATTCATCTACTAAACCACAAAACAAGAAGAAAGGTAGACTTTAGTTGCATAGGCAGGAAGCTGAGGTGATTTGTAGCAGACTTCAAAACAGGCTGAAGTAATTGGAAGGTTTTTTCTTTCCTAATCTCCAACTTCTGTTCATCTGCTTGTTGCTGTTTGAAAATGATATTCCTGCAAGAGAATTCCAGGGCCATGGCTGTTGGCAGATTTTGCTCCAGGGGTGTCCCAGAGAGGTAGTGTGAAGTTCTGAGAAGATTTTCTGCAGTGTCTTACAGGTGTCAGTTCAGGAGTGTATTTGAGAGCAGTGGGCATCCTATTCAGCTTGGCCATTAAGCAGAGTTTTGTATCTCTGTAATTTTAATATGAAGATAAATGTGTGATTTGCAGCCTAGAGCCCCTCTGTCACAGGACTCTGCAGCATTGTCTCATGTTCATTTCTGAAATATTTTTTTTCTATATGGACTGACTGAAGAAACAGGTGAAGTTCTAATATCTCAGGAGAAATGCTGGAGTCTGTCAGAGGGCTATGAATTCTTCCCTTAGCAGTGATGTGAAATTCACACACCCTGACCTGAAAACCAGATAGTCTTATTCCTGTAAGTAAAATCTCCAGTGCAGCACAGAGCATATGTAGTGTGTGGATCAGAAGTTACTACAGGGGAAATAATGTGATGAAATGTAGGACTGTTGTCACACATGTTGTATCTAGAACAAGAAGTTTTTGGTACCTCTTTTGGGACATCCTCTACAGTCTTTGAGCACCTCTCTGAAATTTAACATCTTTTAAATATAGGTATTTTGCTGAGTATATTGATGTCTTAGGAAATTACTGGATTATTGAGTTTGTAGCAAAATGCACTCCTTTACAAGAGACAAGTGGAGTGTTAATAAAAAGAAGAATGGGGGAATATTTTAGACTTCAAGGAAACAGAGAAAAAAAAGCATAATAAAGTTGAAAAGTGAGCTTTAAATTCTTGATATTTTCCCCTAAGGGCTGGTAAATTCTTATATGAAAATAATACTGTGTGTCTGAAAGCGACCCAAGTACTGAGGATTTCCTTCCTCCCTTAGGGTAGGAAAGAAAGTTTTGCCTCTGTGATTGTGTGTCCATGAAAATCTCCTTGCCTTTCATTTGCCCTCCTCCAGCTCTGTGTGTCCATATGTGTGAGGGAGGGTGCACCAAGTCTTTGACTAAATTGAATTTAGCATATACCTGCTAGCATGAGAGCTGGCAATTACAGATTTCAATGAATGGGATGTATTAAATGTCAAACAGCTGCAGAGATCCTTAGAAAACTACCTTCTTTTTTTTTTTTTAAAACTAAATAAATACCCCACCTGTCAGGCAATCAGCAAGTTCTGTAATTCTCTGTCTTTGAGCTCAGCATCTTTGACATTTAAAAATTCTCCCCATGGTGGTGGACACTGGTTAGTATTACATGAGGACACATATCAGGGTCTGTATAGTTTGCAATGTTCTTTTGAAGGACAAGTCAGCTAAAAAGAAGAGGTATTTTTCTGTCTGATGCACTAGACAGTTGGACACTGTGGAAGGACAGGGACTTTGCCTGCCACTATACATCACCATGTTTGCGCTGAGGAAGAAACATAAAAGCCTTCCATTATCATTTAAAGTAAAATATTGGATGGTATCAGTGAGGAATCGGTGTGTTTGCAGTTCAGGAGGACACTGCCCTTCAGAGAATGGTGTTGCACATGTCCAACACCTGGTGGGAGAAGGAGGAAAAGAAGCTTGGAGTTTCGCACTATTTAAGGTGTCTGCTGTTGGGAGTAGCGTGGTCTGCTGTCATCAATGGTGGTGACTCAACTGAAATTGCCAACTTCAAAGCGCTCAAGAATAGAGGGTTCCAAACATATTTGTGTAGCTCTGGATGGAATAGGAACAGACGGTTAGTGGGATGTTTGCAGAAGGAGGAGAAAGAAATGTTTGCAGGAAATAAAGGATTAATTGAAAATAGAAAGACTAATTTCCTTTCCAGGTTTTAAAAACTTCCTGCTGTTTTTTTTCCTCCTCCCCCCATTTATTCAAGTCTGAAGTTGTGTGGACATACCACTGTAGGTGGCATTTTAAGTATAACTGTATTATGATAGTCAGTTTATGTTCTCAGAGTTTAAATGTAATTTTGACTCAGGACCAAACTCCTGTCCTTAATTTCTTATTGCAGCAGATGGACTAAGCTGCAGAAACATTTTGCAAGCAAATAAGGAAAATGCAGGGAGCAACTGTTTGCATAAAGCAACGTGGAGATGCTATGCTTGTTTTGTCAGCTTTTTATTAAAAATGCAGCAAGTGTCTTCAAATTGTTGTAAACATGAGAAGTTATTAAATAGTAAATTTCTAAAACTCAGTCTCTTAGTTGCTGTCTGTCTATTACTGAGTATTTCCACTTAGTCTTAGATCTGATACAGTTTCCAGCAGGCACTGATTCTCCCTGTTCTGTTTAGATACACAAAAACAATCTAGCCTTGTGCACAGAGGTACAGAGGGCTGATAGGCTTTTAATCAGCAACCACTGGGCATTGACCATGTAACTGCTTTTCAAAATCTACCTCTCTTTCTAGTAGTAAAGAAGAATTAGCAGCAAAAAAGAGCATATATACTTCCAACTACTTCACTTAAAAATGTGAAAAATACATTCTTAGTACCGTCCATGGACAAGCTGGATGCATTTATTTCTCCCTTCTAGGTTATTCTTCATAAAAAAAATTACAGCGATTCTAAAGAGATACAGTAATTAGATTAACTTTCACCATCAATTTTTTTTTCTTTAGGAATTATACATTGAGATTCATGCCTATACCGATGAATGATGCCTCCCAAGCACTCAAAACGAACCCTGAGAAAACAGAAGAGGCTCTGCAAAAGGTATTGCATATGCCACCAATGAACAGAAATCAAGCCAGCAAAAATATAGTAATTTTAAGTTTCTGAGACTTCATGCTTGGCTGAATAAGAATTCTGTACTGGATTCAAGGATTATTTGGTTTGCAGAGACAGACATGGTAATCAAGTGCCGCAAGAGCTTTTTATTCCGCAGAATGCTGGAAGTGAAGGCTGATGGAATGCAGTGGTGTCAAAATATCATAACTAAAAAAATGCAAACTAGACCTGGTATTACTGTGTGCCTGACTATGAAAGAGAGTTGGAAACTGCATGTTTGTTATATTTGTGCCTGTGAGTATTACTAAATGTTTAGAATTACTGGTGCAGGCTTTTTATAGTGGCATAAAAAAATGCAGTCAGCTCTGTACAGGACAAAGGGTGCTCTTCAATTTGAGGGAGGATGAAAACATTTACTGCCTGTGTTTTATATTGTACATATAAAATTCACACACTGTGTTGCCCTAAGTAAGCAACTGCACCAGCATGTTCTTTTGGATGAAAAGGTGTTGACAGTATCTGTAGTGTTCCACTTGCCTGACTTATAAAACTCCCAGCTGAGTTTTAATATGGTAAATCTTGCGAGCTCCAAACAAGCCTCCTGCTCAGTCAGGAAGCACACATTTGACATCTCTTTAATGAGCAGTTTTCCTTCAGCCAGGGTAAGGCCATAAAAACGTTATAAATAGTTCTTACAGATAACTGTGATTAAAAAGCAAATGTCTATGATCCTTGCTTTCTGTAATTTGAGCATCACAGGGAGAAGTGCTGGTAGTTAGTATTTTTTTCTTTGATGCATGAAAATTCTCTCAATTCTGCTTTTAAAAATCTCATTCATGGGGGATGGACATATTTCTTACATCTCATTTAATCTAATTGGCCTGGTTCACATCTAGACTGGTAGATGCATTTCTGAAAAAAGTACAGGGAAGCTTCTGGCCGTGGGGATTTAAATTCTGTGTGTTAATTAGGCACTATGTACAAAGAGCGTTTCCTTTTTTTCATATCAAGGTTGCTAAAACTGTTAGACCCTGAGTTTGTTTTAATGTGTGGATTAGGCTTTCTTCACACAACATGAGGAAGTTACCTCCTAGAAAAGGTATCAGTGTCAGGAGTGGTGCTGTGAACACTACAGATTATTCCTGCAGGTGGGGATGCAAGCCTTCCTGCGTGGACTGAGTCTGGTGCTGGGACAACTGCACTGATTGACTGATGGACACAGCAGCCACCCTCCTGAGCTCTGGTGTCTCTGCAGCACACTTGGCTTGGCTGGGCAAAGTGAATAAATCCAGGGATTTGCTCTGGGCTGTGGTCAGATGTTGCAGTTGTTGCTGCTGCTGCTGCCACCTTAGAGGTGACTGGCCCTCCTGATCTCAGCCTCACAACCTGCTGGCTACTCCACTCATCTTTCCTCCCCTCTCTCTTTCAGACCAGGTCCATCACCTTTGATGAACCTTGAACAGTTTGTTAATAGGTGTTTTTGGCTTCACCAAATTTGATAGAGCAGGGTTAGGGGGTTACTCTAACTATGAAGCAGCAACTGTGACCACTGTGATGGCCTGTCAGCAGGAATCATTTGTCTCTAAAGAGCACTTCTGTACTGCTTAGCTTTAATTAACCAACAGATGAACTGAGGCTTCACTATCACTTAGGCACTTTTAGATAGTTATTTTGTCTTCAGACATACTGCTCTTCAAATCTGTCTTTGCAGCAGGCCAAAGACATCTGAAAGAAATGAATCAAATATCTTGAGTCATCATGATATCTACAGCACCCAACAGTTAAGAGTCCCTTTAAATATTTCTCAAACCAGGATCTAATCCTTTGTCAGCATAACTTGCTAAATTGTTCAAAATGGAACACTCTTTCAGAAAATATTGGCAAAACCACAATGTTTAACTATGTTTCAATAGCTTGTGAGTGAATTTGTATTTGCCAATGTGGTTATTAAGCCCTGAGGCACACAAAATAAAGTTTGCAGATGATAAACAAATAATTAGGCAGCTCTTTTCTTGTCAGTCCCCAATTCTGACGCAGCAGAATTGAAAAATTGAAAACACAAAACTGAAAACAAATTACAATGTGAGGAGTCAAATCAGTTTCCTAATCTGACTTTTTTTCTGCTTTTGTTTTTTCTTTTTTTTAGATAGAAAACTACTTGCTTCGTAACCATGAGACCAGGAAGTACCTACAGGAGCAAGCATATCGGCTGCAGCAAGGCATTGTCACTAGCACCACTCAGCAGGTGAGAATTTCATACTTAATGGACACCTCAGGGCCTAAAATCTGCTTGGGGAGGAAGTGCTCTCTCATTCTGAGTACTTTTAAGATGTGCCTCGTGGGTTATACTGTTTTCCAAGAAATATTAATTATCAGTGACAAGGTATTTGGAAGCAAAGCATGTGTGAGATGATGGTCTTCTATACAGCAGTACCATGTAGAGAAAGACTCAGGGTATTACCAAGTAAACTACTGTTGAAACCAGGAACAGTTTGGTTTGCTTGTGCTCTACCTGTGTTATTAAAATTTAATGGGACAGTGTTTTGTTACTGGAAGCTGAAAGTGTACTCTAACTCTTGAGAGAGAAAATGGTATATGGAGATATACTGGAACTAGAAGCTGTAAGACCAGTTGTTCTATTCTAGTAATTTTTCTGTTCCAATGCCACTTTCCCCCCTGAAATAAATAATCTCTATATCATATAAGTTTAGATTTTTTTATAGCTTTTTTTTATAGTTTTAGTTGTGCTTTTCTCCAACACCACATACACATCAAGTTTCAGGAAATGTAATTTATTGTTATTTTGAAATAAAGTTACTGATATCTGTACTAAATTGTGTACAGTAGGAATGGATTTTAAAAACAGTTTTAAAAGAGAATTGAAAAAGACTCTCTAGGATGATAGAATTGCATTATTATTCCCAGAGTGGTTTTTGTTCCTGTCCAGATGTCCCAATGAGACATTCTACTGTCTAATAATTAATTAGCTTTTTGTACTAGTAAAAAAAATAGCCACCCAAAACCCTTTGAAGAGAAAGATTCATGTGGATCTCAAAAGGAGCATGCTGTGAAATTATTTCAGTTCTCATTGCTAATAAGATAAGATGCTGGAACTGTAGGCTTTATATGATGGTGCAGGCACTCAGATGTTGCTTCAAAATGTCAAATAGCTGGTTCTGATGTATGCTAAGTGGGCTGATAAAGACTTTTAACTATTATATGTCCCTGCCTCATATATCTTAATCAAAGCTGACTATGTGTCAGGCATTCTTAGTGATTTGTCCTGTAAGATACACATATACCACCTGCCCTGCATTTGTAGCGTGTTGAATGAACTGTCTTGTGGGTACAGATTAAGTCCAATTTATCCCACTGTGAAATGTCTGATGGAAACTTCTGCTTTGATAGTTTTAATTCCCTTGCAACTAGGAATATTTACATTTTAAAAGAATGCTGCAGAAGCCTGCGCAGTTGCGTTTTGCTTAGACTGGAGAAATCACTGTTAGTATTTGTTGAATGAACAGAGCTTTCTTTTACTGTCTGAACTTCTTAACAATTCAGAGAGCTTTAGACTATAGTCGTAGGTATATCAAAAGCATTTTCAGCATTAAATTTGATCCAAAAACCAGAGTAACACTTAAATAGGATAACTTGTTAATTATTTGCAGTTATCCTGGAGGTTTCTGTGGGGGAAATATTCCACAGCATTTATTTTTCCTGATGGTCAAGTTTTATTTATTTTGCAATGCTTAGGGGTGTCTTTATGAGATGTAGTTCTTTCCTTCTATAGTATCGACATACTGCCAAGTTTTTGTCATGCCTTTCCAGGTTGTTATATTGTCACTGCAAATCTTATCATGCTGCTATTGATTTTCTACCTGGACTGGATTAAGGTTGTGTTTGACCGACGTCCTGATGTTTTATCTTTTGTATTCCTTTTGTTCAAGTAGATGATTGACAGAATATGTGTAAAAGTGCAAGATCATCTCAACTCTTTAAGAAACTGCGGTGTGGATGCTGTACAGGAGGATGTCAAATGTGCGGAACGGCTGATGCGGGATGCTAAGAACTCCAAAACAGTAAGCCTTTCCCAGCATGCTGGCAGTGCTGAGAGCAGTTCTGTGTGTGCTTGCAGCTTTTCTGGTTTTAGGCAGTGAAAATAATAATATGTGTCACAAAAGAGTATTTCCTTCTGATGACCAACTATAGCGAGTATTTGAAGTCATAATTCTAATTTATGAAGACTTTGTTTCAGCCAAAGAAATTTCCTGCTGTTTGTCCTGAAGACAGTGATGAGCGTGTTTTCTGAGGATACTCTTCCTGTCTTACAGCTCTTACCAAATCTGTATCACCTCGGTGGAGCTTCTTGGGCAGGAGCAAATGGTGCACTCTCCAATCCAATCCAAGAGACACTTGAATCCATGGCTGGAGAAGTCACAAGGGTAGTGGACGAGCAACTTAAGGTCTGTGGATAGATATGTTACCATCTCTCACATGCAGAAATAACTAAATCTGAGGTTTTCTGTTGCTAAATGCAACACTTGATTTTTCTTCTCAGTAGATTTGTTTGTAAGCTAGCTGTCTTTCCATTATTAGTTTCTTATAACTGTGGGCCATGTAATTTGGATTTTTATTCCCAGTTGGAATAAAATAAAAAGTTGCCTGTATGTTTTCAGTGGGCAGAGGGAGCATATACTGTTTATTATCATCTTTTCTCAGCTGCTAGAAGGGGAAGACTGATCAATTGCTCCTTCGGCCTTTTGTAAAGGCATTTCTCAAGCACCCTAAGAAACCTCATGCCCTGGAGGAAAGTGCTTGGTAGTTAAGGAGTCCTAGTAGAGTGAAAGCTGCTGTTTTATAGGCTCCATGGCAAATTTTTTTTCCTCAGTGGTCACTTTTGAACCTTATGCAGGATTTCCACTTTACTGCTTGATTTGGGTAAGTTGTAGGTATTGAGAGTGCCCAATACCTACAAGTGGTACAGGCAGCTTTACATGAAATCATCTCAGAAATTGCCTGCCAAACCTCAACTCTTGAAACAGATGTTATTGATCTGTCAGTGTTCTCACCTGTGTGCTCAGCCAGCTCCTGCTTAGAAACTTGCATCTTCAGTTATGTTTGCTCTTCCTGTGCAACAAGCAAAGAGCCATCCATACAGCATGTGCACAGGTATCAGTCCTGGAAGAAGACAAGGTGGAAAAATTTTAATAACAGTAGGGATCTGTATGGAAGCTGATGAATTTAAAAATCTGGCTCTGGGGCAGCTCAGATCAACTTCTGTTTGTGACCAAGCTGCTTTGTCTGTGTATTTAAACACTTTACAACCTTCATCTTCAGATTCTTTGATCCTTCAACTGAAACATGAAAATGCTTCAGTCAGTGGAAATATAATGAAGAACAATAATAATGCCATATTATTAATTACTTTTTTGAAATTAAAAAGTTAATGAGGAGGAAAATAGTGCTCTATTTTTAGTATGTTTCTCCCTTTCCCCATAATATGAAATACAGTGAGAATTTCTGCAGACATGATTTATCCATAAGATTCTTCCCAGTGGAACCTCTGGGGTATTACTGGGACAAGAGTAGTCAGGTCAGCCCTTCATGCTGGGCTTACGCACTTAAATAAGTTCATCTTGGAGAGTCTTATAGAGGGTGGAAAAAAAAACCTCTTCAGCATTTGAAATGTTCCTGAATTAATGTGTTTTCCATTTACACTTTTACGCATTTACAACAAAAGGCACTTTAGCTCAACCATTCTAACTCTTACATTTACATTTGATTTGTGTGGCATTCACATTTAAGTGGCTTACAAAAAACTATAAAGTCATAATGCTCTTTGTATACTCCAACACTCATTTTTATTAATTTTCACTTAAGGTGGAAGGATTTTCTTTTAAGTCCTATGCATGGAGGAAGAACTGATGAACATGGATTAGAATTATTTTTTCCCCCCAGTTGTTTAGATCAATTCAAAACATTGTAAACAGTTTATTATTTGTAAAAATAGATAAGGGAGCTCACATAAAGACAATTCTTTTTGTAATTGTTGGGGGGAAAAAATCCTGTGTGCTGTAAGAGGAGTTTTGATTTTTTGTTTCCATAGCAACTGGAGTGTGATTCTAAAAAGAAGTTTGGAAATTGGTTATAGGCAATGAACATATTTTAAGTAAATAAGATTTTTTTTTCTTTTTTTTTTTAACTAAAGGAAAGGAAGAGGGGTGAGAAAAGGAGTTAGAGTAAGAAAAAACAATATATTGGAATGAGTTGAGTTGACCAGAGGAGAAATTATAGCAAGACCCTTGCCTTTTTCTTCTCCTGCTGGTGTCACTGTGGACACACAGTACCTGGAGATGTGTTATTCAGTCAGTAAAAGCCCAAGGGAAAATAAGCAAGACAAGTGGAACTTCTACAAAAACAATTGTTTTGTAATGACAGAAGTGCTCAAAATAGTCTTCCTAAATTTTGTCCTGGAGCAAAGGACAAAAATGGATCACCTGTTCCATTGTTTTATTTTGATATCATCATTCTTCAGTCCTTTTCCTCACTGTATCTTTCCCCTGAATGCTAAGATTCTTTAATTGTGGGTAGTAATTTGTTCTTTTCTTTCACCTGGTGACTGGTACTTGCAGCCCTGTAACTGAAATGTGTGCACTTTCACAGTCAATATTGGTAACTATGGCATTCCATCAGTGAAAGATTTGGGCATGGAATTAGGAGGTGAGGAAAGGTTTCTGTAGATACCTTCTATAGATAATGGTCATGTGAAATCAACAGCTAAAATCCACCAGTAAAGAAATTGTGTTGAGCTGCGCAATTGAAGATAAGATCCAAACTCTGTTTGACTTAAATTGCAAATTCTCTCAGTTTTTTTGAGTAAAAATTGATTTTGGAAAATTCAGAAAAGATCTAGTTTTTCCTGCTATGCCTTCTCACAGCATTTTTTCACATGATCCATTTTGAAAGACCCTGCTTAGACTGCAATTGTAATTCAGCATAGCAAGTCTATCACTTTTATGATTGTGATTCATCAGTAACTCTTGAGAGGCCAGGCAATTTTTTCACAATAAACTACACAATTGCACCAATGAATAGATGCTATGGAAAAAATGGATGTGTCAGGAACTCTCATTAGTAGTTTACTTGGCTCTGTGTTCTCTAACATTCAAGTTCTTCATCCCCCATGGGGATATGGCCATAGAGGCTTGAAAGTCTGTTCATTAGTCATGCTGCCCCAGAATCTGCTCGAGGACTGAAGGAGGGAGTGTAGGAAGAGTTATTAAAGGGCATCTTGAGAACCCAGCAACAAGATATATTATTAGCCATAATGGCAGTTTTCCCTTGTAACTCTAAATCAAATGCTGCAAAGATTGGATGTTCCTGTACACTGTGGCCGCTTCGTGTTGCTTTGTTGGTTTTTTCCAGACTGTAAAAGCTACAGACTGAAAGATGCTGCTTTGAATCACTGAAATTTTTATGCAGCAATGGTGGTTTTTTTTTTTGCTCATTGTCTGCATAAGGAAATTACTAGTTATGGTAGGGCTGTGCAAAGAGAAAAAAGCTCTGATACAATGGAGTTGAATTTGCAGTCACTCACTTGTGCTACGGGGTTGAGAAGAAAAAGGAAATCACTAGCATTTTCAAGGAGTGCAGTTCTTGTTTTTGTACAATTTACAAATGCCTAGGTAAGATCTAGGCTTACCATTCCACAGAAATGTTGTTTCTTTTATTATTTGTAAGTACCTTTTTCTGTTTGCTTCGCAACCCTCACTCTTATCAGAGACAAGTAGGCCCATTTCAGTAAACTGGACTCTGGCCTGTTCCTTGGTTTTTTTCCCACCCTCCTTTGGATTTTTCCTGTGTGGGTGGCCATGCACTGCAACAGGCTGCCTGAAGAGGGTGTGAAGTCTCCCCCACTGGAGGTACTCGAAAACTGCACACAATTCTGTGCCATGTGCTGTAGGGAAACCTGGAGCAGGGAGGTTGGCCTAGGTGATGTTCAGTGGTCCCTTCCAAGCTTTCACCCATTCTGTGGTTCTGTGTGAATAAAAATTGTTGGCTATATCTAAAGTTTGCTGTAGATTTACGTGTACATAAATGAGAGCCATATAATAAAGGTTTGCATGCCAACTGCAGATCTTGCTTGTAGCTGCTTCTTAATATGCAGCTGGTATATTCCAGCCATCTACAGCCTGCTGAGTTCTCAGGATCTCTCTTCCTCATTTACTGATGCTTCTTACAAATTGGCAGGTCTGGAGCACTGATGAAAATTGGTGATTCAGGGCACAGTTTAGAGGGAAGGCAGCTGCAGCAGAGCATCCACTGCAGTGGTGGGTGCACAAGGGAAGCTAATTTGTTCTGACAGTTCAACACACAGAGATGTAAATGTTTCATATTTGAAAAGGCAAACAAGTGCAGTCGCGGGTCATTTTCAGAACAAGTGTTTTGATTCTCAAAGCTATATTTTGTAAAATGTCTTATATTGCAGCTGGATGCAAAATAGATTGGAAAGCAGAAGAATTGTAAAAAATACGAGTCTAAAAGTGTCATATTTGACAGAATAATGCTGTCGCCTCCCAGCTGAAGTGAATGCCAGTATCTGATGTTGTTTTTTGCTTACTATGCTGCAGACACTCCTTGAGTCTATGGTGGATGCAGCAGAAAACCTCTGCCCAAATGTAATGAAGAAAGCTCGCATCCGGGAGGACCTCATTGAGGCCAGCACTGAGAAGATTTCTATCCCACGCACTTTTGTAAAAAATGTCCTCTTGGAGCAGTCTGGAATTGATATCCTCAATAAAATTAGGTACTTTAGGACGCTAATCTAACAAAATTGGAATTTGGATTTTGGGTTGTGTGTTTGTGTAGTAGAAGAATTTTGGAATGCTTTTGTGACTCACAAGGAAGTATATTGTGGCATTCAAAGAGCAGGAAATTGTCCTGCAGGTCTGGGAACTTAGATTCATATATTTGGAATCTCTAGGGATGTTAACTAAGATCATGAATTCATATGCTCTCTTATTTAGTGAAAGATTTGGTTTGTGGTATGCAAATAACACTTTCATGACTAATACTTTTAAAAAAAACCTGTATTTTCTCACTTAACACTGGATTAATGTAATAGAAGGAAATTACACTATTTACTTTGAGTGGTAATGGTGCTTTGTCTGTTGTTACATTTGGTCTTGTCCTATAGCTGGAGCAATCACTTTAAGACTTTGTGTGGGAGCTGTGCACAGCAGACAGACGTACTTAAAAAATGGAAACTTGGATATTCAAACCACAAACCTGGAGCAGAAACCATTACCCTAAATAACTCTTAGTTTGTCCTGTAATAAAAAAAAGAAAAATAGTGGCTTTTACCTTTACCTTTTATTGCTTTTTTTTTTCCATACTGAATGTATATCAGAGAATATATTTGCACAGTATAATGTGGTTAACCTGTACTTAAACCTTTTCAGTTCCTTTCTGCCTGATGCTTGAAAAGCATGACATTTTGCATTGAGATGCTAATATCTTTGAGGAGGAAAGAAACAGTTTTGCGGAGTACAGCAAAATAGTCAGGAAAAGGTTTTAAAGACTTTAGTTATACCTTCAGAGTGTTTAAAATGGTTCAGGGAGTAAGTTTTCTTCACTTCAGTCCTATCAAATTAATCTTGGCCCCAGGACAATAATACTGCCTCTTCTACTTGTAGAAGCTGGAGCTGTCAGTGAGATGAGGGTGTCACACTGTGATCTGTCCTGCCTTATATTATTTGAAATTAATTTTGGTAGCTGAGGGAGATTCCTTCACTCCCATTCTCTTCCCACTGTGGCTTGGCCACCATTTTACCTCCCTATGAATTGCATTGCCTTTCCAATGAATTCCTTACCTTTTTCTCCAGGCTCTCTGCAGCAGTAATTCTAGCCCCAGACAGAAATAGCTTTGTTAATCCAATACAGCTCAGGCTACATATACAAACCATAAACCAAAATCATGTCACTTGCTGGCAAATGCCAGTTGAAAGAGTTGGTGTTGAAAGCAGAGGCAGCAGAGGTGGAGCTTTGGGCTGTAGCTCAGGCAGTCGTGCATGTTGGCTCCACATCAGCTGCCCTCCACAGTCAGAGTATTTGGTGCTGTCACCAAAGATGAGACCCCAAGGGAGCAATTCAAGGTACATATTTCCTTGAGAGGGAGTTACTAGGGCAACCTAAGCTCAGTGTGCAGGGTGGTGATGTTCCACATATGTCTGTGCAGTGGAAAAATGGCTGACAAGAAGTTCTTGAGACAGAAAGTGGTTACCTAGAGCAAAAGAGGAAGCAAATTTCTGAAGGCATTGGCTGAAGAAACAGCATTTTACACATTGTACGCTTATCCTTACCAGCTGATCAACACAAAAAATAATTGAGGAAAGGAATGGATTGTAGTTGTTCAGTGGAGTAGCGTTCTATAGGCAGCACTGTCCTAATCCCATTCATCTAGGATGTGTGTTTGTCTGATTTTAGTGGTGAAGTATTCCTTTGAGTTTCATTTCTTATTTTTATTCAGCTCTCTTACCCAGATGTTTTCATTTCATCTCATGGGAAACTGTGAGAAGCAGGTTAAATATGGTACAGAGGCTCCTGTGTTTATTGTGTGATTCATGAGTTTATTTCTGAAACCTGCAGTCATGTATCCTGACACCCTCTAATGTTTTACTTCAAATAAAATGACAGCACAGTGGATAATCATCACACTGTTGAATGTGTAATAAAGACGAAAATCTCCAGCGTGAATTAAGAAGTTCTCTCATTTCTAATCCTCATACAGTGAAGTAAAGCTGACAGTGGCTTCTTTCCTGTCTGACCGAGTTGTAGATGAAATCCTGGATGCACTTTCCCATTGCCACCACAAACTGGTGAGTTTTTTCTTGGTTGATATCTAATATGTCAGATCTCAACAATGCCATTTATATTTATAACTTGTTCAGTTTCTCCTTTGACAGCTCTATTTTGAAATCAGTCTTATTTCTGTTGACATACTGATGTCTTTTGAAATATAATTCTGGGACTCTTGCCTCTTTGCTGTAAGAAAGATGTAACCTTGGCAGAGACTGTGTTGTATACTTGTCCTATTATCTTTTGAGCTGTTGTCAGATCTAGAACTAAAAATGCCATCAGAATGCAGTATTGAGTTGTTAGTTAAGAGCAGTCCTAGTATTTATCAAGGTGAGAGTATAAGGCTTGGTTGCTCATGAAATGAGAGGTAAGATTTCATTCTTTAGAGTTCTTCAGGTACTGCTGGGACCTTGTTCCCTGAATGAGTATGTTTTGAGGTTACCTCAGAAATGGAGGTATCAAGTTTGAAGAGAAATGAGTCTGAAGGTAGGAGGGGAGGCCCTCTTACTTGAAGGTCCTGAGCTGTTGGGAGGCACAAATATTTATTATAGAGGTGTACTTGCCTCATCAAGAGTAGAAGAAATAAACAACTGTGTATCCACAGAAAAATTTTTTTGCTTCTAATGCAATGAGGCTTTGTAAGGACAATCCAGAACTCTTTTTTTAAGGAACTTAGTGGGTGGTTGTTCTGATTAAAGTTGCTCTTCAGTTCTAATTGAAATTTCTCTGGCTTCAATTTGCAGTCATGATTTTTTTCTCAAGATGTTTTTTCACCAAGATAAGGGAACTATATATTCTCTTTATTTCCTCTCTGTGAAAGTCCTCACATGCATAAAACAAATCACTCTTTCTGCCCCCCCTCCCCCCTTTTTTTTAATGGGAGACTGAGTTACTTGAGCATGCATCTTGGTAATACAGAGCAGCATTGTGTAAAGGTACAACCTCTGGTATCTGGAGCTATGCATTAGCAGCCTGCTGTGGGAGAGACCACATGAATGAGCTCCAGTTTGTCCTGGAGGAGGCTCAGCTGGAATGAGTGGTGACTGGGCTGTGTCTGTCCAGTGGTATTGCACAACCTGGACATGCCCAGGTTCCTGCACAGTACATCATTTTCTCCAGCCTTTGAGTCACTCCACTGAAAATCCTCTGCAATTTTTCCAGCTTTTAAGAAGGCACTTTTAAAACTGTGGTTTCCAGAACCATACAGACTATTTAAGTGTTTACAGGAATGAAATTGTTTTTCTCCTGATATTCCTTATTCCGTTGCATTTACATAGCCAATAATATAAGAATTCGTTCCTTTTGTCAGAGTTTCAGTGGCAGCTTAATTTTAGGACAAGGTTTGCTTGACCTCCCTCCCACTAAAGGCTTCTGGATACTTGTTGCTTTTCAGGATTGTGGAATTGGCTAATTGTCAGTGCTCTTGGTTTCTAAGGAATGACTGTGCATTTTAGGTTGGGCTGATTTGCTTTGTGATCCATTTTGGCTACATGACTAAAATGTCCCTTTCACCATTTAACTCTGCTGTGTTTCTGTTAGCTCTAGGTTGAGATGGTATAGCACTGATGAGAACCTTGAGGAATACTGATCTCAAAAATGCTGCTAGAGAAACTCCTGACTAATTTGACACTGTTAATCTTCAACTGACAGCTGCAATCTGAAAGCTGGCAGCTAGTTCTTCGTACAGCAAAGATTAAATGCACTGATGCAGTTCTCAGCCAGCTCCTTAAATTGGAGTGTCATGTTCTACTAATTCAACCACCCACAGATGTCTGTGTTTGTTGCATTGGCATAGTAGTAGTGTTTGAGGCAACTTTGAAAAATAAACCTTGTTTGACAAGACCTCAGTTTTCCTAATGAGACAATGATTAGCATTAATTATTATTGCAGCTATTTTAGTATGCTTGAAGATAAATTCATAGCAGCTCTCCAGTTGCTTTTCCTAAGTAGGCACCATACTAAATGCGCTATAATTAACTTAGGTCATCTGTTGACCTTTTTTGATAGTTAACTAAACAGCAATCCACTGGTTGTGCTGCGTTGTGCTGATGTGAAGCAGTGGACTACTGTTCTTCTTAGCTGCGTCTTTGAAGACTTCTGTGACCAACTGATTTGGGACAGATGATCTTCAAATATTTGCTTTTAGCAGATGTTTGTTTAATATTCTCTTCAGTTATCAAAAGAACTAGAAAGTACTTCATTATTTTCATGACATCATGAGCCCACTCCATCCCAAATACAACCCAGGGTGGTTTCTGTAACATTCTCTGTGGTCCTAGTGGCAGTTTTTGTTATGCAGGTCTAAAAACAGACTTTACTCTTGTTACAGCTTTTCCCTATCTATTTCTTCAGTGAAACAGAACAGAGGTATTTAAAACTGTGGGCTTTTTGTGAATAGCAGATTATAACATTTTTGGTCACTGAATAATTATGAAAATTATACTGGCTGATATTGTACATGTCTTTGTTAATTTAAAAAGGATTCAAGAAAAAGCTTCCTCTCCACACTTCTATTTCCTTTATATGACAAACCCAGTGTGAGGACTCACCAACATAACTGAGCTTTCCTTTTGTGCTTGGTCTTCCAGGATTTCTGATCGCTGAAATTCTGTAAACTTTCTGGTTGGGTTCTCTTTGTTTTTTTTAAGTTTGACTGGTGTGTTCCTGTCTTTGTCTCCAGGCTGACCATTTGACCAGACGTGGCAAGCCACTTCCACAGCAGGAATCACTGGAGATTGAGTTAGCTGAAGAAAAGCCCACTAAACGCTCCATGATCACGGTGGAGGAGTTGACAGAGATAGAGCGTTTGGAGGATCTGGACACTTGTATGGTAAGACACATTCCACATCTTGTGTGCTTAACCACACAGGTAACGATGGAAGATGCTTTTCAGAATATAATTTAGCAAATTTGTGGTATCAGGAAACTGAAGTTAGGAATTAGCTTCTAAAAAAAGTAAATGTTAGCGTGGAAGATTTTTCCTGAACTGCATCTTGTTGTTCAGCAGAAGAAAAGCTTTTCCCTTTTCTTCACTTCTTTCCTCGTGCCTGTTCAGGGGCCTTTCCCTTGCATACACAGCTAGTGCAGTAAACACCTCTTTCGTGGGGCACAGTCTCACAGAGCTTCAGCTGAGGTAATAAGTTGGGCCATGCTATCCTTTGACAACATGTTGCTTTCTGCCTTTGTCTTTCTTAAAATTAGGTTTCTTTCACCTATGACAAAAAATATTTCTGCCTGAAAGTTATGTTACTGACCATGAACAGAAGTTGATTTATGTGTGACTTTATTATAAAGATGGCTCTGCGCCATATCATCATCCTTACAAGATGTGAACCCACATGATTGCAAATATAACTGTTCTCAATCTCAAATTCCCCTCCACCCAGCTCAGTCTGTTGGGGAGCTTTACTGTGGACAGGAATTTTAGGATGTGTTTCTCTACTACAAATTAGTCAGTCTAATAGGTGGTCACTCCTGCAAGGGATGAGCTTTCTTCTCTACCTTCCTACCTGATTCCTTGGCCATGTGCTTTCACCAGAAGCTAAGATGGCAGAAAAACTGATTGCAGCTTTTTGTAGAAGGTTTGTTGATTCATCTCCCTGAATAATTGTACTGCAGTCAGACAGCACAGGAGAAGGAGCAGCAGGGCTGCTGCTGTCTCCAGCAGCTGTTGGTCTCATTTATCTGTAAAACAAAAGCACACATTCATTGCAAATACCACCTTAAAATAGGTTCTCTACCTTCCAAATCTCCTGTTTCACTGAGAGCTGGTTTGAGGCAATATTTGTCTGAGCATCACAAATCCCTGTGAGGTTTGTGGTGTTGATTACATCATCTCATTCATCACTGGTACTATCACGTTCCAGAGGCTTTCTGTGGCCAACATTCAGTAATCATTTTGAGCCCTAGATCCTATGGGAGAGAGATCCCAGTAAAATATGTGGCATCTAAACACTGTACCTGTAAGTTAGTTTTTGCATGCTGGCTTCATATATAGAAAACTAAACTAAAGGCTTGTTTTGACACCCCACACTCTGCCTTTAAATTTATTCTTGTAGCCTGTTTGGATAGCTAAACTGGAAATGTAAAAAATAGCTTCTGTCTTTATCTCATATCACCATGGTTATATGACAGCATCATATCACTCCACTGTTATCCTTCACTTTGGCCATATTAAAATAATGGAAATGTGATGCTGCTTACACTCTCTAAAAAATGCATTAGATGCTAACTGTACTTATCTTCAGAGGTGTTTATATGTCTTCATTCTCTTCATTCACCCTCATCTTGCACAGAGATTCAAATACCTTTGTGACCCAGATTCTCATCAGTATCTAATTTCTGAAGAGAATGAAGCATCAAATAAGCATGAGACAGTAATCTTAGTCAGTGCTAAGGAATTCATTTATTAAAAACTGTAATCCATATTTGGGAGCTGCTTTTTGCATCCTGACTGCAAATGATGTTGCTTGCTGCTGTAAAAATACACAGATAAATAGATGAATTAATAGAACAGTTTGGGTCAGAAGGGACATGAAAGATCATGTTCTGTGGGCAGGGACATCTTCTATTAGACCTGGTTGCTCAGAGCATAATCCAGTTTGGCCTTGGACACTTTCAGGGACAGGGCATCCACAGCTTCTCTGGGCAACCTGTTCCAGTGCCTCATCACTCGCACAGTGAAGATTTTCTTCCTAATATTCTTACCAAAATACACCCTCTTTCAGTTGAAGACATTTATCCTTTTTTCTATCACTACATGCCCTTGTAGAAAGTCCTGCCTTTTTGTAGGTCTCCTTTAGGTACTGTTGTAAGGTCTCCTTGGAGCCCTCACTTCTCCAGGCTGAACAACCCCAGCTCATTCAGCCTGTCTTCATAGGGGAGGTGCTCCAGCCCTCTGATCATCCTCATGGCCTCATCTGGACTCATTCCAGCAGGTCCATGTCCTTAAATTGGGGGCCTCAGAGCTGGAACACAGCCCTCCTGGTGGATTCTCACAGGATAAGAGTAGAGGGACTGAATCCCCTCCCTCACTCTGCTGTCCACTCTGCTTTTGGTACAGCCCAGGATACAATTGGCTTTCTGGGATGTGACTGCACATTGTCAGATCTTGTTGAGCTTCGCATTCATGAACACCCCCAGGTCCTTCTCCTCAGGGCTGCTCTCAGTCCAGTCTCTGCCCAGCCTGTGTTTGTGCTTAGGATTGCCCCAACCCACGTGCAGGACTTAGCACTTGGCTTTGTTGAGCTTTGACATTGACACAATGACACAGCTCCACAAGGCTGAGCAATACAGGGATTTTTACTGAGCTAGTGTTTGCACTGAGTTTCTTGCAACTAAAAGCACTCTAAGAATGCATCTTCTGTGTGGAGTTAGTAACTTCAAAGAGAGCACTTTCCAAGTGATTCATTTTAGCCATGGGAAAATCCTACAGAGTTCAGATATTCTCTTGATAAACATAACCTTATTTGTGGCAGCTTTTAAGTGTCCCACAGGTATTTGTGTGGAAACAAGGAACCCTCTGTAAGGGGCATCAAAGAACGCTTTATGAGCTGATCAGTGCAGGACACAGATACGTTGCTGAGGGATTTTGCTAGAAAGAGAAGCATATGGTTTTATGAACTATAATTGGGAACCTAATTTATTTTGACTATTTTGAATCTTAAATGCAAAATAGATGTTTATTAATTACTTCCAAAGTGGCATTAGTCCAGGACTCTGCCTTGCTTGGTCATTGGAAATCCTTAAGCAGATCTTAGCCTTTTGATTAAATGCACCTGGCATTAGTGTGCTAGGCAAAGCTCAAGCCTGAAACCTTGAATTGCAGCTTGGTATTGTGCTTGTTTGGGAGCCTAATCTCCTATAGCCAAAAGTATTTGGAAAGTAAGATAAGGCTGATTATGTTACTGGGATGCCAGAGAAAACTCGCCTATTCTAAGCCCAGCCTTGCTCCAGCTGGCTGTCAAGATGTTTTGGGAAGAGATTTTGGTCATGAAGGTGAGGCACTGAGCTTGGATCACCTTTTGGGGGAAGCTGTTTCTCATTTGCAAAACAGAACTTGTTTTGCAAACCCCCATTATCTTCATCAATTCTTTGTTCTTGTTTTCTTCAGCAAGGCTATTTATGATCAGTATTTTGTCTGGGGTAAACCATACAGCCTCGTGTTGTTATTTACCAGCTTTCCTTGAAGCTAGATTTCACCAATGTGGGGGAACACTGGGTCTGGATTCACATTTGACTATGGTTGTAGGTAGATTGTATATCACTGAAGCTATATGAATGACTGGGAGTGAGGTGCATGTATTGGTAATAAAATGTTTATGAGCTATTTTTTTAAATGTGTGGATTAAAAGCCGAATACAGAAAATTTTGAAATGCTTTGAGTGGCAGCAAAGGGATCTGAAACCTCCATTGCTGGTGATAGAGGGAACAAACAGGCACTATTTCAGAGCCTGCCCACCTATTCTCAACCAGAGTGGATGTGACTGGGAGGATTTCCCTGACAGAGAAGAAATTTAGATACGTATAAACAACACAGACAAGACAGAATGAAATATCACAAATGGACTCACAAAATGCATCACTGAAAAATAGGCTCTTAGATGTTATTGCTAGTATTTTCTGTTGTGGGAATTAGGATTTCCTAAATAGCAAACTCTGCATTAACATTTATTAGCTTCAGTTTAGGGTAAATTTCTTATCCAGCCTTTAACAGCGGCCTGAGAGCCCATAATATGAAAGACTTGTCAGTCATGCCAGTATTTGCCAGTCTGTTAAATGAGTTGTGAGTAACACTGGGAGCAATTGAGTGGTCCAGCATAGGATGAGATTGCTGGAACATTACACATCCAAGAGTTTCTGATCTCCCTGGGCTGCACTACAGTAAATTGATGCTTCCCTAATCTACAGCTGTCTTAGTTGTCTACATTTGATTAGAACTGCACTGATGGTAATGAGTCATTAGATAAAAGTTGTTTGCAACTAAGATGGAAAGAAAAATCTTTATGCAGAAAATGACTTGCTTTTCTCAGATGAAAGGAAAACCCATGGCCTGCTTTTCAGAGCTTAGACTCAATCATGAATTAAGTTCATAAAATAGTATGGTTTGTGTGTATATGATGCGTGTGACACAAATTCAACTCATGCATGCATTTTAAAACTACCTTTAAATAATGCACCTTTTTTTCACTGAGACTGAATATTGTGTGTCCTGGTATGTGTGATCATGTAGGTAGGTACTATCTGATTTTGATTTGCATAATGCTTCTAGTTGTCATGTGCATTAGTACTTTGCACAAGTAAGAAGAACTAAATAATGCTCATTCCCCACCAAAAGATAGTGGAGCATCTTTATCAGATTGTGTTTAACAGTTATTTTCTTAAGTCTTTTTTTTATTTGAATATTATTTTGGCTTCTAAAGTACTAAATAGAGCTCAATAGAGTTGAGACACTATTTAAAGATGTTTTGAGAGAAACAGCTTTTCTTTTACTAACAATCCATGTACCCATCTTTTTAAAATATCTCTTTCAGCAATATAACTTTATTACTATAGGTAGTAATGAGCATACAGCCAGGATAAGTATTGTTTTTAGAGCAAAGTAGAGGTTATTTATTTTATGAAGAGGTATGATTGGAAGTTGTTTGAAACATGTAAAGCAATTGTAGGTTGCAGTACAGAAGTTTGCCTGTAACTCTTCTTTAAAGCATTTCAGTGAAAGATTGAAACAGTTGGATGGTAAATTGTGTTTGAAAAAATGCTAGTGGCTAATGGGACAGGACTGCCTGTGATGAATATTGAGTACTAGCCATTTTTCATCTATTTCTAATTTTAACCACAGAAATTGTTCTGTGATTTCAATGAAGGAAAGTTTAAAAAAAAAATCTCATTAGCAATATATTAAAGTTCTTTATTGAACAATAGATTTAACCTGTAGAGTAGAGAAGAAAATTTGCAGAAATAGCAGAACACTTGTAGATTGGTGGTGTATGTTTTTCCTGGCTAGCCATTGTCAAAGATTAGCAGATGAGTCCTGTATTCACATGAAAATTTATGACCTTGTGTGTTCTGAATGACAAGGTGTGTATGGACCTCAGTGTTTTCAGAGAAAAGGAAAAAATGGCACTCACCAAGAATAAAATTATTGAAAACAAACAAACATGACAAAAGGACCACGCCAAACTCATAAAGCACCACCTGTAAGCTTTTCTCCCCTGGCCCACCCCCAACCCTGCCCCTCTTCCCATCAACGCAAATTTGAATTAAAACAACAGAAACCTCTTCAGTTGCTTTCACTGGCAGAAGGAGGGGATCATGGTGCACACTCAGGAACATGTGCACTGCTGCTGTAAGAAGGAAAACCAAAGCACAGATTCTCTGGTATGCCCTGACTTACTACCACATCTGATTCCTACTGCTCTCTATTTACCTGCAACAGAATTGTCTCAAGCATAGACTCAGCTTTTTGGATGAAAGACTGAACACCTCCTGCAAATAAACCCAGTTTCCTGTTGGACTCTATATTCTCCTGTGCTATAAATAAAACTCCAGTTCTGTGACTGACTTAATCCAGCAAAAGTCTTCTTTTTGCTGAAATGAGCATTTCCACTTTCCCCCATACACAGTTGGCACTTTCCTGCCCACAACCTCACAACAAACTGGGTCTGGGAATTGATTCAACTGACAGTTCAGCTTTTCACAGAGGATTTCTTTCCCAGGTTAGTTTACAGACCAACTAGTCCCCTGGTTGAGCCCACATAACAAATCCTGAGTGGCAGAAACAAGCAGACAGGGATGAGGGCAAAGGCAGCAGCCTGGATGAATGCTGGATTAAATTGATTGTGACACTTGAGTTTCTCTCTTGTATCCATTAGCAGAAATGGGCCTTTGATGTGCAATACATACAGCACTCTGTGGGAAGCTAGAAACTGGCATTATGGTATGTGAGAGTGTTCTTGGCTTCTGAAAAGGCTCACAGGCATGTGAGCAAATCTAGTGCAGTGGGAGTCCAGTCATATTTCTGACTCACCCCAAACTAGGACAGTTTATGGAAATGTCACCAGGAGGAGCAAAGCACAGTGCCAGAGCCCTCCTTCCTTAAGCCTTTCCCTACACATGCAGTACTGTGGCTGAGAATGTGCCATACAAAGGGAATCAGTGGGATCACCTTGCAGAATGTCTTGTTTATTTCCAATTTATGTGTTATCCTCATTAGAATTATGAATACATTAATTTTAATAGTGAATATTTATTACCTGTCTTTTCCTGATTTCCTCTGTATATAATTTCGCAACATCCTCACTGCCCTTACCCATGTTTATTCAGTACTTGATACATGTATAGACTACAGAGTACAGGCTTGTGAGGGGTTACATGTTCCCAGCTGAAACACTCCAAAAGAAAACTTGCTTTCAATGTCTTTTCTTGGGTCTTTAAATGGAAGGAGGCAATGGATAATTTATAGGTAGGTTTTCTTTCTTAAACCAGCTGAGATTTCTTAGAGTTCAAAGCTGTTTCTCATAATCTAGGGTTTATTACTGGCACAATATGAAGTAAATGAAAAATGTGGCAAACTGCTTAACAGCACTGCATTCATGTTTAAGAAAAAAAGTAGTATAAATTTGGAGATTGCTTTCTGCCTTGGTTATAGGAGGAGCTGTTCAATGCAGCTGCTGGGTATTCTGTTTGGGTGGTGACACCTGTACCAGGCACTTGTTTTCCTGCAGTACTGGTGCCTTAGCAGACCCAGATTTGTGCTGGGGGTGGAGAGGAGGGCGTGTGGTTGTTGTGATTTCATCTGGCAGGCAGCTGAACATCACGCTCACCTCCCCCACAGTAGGATGCCTGAGAGAATCAGAAAAAAAGTAAAAAACTCATGGTTTGAGAAGAAAAACAAGTGGAGCAGAAAAGGAAGGGGGTATAGTAATAATGACGAAAAAATCTACAAAACAAGTGCCACATGATGCAGTAGTTCAACACCTGCTGACTGATGCCCAGACAGACCCTGAGGAGCAGCCACCACCCCCTGTCCAATTCCCCCAGCTTTATAAGCTGAGCATGATGCCATACGGTCTGGAATGTCCCTTTGGTTAGCTGGGGTCAGCTCTCCTGCTTTTGCCCCCTCACAACTTCTTGCGCACCCCCACTCTCCTTGCTGGCAGGGCTGCATGAGAAGCTGAAAAGTCCTCAATTTAGTGTAAGCACTGCTCAGCAACATTTAAAAGCACCATCATTTTATCAACACTGTTCTATGTTAAATCCCAAAACAGAGCACTGTACTAGATGCTAGGAAGAAAATTAACTTGTTCCCAGCATTTACATCCTTTGTGGCAGTAATTGTCATACTGATGCTGAGTGTCCGTCCATTGGTTTACTTCACGTGTCATGAAAAAGCCACATGGAGAGGAGAGTTCAGTAACAAACCACTCACTAAAACACTGGTCTTGAGAGCTGAACTTCCCTGCAGGGATTTTAAGTTCTTCTACTACTAAGAAGTTTGTCTGTGGTGGACAGGAAGGTCTTGAATGTGCAGCTGTGCAGCCTGTGGGTAGTGCCACTCCTGGCTGCTCAATGCAACCATTTGCCACTCTGCAGGCAATAATTTGAATGCCCAGGCTGCCAGCACAGGCATCTCAGCAGGCACCAGCTGGCTGTCATAGGCTGTCACAGCCTGCTGATGGACACTCGGCCACCACTTTGTCCAGAGGTGACTGTGCCTGCCTGCATTTGCTTGCTCATTCAGCCAGCAGCTGAATCACCCCAGAACTCACCCACCTGCTTCAGGTAGAGTTAACAGGTTATGAGGGCAAAGCCCTTTTGCACAGGTTGGGTCAGGGAGCACTCATGTGATCCCTTTTGCCAGCAGAACCATGGAGTCAGTTGATGCTCAGCACAAACAGATACAGAATCCTCTTCCCACAGCCTCTGCTCATAAGAATCTTCTTGTTATTTCTCTGGAAGATCAGCAGGAGCTCCTTTGGAGTAGTTCTTGCCAAAATCTTTCCTCTGGAGCCTTTGGCAGAGGCACTACAGCAAGCAGCATGAGAATAACCTGTGATAATGCTATTTCTGTAGCACACGTTTCTCTGCAGCCATGATGTATCACAATTCGATTAGCATCTGGCAAGCTGACCTTCTCAAATGGCTGAGGAGTTTTCTGTATAGGCTGTGTGGTCCTTTCTGCTGCTTTTTTGATTCTTCCAGCATCTCAGATGAACAAGTTGGCATGAGGTACTTAATCTGTGTTGTCTGGGGAAATCTTGTTTACTTTGAAATCTGGAGAGCTTACTGAAAATAGCACAAGCATGAGTCTGTCTCACTAAGAGTGCTTCATGCTTCTTGCTTCACCCAGAAGAACATGAGGCTTGCCACGTTTTGCTCTGCAACACTGATAGTTCATATTGCAGGGATAAAGAAAGTTCCTCACAGGAAGAGAGGAGATAAAGTCTATGTCAGGGTAGGCAGTTACAGAGTACCATTAGGCTTTGCTATATTTTGTCAAGGAAAAGTAGGTTAGGATGAGCTGGGTTACCAGAATAGGAACTTCAAAATAAATAAATTAATAAAATCAAGCATGCATACTGCCAGAAGGTCAGAAGACAGCCTCCAAGTCATCAAGTCTCATCACTGCTGTCATTGACAACTGCATCACACAGCCTTATTCATAAATCTATCAGGCTTCCTCTCAAAACATCTTTTGTTAGACTAGAGGAGAACTTAGAGGAAAACATACTTTCTTTGGATGTTATTCAGGTCAACTAAAGCCTCATTACAAAGTGGTGCATCTATCTTGGCAGTGAGATTGTATCTCATGTTAGATCAAGTTAGTGTGAATTTTTGAGGTCAGTAGTGGCAGGACTGGAATACTAATTTGAAACCAAAAGCACTTAAACAGGTGAAAGAATGTTCAAGCATGCAGACATTAAAGAAAATGAAAAGAAAAAAATGAGAGAAGAACAAAGTGATTGAAAAATCAGGTTGGTTTCACTCAAAGCTGATCAGAACCTCATTTTATCTGCTACAGTTAATCTATGAGTCATTTCCAATACCATGGTATTTAGATACTCCTGGGAAGTTTGTGTCTATACAATCAGCATTTCATTCCATGCTTGTGGTGAGCAGCCCTGCTTTGCAGGGTAGGCATCTTCCATTATGTTTCTGTCCCTCCTAGGCTCGTGTGCTGCCCCATGACTGTCTGACCAAGCAGCATTATTTAAATTAGATCATACTTTAGTGTCATCACTGCATAGGTCAGCTTTTGAGTTTTGCCATCCTCTCTTGGGTAAATAATGATTGACATTTTCTATCAGTTTGTTTTATAGAAGAAAGTCAAATATTCTATTCAGGTATTTCAGTTTCTTATGCAGGCTCTTAGAATATTTGCTAGTTGCCTGTCAAGAGATTTCCTGTTTTCAATAGGAAAGGAAGATAACTTGATAAAGACTTAAAATTCAGAAAGTTGAGAGTTTTTTTTAATGTTTTAGTTCATAAAGTATATTTCAAAATGTCTGAGGAGTACAAAGATTTATTGTGCATGCTGGAGAGATGTCTGGAGCAGTATTTTCTGTGAGAAAATAACAACAGCTCAAGTGTGCCTGGGTTTTCAAGACTAAAACTTCCTATCATAATTCTGATCATGGAGTCTACTTGCCCCTCTGGGGCATTTCCCCTGTCAAATGCCACCACAAGCAATGCATCATCTGCCCACACAGGGCCTGGCAACAGTGGAAAGATGACTGGTAGTTTTTTGTCTGGATGACTGCTAATCCTTTTGGTAGCTGTTCACTTCAGGTTGTTGGATGGAAGGAGAGATTCAGAAGTTGTGCTGGTTCTCAGTGCTGCAAGCTCTAGGGCGGACAGGTGCAACAGTTCTTTTCATAAAATCATCAAATGGTTTCTGTTGGAAGAGACCTTTAAAGATTCACTAGATCCAAGTTCCTGCCGTGGGCAGGAGCACCCTTTGCTAGGTGAAGTTGCCCTAAGCCCTTTTTTTCCTGGCTTGAACGCCCATTCAGGAGTACATTGCCTCTGAGCTGCTTTAATGATGTTCTTGCCCAGGGCATCTGATACATATGGTAGCTGTTAAAGGACTGCCTAAGGCTATCTTGAATAGCTGTCCACCCATGCATGTTTGCCAAGTTTAAGAACTTTTTATTCTCTGCCCTGCACTTAGTTTTTTAACTAAAATAACTATAAAAGCAAAAGTAATGTAGTTGGAGCCATCCTCTTGGACCATCTTGAAGCCCAGGTACTGTAGAAGATGTTAACCTCTTTATGAACAAATAGAAAGCAAAACTGATGCTATGGAGAATTGCTTTTTGTTTTGCAGGTGGTAATTGCAGGCATGAATTCCTTGCAGGATACTAATTCAGAACATGGAATTAAACATTTGGTTTAGTAATTTTAGGAACCACTCAGTTTAATTTGTGTCTGATTTTTCACTCTTCGTAGTGAAAGCTTTGGTTGGTTTTATGCAGGAATGTTTATTAGCAGGAATTTTACATGACTCAAAAGATGCAAGTGCAGAATTATTAATTAAAAGGAAATACTGAAATGCTTGATGAAATATCAGAGTACATGTGCCACATCTCAACCAGCAGAAAAGCAAAGGTTCCTTGGCTAGTAAAATATAACAAGCTCAAGGGCAAATCTACTGAGCTTATCTTACTGCAGTGCTGCTCCTTTTCTTTCAGAATATATTTCTGTACAAAGTAATTCTAAAGGTCAGGGTGCTTTATATGAGACTAATTGAATTAATACTGAACCCATAGCTCCTTCTCTAGAAATTCAGCTCTTCAGGGAGGGAAGACAAGTAAACATACTCCTGAAACTCACATATGGGTTATTTGTATGCCATATTTATTTACACTATTTCCTCTATCTATCTATCTATCTATCTATCTATCTATCTATCTATCTGTCATATTTAGAGTACAGAACTCTGAAATATGAAGGTAAGGACTAACGTGCTGATACAAAAGATCATGGCCCCTACATTCAGGACTGTGAGGGGCTTTGCTCTTCTGGCTACTGAAAAATAGTCCATTAGGTGTCACAGATTTTAGCATTGCATTTAACTTTCCAAGGACAATGGCACTCATGGGGCAGATTCTAAAGACAGTGGCTCAGGTTATTGTCACTGCAAGTAAGAAGTGCATCACTGGTTTTCAGAAGCCACATGGGGGCTTTCACCCTGGAAATCACATCACAAAATCTTTTGTAGTTGACGTAAGCAATAGCAACTTCCTAGTTCCTAAGGTTTTCTATGCAGATGGTGAGCTACCTGCATGTCCAAAGATGTCATGTGCAAAACCCAGAACTGGTCAATTTGCTGCTCTGCTTTGTTAAGAAATTTTTTTTTTTAATTTTTTTTTTATGAGACAACAGATATGTGACACTATCAGAGGTAGTTAGGAGGCTAAAGGAAGCGTGGCAAATGTTGATTGACTGAACTGGTGTCATGGCAGCTTTACAGGTCAGAATTCCTTACAGCAAAAGTAAACAACAGGACTTGTGATAAAATGCCTTGTTTTCTTATACCTCTTTCTTAAAAAGGCATACCCCACAAAATGCATACAGCTGAAATGGTATAGCATTGGATAAATATGTTCTGTAAAATATTTTTATGACGTCTCAAACCTCATTGGCACATTTTTAGAATGCAGTTTCTGATTTTGTTTGGGCTTAATTTTCTTGGGATTTTTGGTTGTGGGTTGATATTTCATCTTTGGGGATGGTCCATGTACACTGCGAGGCAGAGCACTTCATATTGGAATTTTGCTGAGAGCAAACAAAGGGGGGAAGGTTGAGAGGCCTCATGGTCTCTAGTGCTTCAGGGGTCTGGACACTGGCGTTAGGTTCCCTGAAGAGCAGCCAGATTCCTTGGTGGCTTCAGGCAAGTCCCTTGGTCTTTGCTTTGCTTAACGGTGCTTCCTCCTCTAACCTGTTGCCTGCTGTGCGCCTCTTTCTCCCTCCTGACTCCCCACCCACAAGGTGTTTGGCACCTTTTAAGTGCCTCAGTAGTCGGGAGATCACTGAAGTGTGGAAGGTTGGAGTTTCCATAAGCCCTTGTTGGATCAGGACCATAGACTGTAAACTCCCTCAAATCCTGGGACTGCTTCCATTTGTGTATGTTACTTTGCACTTTGGTCCTAGTCACATTTCCAGCTGCATACATAATACAAATAACTTTCCTGTCTGTGCATTAAATACACAGAAAATGCTGGACTACTGCCACAAATGCTGTCTGAAAGAGAATCAGTGTTCCAGGTTTATTTTTTGAAGTGTGCCGGAGCGCCTTTTGTTAAGATTGTTTCAGTATTTGAGATGTTTGTCAATGGATTTTGCAGTCTCTCCAGCAATCTCAGAGCAGCTGTAGTGATTGGTAGTGTAGAAGATGGGCAAGAGAAGGCAGAACTTAGATTCTGACAGAGAAATTGAGTCAGAGTATGTGTGTGCATGGAGAGTAATGAGGTGGTTTGCCTGAATCACTACTAGCTGAGAACTCTTACATAAAACCAAAGTTTCTGAAGGTAAAAGAAAATAAAGACAAAAAAAAAAAAAAAAAAAAAAAAACACCAAAACCCAGAGGCAAAACCCCACCAAAACAAACAACTGACCCTGAGGACAGCAGGAAAATAAAGGAGAGGAGCTGGGTGCGAGAACATGCAGCACTTTGTTGACAAGATGCTTAATCCAGACCATGACTACTCCTGCCACATTCTGCTAACACCTGCAATATGTTGTAATAGCAGCAGTTTCCCATTCAACTTGAAAACAGAAGCACACTTCTAATAATTGTTTTTTCTAACCCTAAATTTGGGAGGAGCATGGTTGGTCTTGAGCCATGGAAGAGATGGGGTATGGCATTTGGGATTGCTTCATTTCCTGCGATGGCTGTGCTGCTTCCTTTTTTTGCTTATAATTTTTGAAGGGAAGAGAAAAGGTTTTGCTTCAGTCATGAAATAGCATCTTTCTCATGCGCCAAAAGTGCTTGAAGTCTGTGCCTCTAAACCTCCTTATGGGAAGGAGATATGCTGTTGCCTTTAGTTTAGATTTATTTAAACCTCAGGAGAACAGACTTCCATCCTTTTTCATTCCTTCAAGAGAAGCTTTGTTTTATTTTCCTTGCTTGCTTGCATACCACAACAAACTGGCAATTTTTAATTCAGAATCTTCTTTCAGACTAGGAAGTAGGAGAATTACTTGGGGTTTTTTTGCTACTGGTGCCAGCAAAATGGAAAAATTGGGACAGCAGGTGGCAGGTTGGCACCATTGGCGAGTGCCTTATATTGGAAACAAATGTCAGAAAACCTTAATTTGTCCCAATGTAGATAAAATGAGAGAACACATATTTCTCTGGTTATCCTCTGGAAAGACAAATTTGAATAGCACTTCCAAATACAAGGGATTTTTACCTCATTCTTGCATGTCACCTTTCCTGCTAAGACTTCCAAGTGTTTTGGCTTTAGTTTTCTTTATTTTGGTGATTCCTGGTTTTGCCTCCTTTCCTGAGAACTGCTATTGCTTTGTCTTCCCCATTCATATTCTTTTTTCTTTCTTTTTTGCTGCATGGAGACTCTCTGCTGTACAAGTGTAAGTATTTTTTTAGCTCTGCTGTTTCTGGCCTACTTGTTTATGTTTTTGTGCTCCATTTGCCTCTGTACTGCCTTGAGAGTCTCCTGGGAGACTGTAGTGCCATCCATCTGCACCTACAAGTGAAATAGGCAGTGATTCAGGAATGGGTTGGATTTACAAAAAGGTTCAGCTAATGTAGCATCTGAATTTAAGGGATCCCTTGCTTTTAAGACCAAACCAAAGCAGAATGCTGATGTTGAAGGTATAAGCACAAATATTACTGCTCAGAAGGAAAATCTGTGGAGTTGGTTTTATATTCAACCATCATACAGCTTAATGAAACATGTTCTCAAAGCTGAAAACCCATATGTTGAAGGGAGTCTGGTTAGGGAGATAAATTTCAAGAGGGAGCAGCAAGTTGTTCATTAATTTTTTTGAAATCTTCTGAAAGGGAAGTGACAGGAGGGTCACAGAGCATCTCTGTATCTAATAGGATTGAATATAAATTACTGTGAAGTAGGAGGAGAAAAACATGGAAATAAGCATATCCCTCAGCATTTAGAGTAATTTCAATTATCTGTATAAACAAAGAGAATATCTGAGATCCTGTTTCTGAAAGTACATTGTTTTCTAACATTCAAAACAGAACAATTTCAGTTGTTGTTTTTAATTCCCAAGGTACTAGTGTTCTTCCACAGCTGGTAATACAATTTCAGAAAACTCCAGAGAACTCAGACAGTTTTGTGAGGAAGGCAGTCAGAAGGGAGGAATCTGGAAAAGTGATCATGGGAAGAGATCCTGGGAGCTTAAAGTTAGCAAGGACACATGACAGTGTGTTAATAAGCCCTTATTTGGAAGTGTGGTAGAGATCTGCTGGCCCACATTTACTGCAGAAGGGCACATTCATGGAGCCATCTCCTGAGATCCTCTCAAATTCCAGAGATGCAGTTAATATTTCTATCTGTTCTGCCAAGCAGCCTACAATGTGCTTATGGAAAAGTAGGCAAAACAAGGAAGAATTCAGAAGGTGGTGTGCTAGAATGGAAAGTCTGTGGGGGTTGTGTATGAGAGGAGGTGACACTAACAGCTATTCCTCTGTAAAGGCCACAAGGGAAGCAAGCATAAGGCCAGAGAGCCACGTTGTGCTTGTGGGGCCAGAGGTGGTGAGAAGGCAGAAGATGTGCTTCTACCAAAACTGAACTGCTTCCATGAAATGTAGGAAGTGGGAGTCAGGCTGGGGAGTTCAGATATCTCCTCTAGCAATGACATGTGCACTGCTGCTGTAGCAGACTGTGTGGTGGCTGAGATGTTAAGCAGAGATTAAGCCTAATATTTTGTAAAAGAGCACACTGGCCTATTTAAATTAATGCTATGACCCATTTTGCTCTGCGTGTGATCTAGAAAGTTCACTTGGCAAGAAGCCTTTCATCTGTGCACTTCCTAAACAGGCTAGAAAACAGAAGGTTTTCAAATAAAAGTGTATGTGGAGCTGTTTTTCATGCTGTTAAAGCAAATGGGAAGCATCTCTATCCCTCTGCCTTTATCCCCAGCAACCAAGCTGCTGATGGCTCATGCCAAGTTGACAGTAAGTTACAGCAGAGACTGGCTTATTGTCATCAGCACAAGCTCTGCAGGGTCATCTGGGGGCACCTTCTTGTCTGGGAAGGAAAATGAAATCATTCTGTTCCTGGCTGTTGGAGAAGTATGTGGAGCATTCCAGTCCTTGCACAGGAACCTCAAAACTTTCCCTGTGCTGTTTTGCATTGGTGCCCTGGGCTGAGGCAGCTCTCAGCTTGTCTGTGTTTGTGCACTCAGAACATTGCCTGTGGCTGTGCAGCTGCTGGGTGACCAGAGCTCTTCCATCAGCTGTGTTTTCTGTCCTCCCTTCTGGTTGTCTTTAGCACAGGAGTTGCTGTATCTACTAAATGTAACTTCCAGTCACACCACCCCAAAAAATCAGGAAGCAGACTAAAATGCATGTGAATGTACCTTCACAAGAGAAATGGGCTGTGTCTGGAAATGAAACCAGGACTACTGATAGTGACTTGTGATTGCTGTCCCCCAAAATGCTGAGCTGCTTCAACTCTTTCTTACATGAGATGTGAATGCTTGGGGGATGGATGGACAGCTGCTGAGGTGTGCAGTTCAGGGGCTGCCCAGCTGCCTACCTCTTGCACAGTCCACTGCAGTTGTGGCTGAAAAAATTCAGCACCTCTCCAGCCACTCGCCATCCGATCCATTGCATTTAACTTATTGGTAACTCTGAAAGTAGTGTCTGACCTTTTGATGCAGCAACACTTTGCCTGCTCATTAGTGTCATTGTGAGTTTGCTCAGGTGGCAAACTACTCCTGGCTCGTCTTGAAACTGTGGTGTCATTTACCAATTTTTGTCAAATGTGGAAGTGGAAACCTGCAACAGCTGAAGGTGTCTTTTTTCCCCCAACAATGTACATGTCCATAAAACCAGAGTTCTGGTTTATTTATCTATTTATTTGTTGCCCAGGCAGTGCTATCACTGCCCACTCTTCAAGTCCTTTTCTGGTCTTGAGAACATGGGTAATAGCTGTCCCATCACAAAAAGATCTGTCATAACCCTGAGCATGTGAGTAGTGGTGTAATGATCCTCGGGACTACTTTGGGAATATGAATTCGGCACATGCGAGTCTGTGCGCTGAATTTTCCATACATAAAAACTAGCAAATGTTTGCCTTAAACATTTCATGATTTGTCTGAAATGTTAATGCCAACTGTTTTTTTTTCTGGCTGATATAAAATTGATACTCCTAACCTTCATTAACAATTCTGTTAATGAGTAACATTAATTGATAACAGCTAGCTGACGGATACTCCAGAATTTGAAGCCACTAGATTTAAAGTCCCTAGGCTTCAAGACTAGCAGGTTAATGGAAATACATGGGTATCACTAAAGCCACCATGTACAACTCTACCACAAAAGGAGCCCATCTTTATAGAACCTGAGTGATTTTAAATTAACTCTTGAGAAAACCCGCAGTTCAACTTTTAAACAAAAAGTCTGACAATGCCGAACTATGTTAAGAGGTTTGGAATTGGTGATGCATCCATTTCCTATAGCAAAACTGTTTTTCTTATCATGCAAACTTTCAGAAGGCTTCAGTCAAGACAAGACAGACAACTTTCTTCCAAAAAGAGCAAACTTGAGTCTTAAGTCTGGGTGTTTACGCTCTGAAGGCATTGTATTACTTTTTTTGGCAACGTGAAGATCAGAAGGCTGGTAGCAGTAATTCAGTAACTGTGTTGAACATATGCTGAACTTTCCACCTCTTCTCAATGTGTGTTAAGTCCAAGGAAGTCATGTGTTTGCTACAGATACTGCCAACATGGTGGTTTTGTTTTTTGAAGAAGGGCTGTATTCTCCAAGGCTCATTTTCCTAGGGAAGTTTGGTGAGCTGTGTGGTGATGTCCAGATGCATTGATTCCCAGTGACATACCACTAACAAATGAACTGAGGAAGCGTGTTTTGTATCAAAAATAAAAGCCAGAACAAGGAGTAGATTATTCCTGGTATTGTCATTAACTGCAGTGTTGGACAAAGTAATTAAGTCTTAAATGAGTCCCTCGTGATCTCTGCAGAGGTGAGATTTTAATAGTTTCCTTGTCTTACAGTTGGAGATCAAACAGTTAATGCTTGGACAATTGCAGTAATCATCCTGTGTGCAGCCTGCACTTTTAGTGGGAAAAATGAACTACCTCCCTGGTTGTGTTCAAAGTCAGTTAAAATACAAATTTAGAAAAAGTTCTGAATGTATGAGAGAGGAAGGGAAACCATTCCCTTCTGGTGTTAAATCAAATCAGATCTTTAAATGGTTCATAGGCTTGAAAAACTGTTTTGTTGTTGTAATTTCTTTTGTCCCCTAAAGTAATTGTTATTTTGTTTTGTGTTGATAGATGACTCCTAAATCAAAAAGGAAAAGCATCCACAGTAGAATGCTCCGGCCAGTGTCCAGAGCTTTTGGTAAGTGAGAATTCCTTAAAACCATTTTGTTTCTTTGCTTGCCTGAGGTGGTTCTAGATGGTTCTTGGTTGAATAACACAGGTGATTCTCCCTCCCTCTGGATTGCATTTGTGGCCCACACTGGCTGCTTTGTTTTGGGACTCTGCTGTTTTATAGTAAATAGTGGCTCACAGTGCTCTCTGCTCACAGAAATGTTGTGGCTAAGTTCCCTGAATGTGCTTATAATTATTTGCCACCAAAAAGAGGAATGGCATCATCTTTTGTTTTAAATATCATGTTAAATCTAATTAGAAAGTTTTGATTTTTCTTAGAAATGGAATTTGATCTAGATAAAGCACTGGAAGAAGTACCTATCCATATAGAAGACCCACCATTTCCTTCCAGCAGGCCAGACAAACGAACTTCTGGATTCATTTCAGAACTGCCATCAGAAGAAGGAAGGAAACTGGAACACTTTACAAAATTAAGGCCCAAAAGGAATAAAAAGCAGCAACCCAGCCAAGCAGCAGTGAGTCTACATTAAAATATTGCTGGCAATGTCCTGTGTTGATTGCTTTTTGCCATGAATCAGGTCTTGCAGTGTAATGAGGACAATGGCTGAAGGTATAAAGCCATAAACGACTACTTAATTTTTCTTCTGGTATTCATGTCTTTCAGTGTGCTATCCCTATTACAAGTTTTTTGTCTTGTTTGACACAGCCTAAATCCAGGATATGTTTTATCCTTTTTTATTTTGCTTTTGATTTTTTTTCATGGAGGCAGTTTCTGGAGGTGCTTGGAGCTTTCACAAAGCACAAAATATCATGAGACTTTTCAATTACATTGCAAGGGTTTGTTAAGTCTTAATCCTTTTTTCTGCCTGCATTAAGATGTGGTAACTTGGCATGAATTCTTCTTTCTCTCAGCTCTCAGAGGAGCTGCTCTGTGACACCCAGCTTCCCACAGCTCCTAAACTGAAGATGGTGTTTGGGCCAGCAAATCTGCATAGTCACAGATCTGCTTTTCATGCTGGAGCCTGCCTTAGAAAGGCAAAACAGAAGAGAGCACTGTCTGTTCACGAAAGGCATTGGTGTGAACTCAATATACGTGCGTGGAGTTCCCACAGCTCCATTTCCTTGGCATACGGCATCAGTAAAGATTTATTTCTATGATGGTGTGTCCTCAGGGTATGTGAGGACAGATCAGGAGGAGTTACAGAGTTATCTCACAGCAACAGGGCACAGCTGATATGATAAGTAGCCCCATCAAGGGGCAGCCGTTTCCTCTCTGCGTTAGGCTGCCTCACAATAAATGCCTGTGGCCTCTTCTGCTTCCTGAGGATTTCCAATTGGGAGGATCCTTGAAAATTTCCCTAATGCTGGGAAAGACAGTGGAGTGCTTTTTGTACCACATGGAAAGGGAGAAACATTAAAGCAAAGGGAACATTCAAGCCAGCTTTCCATTCCCTTGTGCTTCGCTGGGAAGGTTAGAGGTTGCAGAAGAATGGATTTGTCTCCATGTAGTGAAAACACATCTGTGTTTACTCTCCCAGTTCCACTACTGCTGCAGAACACACGTGTTTTCCCAGTGGCTTCCAAGCTCAGCATGTCCTGTGCCATCAGCACAAGGAGGTGCAAGGAGTGGGGGCGTGGGAGGGGCAAGTGCTTCACTATCAGGCATGGAACTAGCACATGCAGTGTCTTCTTCAACAGCAGCAAAAAGGTCACTCCTTGTAGACAAGTCTTACTTCCCATGATAGTGCAGCGTTGTGGAATGCTCATCCATATTGAATTAATTAGGAAACTGGGAGTTAATTTAGTTGCAGAAATTGAAAGGAGATTTTTTTAGTTAAACTCATATGTCCCTGTCTTGTTTTTATGTACCACTTAGTTCCTTACTAGTTCTCAAACTGAGTCCAAACAAATATTTGAAAGACTTAAGATGTTTGTTTTGATGCTTCTGAAAATAAAACAGCCAGATTTTGGAGGTCAGAGTCATGAGTGGACTGTGACATTGCTTGCAGGGTTGATTTGCTGCTGGCTTTGCCACTTCAAGAATACAGAAAGCAATGCTTAGGGAAAGCACTTGAAATGTGAGAGGCAAAATCTTGACCTTTCCTGCCACTTAAAGCAGCTCTGTTGGGTTGTTTGCTGTTCCCATTATTTGTATTTAGTAATTCCAGGGGTCTCAGATGATCATAGCTGTACTTCTCTGGTTTTGCTGCAAAACAGATTTGTTATTTGGAAGCTGAAAAATGTAAGAAAAGAAAGGAGAAAATGGAGAAAAAAGAGAAACAAACTTTTAACTTGAGTTGAGTGGGTAGGCAGAAGAAAGATTTATAGTTTTGACAGAGTTTCTACTGGAATGAATGTTTAGAGAGGGGGAAAAAAAGAAAAACTCAAAGCCATCCAGTCTCAAGTAGCTTTAACTTTGAAGCAAAATGATAAAACAGTTGTTTATAATTTAGATTTTTGTGAGATCTTAACCTCATGAGTTCTTCCTTCATGTGTGAAGATTTAGTACAGCAAAGGAGGTGAATCTCTAATGTATGAAAGCAATTGTGATTCATCTTACTTATTTCTGCTTCAAAGCCATTTTTTTCCTTAACAAAGAAGCATGCTTGCTTTTAAACTTAAGCTTAGAAAAGAGATAAAAAAGGACAAATGAAGACTTAACACTTTTTTTTTTTTAAGAGTTAGGAGGGTAAAACACAAAATAAACCAGAGCTCAGTCTTACAGTTAATGCTGGTACCAGAAGGTGTTACAATAACAGCTGTAAGAATATCCTGTACCTTGAGGACCTTATTAGACCCTCAACATTTCTGTACATCTTTCATTAATTTTTAGGAACTTGCTGCTGTTTCAGATGCAAATTATTTTCTCTTTATGAGGTAGATCTTCTCATTTGCTGTAGATCATTGGATCCTGGAATTAGCTCCCCTTAAGGAGATCCTCTTGCTTTTGATACTTTCATGTTTATCCCTGCTACCTGGCGGCCTACAGTATCAATGTACAGTGGTTTCTCATTTCTGCTAAAATGCGTCATTCGCTTTTATTTTGTGTTTCGGTTGAGACACCGGTGATAAGGGGTTTGTGATAAGGGGTTTGTCACAAAGACCAACCCAGATGAAGGCGTGTGCACCCCTGCCTACTGTGAGATGTTCCAGTTCAGCAGGCTGGCTACAGAGCATACCAAAGTTGGAAATCTGATAAATCATTTTGCTAATTTAGTCTAGAACTGTTCTTCATAGAAAATCTGTTGCCAGTTTGACTGGCAACAAAGCAGTCATTACCGGGTGGGCTCCTTTGACATCACTATTAGATTGCTACAGCAGGTGTCAATAAAATATTAACTGTTATCTTTGATAACAAAAATAACAGGGTTCAGGAATGGAAAGTTAAAAGTTTCATGGCTCTGTCAAAGCATGGTTCATATGAAACCCACTTGCCTGACTTAATGAGACTGGGTTTGATATTAATAGCAGCTTTTAAGAGTATTGAAGCATAGAAAGTTTGTATTCCACATCAGAAGAGAAGGTGGGTTTACTCTTGAGTTATAGTGGCAACTAGGAGATTCCTTGATTTGAATTGTTTCAAATTACAACCCCTGTTATTTTGTGTCCTGATCCTTAGCACTACCAAGAGTACAAATGGGTTGGGTCTTGGGGAGTCCTCTGTAGTCATCTAAAAGGTTTCCATGTGGCATTTGAATTAAAGGAAGTCTCTTTACTGGTAATAGAGCTTTTCCACATCAAAGCCAGGTACAGGAGCTAGACCACATGAGAAGTCCTCCTAGGAGGCTGCTTGTTTCATCTTCAGGAGGCTGCAGAGTCATCAGCTCATCTTCACAGGGCCTTTGTGGTCGGGAGGTATTTCAAAGCCAGCCTGGTTTATATGCCTGAGGTCACCCATATTCAAAATGTGGGCATTGAAATCAAAGATGGGGAGCAAGTTTGTTGTTTTCAGACATTGAGCAAAAGTCTGTGTTTGGTTCCTAAAATGGAACACCTGATTCTGTATTTACAGTCTCTGCTTTTAGAAGTGCTAGACTGAATGAATTATAAAAGGCTCTGTTAGCCTGTTGGAGCTCTATTTCTAAATCTCTAAGTCCAAAATCCAGGTTTTTCTCCAAATAGGGAAACAACTGTCTGTTGAAAATGCTTTCTCTTCAGGTCACCACCTGATCAGGATTTATTTTTTATGTGTTTTGTTGCTTGTCTGACTGACCTCTATTCTCTCAAGCCCAAGGCATTTGATTCCTGGCCTCATGCATTGCAGCATCCAGTTTGTCACTGGTGTTTTGGGTTATTTTGCATTTGATGTAATGCATCAGCTGGCCTGACTACTAGAGGGGGAATTCCAGTGGTGATTCTGTCGTCTGCACTGAGTTCTGGTTGGCACATAAAAATTATATGTCTTAATTCTTAATTATTATCACTGGAGCAAACATGCTTAGATTATTGTATAACAGAGAGAGTTTTTTCTTCTGTCAGGTGTCTGCTGGAGTAACGCCAGAAGGGGATCAGAATGGCCTCATGGGGAGAGTGGATGAAGGTGTGGATGAATTTTTCACTAAGAAAGTGACAAAAATGGATTCAAAGTAAGTTTAAAAAAATTTTTAGAAGTTATTTTTTTAAAAAGTCCATCTTGATAACTAAGCAAGCAGCACTTTCAAGCTGTATTTGACTCCTGTTCCCAATATCCAGGGTTGCAGTTGTCAAAGTCAGAAAATACCTTAGTAGTCAAGACATTGTGAATTCAATTACCTGCCCTTAAAAGTGGCTACTTTGAAATGAATTGCTTTACTATACCATATTGAGGGGATTAATGACTAGTGTATATTTTTATATTTCAGTTTACTTCATTTCACCCTTCAGTGAAGCTCATTAGAGCTGAAGGGGAGCTTTATATTGGTTGAGAGTCTCCCCAGTGCTCATTGTACACGTGGTATTTCTCTTTAGTGAGGAGTGCTGTTGGGTACAGCGTTTTCATAGATGACAGTAGATTTATGCTGGTTTTGAAATACGTTAAAGATGTGTTTCACCAGTTTGTAGTATTCCAGGTTTAAGCAAAACATTAATCTGAAAGATGTCTCCTTCTTTATATAAGGGATATATATATATATATATATATGAGCTTATGCAGTTGCTTTGGAGCTGGGTGTATATTTACAGAAGCATGCATGTAGAGGTTCTTGAATTTATACATGTTTGTGCACATGCACACACAGAGTATTTCCATAACTAAATGAGAAAACAGGGGTGATTTCCAGGCAACTTGGAATGACCCTTTCTGTGTTTTCCATTAAGGAAAAGAGTAAGTGTGACTGGTTGATAGCTGTGCCAGGAAAAGCAAATCTTCTAAAGTCACCATGAGTTATAGATATCTGTAGTGACATGTGAAGCCATGTGTGATATACTTTGTGGAGGCATGAAATTATGGTAGCTTTGAAAAATGTCCTAAGCAGGTCAAGATCAGGGTGCTCACAGGCTTCATTCTCCTGTGCTTTCTTTGGGTGCCTGCCAGCTGCTCATTTCAAATCTCCCTGTGAACTTGCACATCCCTGTTTGCCCATCCCTGGCCGTGCTCTTTGCTGAGGATCTTTATTTGGGGTGCCAGTGGCTCTCTTTCCAGTTGGGGTGCTTTTATGTGAATGTGCATGTGCTCAGCTTTGCCCTTAAGTGTGAATACTCTGCTCAGAAGATGCCTCTAGAAAACCTTAGTGGGAGGTGGGCTCTTTAGGGATTGGTTTTGGTTTTTTCTTCTTTTGGGTTCGGGGGCTTCCTTTTTTTTTTTTTAAGATGAACATCTGCACTGTAAAAGTGACCTCTGTACTCCTTACTGAGAGAAAGTGGCTGTGCCAGCTGCCAGCTAGTTCCTATTTCAAGCCCTTAAGGAACAAGATCTCCCAAAAGCTGTGTTAAACATGAGAAAGCAAGGGTGTGCCTAGATCAGTTCTTCTCCTTTTACTAATAGGCAGGTGCAAGCCACAGGAAGTGCATTCTGGAAACAGAGCAGAGTGAAATTGTATGTTGTGGTGGGTTGACCCTGTACCCACCATCACTGCTCTATCACTCCCCTCCTGCTGGATAGAGGAGAGAAAATATAATGAGAGGCTTTTGGGTTGAGATAAGGGCAGGGAGAGATGTCTTGCCAGTTAATGTCATGGACAAAACAGACTCAACTTGGAGGAAAATAAATTTAATATATTGCAAATCAAATCAGACTATGATAATGAGAAATAAACCATATCTTTAAAATATCTCTCTCGACCACTCTTTCTTTCCAGGGCTCAACTTCACTCCTGATTTTTCTCTACCCTCTCCTCCCCGGTGGCACAGGGGACAGGGAATGGTGGCTGAAATCAGTTCAGCACACATTCTCTGCTGCTCCTTCCTCTTCAGCAGGAGGACTCCTTACACAGAAGCCACTCCTGTGCACGCCCTGTTACCAAAACCTGGCCATGCAAACCCAGTATCTATGTGTGTAGACAGCTTGGTTAGAGCTGGCTGGTGTTAGAAACAGCTGGATGCCCAGTGCAGATGAAACAACTGCACAAAGCAGCACAAGAATCCTGAAGGATATGATCAATGCTAGTTGTCCTGTTTTTAATGTAGATTCACCAGGTAATGATTGGGCCTAGGGCAACATATGGATCGTATGAAAGATTAGCTTTGCCTGGAAGAAGTCATTTGATACTATTTTAAAAAGGGAGAAGGGGAGTGAAGAAAAGATTGAAATGTCTGTGTCTTTTTTAGGAGACCATCAACTAAAAGTTCAGACAGCAGCGAGCACAGTGAAGCAGGTGATGAGAAGAAGAAAAGAGACTCGAGGAAGAGTGGTTTCCTTAACTTAATCAAATCAAGAGGCTCCAAATCCGAACGCCCCCAGACTGTGTCGGTGGCTGAGGAGCCCTCCTCACCCAAGGTTGCTACAAAAAGCCCAGCTTTAGACACAAGCAAGAAGGAGGCAAAGCCTGCGGAGCAGAATGGTGGCGCAGAGCGATCCGAGGAATTAAAGACTCCAGACTCCCTGGAGGAGGTGCAGACAGATGATATGGCAAAAGCTGAGAGGGGTGACAGCAAGGGAAGCCCCCAGGGAGGCCGGAGGTACGGTGTGCAAGTGATGGGCAGTGGACTGCTCGCAGAAATGAAAGCCAAGCAGGAGAAGAGAGCTGCCTCTGCTCAAAAGGTGAAGGCAATTTGATTTCTATTGAGTTGTTAAAAAGAGAGCCAAACTGTGTGTCTTCAGGAGAGGTGGTTTGGGACTGCAAGGGTTGGTGGCTGGGGCTTGACACATCAGTCCTGGTTTCCAGCAGGCATTGTGGTGTTCCTGCAAGAGGACTGCTCTCTGCTGTGGTGGTTGAGCACAAACAGCCTGGCCAAGGCACAGGCTGCACGTGTGGTGCAGGAGTTGCACCCTTAATCCTGCACTTTTGCCCTCCTTGGGGAGGGAGTGACACCTGCCCTTGCACTTGGTGTCAGACCATCACAAACACAGAAGGGGACATGTAATTGTTTGCACATAATCACAGAATAACTTGGAGCCAGCTAGTAAGCCCAGCTCAATATCTCCATTCTATATGATGTGTGGCTTGTTCACAGTGCATACTGAAATTGCTTCAGAAAAGGTAAAACTAGGACAGGCTTCCTACTGTGTGCCCCTTGCACACAAATACCTCAGGTATGTGGCAAACTACAGTGGTGACTGGCTGTACTCTTCTCTTTCAGAAAATTATGTAGACAGATGGAGAGGTCTTCTGTGTCTTAAATTATATATTCCATGCAGAGAAGTAAATCTGGCTACCAGTCACTATTTACAATATTTGGCATATACTTTTCTTGTTGCACTTTTTGATTTTTATGTCCTTTTGTACCACACCTAATTATTTTTATGCTTTTGATTTATGTATTTTAAATACTAACAATGAAAGAAAATCACCTGTTAAAAAATTATTTCTAATTGTCTGTCCAGATTCTCTTTGCTCTCTGTAATTTTCTCTTCTGTGAAGTGCTGATCCTGGGCAGGAACTCTGCTTCATTCTGCAAATGTACAGAGTGGAAAATCCTTGTGTTCCTCCAAAGTATTCTGTGCTGGCCTATTTTGCCTGATGTCCATTTGCCATTGTTCTTCCCCATTATTATCCTCTGCTTCCTGCCAGCTGCCGTTGGCATATTTCACAAATACCAAAGAATCAGCCTTTTTGCACTTCTCTCCTCTTCTTCCATGTGCAGGGCACTCAGATGATCTCCATTTGCCGTCACTGTCCCCTGTCATTTAAAAGGTGTTACTTTACAACAAAGCTCATCTTGTGCTTTGTTGTGTTTTCCTTCCTTTGACACATATAGAGTTGTCTTGCTGTGGCCAAGCAAGGCACCCAAAGTCCATTTCTACGTTTTTTTCATAGCCTTACAGTTCTTGAGTCTTATCACAAGCAGATTTGAATTAATTCAGTTGTGTATGGATCATTAAAGGGATCCCCAGTGCAGAAATGATTTTTCTAAAGAATGACCAATTCCTTCCTTTCTCCTTGGTATTAAGTAATGCCCATGAATAGTCTCATTGACTTCTAAAGCACCAAGTTTTCAAATAAAGTGCCATATGATTTTAAATAAGAGTATTATTCCCTGCCTCTAATTTATAAAATACCAAGCTGTTCCAGATTATATGAATTTTTACAAGCACATAATTGTGTATGCTTCGTGGTCTTTGGGTTCTTAACATTTGTTATCTACAAGTCAAATCTGAGTCAAGTGAGTAAAATCTGGAAGGACATGACTGAGGTAGAATATTAGCATGTGTAATCTTTTTATAAGTGGGGAAAGTAAAAGTCCTCTTCAGCTGGTGAGCTTTCATAACATTAATTGGAAACTTTAATTCCATCCTTCAGAAGTAAAAGTTGTTGATGCCTATTCCAAGGTTTTGGAGTGGGTTTTTTTTACCACACTTAACCTATTTACTGACTGGAAAGGTCAGCCCTCTTATTTCAGGTTTAAATGACAAGAAAATAATGTTATCTATCTTATTTTTTGTACAGTCTTATATTTATGGAATGCAAAAGTACATACATATACAGTGACAATAAAACTGAACTGAAATAGGAATCTGTACACAGCAGAGTACTGAGTTATCTATCCCTAATGTTTCTCAGAGGACACAAATTTGAACTGCTGTTCAAAAGCATTTTTCACATACTTCCATCACAATATCAAATAATTTAGGTTTGCACTTTTATTCATGATACTCATGAAAGATGGGAATCATACAGTATCCTGACACCTGAGCTGCAGAAGACAGCATCCCACTGCTACATTGTTTAGGATGGTTATCATATCAAGTTCTGTAACATCTTCAAATTTATCAGAATTTCAATATGATAGAAAATTGTGTTTTCCTATAAGGTACAGATGGCTGCTTATAATCTAAGCTATTTTACATGAAAACAAAGCCAGAAGGAATTTACTATTTCATTCAAACCCTACCACAGTCTTGTTACAGATAAAAGTGATGAGCAGGTGCAGAGTAGATGGAAAGATGGTAAATGCATTTTTGTTTTCTTGTGCTTAGAATACAAGGAGGGAATTGGCACTAATGGTAGAGTCAAGTGTTTGGAGGTCAGTGTTGCCTCAGGGCACACATAAATAGATCTTTCAGCTCCATCTAGTGTTACACACTGGATTTTTAAATACCTGAGCAAGGCCCACGAGGAAACCATCGCTCATAGCCTGTTTATTCCCTCTCAGTGTCACCCAGCTCTGGAGTGTTTCCCAGCCTTGCACAAATTCCTATTAAAAATACAGCCCGGGCATTATTTATCTACATGATGAATTCACCTGCATTGATCTGACTTCTCTGGGTAAATTTTTGCTGCCAGTGTTTAGTGTTGTTTGGGGACCATAAGCTGTTTGTAATGTGTGTACAGTTGGTAGCCAAACATGCTCACATCCTAATTGCATTTTTAAGTACTACACTAATAGGTGCCAGCAGTGGCTTTTCTGCTTGTCGTGGTACATGGTCATGTTTCCCCAGCTGTCCCATAACTAGAGAGGGAGGAAGGAACTACAGTGAAATTAGTTTCATGCAGTCATGCTGCTCTCCTAAGTCATTTACTGTACTTAAGTGTTATGCATTCTTTCTTCAGTATTTGCATAAGAAAATTAGTTTCTCAGTGAAAGTGAGAATTCAAGAGAATTGACATTCCATGAAAAGATTTTTGCAAAAAATGGTAGTTTTTCCCAGGTACAGAAGAAAAATCCAGCAGAAGGAGAGTGGTATTCCCTTAAAAAATATATATAGCCAAGACACTCTTATAGAAAAACGTGTAGCCGTAGGAGGTGAACAGGTGAGAATTTAGGCAAAATATCAGTGTCAGTCAAGAAATGGGAACAAAAACTGAGTTTCTGCCCAGTGGCACAAAGCCCTAATGTTTCTGTCTTTGGAAGTGACTTTGTTTTGTCCGTATGGACACCGTAGCTAAATAATCTGGCCCTACAAGTCACAGCATTTCTAGAGTTCATCTGTCCAGAGGACTTCATTGTATCAGGGTAGTTTTACAGCACAGGAAGCTTAATGGTTATTTTAATAGCACCCTCCTTAATGCAGTGTGCCATTCTAAGTGTTCACCTGTTCTTAGAGGAGATGCTGGGAGATAGCATCACCCTGCCAGAACTTACACAGGTATAGCAAACACTCAGCATCTCCATTCTCTTTGTTGTATTGAAGAGAGGCTTTGTTTAAGGAGCTGTGAAATTATACGAGCAAAGTGGAGGTATCAGTAAATCTGTATGGCCAGCTACACTGTCCTCTGCATCACTCCCCAAAATCATCTTCTCTTGAAGTGCATGAGAAAGGCACACAGCCAGCACAGATATTTAGAGATCATTTCTTGATGCTTGTATTTGAAATACTGATTCCACTCTAAACACATCAGTTTTTCTGTAGTAGGCATGTACTTCTGCTACTTGTAGCCATTTTCTTCCTGTGTTTCCTGTTGTCCCATTTTAAACTATATGCTATACGTAGCAGTCTTCCAGGTCATAACCCCCAAAAGGCAGTGATCAAGTTTGTACAGTGTGGCACATGTTTGAGATTTCTAAATGCAATGAGAGGGACAGTCAGAGTTGGTGTTGGAGCAGTAGCAGTGGCCTAAACACATCAATGTTACTTATGCATGGGTATATAACCAAATGCAAAGCTCACCAGAACAAATCATTTGCTTTAAGCCATTTGCCACACTGACTGTCTTGAAATAGCAAATAAAGATCACGATTGAAGCTACCTGGCTGCAGAAGTCTATCCCTACTTTTATAGGTAAAAAAAAAAAAAAAAAAAACAAAAAAACCTCACTTCTGTCCCTAATCTTATCTTTCTAAGGCTTTCTCTCTTAGTCCTATCCTGCGCCTACTTCTCTGTGCTTTTTTTGAATCCTCTCATTTGTCCTTCTCACTATGCTTTGGTAGCAGGTAAGGCAGTAAAAGGAGGCTGGTTCTCTTACAAGTGCTGCATATCTAAACTTCTCCTGATAAATCCATGGGTTTCAACCTCACTTAGCTATAACATGACAAAAGCCTTGAGAGTTTGTGGGTTTTTTTGAGACCAAGATGTTAGGAAACCTATTATTTACAATAGAAGAAAGGCAAAATATCAGCACATAAACCAGAAGTCCCTTTTCTTTTGAGGTGCTGAGCACCCAGCAGTGCTGGTGATAAGTAGCTTTAAAAACTTTTCAGTAAATAAGGTCTGTAGGTTTTTAGAGGAATCCTATAAATATGAAAGCAATGCTACTTCTGTAGTTGCAGTTTTATCTAAAATAAGAAGTTATACTTCTGTGTAGAAGAGCATAAGATCAATTTAGTAGTCATATTCAAAATCTAGATCTTCAGAAAAAGGTTTAATTTCAAACAAGAAGTTTTTAGATGCAGAGCTATGCCAGGAGACCTGTTACATAGGAGGCAGTGTGTCATTGCAGCTCTGATAGGAATGTCGCAGTGTTAGGTGCAAATCAAGGTAGTTTCCTTCCCACTTACATCTCCAAACTCTGAAACAAAGAGAGAGAGTGCACCATTTCTTGTTGCTACTGATTTCTCTGCCTCGTGGCTTCCAAATTAGAGGGTTTTACTTAACAGGATCACTGAGTTGTATTAATTTCAGATATATTACTAATCTGAGAGTTTTACTCGCTCTTTCAGAAACTTGGGAATGACACAGCTCCCAGAGAGTCTTTTGACACTACAACAAGCTCAGAACGAATGGATGGAAGTGGTACAGGTACAGTATAAGTTTCCTGGTATAAACTTCCTAGAAAACACAACATGCCTGATGTCCAAAATCTCACTTCCCTCTTCAGATTGAATGTCTGCAATTGGTTAAGCAAAGTAGGAGTTTACACTATGTGAAGAGCATTAGAAACAAACTCACTTTTTGTGCTATGGAGGGCACTTCTCATGAAGTCAGCTCTGGGGCGGAGTTTATGGCTCACATTTTTACTCTTGTTGCACAGGAGGGGAAAGTACTTGGTGCAGGTGGCTGGGGCACCTTTGTGGCTGATACACCTTTGGAACGAGGCTGGCTTTTAATGGGATCAGCAAAGCTGAAGCTCAACCCAAGAGCCAGCAGAAATGCGTGTGCACAAAGAAGTGGAAATGCTCAATATATCTGAGGATGGAAATATGACCAGTTTTCAAGCTTTAGGTCTGCTCATACTAACTTGAGTGGTGCTGACTTTCAGCTGGCTGCAGTGCTGTTGGTCTGTCAGCAGTCCTGACTCATAGTCAATGGCATCTGTCTCTTCCCAGGATTTAACCAGTCTGATCGAAGCCAGGACTGTCTGCAAAGCTGTGGAGGCCCCTAGACACTGCTCATGTGCACAAAGCAGCTCTCCATTGTGTGTAAAATGGTGTTCAGCCTTGCAGTGCTTACAGCTCCAATTCCCTCTGCACCTCATCTTTCCGTGCCCTTGTCAAGCCACAGTCCTGGGCCCTGACATGGCACACTGCAGCCAGCCAAGGACAAGGCTGACAGACTGGTTTGCATGTATACTTTAGGGACTGGCTAGTAAAGGTTTCAAAAGGGATTCAGCTCTGGTGGTTTGTGTTTACTACATGAAAGGAGTGGTCTGAACTAGGAAATCCAGGTCTGATTTCTCAGCAGCAGTGGTATCCTGCAAGCCTGGCACACAAGATTGCAAAAACATCCAGAAAAAAGGCTGGGAAAACAGGCTGAAATCAAAATCCAAATGTGGCCATCTTGATTGAGCGCTTCAAATACCAATTTTGAAGTTTTATGTCTTTCTAAAGCTTTTAAAAAATAGTATTCAAAGCATAATATTCTATAAATCAGTGCTTTTAAAGCCTGCTTGTCTTTTGAGGAGGACCTTGTGTGTCCCCTGAAGACAGCATACTGAAGTCAGAGGAGCAAGGATAGTCTGCACTTTGGGCATTGGAGTAGAGTGGTGTGTGTGACTTCAACTTGTCTGGTCGTTTTTTCTGTATATGACACATTTCACCCCCACCACACTGCACTGTGCTTGCCCCTTCCTTTTGGCCTCCAGCTGTCAATTGTTTCCTTACCAGTCTTACTTGAGAGCTCCCCAAGGCTCCTTTTCATTGTTGCAGCTACAGTTAGTCTTTGGCTTGGGCTAATTTATTTTAAATTACTGTGCTCTAATAATGTTAGAAGGCCTGAGGTCAGGAAGAAAAGAAAGAAAGTTAATGGAAAATTGCTGAATATTGTTACAGGAGAACTAAGCTAGTGGTTCTGAAGAAGAATAAGTTTTGGGGGTTTTATTCCTTGCTTTGTGTGTGGATGTTGCCTGCTTCTTTTGTATGCACACACACACAGGTGCAGGTGGTGTCCCGCTGTTTCACTTGCTGCAAGGAGGTATTTCACATGTGCAGACACAAACTCTCCCTGTCACGCACTCACACTCATCTCTATGCACCATACAGCTGTCTGCTCTGCCAGAGTTTAACTCCAGCTGGGCTGGAAAACAGCTACATAGGCTGGAAAAACATACTGGAGATAAGCCAATCTGTAGCAGCAGACTGTATAAACACTCTCCCTCCCTTCCTCCCACTGCCATTAAAATGTCTCTGCCTCAGCACTTCAGTAGGCCTTCTGAATGGGAATAGCAGGTAGGTAGGTCAAGTCAGCCTCTGTGAGCACACACTTGGTTTTGCCAAGAATGAAGGCTACCTGTCTGCATTTCAGTTAGTCTGAAATTCTCTTCTGAGATTCAAGATGTGAAAACTGTTGAAAGCCCAGGCTAAGAAACAAGTTCCAAGATTATCATTGAAACTGCTAGATATAAGCTTTCGACCTCCTGAAGGCTGCAGAGTAGGAAAGTAGAGCAGACTTTTTGCTTGTTAGCAGCCTGGAGTCCAGCAGGCTTTCTACCAGCTTGCACAGCTAGATGGGACTGACTTACTGCTTGCAAGTCACTGTAAATTGATCTCTAAATACTTTGGTCTTTGGGATAAACATCATGTTGGTAAACTTACTAATGTGTGGAAACTGTAAGCCATGTACAGTGTTATTAGACAAATCAAAATACTGTACAAAGAATACTTTGATCTGGGCTGAGTTTCAAAATCTCTTCTAGAGCTTGCTAAAAGCAACAAATAAAAAGATGTAGCCTGCTGGTCACACACTTGGGATTTATTTTCTGGGCTAGGATTTCTCTGTTGATCTTGGAAACCCAACGTTTTGTCTGTAGAGACACAAAACAGTCAGGAGCGGCTTTTTCCACTGATCCATCATTGTTTTCTCAGCAGGTAGGCTGTGCCATCTGCTCCTAGAAATATGAAGGAGGAATAAGGTCCAGCTAGCCATCATCTCAAATATATTAAAAAGAGGGACATGCAATTGCTGTCTTGGGCAATTGAATCACAAATCTTAGCACATGTCAAAATTAGCAGGTTCAGAGGCTTTGCTTGCAGTGATTAGTGCATGTGTTAACTTGTGGTGGTGTTTTCCTCACCACTATAGCTGTGCATGGACCCTTCCGTGCTGCAGCAGACTTTATTTTATGTGTCTGTTTATTTCAGTGCCTAAACAACAGCAGACCCTTCCAGAGAGTCGGTTTGCATCGAATAAAGGCGACTCCATCTCTGCGTCATCAGAAAAAAATTCAAAAGCTGAACCAAAGGCAGAAGCTGGTGCAAAGGCAAGAAGTTCTTCCAATACACCAACCAGTCCAAAGCCCCCACTGCAGTCAACAAAGCCCAGCCTGGCAGGACGACCCACAGTGCCACAGAAACCACGCTCTGCCTCTCGTACTGGTGAGAAGCTCTTCTGGGCAGTTGTCATCCCCAGCTCTGGGTGCTGTTCGTGCAGGCTGTGGTGGAGACAGCCATTGCCACATCCTGAACAGAAATTAAAAGGAGAGGGACAGGTTCTTCATTGCCATGCTCTTGACTCACATCATTCTTTTCCACCTCCTTTTGCCCTAATTCAAATAAACTTATTAAAATGGTTTAATCTGTGATCCTCAAGAGTAAAGTGTGAGAAGCAGTAGTGGCAGAGCTGTTTTTGAGTTAGCTGCTATAACAGAAGAGGTGAGCACAGAAAACTACTTCAGCATCAAAGCCTATTGTAGTAGCACTGACAAAAATAAATATGTTTTCTCTAAAAACCTGGTTCTATATACGAAAGTCCTTGGGGTTTTGGGGCAGGCTGCTCTTAGCCCCTCAAGTAAGTGCCTGTTTCTTAATAACTTGTACAAACTAGCTGTCTCTTACTTTTTCCTTGTTTAGCCTTTGTTTATTTCCTTATTGCTTTTGACTGAAAATAATTGTAACTGGACTTCATAACCCTGCAAGACTGCCTTCTGCCCAGATATAATCCTAAGGTTTCCAATAGTGGGAAATGTTTCAGCACATCTCCCATGCATTTGTCTGTCTGCTGTTTAATAGGCCAGTGCCACAACCTCCTCTTCCCAAAGTACAGCCACTGCAATTGAGGAGAATTAAAAGCTAGTTACAGACTTGCCAAGTATCCACAGCAAATACAGCTCATTAACTGCCAGGGAGTGAAAAATATGAGCATGGCCATCTGTAAGAGCTTGCAGCCCTCTTGACTTTTCCCATAACCACTGTTGACCTTAGAATGATGTAATTTTCTGATAAGGATGAGGAATCAAAGGGATGTTACGGCCTCCTCCGTGCCCTTGATGTGAAACCTGAGCCTTCCTTAGTCTCTGCACTCCAGTAGGCAGAAGGTTGTTCACATACAAAATCACCTTCAGATTTTAGGTGGATTTACATTTATTTTATTGACCATTTTAGAAACGGTCATCAAAGTGAGGGATGTCAGGTAAGGTGCTCATGAAGATGAATGCAACAGGGAGGGCATGGATTATTTAGTGGTGCTCAGTGTGTAAAATAGGCAGTCAGGAAGACCTGAGCTGTCTGTTTCTGCCAGCTCCTATTCCTGCAGAGAGAGCATACTGTGGATTTAACACAAGGGAGTAATTAATTTTTACCCATAATAATCCAGCTCTTTGGTCGATAGTAAAAGCAGCACAGCTCTGTTGCAGTCTGACTTCTGTCCTAGTACTTGTAGTAACCCACTGCCTAAGGATGCCCAGGCAACATGATGAAGAAAACCAAGCAATCATCCTTTCTGTGTTCTTGCTCTCACTGTTGTTTCCAGCACTGTGGCCCCACAAATAGTAGCAAATTTTTTACTAAGTAATCTGGGTGCAAAGGAGCACAGCTCAGATGTCCACAAATTGTCAAAGACTGAAAGTCTGTATCTAGCTGTGTTTGCCAGTCACTGTGCTCCTCCTTGTGTTGATATTGAGCTTTCCTGAGCAAGTGGCCTCACAGGCATATCAAATGCATGGAGAAGGTCCAAGAATTATTGTATCTGTTCATACCAAATTGCATTTGGGAAGCTCATGACTTTGCTGTGCTGAGAGTGAAACAGTTGACTCTTTGTCGTCTCTCCTTAGCAGAGATAAGTTTTGATTAATTTCTAATATGCAACTGAATTAACTGTTTTTACAAATGCATAATACAGATGATACTCTGACTTGCTTTTGTTCTTCTGTCAATGCTAACCTGTCTTCGTAGGTCCTCTGTTATGTACACATGCCACTGTTTACTTCTTGAAAAGCAAACTTAAAAGCAGTTTAATAATCCACTGTGGCTGTACTTCTCTACTGTCCAAATGAGGCCTGTGGAGTGTAAGACTGAAAAGGTCTTCCTCCAAGGACTGTAAAATGGTAGTCAGCTTGCTTTACATAATCCATATGCAACCTTTTAGAGAAACTAGATATCCAGATGGTTTTAAACTATGGATTTAAGTTTAAGTTTCAGATTTTCTCACAGTCCAGAAGATAGAAGTATTTTTTTTCTTTTTAGCAACTCTTTATGGATGCCCTTGTGTTATGCTCTGGGAAGTTATTAATGGAAGCACAGAATTCTGTAATGCTTTTGATGGTTTTTTTTCCCCCTGGTTCACTTTTAGACCTTATCATTGTGAAACAGGACATCTAAATTGATGAGTTTATTATGTCTCAGAACAACAAAAATATAACTAGAACAAATATTTCCAGAAATCCAATTTTTTTTTCAGCTGTTCATACAAATTGCTACTTATATCTTGCAGGTAAATCACATGGTCACATTAGATTTCTATTTGTACTACAATAGCAGCACACATGAAAAATGCTGAAATTGAGAATTTCTATTTAACTGCTAAAAGTCTTTCACCTGGACTGAGGTCCATACAATTTGTTCTCACTTTGTAATGTAAATTCCTGAATCCTTCTTTTTCTGACAGAGGTTCTGTGGGTTTTTTTGTTTGTGTATTGTGTTGAGGTTTGGTCCATCATAAACAACTGTTTCTGTGAGCTTTAGTGTAGATACAATTTTTCTTTCTCACCCTTTTGTTTGTGGTACTCCACAGAGGATGCTCCAGAGTCTCCCTCCGGCCCCAGTTCCCCAAAAGTTGCCCTGCTTCCACCAGTGCTGAAGAAAGTTCCTTCTGATAAAGAAAAGGATGGTCAGAGCAGCCCCTCAGTCAGATCATTTTCTCAAGAAGGTAGGAGTATTTGTGTAACCTGCTGTCTTCTAGTGAAGTTTGATGTTTCAATATCTCCTAATTTGTTTTCTCCTGGAAGGGAAGAGGGTTATGCATTTGATGATGCAAAAAGCAAGGAAAATGTATCTGATCACCTATTCAGCATCTTGTCCACCTACCTTTGATCAAATCAAATAAACAGTTAATCCCTGGGTATTAATAATGTAACTGAACAATTAAGGGGTTCATGTGTACATTTATGGTTGGTTTGGTCTGAACATAGATGTTCAGACCAATAATTTGAAATTTCACGCAACAGTGTGAAATGCAGCTCTGTGATTCAGCATGTTTCCAGGGGAGCAGCCACAACTTTGTTCCTTGCAGCCAGCCCACTGCTCTCTTTGTTTTCCTTTCTGTTGGTCTGTGCACATGACTGAGTTTGCCTCCCCATCTTTGGGCAATGAGTCTCTGTGTGCCAGGGCAAGGCTTGGTACCTGCTATCTTTTATACACAGCAGTAGGCTGCTCTCTTCTCTTTGCTGATTTTCATGTGTGCGCTGAATTTCTACTTTTGCTGATGCATTTTCATGCCCTGAGTTGATTCTTAGAAGAGCTCAGGCTTCCTCTGATAGCATAGGGTGTGTGGAGAATTAGTCACAGGAATGTTGCTCACCATGGTGTTAGCTGGCACAAGTGATGATGTTTGAAGTCTGGGGGTGAGATGTCTTCCTTCCTGGGTCTCTCCTCAAGAAAGACATCTAAGGTGATTCCCATCACTTAAGCTGTGAAACAAAGGGGTGCCCTTTCACACTCTGACAGCAGATTTTCACAGCATAAAATGGGAAAAACTGAGTTGAGGTAGCTACATAATGCTGGGTTGTGAAGACTGAGAAGTTGTGCTGCCTACAGAGCCCACTGTCATCATTCAGATGATCCAGATTGCCAAAAGCAACAGAAGTCAGGCATTGTGCTTCCTTACTTCTTGCTCCTTTAAGCCTCTCCCGTCAAACACAGAATTTTCTATTTGGCTCTATATGCCACTGTACATATTTTATCAATAATAGTTTAGATTTGCCAGGTCCTTGAGGAGCTGCTGGGCTTTGTATGAAGTTGTTTGGGAAAGAGTAAATTCTGTTTTTTTCATTTTTATTCCTTTTCATGTTTTCTTTTTTATTCATTGCTGTCTTACTTCCTCATTTAGCCATTCCTCTGTCCTTGCTTTCTGCCTCTCTTCAGGCTAGCACGTTCAATTTATTTCTGCCTCTCTTCAGGCTAGCACGTTCAATTTATTTCTGGTAAATCACTGCAAATCTGTCCGAGTTAGTAAGAAAATTAAATCTCCTGTGAAATAAAGGTACAAATTAGATGATACTTGATTGTAAAATAGCTTTATGTTGATGATTTTAACTGTACTTCATGGAACAATCTGAAAACACACCTCTTTGCATGGTGAGGCTGTTACCAACACCTCAACATATCTGGATTACATTTAAACAAGCAACTGGCATACTGATTACTGCTCTCTGAATAGGTTGGATAAGTGAAAATTTTCATATTACCTTCTGTATGTGGGCCTGCAGAACAGCTTAGGAGTATAAACAAATCCTTTTCCTTGCTAGAGCAAACAGGAGATTGTCAAAAAAGAGACGCAGCTCTTGACTGTGCCAAGCCATCTGGCAGCGTGAGAACCACTCCGGGGCAGTATTCTACCAGTGCAGAAGAGGAAGCTAATGTGCTTGGGCAGAGGATGGCACAGCCAACTTCTGGTTAGAAGTTTTCATTTTTCATCAGGGTGGTGCTTGATAACTGGCACTAACAATTGTTAAGAAATGGTAATAGCAAAGAAACCACAGAAGGGTGTGGGTTTGTCATCTGTCATTATGAGAAAGGTAAAAATCTCATGGGGTTCTAATCATATTTCTGCCCTCATGGGATTTACATGGCATGAAAAAATTCACAGATAAAACATGTTTTGTGCATTTTTCCTTTGTGTCAACTTCAGTGACCAGTCCCATCTAGCACATGCAGCCCCTCTGCAGAAGAGCACTCACTACTGTCTGTGACTGCTCAGTGCAGCAGCACTGGCACGCTGCAGGTAGGCTGGCTGCTGCTTGCTGTGCTTGCACACCTGTCATTTCTAAGATCATGCACTTTAGTGTTTCAAAAAACAGTTCAGCTTGAATATTGTTAGTGCCAGTTTCAGTGCATCACTCACAAAACCATTTGAGAACTGGGTAAATCAGATTATTTATTCTTACTTTGATTTTCAGTTGCAAAAGCAAAGAAAAATACCACCTAAAGAACCCAAGCCCAGCACTGTTAGTTGAAGGAGCAGCTTTGACTCACAGTGAGCTCATTCAGTAGGCTATAAAAATGTTCATTTCTTTTATGTACTTTTAAAATATAAAAGCTCCTGTTCTCAAATGGTACATATTTATGTTTCTTTACTTCTTAAATGGTTAGTTTGAACAGTTGTTCAAAATTACTTTTTTTCTGAAGTATTTTAATTGTGTATTTGAACATCTTATGCAATTCCATTTACCCACAGTTTTTCTAAGACATCACATAACCTTTCCTCAGGCCAAAATTTATCCTTTTTGTATTATAGAATCAAACTTAGTCCATCCAAACTGGGAGTCTCCCCTCCCTATCAGAATCAAATTATTATATTTTAGTTCATTCTGAGATACCTCTCTGACAAAGTAAGTTTTGTAAGCTGGGATCCTGCCGTAGACTGCTGCAGGTCACCTGTGTTGTACGGTTTCATCGAGGCGAGGGTAAGCTCTTCTGACAGAAGCCTGCTTGCATTGTGTGGACTTAAATACCTGATACATCCTTCAGTCATTTATGAGGCAAACTACTTACCTATATTTATCAGACCATAAACTAAAATGGCTGCTGCAGGATGTGTTTTGGGTTTTGTTTGAAGTCAGTGAAGGCCAGATAAAGGCCAGGTATCTATTGGGAGGTACTGGTATCAAGGATGACTCAAAAAATTTCCAGGCACCTATTTCTTTGAAAAGCAGTGGTGTTTTGGAAGGTAGAAATGCCTGAATATTTTTGCAGGATAATCCTCTCCAATTCTGTGAAGTGGCTTTAAACACTTTTCTCAACATCCCTTCCTGTTTCCCAGCTCGTAATGCCAGGATAAGAATGCAGAGTGTGTGTAGCTGCTGGCCTTTATTTCCTCACATATTTTGGCTAGCACAAATGAGAAAACTGGTATTTAGGATTCAGGAGAACTATTTGGCTGCCTTGGGATCCCTCTCTGTAGTTCCCACATTCCCGGCAGTCCGTGACACAACCTGCCACACTTTGAAATGGCGGCAGAGATGGTCAGTGGCAGGCTGCTGCTGGGGCTGGAGCTGCATGCTGGGGACAGGGTAGGCTGTTCCCTGCAGGGGGGAGGCTACAGGTGCCTGGTACATGGGGAAGGAGAGGTGGTGCTGCATGGCCACAGCAGCTCCTGGTGCCTTGTCAAGAGAGGCATTCACAAAAGTGGTCAGGAACAAGGATCAGTGTGAACCAAAGCCGACCATCCCTACCCAAAATGGTGGAGCAAAGAAGGTCTTGTAAAGACAACATTTAATTTTGTGGGAGTGAAGTGAGGTGACTTGCAGCAAGATCACATTTAAGGGCCACTGTGTGTTTGAAGTTTCACTTCAAGTGCAAGTATGAGATTTGTAATGCTATCAGTCCTTGGGTAAAGTCACCCTGGTTGATGTGTATAACCATCTTGTTACCATGGCAGTTGTAGGCCAGTGGTTAGGTCAGGAATCTCAATAAGGTTTTACAACTTTCTTTTCCAATTTATTTTGAGGCTTATAGATTTGGAGAAAGCCCTGGCCTTATGGAGATTTCAGAGTGCTGGGTGAACAGAATGTGTACTATTGCATTTAAATCATGAGAAGTGAATATGGCCTCCTGCTTACCCCATTGCCAAGCAAAGCAAGGTGCAGAGCCATGGGTGTCCTTATCAAGGGACAGGGAGGACATTGGGACCTGGAAGTGTAGAGGAGCAGGGAGAAGAAGTTTGGGTAACTTGGATGCTGAGATGAACATCTGTCCTGTTTAAAGCTGCTGAATCAAAAAGGAGAACACAGATGTGTCCTGCTAGGGAGACAGGCCTGCCTGAGATGTGCTTCACTGGTCTGAGGGATGCCCAGCTGGCACATCCATCAGTCTGAGCTGTCAGGAGTGCACTGTATGAGATCCATCCCAGCTGGGAAAAAAATGCTGTTTTGGTTTGGAAGTGGTGTGATAAGAAGAAAATTTCCAGGCCATTTCTAACTGTAGTGTTTATCCATGTCACAGTGAAATACTGAGTGTCATGTTTCAAGTTTGCCTGCTTGCCAGCCAACCAACCAGTGGAATAAAGCTTGCTCAGACTCTCTCTTCTCACCTTTTTCTGGAGTGAAGAATTAATAGGCCTATGCTACTCCTCCTAGTGCAAATTAATTCAGTGGTATCAGGAGCAGCTCCCATGTGCATTAATGACTTTTTTAATTGTTTTTTTTATCTTCCTTTCTCTTCTACAATCATTAGTAAATCCTGTTTCTGTTTTATGCAGCTGCAAAAAGAAGCCCTGGGCAGCAGTCTCATGAGTTCCAGGAACTGAAGCAGAGGTCCTTAAGTAAAGACGGCCATCAGGGAAGCAAGTCCAGTGACTCTGGAGAAGAAGCAGATAAAGATTTTATTTTTATTTAGCAATCTGTACAAGTGCTTTGTAGCGCAAGAGCTTTTCATAACAATCAGGGTTCAGCAATCAACAGCCCTTTTAGTCAGCTGCTCTTTCATCACAGGTACATTTCCCTGCAGAAAACCTGATCTTCCAATCATGACTTACAGTACACCTGGCATTGATTCGGTCCTTAATTTCTGATGTGTACAGTGCAAGGCATTCCTTTCCATGCCTTTGCCTAAAGCCAGCTATACTTTCATGTATTCTACTTGAATTTCTCTGAAGCAGCTACAAGGAGTGCCCTGCATTAGGGCATTTAGAAAGCAAAGCAAATTAACTGGACACTGTCTTACACTAATACACTGTACAGCAGGTAATGTGTTGTACTGCTGAATGTAAATGTGTCAGATCTGCACGTGACTTACCTATAAATATATTCTTGCGGTATGCAATTGCACATTGTAATTATATTAAAAGAGCACACTAATAAAATAATTTGTATAGATTATATATATTAAATGCTTGGGTATGGTTTTTACATTCTCCCATAGGGAGCTTCTTTCTTCCTGTTCTCCTACTGTACATAAAGCTCCAACGCTTACATTTGTGTACTGTCAGAAAGCACAACAGAGAAGAATTTGGATTATGTATAACCATGGTATGCTTCCACATTCGTATATTAATGTATATAGTTGATTGGAATGAGAGCAATTGAAATTTTATTAATATTGGTGTTTTCTGGAGGCCTTCCTTGGTTCTGTCTGCATATTAGCTTCATTTCAATGTGTAATTCTATGAGAAACATAGTTCAACATCTGTAAAAACATGTCAGCTTTTGAGGGAGGGGATGCAAATTTCACGGTGACCCACTTACATTGCAGGTTGAAGGGATTTTATTCATATGTATATTTGTAACAATAAAAAATGATTTTACAACTGAAATACTAGTCTTCATTTTTACAGAACTGTTTGTGGTCTGATGGTCTCTGATCTTCGAATGCTGGCATTGGGTCACATAGGCAAAGTGTGCAGTTAAGACAAAACCTGTTTAATTTTTCTTCTCCTAGTAAAGTGCCTGTTCCAGCTGAAAGGGACTCATGCACATCATAAAAATACTGCAGGAAGATCACTTCACTATTCTCCTCAATTGGAATCTTCAGAAAAATAACCTTTCTTTGAGCCAGAAACACCTATTATTTAAATTCTCACCTTTGGTCCAAAAGAACAAAACAAAACAGGTTTAGTAACTCTGTCCCATGAGCAATTTCTCTAGACCTTTTGTGCCTTCTTGACGAGACAAAAGTGCTCAGATACCTGCCTGTCTGATGACCTTCAATTTCATCCCTGTGCACATGCAAAACAAATCTTCCAAAAGATAAAAGAAACAATTACAAAGACTCTGCCAAGAAGATATGATCAAATGAAATGCAATTAAAAAAAAACATTAAAAAAGCACAATATTGGAACATTTAGTGACTGCAAGAAAATGCTCTAGGAGGAAATCAGGTGCAGTGCAAAGGACCAAAAGAGGCCAAAACTAACCTCGCAGATGTTGTAAAAGCAAGGGAAAAAATCAAGGAGGAGGACACAAGTTGAAGTGGAACATATGAGGGACATGGCATGGCATGCCATCAAGTGCTGGGACATTGCACTAAAGCTTACCCAATTGATCCCCATTGAAATCACAAGATTTCGTTTCCCTTTCCAAAAGGGATATGAAAACTTGCGAATCTCAAAAGAAAGACTTACAAACACTCAGGAAAAAAAGATTACTGAAATGAAATGCAATTGAAAAAAAACCCCAAAAAATGTGAAAATCGTGAGATTTGGTGAAGGGAAGGGAAACAAAATCTTGTGATTTCAATGGGGATCACTTGGGCAAGATTTGGTGCATGTCGCAGCACTTGATGGCATGCCATGTCTTTGGGTGGCTTTGACTTTGGGGAAGATTTTTTTGTTTGTTTGTTTTTTTTAAGAATCCGTGCCATGTCCCTCACATCTTCCCCTCCAAGCTGTGTCTTCCTCCTTGACTTTTTCCCCTGCTTTGGCAACATCTGTGAGCTTAGTTTTGCCTGTTTTGGTCCTTTGCACTGCAGCTCATTTCCTCATAGACCATTTTTTGAAGACACTAAAACTCCTGATTTTCTGGTGTTTTGATTTTTTTTTTCAATTGCATTTAATTTGATCTTATCTCCTTTCCAGAGTGTTTGTAAGCCTTTCTATTTGGGTTTGCAAGATTTGCAAAATTTAATTTCCTTTCGGGAAGGGAAAAGGAATCTTGCAATTTCAATGGGGATCACTAGAGGAATCTTTGGTGCATGTGTCTGATGTTGGTGGCATGCCATGGCTTTGACTTTGGGAAAGATTTTTATTTTTTTTTTAAGCATCCATGCCATGTCCCTCATATCTTCCCCTCATAGTTGTGTCCTCCTCCTTGACTTTTCTCCTGCTTTTGCAACATCTGTGAGCTTAGTTTTGGCCTCTTTTGGTCCTTTGCACTGCACCTGATTTCCTCCCAGAGCATTTTCTTGTAGTCACAAAATCTCCCGAGTTTTGGGTTTTTTTGGATTTTCTTAAATTGCATTTCATTTGACCATGTCTCCTTTCCTGAGTGTTTGTAAGTCTTTCTTTTGAGATGTACAAGATTTCAACGGGGATAAACTGGGCAAGCTTGTTGCATGTCCCTGGTCTCGAAGGCATACCATGCCTTTCGGTGCCTTTCAGGACCAAAAGAGGCCAAAACAAGCTCACAGATGTTGCAAAATCAGGGGAAAAATTCAAGGAGGAGGATGCAACTTGGAGTGGAAGATATGAGGGACATGGCATGGATACTTAAAAAAAAAATATCTTTGCCAAAGTGAAAGCCATCAAAAGGCATAGCTTGCCATCAAGTGCTTGGACATGGACCAAAGCTTGCCAAAATTGATCCCTGCTGAAGTCCAAAACAGAAAAGAAGGGCTTGGGAACACTCTGCAATGGAGATACCAACAAAGGAATTAAAAGTGAAGGAAAAAAAATTTGGGAAATTTAGTGGCTACAAGAAAATGCTCTGGGAGGAAATTAGGAGCAGTGCAAAGGACCAAAACAGATGTTGCAAAAGCAGGGGAAAAAATAAAGGAGGAAGACAGAACTTGGAGGGGAACATCTGAGGGACATGGCAAGAATACTTTAAAAAAAGAAATCTTTGCCAAAGTGAATGCCATGAAAAGGCATGGCATGCCATCAAGTGCAGGGACATGCACCAAAGCTTTCCCAATTGATCCTCATTGAAATCACAAGATTTCTTTTCCTTTCTGTGTTGGGAAACTTGCCACTTTTGCTTTATTAAGGTCTTCTAAGTCAAAACAAAACATCTTAGAAGCTCTTGGTAGGGGTTTCATTTTAAAAGTAGGCTACAAAGTGGTTGTAAAGCGGTCTTCAAGGCTGGAGGTTCCTTCCAGGGTTTTGCTCTGGCTTCAAATTATGTATTTATCTAAAATTAGTAAGAAAGTGGTTTTGTATTCACATATCTTTTGATTTTTTTTTGCCATCAGTATGAACAAATCATAAATTGCAAAGGAAAAGTTCAAATACCTGTACTTTAAATGAGAATTTTTAATAAACAAACTCCAGTTTTTATTCTTATGGGTCATAGAAAATACAAAATTCTGAGAATTGTAAATATGGAAGGTGGTTTGCTTTTGTGAGTTGAAGAAAATTACACCAAGGATTGTGGTATTAAGACAAAAATTAAAAATAGTCTATAACTTCCAGAGCAGTTAGTTGCCAAGGATTTCTTGCTTGTGCTTGATGTTCTTCTCATCAGTTATCTGATAGCGTTCTGCTCGTGCTGTGAAAAACCACAGCAGTAGTGTGTGCTCATCACCCAAGTATCAGTAAACCCACAATGCTGAACCACACAAATGCTGTAGACAAAGCATGTATTTGTGCTGTTAAGGAGAAGAAAAGCTTTAGTGCTGAAACATTTGTTTGCTGGATTATAAGGATTTCATTAGACATCAGTGTTTTCCATATTAGTTATGGAAAGCCTTTCGTCTTTATTCTAGCCATCAGTGTGTTGTGGGCAGGCTGACTGGTAGAGAAACATCTATAAAGGAGTGCTAGTGAGAGCTCTTGAAGACCTGGGGTTTGGCTTTTTGTGTGTGTGGCTTTGGGGTGGGGAGGAATGAAGGTTTTCATTTTTTTACTTTCTTTCTGCCTGGCACATCCAGCACTGTCAGCCTGACTGAAAAGAATTCATGCTGCATCCAGAGCACCCCTCTTGTACCTCTTCTGCATTTCAGAAAGAATGACTTTTACTTTCAGTGTCTTGAGCCCATAGAGACCATGGGCAAGTGCCAGTGTGTTTCAGGAAAGGAACAACCACTGTCCCTTAGTGCCAAGCCAAGCCAGGAGGTTTCGGGGGATCCTTGCAGAGCAGGGAAGGTGCTGCCTTTCCATGAGATGTGGGCCTTCCAAGCAGGTGCGTAGCTGAGAGAACCCTCATTTCTCATTTCCTCCCTGCTGCTTGAGCTGTTCTGAGGGTAGTCCCCTGTGATCCCTGCCTATCCTGGCCCATGTGCTTCTCTGGGAGGGTGAGGGGCAGAGCCCAGAAGCTACATTCAGCTGCTTTAGTGGGCTGTCAGTGGCAAGGATTCTTGGTGTGCCTGGGAGACTGAACAGAGAGCAGGCAGAGGTATTACTGAAGGAAAGGGTTGCTAACTTATTCTCCCAGGGATCCATAATCTTTGAGTATCACCAATGCTCTGTGTTCCTTCCTGTCACACACTGGTGCTGTGCTAGCAGCTTGTTGGCGGTGGTGGGAGCAGTTTGGTATGGCAGAAGAGGTGGCCTGCCTCCCAGGCATGCTGCTGGCATTCATTCCCCTTGCAGCTGAAGGCATCTCCACAGTGCTGTGCTGCACAGTCTGGTCACACAGGAAGGGCTCAGACGCTCCAGCTGGGGTTATGTGTGACACCATGGCTTGGTCCCTGGGCCATGAATGCTGTCAGACAAGAGAGCAGTTGCCTTTACCATATTTAGGGGTAACAGCAAAGGGGAGGCAACATCTGAGGTGACAGCAAGGCCCTCTGCTTTGCCCCACGTATATAAGCACATGAACATTCTGTGTGAGCAAACAAGAGGGAAGGACCAGCAGCCCTGGTCATCCAGTTAGAAATGCTGCCCTGGAAGGGGTCTTACCATGAGCATCTCAGTTCAGAATTGCTCCTAACTGATCCACCTTTACAAAATGGGGGCAAAAAGCTCTTCTGGATGGAGCAGCTCTGCTCTTTTCTGCTCTAAAATCTGGTTTTCAGGTTTTGCTGGCAAGGAATTTCACCCCTGATGTACAAAGTGGGAGCACCTCCCTCTCTGAGAGGCACTGAAGAAGGGCTGTGGCTGGGTGCCAGTGTGAACTCAGATAGCTCTGTACCACAGCTGCAGGACCTACTTCCCACTCCCTGCTAAAGGAGGTTAAAATCTGACTGATACATTTTGAGCTTTTAAAGTATTCCCTGATGTGCAGTAACAACAGTAAATAGCTGCTTCCTAAAATGGGAATTCTAATAATCCTAAATCTTCCCCCTCTGCCAGAGCCAGCCATCCAGGCTGAGACAAATTGGGAATTAATGTAGCCCATTAGTCACAAATCTGTGTAACCCACCACACTTAGCTCAGAGCTCCCTCCAGCACAAATTCTCGCCACCATTGATTATTAATTGATTAATGTGGAGATTATTTCTCTCTCTTATTGCAAACAAAAGAGAATAATTTTTGGGAAAATAGCAGAAGGCTCTGCTCCTGTTAGAAACTCATGAGAGCTGTGCTGCTTTCCTCATGCCCAGGGATGCTAATACTGGGTGGGTTGTGCCTGAATCCCACGTCTGGAGATTATCCTCTCCTTGTGCTGAAGCTTGGGGAAGGTTTCAGGTAGAAACACTGTCTTTTGCTTCTCCTGGAGCCATGAGCCAGAGGAGTAACAAACAGCACAGATTGAGTAACAGATTATCATTTAATGCTCATCTCCTGTTGATCAGGCCTGGAAAGCAGAGCAGTCTTTCCCCATCCTAAGAAAATGCAATTGAAAGTTGCAATTTTCAATTTGTTTGAAAGCAAATTTTCAAATTGTTGAAAATTGCGACATAAACACAAGGTGCCAACCTTTCCTTCTAATGTATGAGCTCCTCATCCCAGAAGTAAGGGATCATAGGAAGATCTGCCACGCACCTTCACAGCTTTCCTACTCATCTCTGTGCTCATCCTCCTGCAGTTCCTCATGCCTCCTCCCAACAGGGGACTCTTGCCAGCACCATAGCAAGTGCCTTTGGAGCCACTGAGCTGCCCTCCATTAGTGTCCAGCATTTCCAAAGCCTCCTGACCACAGGCAGGGCAGGGCTTCACAGCAGCAGGGGGAAACAGAGAGGGGTGTGCCCATTTTTGGTTGAGAGCAATGAACTTCACTAAACAGACAGTGCTCCTGGAGTTCCTCAGGCCATGATGGCGCCTTGTTTCAGCAGGCATTGGCAGTGACTGGCATCTTAAACTGCTGCTCTTATCATTGCATGTGGAAGTTGTTTTTTTTTTTTTTTTTTTTCCTTCCTGAAACTGAGATTTCTCCAGCTCTGGAGGGCAGTCTTCCAGAGCTGTGCAGAGTTTGTGTATTCAGAGACCTGGGGAACAGGCATTGGAATGGGTGAAGAAATGCAGAAGTGAGGCTTCAGGGTGATCTGCAGGGCAGGGAAACAAATCAAGTAGTGATTTGTTGGCTAATGGCAAGTCATTAGAAAGCAGCCTAGTGGGGGGACTGCATCCAAGTGCCCCTTGGGATTGTGAGATGCCCTGGAGGTTCCAGAGTCACGAGGTGACGACAGAAATCCCAGCTGATGGAGAAAGGCTGGTGCAGGGCAATGGCTGAGCTCCTGATAAAGCTCCTTTTTCCTCTGAGTCCAGGATAAAGCTGCCAGTTCTCAATAAGCAGCCAGGGACCAGGTTGTTCACAGGATGAGGTGCTTGCTTGAGCAGGAGCCAGAACCAGAATGCCAGCTCACCCCCACCCTGGGCCCTCTCACCTGTGCTTGCTCCTGCAGCATCAGGGAGATCCTCAGGGGCTGCGAGTGTCCTGTGGTAAAAATTCCCTCCATGCCAAGTACCAAAGAGGAATCACTGTGAGAGCAACAATGCTCATCACCAAGAAGCTGAAGAGTGAAAATACACCTGAAGAGCTGTATTTTTGAGTAGAGGGAAAGCAGTCTGTGGGTCTCTGCACAGAAGATTGTCATTATGAGGGATCTGTAATTACAGAACTTAATTTATTGTACTGTATCCCACAGCAAACTGAGAAGCTCCTGCAGATAGAGTCTCTTCCTAATTAGAAAGATGCTCTGCCTTTGACACCCCTACATCAGCTGTCCAAGGGATTTATTACATGCAGGTTCCAAGTGCCCGTGTTTGGGAAGTCTGCCTGGAAAAGCAGATATGCTGCCACTGTTCCTCCCAGCCATGAGTTGAGTTTTTTGCTCTGATGCCTCTGTGCTGATGCTGCTCTGGCTGTTCATGATGAGTTCTGCCAGCTGACCCCATATCCAATTCTTCAGAGCCTGTTTTTTCTGCTTTTCCAGTAAGTTGACCTGAGAATAAAAAAGCTGCATGGGAGAAAGAGTATTTAATTAGATTGATACCAGCCAGGGAAGGCAGGAGAGGGGCTGCTAGCTTGGCAAATCCAATTTGGTTTCACTGAATGGAGGAGTCAAGTTAACTCTGTGATCTCTGTTTAGCATCATTCCAGGAATGCCTCCTTCCCTTCCCATTTGCTTAGGTGAGTAGGACCTAACAGAGGCGAGAGTGTTGTGGAGGCTGTACAGCCCAGGCTTTATTTGGACAACATTAAATTCCAGCCAAAGACTAAAATAATGAAAGTCATGAGCTGTAACTGAGACTGCAGTCCCTGGGTAACAATGAGCAGTATGTAGCTGGGGGAAACATCAGCTTTTCTTTTGGGAAATCTCAGATCTCTTCTGATGTCCTGACCCCTCATTTCAGTGGAATCTTTGTGGGAAGAGGTTGTCTGCTTCTTTATAACACACAAGGGATCCCATTGCTGGTCCAAAATGAAGAAGACAGCAGAGGACGGAAGCCTCAACTTGGAAGGCTGGCTGGGAAGGCTGGAGAAACTCAGCTTTGATGGGAATCTGTGGATGGAAATATCTGTGGGATGGTAATCTTTGTGTCACGCCACATCCATCAGTACCTGACCTAAACTGTCATTGCCCTTCTTTGCACCCTGAACCCACACACTCTGCACCACGTGAGCCAGAAAGATGGACCCAGGGTCTAGCCCAGCACAGGAATGTGGGATTTGAGGGGCAGAGGGAGGGAGCAGGATGGAAGGAGGGGCAAGAGAAAGGCATCTTTTTGGAAGGTGAGGGTCTACTGCTAATAAGCAACTTGTACTCCTCTGAGGATGGGTTGGAAAGAAGAGTCTATTTCTTTTCTGCAGCAGACAGCATCATCTCTGACTTGATTTCCAAGAAGCTGTATGAACAGTAGGGGGTTTCACTGACTGTATTATTTCCATTTCAATTTCCTTTCAGTTTGCCTCTCATTGCTCCTGCAGCATTTTCCTTTGCTGGGATGCTCACAGACCCCTTGCTGGGCAGGAATGCATCATCCCCACCCTTGGCAGCCCGAGCAGTGCACAGCAGCTCAGCCAGCACACCCACCTCCCACACCCAGAACCCTGATACAAACCAGGGTCTGGGGAAAACGGGGCACACTGAGGATCCGTGGCTTTCTGCAGGGACCCAAACCACCTGTGAAACACCTGCCCAGTGAAGGATGAAATGCTGATGGCTGATGTTGGCTTCCTCAGTGTCTCCAGTCAGTGCAAAGCTGAGGGAAGCTGAAGCTGTTTGATGAGGAAAATGATTTCCATTTAACTGTGCATGTATTTGATTTTTTTTTTTCCTGTAAAGGTGAGGAGCAAAGTCCTACCACAAATCCAAATATTTGGTTTGGTTTTTTGTTCCCTAGTCTGTTCATGAAAACCCAAATGTTTCATTTCACATCAATACTTTGAGTCTGGCCCAAAGAATGAGGCATTTGTCAGCTGCCCCTCATTTTTGTTTCCAGATCAACAATCTGCACTTTTATCCATGTTTTCCAATGTACAGTTTGTTGAAGCCTTTTTGCAAAGCTGGGGGTTTGGCCACAGGCTCCTTATTTTGCTCTTTACTTGGCAATAGTTGCCATTTATTATTTATTATCAATATCAGCTTAATAAAACAGCGTTGCTGGTGTCCTCAGCCGGAGGGTTCCTTGACCCACAGCAGGACCAGGCAATGGTTGTGCAAATGCTTCCAGCCTCAAGGGTCCTACTGAAGCACATTCATTTTTTTTAAAGTTTTTCAAAACACGGGTTTGAGCTCTTCAGCCTTGAACTTCACTGCACAACGCAAAGCTGAAGCCAAAGTCCTTATTTAAAAGTGTTCATTACTTTTTAAAATACTGCCTACCTCTAACTCTTATTTATTCCTCTGAGGAAATAAGCCAAGGCAGAGTGGTTGCTGAGTTTGGTACGTGAGCTGCACACACAGCAGCTATCTTCAGTGTGTTGCTTTAATACTAATGCCACTAGGTCCACAGTTCAATATTCTCCTCAAATTTACAGTGTTCCACAGAAAGTCCAGCTGGATGAGTAAAAATTGTTCTGAGCTGTTTTTTGTTTAGTTTGTTTTTCTTCTCATTCAGGCTTAGCTGATTCACCTAAAGCAATTGGAGAAGCTGAACACATTTTAGGCATGCAGCAAGCTAGCCACATTCTCTCTGCAGGCTGGGATTTTAGCTGGTTCCAGTCACTTTGAGTTAAATTTTGCAATTCCACTCCTAAGAACCCTAAATCCATTGTGTGTAGTACTTGAGGTGGGGCAGAGCAGCTAAGCTGTGCATCTATGGGGAGGCCCCTGTATCTATAGGGTATTTCAGTAGAGGATTTTGTGGGGAGAACAAAGGCTTAGCCGGTGCAGTCAGAAGAGGAATCCATCATCTCTGCTCCTTTTTCCCCCTTTGCAGATATGGTATGAAATCAAAATCCCTCTCTGCCAGCACTGAGAGTGCCTGGGGTGACAAGAATACTCAGATGGATGGACACTTATCATCTACATCCTCATGCACAGGTAACAATGAGCTCTTGTGAAAGTCCTTTAAGCTTGAAGGTCTTTTTTTCTCTCCAAACTGGACCTGGTTTCACTGGAATTGTGTGAGATGCTGGATAAATACAGGTAATTAAAATAAGGTGTTACTTCTTGCCTGCTCCTCTTCCTGTGAGAGCATGGGGAGAACCAGGTGTGAGAAGCTCTTCTCAGTGTCCTGAGCTTTGCATCTAATCCCCTAAAATCTTGCTGTCTCCATCCCTGCCAAATGGCAGGGTGCTTTCACTTGCAAAATATTTCAAAACATGGGTAGTGTTTCCTCAAGTGAGTTTTATTAAAGATATTATTAGTAAGAAACCAGTTGGCGTGATCATAATACCAGGGGACTTTGCTGGTTATCAGGCATGCTGGTGGTTTCCAAAGCCAAGTTGCAAACCATGTTAGAAACTGATGAACATCTCTTTCCTAAAAACCTGAATCAGTATGCTCCCTGTCTGGGGTAGATGGGCTTGGGTCCTGGGAAGAGAGATGGCCCCAAAAAGTGACCTTCATGCCATGGAGCAGTGCCAGGTGCCTTCGTCCCACGCCAGAGATCAGGCAGCTACCATGGGGCACACGAGGCCACCACTGCCAGGCAGCCATGGTGGGAAACACTGGGAAGAAGAGTCTGAAGGACACGTTCCATGAGGGAGCCCTCAACCTAAGGCGAGGCCTGACTTTTGGCAATGAGGCAAGGACAGATGACAAAGAAACCTGTGGTGCGACTCTGCTCTAGCCTGCAAGGGACTTGGGCAGGTGTTCCCTAAAAATTTAGACTTTTCCATGTCATTACCTAATGAGTTCCTCTCCCATGCTGGGATTCCCCACCTGAGCATGGTCAAGGAGTCCTTGTGGCCTTGCTGTTGCGTTAAGATCTTAACGATACTTTTTCTGAGGTCCAAAGGTGATCCCAGGCTGCTGTCCAGGGAATCCCTGTACTGAGATGCTTCCATGCTGCTGTTTAAACACATCAGCTATACAGCATCTCCTTTTTCTTTGCACTCTGGAAAAGCTGGACATTGCTGTGTGATCTCTGTTGTGATCTCTCTGAATGAATTTCCTGAGTAAAACACAACTCAGTTCCTCAGGGGTTTTTTCACCCCCCAGATCAAATATGAACCTTCTCAGGGCAAACATTAAATACTTTTAAAAAACCTTTTCTGCTGCTTCTGAGAGCATCTCTAAAGTAATCATTATGTGAATAAAATTGAAATATGTATATAATGATTCAAAGGCAACCTAGAAGTAACTATAAGGGTATCAAAGGAGATAATAATGATTCTAGGAGCACACATGGAGACCAGCTCAATCCCAGGTGCCTAAAATCACTGCAGGTGAATACACAGGTGACATTTAAATCAAATCTACTCCTAGGCTGGGCCATCATTAATATAATGCTCTACCAGTACAGAGACCTTAAACCTCATGGTTTCTCCGTGGGGTTTATTGTAGGAGGAAGATGATGCAGGTTTCTGTTTGTCTTTGTCCTCTGGCTTCTCATTCTGGTGAGGGATACCCACCCGATGGCTGTGAGGAATGAGAAGGTGAGAGAACTCTGCCTGCTGCTTTCACAAACCAAGGAGAGTTACCAGCCTCAGAGAATTCCCCTTTCTCCCCTTAAACTCCACTAGTTCTCTGAAGCCTCACATTTCCCTCCAGCACTTATGCCTTCGTTCGGGGGAGGTTTGAAACTTTAAAGGCCGTTTGCAAGCGGCGCACGGCTCTTCCGAAGCGGGGGCTGCGGGGTCAGGCCGCTCCAGCCCACCTCGACGGCCGAGCTCCATCCCGCCACAACCCACAGAGAGGGATCCGGGCGGGCGGAGGTTCGTAGGACGAGCCCCGGGAAGGGGGAGATTCCCCCCGGCGACCCCCGTGGGGCCGCCCCCGGGGCGGGGCCGCCGCCCTGAAAGCCGGGCCCGGCGGCGGGGCCGGGGCAGAGGCTGCGCCGCCGAGTGAGGGTGAGGGCGGGGGCCAGGCCAGCAGCAGCACCATGGAGAGCGGCGCCGACGGGCGCCTGGACGCCGCCGCCTTCCTCGGGGCCTGGCGGCGCTTCGACGCCGACGGCAAGTGGGGACAGGCGTGGGGGGAGCCGGCTGAGGGGTGCGGGGTGCCGGGCCCGCTGGGTGCCGTGCAGGGAGGAGCGCGACCGCCGGGCTGGGTGCGGTGTGGGTGCCTGGGATGCTGCACATGGGGCCAACGTGTCCGAGCTTTACATCCACGAGGTCCTGCAGGTGTTTTCGGGCACTCCCTCTTCCTCCTCACCATGACTATCATAGCTGTCATTTCCACCCCAAAAGTTTTGCTTTTCCATCACTTCCTCGTTTAATCTGCTGCTCTCTCTTTTTGTCCCAGTTTGGGACTTTTTTTGTTTCTGAAAAGTTTTCCGTAAGAAAAACTCCAAAGGGAGCGCGGCAGCTGTGCCCAGCCTCACACAGAAGCGACCAGATGAAATTGAATAGATGTGGGGCTCCCCTGAGTGGGCAGGCAGGACGCCCGGCTGAGATCCTGACCCTGAATCCTTGAGCTGCCTGCATGCAGCCCATGACAGGGACCCTGGAACTCAGGCAGTACCATTAATATATTTGCTCTTTGTTTAGACAATGGCTACATAGAAGGGAAGGAGCTTGACGATTTTTTTCATCATCTCCTGGAGAAACTGGGACCAGAAGTAAGTAACTGTGCCGCATTCATTGCCCATCAGGTGCAAGCAGAAAAGTTATGCTGAGAGATGGTTTATGTTTGCTGTTCCCTGATTGCCAACTTCCTTAGCAGCCCCAAGGTAAAGAGCTTTTCTCTTGGACACGGGGTGGCATTTAAGCAGCAAGTGTACAACAAGTGCAGTCAGCTGAGCAGTTTGATCAGTTGTTTCCAGCCCAACAGATGCTGGTCAGGGGGAGATTGCAGGTGGCACCAGCTGAAGGGGCTGGTTGGCAGCGTGGAGAGAAAGTAATTTACTGTTGCTGAATAGAACCAAGTGAAAAAGCATGGGCACACAGCCTGGCTAGCTGAACAGGAGGGCAATGTTCATGGTTTATTTGTTCAAGCCTGTGCTGATTAGTTTTGTTCATATAATAGGTTTCTTTCCCAGGTCAATTTTTAACAAATATACTGTTGTTCATTTTAAATGGCACTTAGGAAGAAGGCTTAGGTCTATATTGCTGCAAATGTCTAAAAGCCAAATGAGAATCATTTCTGTTGCTTGTAAGACCCAGACCTGTCTCTACAGCGTTTCTGGGCTTCTCCTCTGGTTTCCTTTCCTGGTTTTGGCAGCATTTCCCCTCTCTCATTGTCTGCATCTCTGTACAAACAGAAGTTGCACTACAATTTACAGGGGCTGCTTTGCTCAGCTCCAGGTCATATCTTGCCTATGAGTGGCATCAATGAAGGAGAAATCCTGCCACTCAGGCCAGCACTCAGAATTTTACAAAGGACATAGCAATATTTTCACTACACAGAATCTGCCCAGATAGGGAAAGGAGGAAACGTCTTCCAAATGGAAGGGGGGGGTGTGCCAAAAACCAGAGATGAAACAATTCCTTTAAGCAAAATTAATTAACGAAGACAGAAAAGGTAGCTGATAAAAGGTATAAATTCATGAGTATCAAGTGTAAAATCAAAATTGTACTTGCAAGCCAATTAGTACTCTTAGATCTTTAGGGCTGCAATTAAAAAAATAAAAGCTGTGAGTAATTTTTTCAAGCATATTTTTATTTAATTTGCAAGTAAATTTGGATTGAAATATTGTCAGTTTCTACAGAAAAGTCTTTCAGAGCAAGGATGGTTAGATGAAGAGATAGACATGTAAAAAGGCTTCAAACGAATCAAAAAAGATTCAGCAACAAGAATATTTAGGGACACACAAAAGCTGATTTAAAGAGAAATCAGAAAGTTTGTGATTGTTTACCCAGGAACAAAAGATTAAATTGGAAGCTGCTAGTCTTGGGGTACTGAAACAGCAGCAAAAAACATGCTCAAACAAACTCTATGACAGCAAACATGAGATGTTGAAGGAGATGCTTAAAATGAAGCTGCAGAGCTAAGTGCTGCGGTGGGACCTCCAAGTGGGGCTCTCTGGAGTGAGCTGATGGTGATAAAATCCAGGGATAATCAGAGATCTCATTCTGAAGGGAGCTTCCTAAGGATTTGATTCAAGAGAAGCTCCAAGCCCTGCTGTAGCCCATAGCTGCCCTTGTGCATCCCTCACATGAGGTCCTGGGACAGCTGAGTAGCAAACCCCATGTGTTACAGCAGTTTTTGTGGTCTTACTGATACAAATGTGAACTCCATTACATTGTCATTTAGCAGCATGCAGAACTTGCAAAATGAGGGTGTTCTAGCAATGAACTTCCTGCTTTAAGAAATCAATAATAGTTTTATTGCTTGTTAGAAGTCTCTGCTTGGATGACTCCAGCTTAACTCAGCACCCTGATCCAGTTTGCATCTCCTTTACTTCTGCTAGCTAAGTTTTGCCATTAAAAGAGATAGTTTAACACAAATAGAATGAAGAAAGGACCAACTCCCTCTCCTCCTATTAAATAGAAGAAACAGGCAAATTCTGAAGGACCATGCTCACTAACTTTCAGAGTGCTCAGACAGGCTCTCAAGTGCTTTTGGTTTTTTTCCTCTAGTCTTTTTGCCTATTTTTGGCAGTGTTTCCACTCTGGTAATATTAGTGATAAAATTACATGGCAGGTTGCAGGCAGAGCAGGCTGGTTTTGTGGCAGAAAATCTAAGCGGAACTTTGTCCTGGGAGGCAGAGAGCAGTCCTCTGTGCATGGGGGTCACTTGAGCACCAAGTTAAACAAAGGTCTTAACTACCTTTGTACAATGAGTTTGTCTTAGAACATTGAGCCATTTTTCTCTTTTTCACATGATTTATATTGAACAGGCTTGTATTATGGCAGGAGGGGTAAAGGGTCCCCTCTGCATTGGTTTTACCATCCTACAGAAAGTGTCCTCGGTGATAAAAGCAGTGAGCTGGGACTGATCATCCCTCTGCTCTACCACTCATCTTGACCTTTACTCCTTTGGGTTCTTAATGTCTTAGTTTCCTTGCACAGTAAAAGGGGGAGGCAGCAATACACTGGCACAACTTAGAGATGTGTCACAAGGATTAATTAGTGGCTATGTCTGAAGTGCTACCCAAGTGATAAATGTTATCAGCACTAGAAGTTGTCTCTGCTTGAATAGAGAATGGCTTCATAATTATATTTTCTCAGCCTGCATTCTCCAAGCTGCTATTTTTCTTAATGACCACTGTGGTCCTTCAGCTCTGTTTTTCTTCCCAGTTACTCTGCAGCATCCCCAGCTGACACTAAATGCCAGGGGATGGGAGCAGCTGGGAAAACAATGCAGAAAAAAAAAAAAAAAGCTGAGAGACACAGCTCTTCCTGACAACTCTGAGAGAGGAAAGAAACTTGAAATAGCATCCAGTGATGGAGGCCAATTTCTTGTCTTTTATTGAACCATCAACAATTGTGGGGGGAAAGGAAAAACTTTGCAACAAAGGTGGACTTGTAGTAAACCAACCAAATTCTAGATGCTGCTTCCTGTCCCTTCTCCAGCAGTGGGTAGTTGCTGGAGGCATTTGGACAATGCACTTAACAACACACTTTAACTTTTGTACAGCCCCAAAGTGGTCAGACAATTGGACTAGATGTTTGCTGTAGGTCCCTTCCAACTGCAATATTCTATTCCATTCCAAGTCCTAAGAAAATCCCGTCATTTTCCAGGAGTGTGCAATTCATCCTCGTGCTAGCATTCCGTCTTCTAGCTGCTGATATCACCCACCTGTTTCTCTTATCACTGCTGTGACTTCTCTCTAACCATTTAAGCCTCCAGTTTCCAAGCTGCTACTGCATGGCTGCCGTGAGCTGCCTGAGCTCTCTTCTGCTCTTTCATAAACCTCTTTCTTCTACATTATGGCAACTCTAATATCCACATATTTTCTAAAAGTTTTTATACTGAGGTGAAAGCTCAGTGGAAAGGACAGTTTCTTTCGGTGTCAAATAAGTAATTTTATTAGAACAGGAACTATAGCTTCTGCATTTCTGTCTTATATTCCTGTACATCTTTCTTTCTGTATCAAGAAGATTTTCCTTGCTTGCTCTTTTCTGTGGTTTTAATGAAGCTCTATGTATATTCTCATAATAATTAGAGAAGAGTTTTATAGAGGAATGGCTATAAATTTTGGGGTTGGATTACTGAAAGTTTCCATAAAACCAATGATGTCTGGGCGGATATGGAGAGAAATGCACATTGCCATCGGGCTTTCTTGGAAATGTTTTTCACTTTGCCTAAATTATACTCAAATTAGATAGAAAACTTTCAGATAAAGGATGGTTGCCTGCACCTAACTGTAAGTGTGTAGAAGACCACAACAATTGTTGAAGTATAGATTTGATCAGACTAGACAGGTATTAGTCTTGTTCAAATCCCTCCTGTCTGAAAACCACATGGATAGTTATGACTGCAAGGAACTGACGATAATCCTCTGGAGCTCACACTTTGCAGTTATTAAGGATTTGTCTTTACTTTTTACTCTCAAAAACTAGAAGCCCCCTCCAGCTACTCTTGCACTTCATCCTTGCCTTGCACACTGCATTGTCTGTCTAAATAATGTGTATAATTTAGCATGACCAGGAATGCAACAGCTAGTCAACAAAGTTTAATGGCCAAAATATCAGTCAGCCTCAAAGCCATCCAAGGCAGACCTCCCCTGTGCTTTACCACCCCAAGAGACCTAAGGTCAATGGTGATCAGCAGGTGAACAGCAAGAAGATCACTAGCAGAAAGCAATAAGCTTGCATCCACGTTCAGAATATTTCAGAATTCTAACCCCCAGGCAATCCTTGCTCTTTAAATATTAGGACAGAAATCTTTCCTGTCAGGATGGAGAGGCCCTGGAACAGGTTGCCCAAAGAAGCTGTGGATGCCCCACCCCTGGAAGTGTTCATGTTGGATGGACCAGCTTTGAGCAAGCTGGTCCAGGGGAAGGTATTGGAAATGGATGATCTTTGAGGTTCCTTTCAATCCAAACCATTCTATCATTCTGATTATTGCCAAATGGAGTTCCTTCTTTAGGTGTGGCTTCCATCAGCCTTGATTACCCTGGCCAGCTCCTAATCCTGTTCCTCCACATTAAGGCATGGAAGTGCCTCGAGGTATTTCTTAATGCTAACTCAACATACTCATGGTAAAAATGACACAATATGTTTTCATCACCCAAATGCACATCAAACAACTTTCAGCCCAGCAGAGAGGAGAGAACAGAACCTGTCCAAAACCTAACCACAAAACCATGATGGCACAGGGAAAATGCAGCCAGTAGCCTTTGTTGGATGCTGGTGTCTACTATGGGAAAAAAGCTTTCCCACATTTGTGCTGATGAGAGTTAGAAAAGAAACCAAAAACACAATGTGGGATGACAGGGTAAGTGCTCACCTATTGTCACAGGCAGGAGTACAGTAAATCCTAACCAAAGTACAGGGCCAAATTCTCAAGTGATAGCACTGAAGTTAAGGGAGAAAGATTGGCCCGAAGGAGAAATTGGCCATGGAGGTGTAGGGTGAAAATCCACAATTATGCAGGCAATCCAACCTACAACTACATGGGGGTAACAAAGTCATTCATGGAATTAGTTTTTACAATGAAGAAAAAATTGAAAGGTTCTTCTTCTAAAGCCAAAGTGTACATTACTGATGTCTCTCATCTGGTCCTTGCTGGCCTCATATCTGTACTGTGTAGCTTTTGGCGCAACAATAGTTGTTGATTTTCTTTTCCAGCTCTCCTTGGCAGACACAATTTATTTTCATAGATCTTGTAGGAACTCTCTATCTGTGGGACCCTTGGCCTTTCTATCATATTTGGCTGAAACACTAGAAGACACGTGTTTGAGCCAGCATTTTCAGAAAATTCTCCATTTTTTTTTCTAGAAACAGGGTATAATAGTGACTTAAATGTAGTTTCATCTTTTTTATACCCTAATCAATATAGCAGCTTGCTTCTAAAATCATGTCAAGAAGAAAAAATAAATCAGTTTATTACAGGATTTTCTTGGCCAGCAGGAATTAAATGAGACATCCCATTTCATCGAGTAGGAAAGGCTCTGCAGTGCTCCATACATCCACTTTTTGCCCCCCAAACCAAGTGACTCATAACTGTGTTTTCATCAAGGCAAAATTCTGCCAAGCACATGAATCCCTTAAGGAACAAAAATTTAATTAGTCAGCATGAGGCAAAGAGTGCAACAATATAAAAGGAATTGATTAACAAAGAAGACAGATTACAGCCAGGTTTCTGAACAATCATAACCAGTCATGACAAAGAAATAAAATGCTGCAGAAATTTAAAAAAAGAGTGATCATGCCCTTTCTGTGATTACAAACACTATTAAAAACCAGATTACCTTTGTGATGCTACAAATACTTCTAAAGGGTTTTCACAAAAGGCAAGACAGAGACTGGACGTGGAAAGGAGAAAGCAGAAAATTAATTTCTTATGGTAACTTGAAGCACAGAAGCTTTTCTCTGTTAAACTCTGTGGAAGAACATCTGTAGTAAGAAATTTACTTGTTAACCCTGAAAAATATGTGAACAAAGTCATGGCAATATTTTAAACTGTGTTCTTCTATGAGAATAAAAATTATCTGGCCTTCTCATGGTACGTAGTAAAGATTTCTTTCCTGGCTGCAGTGAGAGCATGCAGCAGCCCTTGGAAACCACACATCATCCAAAAACTCAGGGAGGTGCATGCACCAGGGAAACAAGGAATTACGAGAAAGGCTTCTCTGTACAGAGTGACTGGAAAGGATGCAACAGCATTCACTTAAACTCTCACAAAAAGAAAAGCTTTGCAAACCTTTGGTTAAGGATCTGTTGCTTGAGGCAGACAACATAATTAAGACAGCATTCTCTGATAAAGATATGCTCAGCTACAGACTTTTACTTGCTGCAAAGCCATTTCTTCCTGTTCCATCTTATGAGACAAGAGGCACATGTTTGCATGCTGCTCTTTGTTACATCATGAATTAACACAGCAGGCAGCCCCACACAGCCACTCACTCACTCACTCACTCACTCACTCACTCACTCACTCACTCCCCAGTGAAATGGGAGAGGGAATCAGAAAAGTAAAGTGGGAAAACTCATGAGTTGAGTTAAAGATATTTTAATAGGTAAAGCAAAACCCAAGAGCACAAGCCAGGGCAAAATGAAGAATTCATTCACCAATTCCCATGGGCAGGCAGCTGTACAACCGTGTCTGGGAAAGCCAAGTTCCATCATGCTGACTTCAGAAGACAGACACCACACTCCAAACATCTTTTTTTCTCCTTCTTCCCCCAGCTTTATATGCTGAGCACCACACCATATGGTGTGGTATATCTTTTGGGTCAGTTGGGGTCAGCTGCCCTGGCTCTGTCCCCTTCCAAAGGGAAGCCTCAGCCTCCTTGCTGGTGGGGTGAGTTGAGTCTTCAGATCATGTCCTTGCTTGGACAAAGGGAACAGATCAGGTACAATATAGAGTTTTTCCAGCCTTTTAAATGTTTTTGGAGTAGAAAGGAAAATAGAGCAAGCTACTTGTTTGCACCACCATTAGGTCAGTCTTGAAAACTTGATCTCCCAACCTTAGTTTCTGTTTGGAATATCTTATTTCATCTGTTGGGGTTTCTTCAGTCTTCTGGGATTTTTTTTGGTAAAGAGAACGGTCTCCTTTGAAACCTAGTGGTCATAACACAAGGTGAATTGTTCTTAGTGTAAAAATTTTTAATATTGGAATAATTTTGTCTTGAATGTGCATCTTGGGAAAGCCAGTTTGTACTTCATTGTTTTATCCTTTGTGAGTAAAGGCTGGGTTTTGGTAGAACTATTACCAGTTTTGTTTCATAGTGGAATATTTATGAAGATATAAAGATTGTCCAGATTGAAAAACCACTGTAGTATAACCCCTTGGACTAAAAGCTTTTGGAGCTGTGTAAATATTTTAAATAATCCGGGCATTTACTTGATGTATCATATAGTTTAAATTAGAATATAAAAAGAAGGAGGCTGTCCTATTTTTATGCAGGTAACAGTGTCCCTGCCACAGACAGCTCAGTGAAGTGGTGGTTTGTGGGATCTCAGCACCTCAGGATGGAGGTGCAGAGAGGCCGAGACCACCCCTGGGGGGCTCGGGAATCCTGGAATGTTGCCAGAAGTGTCTGGTGGCAAAATTTTGATCCTACACAGGAGATGAGACCTGTATGAGGACTGGGAGGAATTCACTGGGTGAATGGTGAAGGGATAAGTTAGTTAAAGCGTAAAACACAGGGTTTAGGATTTTGGTACAGGGGTGTCTAAAGAAGTAGGATGGAGGAATTGGGGCGTGTCCTGTCCTTCTTCTTCTTCTTCTTGGCCTCCATCTTCTGTGGTGGTGGTGGCACTTGGGGATTGGTCATTACTAGAAGTGCACCGGCTAGTAAGGGTAGAAGGTATTGGAGAGAAATGATAAATATTGTACACGTAACTTAGGGTATAAAGATAAGTGACCGCCCGGGGGCTTCGGGAGTGTGCCCATGGCTGACTTGCTGTGCAGACCTCTGTCGGGCTAAAAGAAAATCTTTTAGATAAACAATTAATAAACACCAAGACCGAGACAAGATCAGAAGTCTCTCCTCGTCCTTTGAAGCGTCGGCTCTCCAAGGCCATCCCTGGGCCTTTCCAGGCCACCAGAACAGCAACACAGAAAACCTTACAGTGGTTGATAGCTGATACGAAGTTAAGCAATAAGCATTTTAAGCAATGACTAGTTTTGAAATGCACAGTACACGTTTCATATATCAGCTGTGATTCCAAAATATGATTATCATTTTGGAAATAACTCTTTCTACTGGGCTCGAGGGAGGATCATTTCAGAGTACTTTGCAAGCCTATTGAATTTTGCAACTCATAGGTTTGCCTAACTCCTGGGGGGTGTCTCAGAGTGTCAAGGGGCTGTCACAAGGCAATTTAAATAGCATGGGGCTGAGTTACAATGCCAAGGGGAAAGAAAACCTGTGTGTGTTCAGTGATGAGCTGTGCCCTCAACATCCAGGCCCACAGGACTTTCTGGACACCACCATGGGAAAGGAGGATCCTGCAGGCATGCCCTGGGGCCTACTCAGCCACTCCTCCTGGGGCCTGGCACCTTGGGTGCATCCCGGTGGGATCACTGCTTGGTGTTCCATCCCCAGACTGGGAGCTGCCACCCTTGGTGTTACACAGCAAGAATGCACCCCAAGGGCTGCACTGTGTGGAGCTGTGCACTGGGTAAATTTGGGAAAGTCAGTCATGGCTTTGTGTCGCAGTGATAAAAAAGGGAGTGTACAACATAATGGAGCTTCAATAGCAGCTGGAAAGAATTAGAAACTGTGTTAGAAGACCCAGGAAGGAATAGCTGTAGTCCCATATCCACTTGGTTGTAGAGATGATAAAAACTTTGAAGGACTTATATTCAAGGATTGGGAAGAAGGTAATTTATTGTCTTGTAAACGTTTCTACAAAGGTATGCCGCAATCCAGTGTGGGTTATCCTTCTCCCTTCCTTTCCCTTCCCTTCCAGAGAGGGCCAACTCCTACACAATTGGGAGAGAAGCCAGGACCTGCTCAATGTGCGTGGTGAGGGTAACATGGGACCTAATTTCTTGGGAAAGATTAACTAGGTGATCTTCCCAGCCCAGCCACTAAGCTCATATGACTGGAAAACTTTTCATGTTGTGAGGAAATTGTATTGTGTGTAGTCCAGTCAGAGTGGGTACCCTCGTGGTTTCTGCTAAAGAAACAATGCCTGATGAACCTAAACATTGTATTTCACCTGTCACAGCAATGCCTGTCAAAACACATAACCTGGCAAGTCTGGAGAACTCCTCACTATGCATAAATCGATTATGGGGTTGAGCAGATACAAAGAGAATGTCAATTGCTTGAAATTCTGTGCTATTAACTCAGAAACACTGACAGGGCTTGGTGCCAGGGCTTAAATCAACTGACAGGCAATAATAAGCAACAATCTAGCTCCACTGACACCTTTCAAGGCTGATGATCTAATGAACTGCAGAGATGTCATTCAAGGATGAGGATATCTTCCTGAAAAGCACAAGCTAAAAACAAGCAGGATGGAAACTGCTGAAACACACACTTGAGCAAAACCAAAGCCCAGTGGTATAATGGGAACAGTTGGGTAAAGAAGCAGGGGTCACTGAAATATTTTGGGGTTTCCAAACACTGATCTTCCAACTGAAAGCTTAGTAGCTGCAAGGATACACATAGGACTTATTTCCAAAAATTCATCCACAATGGTGTGTCTGTGGGTTTTTAAAGGCATAACCCCCAACTGTAAGAGTGCACTTATCCTGGTGATTATTTGTGAGTAAGGAGAGATTTCTCCCAGAAGGATCTTCTGATGCCCTCAGAAATTTTCATGCACTTATTGTTTTCCCCATGGCAGAGCACCATCACAGAAGAAGAAGTTCAGAGGATGAAGGAGCAGTTCATGTCTGTCTATGATGTCACCACAGATGGACGCTTGCAAATCCAGGAGGTATCTCTGCCAAACCCCAGACCAGTATTTCTTTTTTAGAAGGATGGAAAATTAGAACAGATTTTTTATAGGGTCTGTAGGAATAGGAAAAGGGGTAATGGTTTTAAACTGAAAGCGGGTAGATTAAAAGTAGATTAAGAAAGACTTTTTTTAAATAAGGGTGGTGAAGGACTGGAAGGGGTTGCCCAGGGAGCTGGTTGATGCCCCATCCTTGGAAACATCAAAGGTCGGGTTGGATGGAGCTCTGAACAACCTGATCTAGTTGAAGATGTGCCTGCCATTGCAGGGAAGTTGGATTGGATGACCTTTAAAGGTCCCTTCCAACCATTCTGTGATTAAGACCTGTAGCAGACTTGGGAGATCTGGAAGATAGAGCCTGGGTGCAGAGGAGGTGACTCACAGAGTATTACATTGGCCAGATCCTTTGGTCTGGAGTTTATTTCCATGCCAAACCTGTATTTCACATTGTATTTTCAGTAGCTACCCAAGTTTTTGGCTTTCCTTACTTTCATGGTGTGGGTTTGCTTTTTGTTGTGGGGATTTTTTAAATGTTTTTCATCCAGCTTGCAAATATGATGTTGCCGGATGATGAGAATTTCCTACTGCTTTTCCGACGGGAAACTCCCTTGGACAACAGCGTGGAATTCATGCGGGTCTGTATCTCCACACTGCCTCCTCCCCTTTGCACACCACCAGCTTCTTCAGCATCAACTCTTCTGTCCCCTGTAAAACACATCTTAGGAAATAGATGGGTATTGTGGAAGCAAAGCACGTTCTGACCTGTTCAGATAGAGAAGGTTTTACATTATTTACACCAGCAAAACAGAGGGGTGGTATCTAGGACTGGACCAAGGTGCCCAGAGAACTCATTACATTTCACAAACACTCTCAAGCCACCTATCAATCATGCCACTACAGACAAAATGTCCCTGCCCATCAGTTCATCCCTTCAGCTCCTCACCTGCAATGCAGTATAGACCAAGACAGCAGAACAGGTACATTTTAAGCACCATTTTATTCCGAAACATTAGGCTGTTAGGGCATGGAGAGGAAACCTCCATAAGTTGGGTCAACAAGCCCATAGAACTTTGCCCAGTCTTCCTCTGATCTCTGCCCCCTAAGTATGCCAACGGGGAATTTCAGTTGTTCCAAGATCTCATGTAGTTACTTTTATTTCACATACAAGCTGGGGGCTTCTGCAGATCAATGGCCTGTTGTATATGGTCTTGACTCAGGGCAATAAAAGAAGCTGCATATACAAATTAGGTAAGAAATGCAAAACAGTTTCTTAGAATTGTCTTCCTTCTATAGACAATATGTCTGCATTAAACATGTGATAGCATTATGTAGCATGTACAGCATCCAAGTGTGAGTAAGAGCTATTGTGTGAAAAGTTTATTTTATTTCATTTAAAATTAATTAAATGTTGGCTAATGCAACAACTTGCTCAATATGGAAGTTCTGCTTTGAATCTTTACAATTTTTCACAGAGCAGATGAGTAACTGCAATATTTATGTGCTCACATCAATCTATCCCCATTCAGATCTGGCGCAGTTACGATGCTGACAGCAGTGGATTTATTTCAGCTGGTGAACTCAAAGTAAGTTATTCTAACAAATCTCTTTGGGCTTGACTTATAGCTCACTGATGTCAATGGGAGCTTTTCCATCAGCTTTACCAATTTGCTGTCTTTTTGTGTGAGTGACAAATGGCATTTCTGGGTTGTTCAGAGTGAGTTTGAGGACTTGTGCCTTCTGGCATGATCTCAGGGGCCCTGATGGAGGAGGGATGGTTTGCTGTTGCCCTCCATGTCCTGCTTCCCCCTAGCCTTGTTCCATGACCCCAGTTGTCTTGGTGACCTGAGGCATCCAGTGAGCCCCACAAGGCTTTGCACATGTGCATCTCCCAGCTAAACAGAGCCAAAGCCATTGTGTTTTATTAAGGGAATTTCTTCTCAATCTCTTCCTGAACCTGCAGGTTTTCTGAACACTGATTTCTCATTAAAGCTCAGGCTATTGAGGCAAGAGCCTGTTCAGAAACCATAACTCAAACACTTTGAGCCAGCAATCACAAAAGTTCATCACTGGGCTGCACATCATGTGCTGAAGTCTTAGTATGTGGCTTCAGCCTGTGTCCCTGCAAAGATGTAAGAGGAGGCTTGAGTGTTTTACTGAATGGTAAATATTTTGATTTGACATCAATTAGCAAGTATTGCAGGAGTTATGTTGTCTTTTGCTTATTTTATGAGTCTATTAGGACTCACTCCAGTATACCTGTTCGGGGGAAGGTTAGTTACTTTCTAATTTATTCAAAAAACCACCATGTTTCAGCTAAAACAAGTTGAACTTTGTCAAACTGAAGACACTAGTACTAACCAGGAATGTGAAACTAAATTTATGTAATCCTGCTGAATTTAAATTTAATCTCCTACTGTTATTTCTTGAATTTCCACTACAGAGTAAAATTTCTCTTTTTTCTTACTACAGGATTTCCTGCGAGATCTCTTTCTGCAGCATAACAAGATGGTTGCTGAGGTGAAGCTGGAAGAATATACTGATACTATGGTATGAAAATATAGAATTAATGTCGTTTAGATCTGAGTACAGCCTAAAATCTCCTTTAGGGTCAATGTCTACAGGACCATAAAAGCCCGGCAAGGTGCTTAAAAGGTGTGTCAGAGATCCCTGGGGGGAGTTAGCACACTGCTGCTAACAGTTTTTGCACTGGACATCAGCTGTGAATGCGTTTCAAATAATTTTGCTGAGAGTCAAACTATTTCCTATGAGTAAAGAGCTCCTCTTTACACCAAAGCAGGCTGAGCTCTAAACCCCTTTAAATACAGGTGAGGTGCATCCTTCTTCAGGATATGTTCATCCTCAGGCAGATCTCCAGCTCATTCACTTCCTCCTTCCCTCTCTTCCTCCTAGCAAATCCTCTAACTCCCAGGACATGCAGGTATTTGGCTTTTCTGCTCTCAAAGCCCAGCAAGCCTTGCTGGCTCCCTGCTGCTTCCCTGAAAGACTGAGAGGTTGAAAGTTTCAATTCTCCACCTGATTTATCACAATACAGCTTTTATACTGCAATCAACAACATAGTATTTGGTGTGGGTTTAGCGACAGCCGCCTCGATTTCAGAGCAACTTATTTTATCTAAACATCTAAAAACAAGAAAGGAAAAAAAATCTCATTTCTCGATGTCATTCTCAAGGGTATAATTTGAATTCCACTGGCAGACATGGTTTTCAGATGGGACTGCATTGTTTCTTGGCACAAAATCTGTGTTTGTACCTAAAAACCAGTTTGGTATGCAAGCAAACAAGAAGCTGCCCCCATATTTTGCAATACCATGTTATGTATGTGTGATGTGTGTGTGCCCAGAAATGTGACCCTTTAGAGCAATGTGAGAAACTGTGCTGTTACAGAAGAGTGTATATTTTGTTTGTCATATTTATAAAAGAGTGAAGAGAGAGGAATGCCAGCTGCAGATATTGTTTTCCACCTGGCAGAGTCTGAAAACATAAAAAGCCCAGAACCTACAGCTAAGACAAAAATATTTCTGGTAGCATTTGCTGATAGCAATATCTTTTATTCTGCTCCGTTAAGGTTTCCATCGCTGGTGCTTAATCTCTGATCAGGTGCTGGGGAATAGATGATCAGAACCTTGTAGACAGTGGGTGGTTCATTTCCTCCAACTCATTTCCCTTCCCTTTAATTTCTCAAGAAAGATCTGTGATTCTGCTACCCCAGTGCAGCTAGGTATCAGTGCAGCCCAGGGCTGAGAGCCAGGAGATCTGGTTTCTATTCCCATGGTTTCATGTAGAAGGGCTTTATATCTCCAGAGAGGCAGTTTAATTTCTATGTTGGAAGATAAGATTTGATATGGGAAAAGGGATGCTTTGTATATCTAGGGAAATCTATGATCTAAAATGTAAATCTGGCTCCTGAGGACAAAGGTTTGCCAAGCTGCAATGCCAAAAGAACAAGGGATGTTAATAGTTATTAGAAAATGAGAATATGGCAGATGATTATTTTTTCCCTTGTGATTCTTTACTTTAAGCTGAAGATCAAGGATGTTTATAAACACACCTGATCCCAAAAGCTAAGGCAAGGTGTGAAATTATTGCTGGCATAATCTTATCCTATGATTTCCTGGAATAAAATAGAGGATGTGAATTCTGTATATAACAGCAAATTATCCACATGGGCAGTATCCTATAGCATCAGATACACTCCACAAATTATTGCATAGGAAGTTATCTGAAGTAAGAAGGCAAAATTCCAATGAGGGAAGAAAGATTCAGCCTTGCTGAATCTTTCTGAATTTGCAGGGCTGGATTAAAGAGGGAAAAGTGGCTCAAGGGTTTGATGTCAAGGCCCATGGTAATGGCAACCCTTCACTTCGTCTCTCTCCCTTTCCACATGGAGTGAGGAGCTACTGGAGTGCAGAGTCCCTCTGCCACCAGCACCACAGTTTGGGATAAATGGGTCAGTGGCCCATCCATTTTTTCCCTGACTCTGTTATATCTTTGACAACCAGCAGCAGTGATTTCTTTTCTGCAGATTGGACATACTGCTATTTCTCTCTCCTATTGCTTTGCTCCCACCCTTTTATCTTTTTAGAGCGCCAAGTCCTTGGGAGCAGGACCTGTTTCTGCTGCACACAGTTACAGAGTCTTGCAAGGTGGCCCATCTATTCAGCTCAGGGCTTTCAAGGGCCAGTGTAATTATTATTCAGTTGAAATAAGCTGTGTCCCAAGGAGCTGTAAACCCATCTGTCTCCACAGGAATATACAGATCTCTGCCCTTTTTTCTGTATATGCGCAGCTGGCTGCACACCTCTTAAGCAGCTACTGATATCCTGAGTGGACCCTAGGGCCTTCTGGAGATAAAGGGGGAAAGGCAAAAACTATAATTTAAAAGGAGCTAGCCTGGGCTTGAGGAAAAAAATAAAAACAGGATTTTATGGTCTGTGCTGGGTATTTGCAGTTTGTGAGCAGATATCATATCAACCAACCAGGACATGTTAAACTCTTGCCCCTTGTGCTGCTGTGAATGATCTCATACGGCATAAAAAAAAAATGCTGGGAAGAGGGAGAGAGTATTTCTTTTGGAAGAGATTGGTTGTCTCTGGAAAGGAACATCACTTTATCAGGTTGCTTAGCAGCTGCTTCTGAAGAGGCTATTCTGTTTCCTTGTGACCTTGACATCCTTTCTTCAGAGAACACTGGTATAGATCAGGGCTTTGGTGAACAAGTGGTGAACTCCTATAAAGACAACAGGTAGTGAATACATCAGCATTGCACAAACTCTGTGAGTCTGCTAAATCAAATCTTAAAGAGCACTAAAGACACTGGGGAAAATCACAAAAGAACATTTGAGTTCTCAGGACTCTTCATGGGGGAGCTGAAGTGACAATGCTGTGTGAGGAAGACCCTCTGTAGGGGCTTTTTCTCCATGTTTTTTCTTCCATGCCTACATAGATACATATTTGTATTAATAGTCATTAACTGAGTGTGTATTAATAATTATCTACATGCACCCACTTGCAGTTCTTAGTCTTTGAACACAATCTGTAGGTTTGTTGCCTTCCCACAGGCAGTGACCAAGAGCTGCTGGCAGGGAGCAAGTGCGTGGAGGTTGATGTGAAGCCTGGTATTGCTCTGAACTTCCTGAGAAGAGGCCCCAGGCATCCTGCAGTGTGTTTTGGGAGACAGAGTGAGCATAGCTGAAAATGGATGGAGGGTTTAAATAGCATGGTGAGAATCTTCTGCCTTCCTGAATTAAAAAAAAATGGAGAGATGAAGACTGGGCCCCTTGATACTTCATGATGAGGATACTGTGTATGATGACAGAACAACCTTTTCAATCCCTCCCACATCCCCTCACCCCCAAGATCAAGCTGTTAGTAGGTTTCTGGGTCCTGGTGAAGTTTCAGCTCAGAAATACCCATCTCATGTATGCATTTGACAGCAATTTTAAAGAGTGACAGATTCCATTATCTGTGTGTGCTCACAGCTGTGCACATAAGCAGAATATTGTAAATGCCAGGATATGAACTAGATTTGAGATATGGTTTCTGATAGTCTGCAGCTTCCCAGATAGCAGCATGTTACTTCCAGTTTGTAATCCAAAAGTCTACAAGCTGCATGCAAGGCAAGCTCATTTCTGAGTCAAACTTCAGCAATTTAAGTTGTTTATTCTGTTGAAACACTCACACGTGCAACACTGACATTCACTTTTTTCATTGCCTTATGTTAATAATGTCACATGGAGCATAAAAAATTCCTTTAATATGAGCGTTGTTATAGTCTCAGTAAAGTGCAAAGGACAGTTCTTGTCCAGCCTGCAGGCCATCTTTGCCCACCACAGGTTGATATTCTAGAGGGGCAATAATGTAAATGCAGTGACTAATAAAAAGCATTGGTCATGAACTACAGCATTTGAAAACTTATAGATGGTGATGACTAAGGATGAAATCTTAACCCCAGAAAAGTCAGAATAGATATTTTTCCCAGCTGTAATGACACCAGGGTTTTGCTGGGCTTATTTGCAAAGATTCTCCTGGGCACTGAGCTATGCGCCCTGAGGGCGGAAGCCCACATCTTAGGGCTCCTCATCTTCTCAGTGCAAAGAGAAAAAGGTTGCCTTCTCCCTGAGGATGATCTGTGTCCACGAGTAGGCACTGTGGACTGCCTTTATTGTACAGTGGGGGGATTTCCTGTGCTTTTGTGGCTTCTGCCTGTCCCTTCTGCAAGGATAGTGCAGAGTTTCACTGTGGTCAGTTCCATGTGAAAGTCTGTCTGTGTTCAGTGCTAATACCAGTGTGCTCATGTGAGTAAATAAAAGCCAAAGCACAGAAAATTCAGGTGATTTAGACCCTTAACATTACGTAGCATATCTTTGTTAACAAGTCTCTTATGACCACCAAACAAAAGGTGTAATAACAGAAAGACAAATATTTATTGTATTGAAAAAAGCCTAAACAGAATTTATTATGTTTGTCAAGACACCAGGCAAACTTCCCAAAGCTCTAGAAATACCATAGGAGTCAAGTGTAGCCTACAAGATTGGTTCCCAAAGTGCAGTCTTTGGTCATCCCTTCTCCTCCTGGTAGTGATCCATGCCAGCCTCTCTCCCAGGTGACTGAAAGGACCCACACAGCTGATGAACACAAATCTGCCTCCTGTGTTCCTTCTCAATTTAACGCCAGGGGTGCTGTCACCTCCAGTTTTCTACCACACTTGCTGTGGCAAAAGCCAAGGGAAGCAGAAAATCCTGTTTAAGCTCAAACATAATTTCTGAAGATCAGAACCAAAAGAACTCAGGAGCTTGCAGGCTTCTGAACACCCCAACAGATAATGCCTTGGTCTCTTAGGAATCGAAACACTCTTGGAAATCCTGTACTAAAGAACTTATTTATGTGACACAGGTGGTCTGGCTGGGTAGGATACTGAGCTTTTTTCCTGAGGGTAACTTGCTGGCCACTGGGCCCCCCAGTCACTCTGCAAATGCCTTTGTGACCCCAGCCTTCCCTAAAGAAATCGGCCATAGGCAGTCCTGCAGCTTGGGCTGGTGCCAGTCTTTATGCAGTCTCAATAACCTCTGCACTCCCTGGCCAACTTTTGTTTCAGCTGTTGGGCATAGGTGCCCATGATATATACATTAAAATATATTTGTGAGAGTAGGAGGTCAAGTAAAACTGACTCTCCCAGTGTCCCACTTAATTACACAAAGAAAGAGAGCCAGAGAAGCTATGGAAGCAGGTTTTATTGAGTCTGCTGATCACAGAACTATTTATTTTGGTTGTTTACTTCTTTCCTTATCTCTGTCATGGAAAATAATTCAGATTTATATTGCTCTTCAAAGAATGTGTGTATTTGTCTATTGTGGTGTTTCAGTGGCCTTTAGAACACTGGACTAAGAAAGCAGAGATATTTCCTTTGCTGAATTAAATACTGATGGCAGTTTTGATTTTGCACTTTTAAAAAATAGAGATGTAACTTTTATTTACAAACTAAGCTCTTACATATTCTCTGTCTGTCTCAGAGTGCCACAGAGTATATTCAAACAAACAGGGTGTGCCCTTGGTGCACTGCCATTAAAATGTCAGTGAATTAATTTGTACAAACACTTTAAAACATGGGGTAGCTTGACAGTAACAGAAATGCATCATTTTCTAAAGCATACTGCAAGATGCAACAGAGCTTTTAGTAAAACTGAGTGCTATTTAAACATGCCAGACCTTGTCCTTAACCACATTGTGATGTTTCATATCAGCCTGGCAGCGTAAATATACCTTACATAAGTGTAAACTGAAAATCCATGAAATTTAACATATCAAGATGATGTGTGAAGGCAAAAGTTTAAATTAAAAACAACCTCATAACCATTGCAATTATCTGCTTCTCCTATTATGTATGCTTTGTCATATGGGGTGGCTACCTCTGTCATTCTTTGTGTACTCATCCACACAATTAGCAGATCAGATCAAACACTCACATGCTTGAAACTTGAAACTTTGATTAAAAAACCCTTCCCCAGGCTGTTCCCCGAGTAATACAGCACATGACTGCCATGTAGTGGGTATGCATGAGCTCCACTTGTCCCAATAACAGGATTAGGTCTATCTTATTAGCTGTGCTACCTGAACTAATTCAGTGAACACTAGCCCTTCTTCCCTACACGTTTTCCATCTTTCATGTGTTACTCACTGGGCAAGAATTAGCTTGGTGTAGCTCTACCTGACAGACTTTTTTTCTTTCTGTTGACTGGTATGGATGATCAAAATATTGCATGTGTTTGAAAATTGTATTCAGGGTAGTTGTGGCAGGAAAAGGACAAACAGATAGAAAACACAAAGGTTCTCTCTTACAAACCTGAGTGAAAGTCAGGGAGGGGAGTTGGTTAACTGTAAATAGATGTCACTGAAATTTCAATATCAAGCTGAAAGATAGGGTGCAGGAGAAGAATGTTTCCTTCCATTAAGCAATCCACCAAGGAGTTTATTACCTCTCTGCTGAATGTGTTTTACTGGGATCTGCACTGCTGCAGGAATATTGTAAAGGGTTCAGAAATTGGTAGGATTGAAAACCATACGCTCACAAAATTGATAATGAAGCAGAAAGCCTTTCACATCTTAACCACCATCTTTCATCTAGTCTGTTTTATTAAGAGTGCACAAAACTCTTCCTGGTTATTTGCAACTTCTGAAACCAAGAAAATATGCTGCACTCACAAAGTAGAGCAGAGGCAGGGCAGGCGGGATACATGAAGTCCCAAGGCAAGGACAGCCATGCTGGGATCCTTATTTATTTATTTCCTGGAAAAGGACATGAGGCTGGAGATGTTTCACTGGAAAAGAAACATGAGACTGGTCCCAGACAAGCCTATGTGAGTGAGAATTGTGCCCCAAGTCTGGGTCTTGGACAGGAAACCACCGGTTCAGGCCTGGTTCCATAAGTTCGTATGGAGACCAGGACATGGTGATCACAGAGCTGAACTTCTCCCAGAAGCTCAGTGTTTGCTTTTCTGAGGTATCACAGAGAGAAAAACACATCTGAATTTGAAGTCTAGGCTGAAGCACTGAATTTTAGTTTCAAGACTGAGTTGCAGCAGAAATGCAGCAGAAATGGGAGAAAATAAAACGCGCTTTCAGGAGCTCAGAAACGTGTGGGAGAATCCAAGTACTAAGACTACTAAAGACAGTAAGTTTTAGTGTGTTTTGGTAAGAATACTGTATTTTTGTATGAACCAAAGACCAGTGCCTTCAGCCAGAGCTGCCCTGACCTGGCAGCAGAGTTCCTGAGAGCTTGGCTCTGTGTTTCCCACCAAAAGCTGTCCTTTCCCTGCAAATGCTGTTCTGTCCCACCCCACCAGCTGCACTGCTTTGTGGTGACCTACAGACCATGTGGGTAACTAATGCTCCTTGGTGGCCTGAACCAAAGGATTTAGACTGACGTTTTCATAAGCACTGAAGTTACTGTAGAGCCCAAGGACTATGGTATTCCCACCACCCATATGCTGGTACTTTCTCTAGCCAGCTTCATAGGAGTTGTCTCCGTTAGCTTCCTTTAGGCAGCATATTTTTCAGCAATGATGTAAGCTGCATATAACAACATCACCTGTGGTGGAAAGTGTGCCAAAGTGAAGTAGTAGGGGTATTTCTCCTCAAACAATAGACGAAACCAGGTTAGGCATTGATGTTCCATTTGGAGAGAGGCTTTTAAAATCTTATCTGGGCTTATTTATTTCTAGAAAGAATATTAATAATTTTCTATGATCTGCAGAATAATTCCTTTATTAGCCAAGAACTGAAGGCTCGGGTTTATCTCTCTGATGGCAGAGGGAGGCTGTCATTGCAAGGACATTTCTCCCCTTGGTGGCACCAGCAAAGGCAGCTTCTGCTCCCATCCCTTCCTCTAGCCTTGTCCCACTGCTGCTCCAGCAGAGACGAAGGAAAAGTGCCATATTGCTGTGGGAGATCCAATAGGGCAGAAAGCAGTGTGCAAGAAGTTAGATCAGCTGGAAGGAACAACTTGGACTGATGCATCCACAGGGAAGTCCTCAGGATGGCCTGGCAGCTTTATTTGTCTCCCCAGCTCTAGAGTAAAGGAAGATTCAGAAGGCTTTCCTCTGTCATTTAGTAGCTCTGCATAGAGCACATGTTTGGCAGAGGCCATTTAAATAGCCATTAAATAGCTTTCTTTGTGCCACCGAACACCCACATGGCTCTTGTGATGCCATTTTTCCAAATATCTCAATTTGGGCCTTCAGTCATTCATGGGACTTTCATGCTGTCTTTTAATGGGAGGAAAAGTGAACCCATACCAAATGCCTCTTCAAAAAATCCACCCAAACCTCACAACTGTAAAATACTCAGAATAATTAATTTTATGGAGTCTGTTGCAGAATCTCAGTCTAAATGTGGTACAATAAAGGGTTACCATGGACTTGCTGTCCTTGCTCCCCTTGAGCAATGGGGAGGGAAGAGGCAGGACTGACAAAAGAGGCAAAATCTCCCTGAGAAATGGCAGCTCTCCAGATGCTCCCTTTTCTCACATGATTATTAGGCTCTGCCCTGGCTCCACTGCTGAGAAGTGTTCAGGACATGCTGCTGGCTCCCATGTGTTCAGGCATAGGGGATAATCCTGTCCATCTGAACTTTGTCAGATGGGGCTGGTCCAGGCCTACTCCAGAAGCTGTGCCACGCACAAACGATCTGTAGTGAAGCAATTACTCTGCACAACCACTAAACAAGCAAATGTGATCTGTCAAGGTAAGATTAATGCATATTTGACAAAGGAAGTTAATCTGTCATAGTAAAATATTCATGTTCCTTCCACACACAGTGTGGAATATTTTTTTTCTAGAACTTTGAGCCATGAGATATTCAGGTTTGCAACTCATTAAACATCCCCCCCACCCCTTTCTTTGTAACAGACCAATTTTGTGCCTTGAAGAGAAATGCAGAACAAAATACAGCAAATAAATAAAAAAATAAATTTTGTGATGGCTTATCAAAATTATGCTATTCAGTAAAAGAAAAGAATAAGCTTTGAATTCACATTTAACCTCTTGATGTTGGCAGCCTGGCCTTCTTCCAAGTCTTAGTGCTTCTAGCAGCAGGCCTTGAGCCAAGCAAGCCCCACAACTTTAGTGGTGTAAAATCCTGACCTGAGTGCTGATTAGAAGGTGGCATTTCCACCTCAGCTGCTCAGAAGCCACAGCAACAGTCAAAGGTAAGGATGGAGTCCAGGTGGAAGTGTTTAGAAATTTCACCCTTATTCTGGCTTTTTTATTTTTTTCAGGATCAGGACAATGTCAGTATCTAGTTTCTGAGGGTCTTTCCTACAGACCTGCTTTATCCCTATGTAAGGTGGGAAGGGAGCAGTACTGGTATTTGATTGCTTTGGGTTGTTGCTGTCAGAAAGCTGGTGGGTTTTGCTATTCCCTTGTGCCACCCTTGCACTTGGTGCTAGCACAGGATGCCACGCTGCCCAGGGTTTGGGCAAGCCCCCTGAGCAAGCAGAGGGAAGGGCACAGGGCAGAGCAAAATGTATATTGCCTTTTTTTTTTTGTATGTGTGTTCTCCTTATGGCCCATCTGTTTTATCTCTGTCTTCTTGATTTATAGATGAAAATCTTTGACAAAAACAAAGATGGACGACTGGACCTGAATGACCTGGCAAGGTAGGATTTAATAATGTTGGTGGTGTTTCAGCTCACAATGGTCAATCCACACAAGGTGATGCTCTCCCTCTAGGGATGTGCAGTTGAATTCCACCTCCTTTTGAATTAGATCTGCTCTGATCCCACCTCTCCAACACATGATCCCCATTGCAATAATCTGAGAATCTAGAGCCAGGGATAGGAGCAATGCCAGGATCTGTCTGGACGACATCAATGTGCTCTGGCATAATCTGAGGTGCTTCCCAGGAGGTGGCAGAGCAGCCAGTGCTCTGTTTCTCCAAAAGAAGGATGACAATCCTTTCAGCAGGGTCACAGACATGCATTTATTTTTCATCATTATGTGCAGCAGGGATTGCAGAGAAATTTTACTGCATTTTGAATAATGAAAGTGCCACCACGAAAGAGTTTGGCAATAGGAAAGGATTTGGAGAGCCAAGGTGAGATACTTGTGAATGAAGCTGGGATCTCAGTCATGGGCCTCTCTCTCTTTTCTGTCCTTGATACCTCAGAGGCTTTTAGATGATTTTCACTGCCTAGAGGTAGAGAGTATGCCTCTCTCTGTAAAGCTATGTGCATTGGTTGGACAGGACTTTAAATTTTCAGATACAGTCATAAAGGCCAGTTTAGAGGATGAGCGGACAGTGGTGCTGGTTTGCCACTGTTACTCTGTGCTTCGAATCCTGACAAATGCCAGCACAATAACTGCAGTGCATACAGCAGTTCCCTTTGACCACAAAATATCTGAAGAGAATCTGGGGCAGGATGGAGAATATCTAAAGGGGGTTGCTCTTACAATTTTCTCTTAAATATAGTTCCCTTTCGGGAACCAGGCCATCTGAGGCTCTCCTCCAGTCTGAAAACATTTCTCAAACTCCAAATCCCTCTATGTGTGGATATAGCTCAGCAATTCCCTGTGCCATGGGCTCTAAAAATCTCAGGGTTAACAGAGCAGTTGGAGAGAGAAAAGGGTTTATGAATGCTTGACAGCTTTAGGAGATGAAAAGAGAGGAATTCTGCCAGTCTTGGTGTACAGGCCAGTATTACTTTGTCCTTTACTTTTACAACCACCAAGTCCTCCCTCCAGTAGAGAGCCATAAATCACTTTCTTTAATGCAGTACAGCAATCCAGTTACAAGGAACGATTGTCTGTTAGCTCTTAATTCAGAAGCTGACACCCTCTGTTGTGCAGGACCACCCAAAATGCTCTGGGAGAAGCAATGGTACTAATAGGCACATCTATGGTGAGCTAAAGGGCACCCTCTGTGCTCCATCAGACAGGGAGGAAGGTGTGTGTTCCTACAACAGCCCACTGCAAATAACCCCACAGGCAATTTTCTCTTTTATAGGCCTTTAATCTAACATCCCTTTGTTTTGCAAACAAGGAGGGCTCAGAATAGTTGGTGTGCAGATGATAAAGTGAAAAGATCATAATTAAAATCTCTCCATTTAGGATTCTGGCACTCCAGGAAAATTTCCTTCTACAATTCAAGATGGATGTAAGTAGCACTAATTTTTGATACATTGATCCTGTCTCCAGCTAAGATGACCTGGGCCCAAACTTGAAATTTTTGCTTTAAATTTTCATTTGCTTGTCCTCTCTATATGCAGGCTTCCAGCACAGAAGAAAGGAGGAGAGATTTTGAGAAGATCTTTGCACACTACGATGTTGTGAGTCCCATGAGTCAGTTCATTCCCTGGTGGTTTGTAAATGACAGAGTTAGTTTGTGCTGCTGAGACTTCTTCCTCCTGCTGGGTACTGATGGAGTCACTGAGGAGCATCAGCTGTGCCCAAGCCTGTGGCCCATGAGCCCAGATTCCAGACTGGGAGGGGTAAAGTGGGGCAGAGAGGAGCAATCCTCAGAGATCTTGTGTCAAGGACCCATTTCGACTTTCTCCATTGCCATGGCCAGTGCTGCTTAAAACTGTGTTAGCATTTTTCCTGCAGGAGATGCAAGGGAGGAAGAGGAGGTGGTGGCTTTAGCGCTCACAGTCTCTGGCAGTTCAGGACCTGCATCACCACCACATTGAAAAATAAACCCCCTTTCCATACCAAATCCATGGTTGTTTAGGAAGTCTGGCTCAGGACAGACACAACCATTTAACTGCCTGTTAGACATCAGCAATTCAGTGCTGCTTCTGGCAGTCACACAACTCCCTCAGGATGGTGGGAGACATTACTCCCATTTGGTGGGAAGAGATGGTTTGGGAAAAACAATGGGATCTTAGGTATTAGATATTGGGAAGAAATTTTTTACTTTGAGGGTCTTGAAGCACTGAAACAGGTTTGCCCAGAAAAGCTATGGATTTCCCAACCCTGGAAGTGTTCAAGCCCAGGTTGGATGGGGCTTTGAGCCACCTGGGCTAGTGGAAACTGTCTCTGGCCATGGAAGAATGGTTGGAATTGGATGATCTTTAATGTCCCCTCCAACCCAAACCATTTCATGATTCTGTGAAATTTATGCTAGAAAGCTTGGTGCCCAGGTGTTGGTACTGTCCAGTAAACATTGTAGTGGTTTTGACTCACTGGGGAGTTTTGATGTTTATTCCTTTTTTCAGAGTAAAACAGGAGCACTTGAAGGCCCAGAAGTGGATGGGTTTGTCAAAGACATGATGGAACTGGTCAAGGTATCCTCATAGTTCTGTTTGTTAATACTCTGTATTTCCTAAAGATCAGTGCTTTTGGAAAGGCTATGTACACAGAGACACTAGTAAGAACATAGAGACAAATTTTAGTTTGATCATCAGCAGAAAGGAATCAGATCATCATCTCACTATATATACTGTACAGGATTTCACTGTATCACAGAAATTCTGCCTCACAAATTAATACGGCTTCCCTCAGCAACTCTATTTTTAAAAGGTCCATTCTAGCTCGTACTTTGAATTAGACAGGTGTTACAGCATGACATGATATGGATGGGTCATCACAATTTCTTTCTTCTGTTTTCCTTGTGGATGTGGTTCTCACCAGAATGACCTCATGGTTCATTAATTCATCTCAGGGCTACAATTGAAAATTACTTGAGAATCAAGCAATCAAGATACCATACCTGGTGTGTCTCTTCAGCTCCTGATGGACAGAAGAGTCTGTCTTCATTGGATTATCTTAAGTTTCCAGATGCAGTCCAAGATAGAACTTTTGATCCAAACAGAATCTGTTTTTTAGCTTCCTCTAAGCCTGAACTGTTGCATTTCCATACAGTGTGAGATATCTGTGCTGCCATGTCCATTCAGGAGAGAGCAGAGAACGGCAGCTGTGTGCTGATGTCTGCATGTTTGTGTTCTGGCCATGCAGTGTGCAGGGAAGGGTGTGGGGATGGGCAGAAGGTTGGATTTGTGTGGTCTGTGTGTGTGTGTAAAGAAGGGAAATTTGTACTTTGCCTAAGGGCCTTCATCAGCGTTGCCCTTGGACCCCACAAGCTGTGCATGTGAATTTGATCCCCTCCTGAGAATGTGGGAAGCAGAGCAAGCAGTATGGCATTAGGAGCATACAGAAACTGTGTAGCCTGTAAAATGTGTCTTCAACATGAGCTTGATCCACAAAAGGTATTTTTACATTGCTGACTAGCCTGTAAAATAGCAGTATGCTGACAGAAATGTCACATTAGTCCTTGCACAGCAGGTTTGAGACAGGAAACCAGAGGAAAGCACAGGTCTGGTAGAGCAGGGATCTGCATTGCACAACTTTCTGAAGTTTTCTTTTATATGGCCTTGACTGAGCACAAAAGTCATGGTGCATTTCCATACAGTCACTTACAGTTCCATGCACCTTCTGCTTTTTCAGGGCACCCTTTCCCATCTTCTATTTTCTTCCACATGGCATATGAGATGATGTGGAGCCTTTTGGTGACTTTTCCTTGAGTGGTTTTCCCAGTTGCTGCATGGTGTGCTGCTTTACTAGCTGGGGAAATCCAGAGCCATTTTCTCTGTCAGCATTCTTTTTCTCTTTGCCTGCAGCCCAGCATTAGTGGGGTAGACCTGGACAAGTTCCGCCAGATCCTGCTCAACCACTGCGATGTGAACAAGGATGGGAAAATTCAGAAATCTGAACTAGCTTTGTGTCTTGGGCTGAAAATTAACCCATAGCTGGGAAAGTGCTTGTGGTTGTGTTTCCCTTGAAATATTTGCCTGCTGCTCCTCGTAGAAGTGTGTTCTGTGCTGCTGTAGGAGTGGTGGGGAGCTGAGGCACCACGCTGCCAGGCTGGAGAGAGGGATTTACATGGCGGCTTCCTCACTCCACCAACTCCTTTGTGATGTTCACTTTCTGCTGCCTCTTGTGGGTCTCCCTAGCAATGTCTGCTCAGAGGACAGGTTGCTGTTATTCTCACGAAACGCTGCCCTGCCCATTCTCCCAGGATAGGAACAAGTATCTCCTCAAAAACATCCCCTCAGTGCTTTCAGAGTGCAGCTACTAGGTGTTTCTGATGGTCACTTTGTATGTGTGAAGTCATTACTTTGGTGAACATTGTGCCTTGTGCATTTAAAATATTGGATGGATGACTGTGTATTTGTGCAGAAATAAAATGGCAATTACAGAAATTCAGTAACATCAAAGTTTATGTGTTATGTACAGAAAGACATCTCCCACAGGCTGGCAGATTGTACACAGTAGTTTTTTATGTAACATGCATCAAATGGCAAGAGGTTTTGTGATGCCTATCAGTTGTGGGGTTTAAACCTACAATGAAACGTGGTAGATCCTTCCCTTGGGGAAACCACACATACCATGTGTGGTTTGTGTGTCACTCTCAGGATGAAGCCACAGAGTAACATCACTTCTGGAGGACACTTGTCTTCTGACCCAAACTGAAATAACCTACAAGGTTTCAATAAACTGAAAAGCTGAAAGCTCAGAAGCCTGATGAGAGCAAAGATCCTACACATGCTTGTTTTTTTGGTTGTTTTTTTGTTTTTTTTTTTCAAATCTCTTTGAATTGGTGGATACTTATAACCCTTATTGAATTTAAAGCTTCCTATCACTCCTGGACCATGAGTGTAGTCCCAGAGCCCAATGGCAACAGCATCCTTTGTGCCATATATTTCCTTATCCCAAAGACTTTGACTGAATATTCAGAATGTGTCATGCCCACACTATCATGCCCAAATAATTCTTTCTTCTTTTCCCAAGAAAAAATTGTGGAGGAGAGGTTGTTGGCAAAAACTCCTCACATTTCACAATTTCTGTCTTCTACATATGACAGATCCACACTTGACACTACAAGGTCCTTTCTGGTTATGTTTTCTGCACCAGGAAGCACAATGAAACATTCCCATTATACTCAGTTTTGTAAAGACTAATCAGAGGTTGCCTTCAGTCAGTGTGAATAGGGATGTAAACATGGATTACATAAAGCTCTTAAGAACATACTCCACTTATGCATATTTTCTATTTCCATTGATGATAATCTCACAGACCCAACAAGTGCTAAATGCTTGTTTAACCCCACCACAGAGCTAGGCCCTTAAATTCTGAAACTGCTTTTTATCACCCTGGCAGCAACACAAATCACAACCACAATAACAGAGCTTTACAGTGGTTCAAAAAAACCATAAACAAGGAATCAGGGCTTAGCATTAGCTCCTCAAGCCAGCAGGGTTGCAGTTTTATTCATGGATGCTCACAGCCCTCTAAGGAAAGAGCTGTGGTCAGGAGTGCAGGACCACCAGCAGAGAAATCCCCCACACTGCTGTTTATCAGACATGCTTTATCACAGTCTTTGAACAACTTGTAACAAATCTAGCAGAGTAAAACAACTATTGTTTTATTGTACCTCGAATAGAATGTAGAATGTGACTGGTCAGCATAAACAGTTATGCCTTTAAGTATATTCTTCTGTTTCTCTTCCTTTGGTCTATATCATTCTAATTGTTATTGATCTTTTCTTAAACTACAGGTTTTATTCCTTTGGACATGGGAGATATTTAAATACCATCCCCTTTGATATATTTCCACATATAGTTGTAGGGTTTCTTTGCTCTTTGTATTTCCCAATGATGGCAGGTCTATTTTTTGTTTCCCCTCTGTTTAATTCTACTCATATCTGTATAACTGTTTCTTATTTATTGAAGTATAATTTGAAGCATATTCTGTCCTGCCTCACCAAAACTACAGCAACTCTTAACCTAAAGAGAAAATTTGTTTCTAAAGACTTGATACAACCACAGGTCTCATTTCAAGAATTATAAAACAGTTCCTCTTTATTAAACCCTGATGCATTTCACATCCTCTACAGCCAATAGTTTTTATTCAACAGACACTGAGCAGTTATGATTTTGAGATGTCAATGTCACAATGTATTTTGTTTCTTTTGTACAAGTCTGGGATTTTTTTTTTAATACTGATTTTGACACAGGCTTCACACAACTAGTTTTACTAGTTTTTATAAGTGAGTGTGTAGGCTCCAGTAAGTGAGTTTAAAAGAGCATTTTACAAAACATTAGCAAGAAATAATTTGTAATCATAGATTAAAAGGTTATATATAGAACTCAGAGAATGAGACTTCATTAATTTTTTTTTAGTTAGTTAGTTTTCTGTTCCCACAAGAGTTTGTTTTTGTTATTGTGTCCTGGCCAGAAACCAGAGAGCAGGAAGACAGACATACATACTGTCTTGTTTGCAAGGACCATAGGGGAGCACCGTATCCCAGTGGGACTACAGCCTCGGGGAGCTGTAGATCCCCTCCAAGCAAAACCAAATATGAGGTGCAATGGGATTTGAGCCCACATTGCAAAGAGCAGCAAAGTAATCACTAGTGAGATATCAATTTATAAACCTGTAGCCTCTGAAAGTCAACATAAAGTCAGGACACAGGTTTTGGGTTTTTTTTAATTATTATTTTCACTTCAATAATAACTGATCCAGTAGGTCCTTTGGTCTCAGGCTCTGGTTATATTTTAGGTTCCTGTAGATATAAAGCTGGGCAATGCATCTGATAAAGTATAGCTGTTTTCCATTTTGCAAATTTGAAGGGTACTTCTATGTACTCCTATGTACAAAATACAAGATAATATTTCACATTTAAAGGGTTACACAAAAAATACCTGTTTTGCATTAGATATATGAAAACAGCAACAATTTCCATGGTTATCACTCACTTTTTAGGAGGCTACATTGTGGTAACTAGTATTTGAAAGCAGTGAATAAAAATCTTTGCAGATACAGTTTTCCCTTGGTATTTTCATGTTTTTCATTAGAAAACTGGAGTTAAGGGATTCACAGTTTTCTATCTCCTCATAGTATGCAAATCCACTGAAATAAACTTCTAACTGACACATCATATTTCATAGATGTATTTCCAAAGCACATTTAGCAGCCACAGGTTTAGTGGTCAATATGCAGGGTTCTCCCAAATGTGCATTTTTATGGTTGGTTTTCCTCCTTTACTTGTTTAATGGGCAGACTGCTGAATCTGGAAATCAGTGTGTGAATTTCCTCAGAACAAAGCTGTTCCTTTGCTTCCCTTTTCACTGTGAGTTGTATGAGATCACGCCCTGCACTCCTGTCATGCTCCCTGCTTGTCTTGGCTCTTCTCATTTTTGGTACATGACATAAATTTCATCTGGATGACTTGACATGACACCTTTGTTCAGGAAGAGCTGGCTCTGACAGCTTCAATTGACTATGTAGAACTGATACCCATGAAAAATTAACATTTATAGGCTTTTAAAGTCAAATCCATCCCTTGCTTAACTTCATTGGTTCTACTGGAAATTAAGGTCTCTTTTCTTCCATCATTTTGAAACTCAACCCAGTCTTGGCTTGTCCCAAATCATCATCACAGGGACTTGCCACTGGAAGCCCCCATTTTCCTGAGTCAGCCTCACAACCCCAAATGGCTCATGTGCCAGTTGTGCCTTGGTCTGTGCAATTTTCCTCCAAGAAAATGAACCCACATATGCATGCTTACCTCATTCCCCAGTCTGAACACAATTCCAGCAATATCACATCACTGACACACAAATTGGAAACAAATGAGATGTTTAGGAATTGTAGCATTTAAATTTCATCAGTGCTTTATTTTCAGATTCTCAAAAAATAATTATCTCTCTTTGTTCTCGCAATTTTGCTTTAAATGACAGTGTGAAGCTGCCTGCACATCTTACAAAAACTGCTCTTTATTCCAATTGAAAGCTTAGAATTGAGCATCAGTCCAAAAGAGGGGTTCAAAGGAAAGGAAACCAACACAGTATTTTGATTAATCTCCTTTTCTATTTGTCTGGTAGGAGAATAGTGTCAATATTAATGAAAACAATTGTGATTAATGCAGTCAGCAAGACTATCAGAGAATCTTCCACCACGTTATAATAGGAACCCATCACTAGAAACACCTTAATTACAGCTATTATCTCTTGAAATGTCTGAGTAACTCTTAACATTGATCTGATTTGAAATAGAAAGTTCCCATTATGTAGTGAGATGTTAAACAGGGCTTTGCTGTGTAATTACATGGGGTAAAGTAACTATGAAAGTGGATTTTGTATGAGGGCTACACTGACAGCTAATGAAAAGATCTCATTTTCTGGCACCTGTATTTTCAGTAATTCCATGGAGAACTGAGTCTCATTTTAAGTAACATTTTCACATGGGAAAAGGGGAGTAAAGAATGCAGTTATGACCACGATGAGAGAAAATAAGGGAACCATTTGTTAATGCCAAGAGACATCTAAAGGGAGCTCCAACTGAGTCCTAGAGGTAAAAAAATTTCCCTGCCCTCTCTTCCATAGCTTGAAATCACTGATTTTCACAAGCTTTTCCATGGTAAAGCATCCTCCTTGCTGCCTGCCATATGCTTAGCATTTACACTGGCTTCAGGCACTTCAATTAACTCCTTCAAAGTTGTTCTCACCCATAAAAGTACACCCTGCAGATGTGTACTTTTGTCTTGCATAGATGATGACAGAACCAGAGTGGATGTCTCTGCTCAGAAAAAATGTTCAGCACAGTAGCACACACAGTGTGGACAAATGTTCAGGCTGCATCTCTGACATCTGGCATCTCTTTAGAAGAGTTGTTTCAGAAAAAAAAATAGTTTGAGTGGATTTTAGGGAGGCACCACAACCCATGAGATAATATCATTAGGCAACATGTCTGGAGAATGGGTGTCTGCTTCAGGCTCAGAGAGACCTGGTTTAGGGTTTCTGCTCTCCCCAGCATCGTGGCTGTGAATCTGAAATGTTTTCAACCTGCTCAGTCTTACCAGGGGAGGGCTTCTGTTGTGGATGATGAGAGCACATAACCACATATTCCAAAGGAGTTATTTTGGTTTGGAAGTGTACTTTCAAGGGATATATTCACAAGAACAGCCATCATATTCCAAGTAAAGGAGAGCTGAAGGTTCCAGTGCCCACATGCAGTGTGAGGGACTGCATGGGTTGTGCTTTACTCTGAGCCTCATCACCCCTTTGAGGTCTTTCTGCATTAGACCCTGGATTCAAAACCCAGGGAAGGATCTCCAGAGGAAATACAGGGAATTTAAGCCCTAAATTAATTTTCAATCCAGCTGCGGCCTGCACAGTAATGTTTGTTCCAACTCTCCCATGGCTCTGTTTTGTAATCAACACTAGAATGTAAAGAGAGAGAAAAGGGTCACTGCTGATGTGGTGTGAAGAAATCATCCTTCCTGCATGTCTCTGTGAGGTGGGAGATGGGCTTTAATGACAGAAGCTGCATGGGACAGCCACAAGCTCCTTCCCCTGGCTGCTGCCATCCTGCAGAGCCTCCTTAGTTCCAGTGGAGTAAGACCAGCTCAGGATGGTGGGAGAAATGGCTGTGGCTCTGTTTCCAGACATAGCCTAAAGCTTTTAAATAGGAAGGCTTCTAACTTAAATAGTGACAGTGGTACAAAGTGGCAGCATGAAGGCTTGCTCAGGAAATACCTCAGTGAAATACCTCTTGCTCTGAGAGAGGCTGTTGTCTGCTTTACAAAGATAGAGGGCTGTAATAGAGTTATCAAGGGGCTTCTAGCAGCTGGTAGAGCTAAGGAGAACACATTCTCAGTTTTTGATTCCCTGCCAAGTCTCATGTAAAATATTATTCCCAATGCCTCATAGAGAGGAGGATAGAGATGTGCTCAGCACTCTTGTTTAGGTGGCTGTTTGAATAGATTGCTATCATCTGTCGCTTTGGCCAGTGTGTCTCTTCACTTTAATAATGTGACCAAGAAGTTTTCATGTATTATTGATAATATGTAGAAAAGGGGTTCATTTGTCCAGCATATTACAATTAGGAGCCAGGAGACTGCAGGGATGTTCTGTGCCAGGGTCAAGGAGAAGCCTGGAAAAAATTTGATTTTAGATGAGGATCCAGGCAGCAGCAGCTGGGTGGCAGAGCTTGGAGAAATGTACATTCTCTGGTTTTTAGATGAGCCTCGATTTAGCTGAGAGACAGAGCAAGGGCAGCCAGTTGCTGCAGATTAGGGGAAGATCAGTGCCTTTTCAGACACACTAAGCAGATGACTAGGAAACCCACAAAGCACATGAAATTCAGGCCAACCCATTCTTTTTTCAGTTCCTCCTGCAAGCAGAGAAAACACATGCGATGGCTCAGATGATATGCGGAGTTTGCCAAGGTGCCACAATAACTTGATTTTTTGCCTAAGACCTAATTAATGAGATCATTGAAGGCAACTGTTTCTGTCTTCCTGATACCTAAATGTGCATAGGAGCATGGACATGTGTCTGGGACACTTTCTTGTCACTAAACTGAGAGTAATCTGCTAGAGTTTAGGCTGTATAGGAGATTCTAAATAAATCAATATATACTTCCTATTGATACTTTTATCATAGGGCACGAAATGCTAATATAGGTGGCATATTACAAGGACCTTAAATGATTGATACAATGACAAGATGGCATTTTGAAACTCATTCTAGAATTTCTTTATCCATCTCTGTCTAATACATCTCTGTCTTTATGGTAAGGATTTCTTTTCATGTCTAAACAATGGAAGATTCTATGGGCTTGGCATTAACAATGTTCAGAAAGCTATGTTGCAGTTTTTAAGAACTAGAAATTGCCTGGTGTTAAAAGGGTCTTGTCAGTGTTATTTTTAGGTTCCAATAAATTATCATGCATATTCTGCCTTCTGACTTTCTGACTAAGAAATTTAGCATATGTTTGCCCTGGCCACCACTTCCACTCTGGCTGACAGGATTCCAAAATGCTGTTACCAACACCAGGCATGAATCAGATTGAGTAGCTGGCTTTAAAACTGTAAAATCTCTAGTATTTCCTCCTGTCATTGCCCCGCTGCATCTTTGCCTTGTTTTTCCTTTTTAAAGGAACCTGTGGTACTGTTTCTATCCTGTCTTCTGTTTCTGAAACCTCTTGGCTGCCACATCCATAAGCTTTGCTCTTCCTTGATTCACAGTTCTGGGAGACAGAGAAGTCCAGTGAGGTAGGTGGAAAGAAGAAAAGAAAGGTGAGAGTATGCCAGTTCAAGGCAGAGGGATATGCCATGCCATCACCAAACATGCATCTTTGCATGTTTGAACTCACACCTTTAGGCACCTGAGTCAAAAAGTGGAGTTCTTCCCCTGTACTGAGGAGATGTCTCAGAGCTGCTGGGGTATTGGTTAAATCTCACCAGGCTGCCATCAGAGCTCAAGCTCAATGAAGCAGGGCGCTGTACAGCTTTTCAGTCCTACAGAGAAGGGAGTGAGGGATGGCATCAAGTACACTCCTGACAGATGCCTGAGGCTTTCCCCTCAATTTCTTTCCACTGCCTTTGAGATTGCTGGTGCTGGGGGTGTCATCTGTTGAAAAAACCTTAAGTATATATGTGACAGTATTCACAGGTCCGAGGATGAGGGAAGAGACGAGGATCTGACTCCATGTTTCAGAAGGCTTGATTTATTATTTTATGATATATGTTAAATTAAAACCATACTAAAAGAATAGAAGAAATGTTCTCAGAAGGCTAGGTAAGCTAAGAATAGAAAGGAATGATAACAAAAGCTTGTGTCTCGGACAGAGACTCCAAGCCAGCTGACTGTGACTGGCCATTAATTAGAAACAACCACATGAGACCAATCACAGATGTACCTGTTGCATTCCACAGCAGCAGATAACCATTGTTTACATTTTGTTCCTGAGGCCTCTCAGATTCTCAGGAGGAAAAATCCTAAGGAAAGGATTTTTCATGAAAAGATGTCTGAGACATATATATTCTGTTGGCCACATTCCTGGTTTTTAAAAGTCCTCCTGATGCTGCTGGGCTATTGGAAGCAGGAGTGAACATTGCTTGCACTCAGTCATGGGAAACCACATTGCTGAGGCTGCTCCTGACCACATGAGATCCCCAAAAGCTACGTGTGAGGAGCTGCAGCATACAAGCTGAGGAAATTCTGTGTACCTCTGGCATTTCAAAGCAATCCAGGGAAAATGCTCCAAGAGTGGGGAAAGCATTGCCTCTCAGCTGGAGAGTATTGGGAAAAGAAAATGCAAAATGCTCATCCCAAAGTACAGAGTCCCCAAGGGCTGCCTGGAAAGGAGCTGTGGCCCCAGCTGGAGCAGGTAGCTGAGGAGCCAAAAGTCCCTGGCATCTGTCACACAGCTATTCCTTAATACATTTCCTTACAGAGGAGCACCAGTAGTACACAACTGGTGGCCCAACACCAAAACCCTTCAAAGGGAGAAGACGGCTCACATCAGTGGGATATTTATCCTTTCTTGAACTTCAACCTTTTCCCTGCATTTCATTTTTTTTTCATTAAAATAGCAGCAAAAATTCATTCACAACAAGTCTATTTGCTGATGCCAATTTTTGCCATTTCATCATAGAATAATCTAGGTTGGAAAAGACCTTTCAGATCATGAAGTCCAACTGCAGCTTTTAATCAAAAAAAACCCATTACAATTCAGCTTTAATGCCATAGCAAACACACACATACATGTATCTCTTTGGCATAGGACAATATCAGTAGTTTTCCCAAAGTGATAAATTTGGGAAGGAGGCAGAAACTGAGACAAAGACTCATAACTTTGTGGAGACGTTTTAGTGCCAACAGGCAGCACTGAGGCCACACTGTTGTATGTAGCCCCTCTCCCTGGATTCCACTGTTGGAAGGACATCCCTTGGTCAGGGGCACCTGGCAGGGCTGACAAGCCTTAAAGTGTTTGCAGAAGTTCAGAGCTCCTCTGCTCTTGGGACTTTTTATCATTTTACTTGTCCTGTGCCTGTGCCTGGCAGTGCCTCCAGGTGCTGCTCAGCCGTTGCTTTTCCTGCCCCAGATACATGATGTCTTTCTTTAGCTTTCCAAATAGGCTTTCCTTGTTTTTCTGATCTCTTCCTGCTCTGCTTAAAGAGTCTTAAATGACTGCGTGGCGACTGTGTCTTGGGGGGATTTGGGGTTCAGACATAGGTTATATGTGATAACAGCTCTTCCTGCCAGCCACAGCAGGCTGACAGCAGCATTGCAGGAAATGTAGGTTATTTCAGGAAACAGCTTAGGAAAAGGACATCTTGCTTTTTCTGGAGATACTGGGACTGTCCAAGCTGCTTCTCAAGGTAGGATGTGCTGAAGGAATCAGCTCCATATGAAATGATGCAGATGGTCCCTGCCAGGCAAGCAGGGACTCTTCCTAGATGTCACATAAACATATCAGGTTCACTAATGACCAACAGTGTCATCAAGCTGGCTGATTGATCAAAACCACCATTCACCCTTTAGGTAGCATACTTGGGCATTTCCCAGGTCAAATCCTGTCCTCATGTCAACACATCCAAGCCCATCAATGTTAACTAAGAAGAAATTCAGCCCCAAGTCTGTAAGGGACATCACAAATGCAATAGCCTGGACTATGAACTCCCCTCCTGAGCCATTTAAAGCCACCCAGCAGCATGGGAGTTACACAGGGATCCCCACAGGCTGGAGGAGCACTGAGGAGAGATGAGCTCCCTTCCTGTTAACTTGGTGGGCACTGCTTTTCCTCAGCAGCAATGAACAGTTAAACAAAAACACAGGTCCCCAAAACCATGTCATGTGTGGGTGGAAATGGATCTGAAAAGGCTGATGGTTTAGTCAGTGGCAAAGATGTTTCTTACCTTAGTAGGAGAATAACATAAAGAAATGGCCTGTGTTATCATCCTCTGTGTGTAATCTTCTGCTGCATAATAATGTAATAGTAAGTCAAAATATAGTATATATCTGTACATCATCTCCTTGAGGAGATTGTCTAGTTTTCCTTGTTTTAGAGATCATTTCAGTAAAGATCAATTTCCTACCACAATGTTAGTTTCTCTTGAGTTTCAGTAGGGAAGGAATCACACGGTATCTGCCAGCTCCAAATTTCGGCAGGCTCCTCCATCTCTGATTTGAACCACCAGCACAGCTAACTTGGTGTTCACAGAAAAATAATAGGAAACTCAGCTGATTTTAACATGCATAGATAGGCTCCTGAACCACCCAGACATAAAAGACTTTTCACAAATGATTGGTGGTGAATAATTGATGCAATTAAAACATCCACTTTTCCTATCCATGGGAGCAGTTCATTCATTTCTTATTGCTTCAGCACTTTCTGGGAAATCTTTGATCAGCTCTATAAAGCACACTGTACATTTCCATTTTCTGCTTCAGATAAGTTTTATCACTGGGCCAAGGGCTTAAGGAATTCATTTAGCCTATGAGTCTGTCAGGCTTAGATTTCAGTGTAGGAAGAAATGGAAATCTCTTACATGTCAAAGCCTTCCCCTTAACGGCCATGTAAGACTGCCCTAGGTGCTCTGCTTTGAAAAATGAGTGCATAAGAAATGCAGCACTTGGGTGCAGAGATAACAAAGGCCATCACTGGGACAAATGCATCAGATATTTGCTTTTATTTATGTAACAGTTCTATTAGAGATTTTAGGCCACACCACTAAATAAGCAGGCATGCATACACCTGTTTCTGTGAGTCTTATGGTAGTAAAGGGAGTTCTTTGAAAGAGCAGGAAATTAGTGTTTCATTAATTTAAATTGCTGCACATTCCACTTGAGAGTTTTGTTAATGATACTCAGTGCTTCCAGGTCTCAATTCTTCTAACATTCCTGTAAATTGCAATACTAAATCCATATAAACTCATCACAATGCAGAACATCAGCTTTGAAAAATACAACTGGTTTCAAAAAATCATCTTAGTCTCCCTTTTTTGAGTTCTCAGTGTAATTTTTCAGGTGGGACTATTTCACAGTCTTAAAATTCACTTACCACAAACCAATGTGAAAGGCAAACTTCAGTTAGTCTCAAGCATACAAAGAAGGAAAGAACAGAGATCTGTGGTCCATGATCATTCAGCCAGTACTTCTGGCTTTCACATTTCTACAGAAAGTTTTGCAGAGGCTAATATTAAGACAAATTACAGCTTTGGGCTGGCTTTTTGTTTGTTTGTTTGTTTGTTTGTTTTTTAATGTCAGAGCTGTTTTCTTGGCAGTGCAGAATCTATAGGTCTTTTTTGATGTACATTAAGCAACATGACCAGTGTCCATTTCGCACAGTTCATCCTCTCCCTGCTCCTTTCCAAAGGAAGCAACTATGAGTATAACATTACAGTGTGGTAGGATTTTGTTATTGAAGCAAAGGACTGCAGGAAAGGCAGCCCCAGTTCTCAGGTTAAATCAGTCCTGTGGATATCTGCAACAGATGTGAGCTAATTAAAATTTACATTAAATGAAATTAACTTTAAATGAACTGCATTATATTTGAAAATCCACTTGAATTAAATTACTCCTCTTTCCTTCCCTTTGTTTTTTCTATTACTAATATTGCCATTTAAAGGTCATACTATTTTCTGAAGCCTTTTCGTGAGGTTTGTTGTTTTGCTGGTGCTTCTCAAATCCCACAGTCCAGATGTGCAGCAGTCTGTTCTTGCGTGGTTGAGCCCCCTTGCCCACAGACATGACTCCTCGTGCAAACAAGCATCTGAAACTACAAATTAGAACATTAGATTCAATTGTCTCATGGCATTCAAGGAAATGGCCATTTCAAGCACAAATTAGAGGTTTTGCCAAAATGAACACACAGAGCAACACAGAGGAATACGGGCTGAAAATGCCACTTGCAGAACCCATGCACACAGCACCCAGGCTGGCTTGTGCAAACTCTTGGACATTTCCTATTTATTGTTGTATCTGCAGTGGGCTACACAGGCATCCCTTTATGATCTCCAATTAGAGTTAAATGCAGTGTATTAACTGCAGTCAGATTTCCAGCCTGTGGGGCTCATGGATCTTTCCATAACTTCCCAAGGATTTTTTTATCTGGGTTTTTCTTTGAATAATGAAAAGCAGACTTTTTGAGGTGTCAGTCAGAGTGCAGCACTTTCCAAGAAGAGTGTGGCCCATAAAATCTTCTAAGTATCAGCTTAAGCTTCTCTTAACCTTTATTTTACAGGCACTGTGCGCTTTTTTGCTAATACCAACCTAGGAAGGTTTCTGTCCAGAGGTGATGTTGGTGTGATTTTGACTACAGTATCAGTTGACACTTGTACCTCCAGCCCATGGCACTTGGCTGAATATCTCCCAGTGAGACTCAGCACAAAGCTGCAATCTCACAGGGCCCCATCAGGCTCTTCCCTCATGTGAGTCCAATATGCCAGTTTCCCACCAGAGAGGGAATCCCTGTATTCCATCTTCTGCCTTATTTCTGAGGACACAGGTTGTTCCTTCTCATCCCATCCTTTTTTTCCTGTACTTCTCTCCTGTAAGAATAGGCACTTTGTTTCCTATTTGTAAATTATGCTGAAGGATAACAAAATTGTGTGTGTTTATGGCAGCTTTGCTTAGCAGCCATAACAAGGGTGTGTTTTATTCATGACCAGAGGAAAAGGAGCAGTGAAAGCCAGGAGATGAGTTCAGGTAATTACAGCAGGTGAAGAATTGGCTCTTGGTCAGGAGGCTTTCATTGCTCCTGTCCCACCTCGCATGAACACTGGGAGCCAGTGTTAAACCAACAGAGAGCTTGAGAAGAATTATCAAGGCTTACTGTTATAACCTGCTTATCCTGCTCCCCCACCATCAAGCTCTTGCCCTGAGTGCTCCCAAACACTGCTTGCCTGACAGTGAAGGGAGGTGCATGGGCACTCAAAAATGGATTGTGGGTGATGGGGAGCACAGCAGAAGCCTCAGTGCTGCATCCTCAGCTCAGGGGCTGCTCAGCAACTTTTTGGCACAACACAGTTAAAAATCTTTTATCAGGCTGGCCAGAGATCACAGCTCAGTGGCAATGCCTTAAGCTCTTTTCTGAGCTGGGGCTGGAATATTCACTCAGTGCTGCAAATGACACGTGAATACCTCCCAGGCACTCATAACTGATTGAACTCAGAGTAAATATTTTACAGAAGACACTTAAGCATCACTGTAGATGAACTCCTAATTTGTAGTCTTGGAGCAAATGTAGAAAAGTTGAGATGTGCTTTACTCCAACTGTGGTGTCAAAGTCAATCATGCACTCCAGAATTTTTCATGGTTTCTTATCTCTCTTATTTAGCCTGTTTTGCTTAAACAGATTAATATTTCTGCTCACATTAGTATGAGGACAGAGCCACAACCTGAAGGTTTGCCAGCCTTGCCTGGCTCAGGAAGACTTTCCAGCAGGTACAATTTGGGCTGAGAGCACCTTGCCTCTGGCTTGAAGCCCTGTGTACCAAGGAGACATTAGTGCTGGTAACAGCTTTGGTGAGCAACAGGGCTTCACAGACAGGAATCCAAAATGCAGTTGTAACTTGAGTTAGACAATCCCAAATTTCAGAGGGCAACATGTATCAGCCACACATAGCTACACATAGTGGCCATGAATATGCAAACATATTAACAAACATGGACTGATTAAATGCCAGAATTCCTGTTTAGGAACTGAGCATGTGCGTGTTTATTTTATTTGGAGGTTGCATGTGCTTTTCAATCGAACAAAAAACAACAGGGATGTCTTATTAGGAAAACCATGATGGAAGCATGCATTGGATGCCAGAGACAGTAAAATTACCCTCTAAGCAATTCAAGTCTTCTGAAGGTTTGCATTACACTGTAATTTAACATTTCTGGTGTAAGCAGCTCAGTCAGACTGACATTTAATTTCGATGGTTTGGAACTGTGGAGCCACTGCAAAGCTGGGAATAGCTGGCTGCCACTGAGTCTGGTCCAGCCTGCTCCAGCAGCCAATTTCTGCTGTTGGCAGGGAAAGAAGGCTTCTGCCCAGCTGCAGGACTAGCCAGCATGCATCTGCCAGCCACGTGGCCAGGGAGCTCCAGAGGGCTGCTAGGTACAGTCCCTGAGTAAACAGAGTGCCTGGCATTAACAGCACCTTTTGGACAAACCAATTGTTAAAGTTATCCTGCATAATGATTAGTGCACAGGTGGTAATTATTAGTAACATGCAATTATTAACTTACACTTGAAAACCTTGTTGTGCCAGCTTCTGAATACATCTGAGGAAGAACGTCCCTGCCCTGAGTTCTTAAAGCCTTGTTTGGTGACTATTCCCTGGGTGTGGCCAGAAGAAAAAAACAAACCACAAAATATGTTTTGAGCTTTATGGTTATGGGGAAGTTCTGTACTAAGAACTTGCAAATACTATGTGCCACTCAGGCACTGGGTATCATGACTCACAAAGGTGAGCTGGCAGAGGAGAAGTTTGCAAAAAGCCTTGCAAAAAAATTTTGTGACAGCATTCCACATTGTGACATAGAGTCACAGCACATTTTAGGTTTGAAAAGAGCTGTAAGATCATTGAGGCTAACCATTAACCCAGCACTGCCAAATCCACCACTAAATCATGTCCTCAAGTGCCACACCTACACATTTTCTAAATACCTCCAGGGATGGTAACTCCACCACTTCCCTGGACAGCCTGTTCAAATGGCTGACCATCATTCCAGTGAAGAAATTTTTCCTGATATCTGATCTAAAATTCCCTGGTTCAACTTGAGGCCATTTCCTCTCATCCTGGCACTTGTTACCTGGGATAAGAGGTCAAACCCCACCTTCTGCAACCTCCCTTCAGGATAATGCAGCAAGCAAAAACGTACTGCTCCTGAGCCTCCTTTGCTCCAGGATAAACACCCACAGCTCCCTTAGCTGTTCCTCAGAAGACCGGTGATCCAGACCCTTCAGCAGCTCTGTTGCAATTCTCTGGACACACTCCAGCACCTCAATGTCCTTTTTGTTGTTAGGGGCCAAAAACTGAGCACCAGATTTGAGTTGAGGCCACACCAGCGCTGAGTACAGAGGGGTGATCCCTCCTCTGGTCCTGCTGAGCTCACTCTTGCTGATACAGCCCAGGATGCCACTGGCCTTCTTGGCCACTTGGGCACATGCTGGCTCATGTTCAGCTGCTGTGGGTCAGCATCCCCAGATTCTTTTCCACCAGAAGCTTTCCAGCCACTCTGCCCCCAGCCTGTAGTGCTGCCCGGGGTTGTTGTGACCCTAGAGCAGGACCTGGCACACTATGTTGTACATTTGGCCTCAGCCAATTTATCCAGCCTGTCCAGATCCCTCTGCAGAGCCTTTCTGCCCTCCCACTACCCAACTTGGTGTCATCTGCAAAATGACTGAGGGTGTGCTCAATCTTGTCAGGTCATCAATAAAGATATTATACAGGACTGGACCCAATGCAAAGCCCTGGGGGACACCCCTTGGGACTAACCACAAACTGGATTTAACTCCAGAGGTACCTAATTCCTCCTCTGCCTCAGTGCTTAACAGTAAGACCAGTTTTCCTAGGGGTACACAGCCCCCTGAGCTGGAAGACAAAGATGGGGAGCAGAACGAAGCATCTACAATCCAAGCAGAAATGCTCTACACCACTGAGATACACACAAGTCATGCACTAGTTTTACAGCAACCCCATGGAGTGCTATAGACTTGGGAAAGAGTGGCTGGAAAGCTGCCTGGAGAGGGATAAGCACATCCAACATTTTGAAGGAAAGTGTGCAAAGCATTAAATAGCTGCAAAATATAGCAAGACTAAGTGATGACATATAGATGAAAAGCATCATTTCACTGCCTTTAGCCTGATTGGAATTGTTTCTGTGCAGTTGCAGGGTGGATTAAAGACAGGATTTGGATAACACAGCATAATGGTCCCAGAGGACTAGTTATTCAAATTTATCTTCATATAATCATTGCAGTGTACAGTGTAAAATAGGAAAAAGATTTTAATCTGTTTCTGTCTAGATATGTTTTCTCAGCACAGAAAGCACCACTAAAATTTTTAAGCAAAGAACATATCCTACCACCACTGGGATAGACAGCAGCTCATTTTGGGGCTGGAGTGATCCTCACTCAGGTTGCTGTGCTGCTGGCCATTTGCAGAGTGAGTAACCCTTTCCTTTTAGCATCAGGATCTCTTTCTCCTCTGCGTCCTTCATCTCAAGTAAAGATCATAAAAAGACAAATCCTCTTGAGGTGTGTGTTTGTTGGGCAGTTGTGAAAACCCACCTGAGCAGAAACAAACCAGACAAATGGGGTCCCAGCAGGTCCCAGTACCCTCTGCCCTGAAGAAACACTTATGTCAGGCTTCTTCCCTTAAAGCTTTCCATTACCTTATGAAATCTAGTGTCCTATTTTGCCTGGGATCATTTGTTCATTAAACATCAACATCCTTATTTTCAAAGTAATGACATTTAAAAGGTATTGCCACAGGGAGGCCAAATTAGATTAGGGTCACTGCTGTGCCAGGCACTATGCATACACGGAAATAGATGTGTGGTTGGGAGGACCCTTTTTCTCCCAACCTCTTCCTACCAGACCTTCAGACACTTTGTTGAAGCCTGATGATGACTGTGGTAGGTACTGTCAGTGGCTGGCTGACCACAGTGTGGGGAAAATTGCATGGCGCTGTAAGGAGGTAGAAACTCCCTTTGGCCACGTAGGGTTCATCACTTTAAAAATTCACCCTTAGCCTGACCAGAGCTACTACCAGGAAGGTTGAATAAACCTGTTTTAAGGGCACAACTAAAGCAGTGCAGACAGCCCTGTCTGCTGGGGAGAGAAGGTGAACCCAAAGTGATGTGCCTAAGATGTGTAAGCTCTGTGCGACAGCATCGGCCACAGCACCAGAAATTCCATCTGTTATGATGAAACTGCTCTTCATAAAATATCAAGCGGAAATTCATTAGGCCAGCGGAAGTGTCCTCTGTCCCTCTATGTTCTTGTCCTCTGAACAAATGCCTTTTTGTACTCCTGATCTTCTTCATGCTACCAAACATGTCAATGCACTGAGGTCCTTTCCCACAGTATTATGGAAGACTGTTACTCCTGAGTTGCTAAGAGAAATTCTTGAGGACATAGGTAGGCATAATTTCTACATCATCCATGGACTAGTCTATTTTCTGTGGTGAGACAGGGAGGCAAGTTGACCTGCTTCCTTCAGTTTGCACTGTGAAGATCTTCCCGTAATATAAAGACATACCCAATGCAGAATACAAAAATCAAAATATTAAATCTCTTCCACTTTATCTGGCCTCTGTCTGTGATAAGAGATTTCCAAAAGCCAGGAATTCACCACAGAGTTTTAATATCTACCCTTTGACTGCTATTAATCTTTATGAGGTAATAGTGGGGAGAACTCCTCATGAACCGTGTAACTTTGAAGTTAATTCCCTGTAGAAGGATGCCTGGAAAACAGCCCTGACACCCCACTTTCTGCAGAGATTATAGAGGGGAAGGAGAGAGCTGTGCAGACAAATTTTATCTACTTGAAAATGGCCCCCAAAGGGTGCCCTGGGTCTAGGTACTCCATGGCAGGTGAGTGGCTCTACAGCATCAAAGTTTAGTTGACAAAATTTGTCTCATCTCTGAATAAAACAGCACTGAGCAGAAAGCTCAGAGGAGGAAAAAGTGATAGATGTTAACAGCAATTACTGTTTTTACAGATAACTGTGGTCACTGGTCCTAAGCCAGATTTTTAGATGGTGTGAGCTTGTCTTCCTTGATAATATTTGTACTTCATCCTAAATCCCAGGTCGTGGTAATGCTCTGAAGTAATTTATTGCTCATTTCAATTCTGTTATTTTTAATTAACTTAGGGATTCACGTATGCACATTATCTCTGTTCTAAGAGGAACTGAGGTGCTTTTCCTGCTGTGTGGTGTCAGCTGAGAGGACAGGATTGTATTAGGTTTCAGTTACATTTCTCAGTTAAGCCACACTCTGAAACTGCCCTGCCATCAGGAGCATGTTTAGATGTGCAAAGGAAGGGGTGAAATCATATGGGGAAATTCAAGTTCCATCAAAGTCCCTGGCCCTGGCCTTTCATGGGAAGAGCTGTACCCAGGCCTCCTGCAGGAAGGCCCTTGCCCTGACATCCTAGTTCTGGCAACTAAAGTCAAGGCCATGATGAGCTATCCAGGCTACATTTGGTGTTCATAGCAAAAAGTTGGCATCCCTATGAGGAGAAAACCTGTAAGAGAATGTTTCTGTACTTGGCCATAGCTTTGCTCCTGGAATACATGGACTTCTGTAGGGCAGGGCACCAGGTCCCTGGGCTCTGTTCTAAGCTCTTCACCTAGCTATGAATTCACAGAGAAAGTTAGTGAAGCCAGTATTGCTTTCCTAACTTCACCTGTTCTGGGCAGTGTCATGGACTGAATGTGCTGCTACAGCTATTGGAAGTCCCCTGAAGGAAGGACAGCAAGAATGGTATTTCAAGGAGATCATTTGCATTCAGAGCTATTTTGGTTCCTTGCAGCCAGGTAGCCTTCAAGAACAGAATGCACATGTCAAAACTTGCCAAGCGACCTCACTGAGGCGGATGCCTGTGAGGCCTTTGCCAGGCTGCTTGCCCCAGCACCTGAGCAGAAGCAAACACACCCTTGCTGATTAGTGTAGGTTTGCTGTGTAACCTGGTTACTCTGCTCAGGCTCATTGTGGCTTCCAGACAGCTCCTTTCCCTGGTCCATATGAGCTTTCTCTCTGGTGTTATTAACACACCTTGTATGTAAATGACTGCAATACACCCTTGGAAAGAATTATTTGCTTACTTTTAATGAGGTATACTGATAAATAAGCAGATTATAATGTTGTTGTTGCCTTAATGCCAGTGTTGAGGTTTAAGTGTGAGTAACTGGTGTCAGCTGGCTCAAGAAGCTTCCAGTATCCCTTTTCAAGACAAATATTTAAAGCCAGACACAGGCAGAAAAAGCAGCAGCAATTTAGGCTTGCTTGAGTGACTGCTCACACTCATGGGCAGGATAGCTGCTAGGAAAGCCTGCCTGGTCTTGAGACCCTCCAGGGAAGGAGGGCAGGCTGGAGTGTGCCACTTCCCAAGGAGCCCCTTGGTGAGGCTGCAGATGCCACATGGGGTTATCAGCTGAATATTGCTGCTCTAGAAGTCACTAAGCCTCTTAATTTTATTTCTTGACTGTAACCTGGAGATAAGGTTCTTGCTGTGATAAGTGTGTAGGAGATGCATAATTAGGCTTCCAGTGGCACACAGATGATGCAGTTTTCCTTAGTATTTAAGGCTGAGGCTGACAACTCAGCCTTTGCCAAACAATATTCTAGCCTAGGGGTATCCTTTAATCATGCCTTGGATACCACAGTCTTACTGCTGACAACACTGTATTTGTGCTATTGTTTCTCATGTTATGTACACTGAAAACAAGGCATTTCAAACTGCAAAACACAGCTGATGTAAATAAAAAATTACAGTTGTTACCAGGAAACAGCTGATCAATATGCAGTGCCACAGGAGCATATGGAGAGTAGAGCAAACCTAGACTAGAATAAAGGATTGGCAGGAACCATGCCCGGGATATTCTGCACCTGGGAAACAGGAAAAATATCCATGAAAGGAAGGAACAGTTATAGATAAGAGCTTTTTCTACAAAAGTAAGCCTTCAACTCACCTGCAAGAGGTGAAGTTCAAAACAGATTAACTGGATAGCATGGACCTGTCAAGGAGTTTGGAGATTAATCATCAGAAGAGGTCCGGATGTAGCTGCTGGTGATTTAAAGTCTGTTGACTTCAAAGTAGCAGGAGGACATCAGGTGTCCTCAACTATATCACATGAGAAATTTTTACAGTGATAGCAAACAACAAAGCTTGCAGGAATGAGCAGTCTAATTATTCCTTTCTGCTCTTCATTTAGTGTCATCAGGAGATCAGCAATTCTCGTAGGTTAAAGCAAAGTGACCTTGTTCTGCTGTCTTGTGAAAAGGCTTTTCTGTCTTTACAGCTGTCTCAAAGATTAGTGAAGGCACTGAACAGCTGGAAGTCATGCTGTTTATCTCCCTAGTTTGTTGGGTTTTTTTTACTTTTCCCCTTTCCTTGGTTATGTATCTTCTTCCCTTGCTCATCTCTTTCAGATAACTAAGGACCATCTATGTGAGTAAATAGTAGTTATTTGAAAGAATGGAGGTTTGTGTAATGTATTTTATGCTTCTGTCATCTTTTATACTTTCTCTAGACTGTGCAATAAGGTATTTTATGGAAACATTAGGCTACAGTTCTAAAAAAATTCAATTTTTTTTAGAACTGTAAAATTCAGTTCCTTGAAAAATTCATTTTGCCTGTAGTTGTGGCACCTAAGTCTGTGCTAATCTTCAAACAGTAAAGTACCCCTATGAAAAGTAAATCTAAGTGAGGTTTGGGGATTTGTTTTAATTTTCTTTTTCATGTATGTTTCCTTGTGATACTTCTTTTATGCTGCTTATGGTGAAAAAACATTTTGATCAACCAGGGGGTTGGTGGAAACTCTTTCTGCTCTTATACACTGTACCCCTTGCAGAGAGTGGAAGAGAAGAATCTGGAGAGCAAAATAAAATATTATATTACAACTAACAGACTAATGCACAGGGAGCTCTGCATCTGAGAGGCAGAGAAATTATTCCAAGGAGAAAGAGTGAATTTCAGTGCTTGTGGGGGGTATGTCTTCATTTTATCAATATTCTCTGTTTTGTGCAGACGTCTTCACACTAATTAATCTGACAAAAGAGTTGTTGTGCAGGATTTGTAGAAATTTAGTCAATCCTGAGTCTAGAAAAATCACTGTGATCTTTATAATTTTCGCAGTCAATTCTGTGCTGATAATGGCTTGTATCTCACTGCACAGAACCTTTCTCTTGTATTGCTCAATTCTGCCTGCCATCCCTGAAAGACTAACACAAATAATTCCTTCTAGGTGGAACAACCATCACTTGCTTAAGGTCTGAATCCTGCAAACATGTAAGATTGTATTTGACTGTGCTCTAGATTTCATTCCAATTGACGTCAGGAGAGCTGTTCAGAGAGGGAAAATGAAGTGTTTATGTGCTTTGTAGCAATATTAAGTTTGCCCTTCCTCTTGCTATCAGTCCTGGCTCTCCCAAGTGCCTTTGAAGGCATCAGACTGTCCAAGCACAGATGAGCCATGAAATAAGCTCTGAACAATTAAAGGGGAAGTCCAGCTGTGCATCCATGGCCTCTGCTTTCAAATGTTGCTTTTAACAGTGTAGCAAGAGCTGTTTAAAACAGCAACATTTTCCTTGAGAGTGAGAATTTGTATCACAAAGATTGAATAAGTCACCAAAGAGACAGGAGCCAGCTCAGTTACGGGATGTTTTCAGTCCTCCTTTTCCTCCTGTTGCACAACTGCTGCAGACCCAAAATCACTTTAATGCTGGCTGCTGATGGGAGAAGGTCAAAGCCTTTGGCTCTGGATGGAAGGATCCCAGGCACTTCGCCTGCAGCGAAATAGGGAGGCAAAGGCCAGTGAAATGGTTGCTTTTGGCATGATTTATTTGATATAACACAAAACTAGTTGGAAAACACATGACAGTCACAGGCTATGTTAATAGACGTGGGGGAAAATAGAGAACTGCAGAGGCTGTCGACCACTGGGGTACTCCTGAGCATGTCTGAAAGCAGATCATGATGGAGCTGGCTTTGCTGTGGTTGGTCTCAGGAGTATTAACAGACTGCCAGAGGGTGAGGTACAGGGAAAAACCTGGAATCAGCTTTTATTCCACTAGAGAGGATGGTGCCTGTTAAATTTTGGGGTCCTCTTGTTTTTGTCTTATGTCAGCTATTCTGCTAAATCAGATCACACACTGGGCTTCTCTCACTTGGAGGTTTTACTTATCCACTCAGCATGAGCGTCCCCAGAGCAGAAGTCTTCCTCCCTGGGACAAAGGGCCTGAGTCACTGCCCTTCTCTCCAACAAGTGACTACAAATGCCCAGGGCAAGCAAGTGCATTCAGGGCTTTGTGATGGGATGGGGAGCTGGTGTAAAGGGCTGAGTGAGGAGCTGAGAGCCAGAGGTAACCTGAGGGCTGTGAGCCTGAAACTTGTGTCCTTCTGGTTATGGAAAGGTACAGAGTGGAATCTGGTGACAGGAAGACATGAAACTTTAAAGATGAGGATGGACAACTGATGTCTGATTTTGCTCCCCTTGCTTAGTAGGTGATGTAATGCCACCATCATCAGACTGCCAAAAACAAGTGGCTGGGTAGCTCTGTAGGGTGGCAATCAGGCTAGGGCTGCCCAAAACCAAGGCACCTTATCCTCAGCATGAACACACAGTGCCACAGACCAAGCTACTCCCAGGCAATATCTTTTTCCCATAGAGAAAAACCACCTTCTAGGAATCAGGAGTAGCTTACCCTGAAGGATTTGGCTTTTGTAGAGCACCAGAAGCATCATTGGCCAACCACAGGGGCAACTTCTGCAGAATTTGGTCACCTTTCGGTCTCATCAGGAAGCACCATACTCAGCCCTGCACAGTACCAGCAGTGGAGCTGTGAATTTAGTGTGGTGGACATGTCCTGGATGCACCTTGGCTTGTCAGATGTAAGGATCCTTTACAAAGTGATACAGATGATGTCAACAAATTTAGATTCATTATCTTAATGAATTCATGGCCATTAAAAGAGAAGCTAGGCCATGATCTTTTCTTAAAAATAAATTGTAACAGCTTTGTCATAAGGACATTTAGAAAAAATTCCTTTTGCTTAAGATATTCTATAGAAATGTGAGTTACTTAAAGGTAAGTTCTTTTCCCCCCTGATAGCAAAGACTGAATTGGCAGGTGGAGGAACAAGTAATTTTCTGAGCTTTTGGGACAAAACTGCCTGGCACGACCAGGCTCTACATTTTAACTTCATCATTTGCAGCGATCATTCATGTTTTTATAAGAGAAGCAACATGCTAAAAAACCAGACCTAGAATATCTTGTACGTAACCTGTATCAGACATAATGACCATAAAGTGGACAGAATGGTAGAGACCTGGATCTGTGAGTGCAATAAAGGAGTTTTTGGCACAGCCCCTCCACTCTGTTCTCCTTTCTGCAGATCTGTTGCGCTGCACCTCCCAGTGGTGCAGCTGCACCATGCCAATGGTGTTCTTTAGAACACTAATAATTTATTCCTTTAGAAGATGAGCTCCAGACACCATCCTAAAGGAAATCAAACACCTTACTAAAAAGGGAACTCAAGAACCTCAATATCTCCAGTGCAGTGCATATGGCTAAGAGTTGCAGAGCAGGCAACAAAATTATCTGGCATTTCAAATTTACTCTGACCATTATTGGTTCATAGGTTAGTCAGACCAGATTCAAATAATCTTTTGGTTCCATCTTTGTGAGGAAAATACTGCAGAGATCAGTATCAGTACCAGGAAAGAGCCTCACACCAGCTTCAGGGTGATGCTAAAGGGAACAACTCAGTGAAGACTCGGAGCATGAGCTTGGAGGTGTTGTGTGTCCACACCCCCTTCCCCCTCGCTGCTCAGGGAGTTCCCTGCTGTGCAGAGGAACCTCCTGCTGAGCTCCAGGGTGGGCAAGTGCAGGGTCCAACCTCAGAAACAATTCCTCTGGCAGTTCAGCTTGGTTTAATCTCTTTAATCCTTTCCTCAGCTGCCTATTGGAACCACAGAGAACAAAGGACCTTTTCTTTTTACTGCTTGCTGATGAGGCATGGTGTCTTAATTACAAACATCTACCCCAGAGGGAGACAGATTATCTCTCCAACCCCATTTCAGAGGGGAAGAGCTAGCTGTGCTCAATCACATTGATCCCTGTACAGAAATCACATTCACCTGTACTACCTTCTGTTGTCTGCTTGTCTTTTAAGCTGAAGAATACTTAGATACAGTGCCTCATTAAAAAAACTCAAACAAATCAAACCAAACAATCATGACACAAGAAAACAGATTGTGTAAATGTTATTTTTAAAAAATCTGTATTTGATATTTTTCCTGCCGCCATATATTTTTGACTTCCTTCAATACTCCATTAATTTATTTACATACTGCATGCCAGTCAGTATGGTACCTGCTGGTACAGATATGGATTAATATTTTAAACTGTTCATTCATAGTGGGTGCAGCTTTCCTCAAAAACAGCTCTGTTTAATTGCATTTGGACAGTGGATGTAAAGACAGTGCTCTCCAATACTCAGTTCAGGCTCAAGTATGCTGAGTGGGGTCACTGTCCCTCAAATATCCTATTTAGTAAACTGAACTGCTTCTAGGGCTTTTTTTATATGCACTGGTGGGCAATTCAATCCTTTACACTGAGCTTGTGACTAAAGGCACAGAGGAGAGCTCTGGTACCTGAGCCTGGGATCTGTTCCAAAGGTCAGGAGATGGAGGATGGCTTGCAGACATCACACCAAGGTCTCTGCCATGACCTGTAAGAGTTTAAAGTACAATGCAGATGTGCAGGGTTTAGAGTGTAAAAAAAAATGTGTATGTGGACAGACTTCATAAAAAAAAATCTTAATTTTGCATTAAAGTGAGAAGAGACCCAATAGTTCATGTACTGAAGAGAACAGTCTCAAACAAAAGAGAAATAAGGCTCCAAGTTCACCTTCCTGTTTGTCATAAGACCACATACAAAGATGAATGACAGGCAGTGGCCTCATGCTGACAGTTCAATAAACTAAGGCTTTGTGCATCCTATCACGTTTAATTAAGGCCTGAAAAACTTGTGGCCAGCAACAGTTGTAGTGGCTGTGTTCATTTGTAATTAGCATGTCAATCCCTTGCACTTAAATGGCTGCCAGTCTGAAAGTCCATAGCAGGCCTCCATCCAAGATACAGACTTTTGGGTGGTGTTGGCTGCTGAGTTTTTTATGTCCCTGCTGAAAGAAGAGGTGCCCTCTACAGTGTTTTTCATAAATATTCCTGACTTTCCCTGCCTCTGTTATTGTGTCTTGCTCATGTAGGATTTGATTGTTCATTTCTGAAGGCAATTTTAAAACATGTGGAAGCAATTACTTTGCTATAAGGGATTTTTTGATACTCACCTTTTTTGTTTGCACTTCAATCAATTTCATTGGGCCACTGAGGACTCCAAAGAGCCCCTTTCTGTGCATACCCCAGCACGTGTGAAATAAAACATCATACTTTGTTTACTGCCATAGGGCAGGTTTTATTTCAGCTTAATCCTTAACTGATGTTCTCAGGGCTGATCCTGCTTCCCCATTGTGCTCCAGTGAAGGGAATACTGTCCAGAGCAGACTGGTGGATCTCTGTGCACTCATCCAACAAAATCCTTGTGCCCAGAACCAAAAAGTCCTCCTCCACAGGTCTGCTGGGAACTTCTCCATTACAGCCCACTGTTGCAGCATGATTTCTCCCATTGATACAGGGATCTTTTCAGGAGTTTCAGATGGAAGTGAGCAACATGCTGCCTGTTCCCAAGAGAGGAAGTTTCTGAAGGTGCTGCATGCTTTGCATTGTATGCTAATACAAGAGTGCTTGTGGCCCTTCTCTTCATCCTTCGCCGCTTGATTCATCTTGTGTGAGTCCAGCCTAGCCAACGTGTCCTGTTTGCAAAATCTCTGTCCTGTGTGACTCCTGTGTGACTCCTTGTGCACCAGGGCACAGAAAGGTAACAGCACATTGCACTGGAGCCCCAGATGTAGGGAGTGTTTTTGGCACTTGTACATGATTTTGGTAATTATTCTCATTCTTATTATTCAATTATATTTTGATTTTTATTCTGACTCTTATTTAACACACCTGATAGAAATTATTAAATCTTGCAAGAAACATACACAAATTTGCAGTATTACTGGAGTATTTCATTTGTTCCCATTGAACAGACTATGCCGGAGAAAGGGAAGAGTATTTTTGTATACAAGATTGCAAACACTTCTAACTTTTAACCATATAAATAACAAAAAAAGAAAAAAAAAAAAGAGTAATGCATGATACACAACTCCTTCCCTGAAAAAGCCACCTCTGTTTGAAAAAAATTACTGATGCTTCATCATTTGGGATTCTTACTTAGTTTTTTGAATAATCTAATTCAATGGGGCTTTTTGCATCTTACTACTAATTTTTGAAAGTTTTAAAATATACTCATTCTAATCCATGGAAAAGGCACCTCGAAGCATCCTATCTTTACATATAAATGTATATGTATATACGCATATACAGTAAGTCCATCTATTATAATACACACATAAATATATATTGCGATACACTTCTAAAAGCAAAACCACAAGGAAAATCTTCTCATCTCCTTGACAGCTCTTTGTGTCTTTGACAGATGTTTCTAATAAAGCAGAATGATGCCTAGAGTTAAACAAGAGCTCTGTTGAAGTCAGTGTGGCATCTGCCACTCATTCCTTGTAGGGCCAGCCCTGCACTCCAATCCCTGCCCAGACCAAATTAACAGAAATGTTAACATCACAAGCTTTCCACATGGGTTTGGAATCAGTGCACATATCAAATCATCTGTGAGACGCCCTCCCCCCAGCCTTCCTGAATGCTGTTAACAGCTTGAAAGGATCATCTCTAATGTTATTAGAAAAAGAGAAAATATTTGAATAATGTAATTTGCTGTTGCTTATGTGTTTGTCTTATATTTTCTGCTCTTGCAATATAAAAATAAAAGGATATATTTCTGTATTTGCATATTATGTCAATTGAACACTTTTATACAACACATTTGATATGTCTCTCTAGCTTTATCTCCAGGAGACAGAGCAAATATTCCCAGATTGAGGGTAATAAAGGGCACTTTGCAAAGTGTCTGAATCCAGAAATAAGTAGGAGAAGTGCTGCTGCAGAGTGTAATTCTCTCTCTGCCTGCTTTTTGCTCCTTTCCTTCCACAGGAAAACAATGGAGGGGATTATTAGAAACATTTCTGTTACGCATCTTTGAAATGGTTCTGTGCTAAAGTTAAATGGAGACAGGAGACGTTTCTCTCCTCATTATCTTCAGAGTGACCTCGGCACTGGTTTTGCCTATGGAATGCAGGGGTACATCTGCTCCACATCAAAGTTCATTCCACATTTTTCTGCCCTCTGCCATCCCATATTTGCAGTACATTCCCCTCTCTTTCCTTAATTTTCTTTTGCTTTTCCCCATTCTTGGCAGACTTCAAGGACACTGGAAAATTCACCATAGCATGTGTTACAAAAACAAAGAAGAATAAGCCTTTGTTATTTGAGGATCATCAGAACAATTTCTGATTAATTTTCAGCACTCTTGAATGTGGCCTGCTTTTCTAATGCTGTTATTCATATAATTTCCAATATAAACTTTTTCCATCCACTGTTTATTTTACTAGGTTTTGGTGAGCTTTGCTGCACATGGATCGTAGTTTGGATTACAAAGGTATTTTTAACACTGCAACAGCAATCTTTGCTCTGTAAAACATGAGTTTTTCTTTTGTTTATGGTGCAGGGGTGCCAAAATACACACACACACACGACATAAAGTGTGACAAACCTCAATGAAGGTTGACTCCTCAGCATAGCCCACAAGCACACATTTACTAAAATGAGATGCTGCTGAGCTCTCTGTTAGCAGATATGTTCAAACAAGTGTACAGGCAGATCTCTGAAGTATTTTCCTCACAAAGATGGAGCCAAAAGATTATTTGAATCTGGTCTGACTAACCTATGAACCAATAATGGTCAGAGTAAATTTGAAATGCCAGATAATTTTGTTGCCTGCTCTGCAACTCTTAGCCATATGCACTGCACTGGAGATATTAAGGTTCTTGAGTTCCCTTTTTAGTAAGGTGTTTGATTTCCTTTAGGATGGTGTCTGGAGCTCATCTTCTAAAGGAATAAATTATTAGTGTTCTAAAGAACAGCATTGGAACTACACAGGTTTTAGTCCCACTCACACCACAAAAGGTTGTACTCTCAGGCTGCTCCCTGTGCCACAAGTTAGTGCATGCAGTATGCAAACTTCAGCTTCCTGCCATTAAAACGCCCACTCTGGCTGCAATACATCCATTTCAGATGCACTGGAATAAAAAACAAAGGTATTTTTGGGGTGCCACGTTGGGCACAATAGAACTAGGTCATGTAATTTGCAGGGCAGGGGGAACTAGGCTGCCCTGGGGGTGGCTACCATGAGCAGCATGGATAAGACGTTTTCTGTGCCACTTGGCTTGGCCACACAAGTGCCTCATGTCCTGCCACAGATGTTGTTGTGGCTGCAGAGATGTATCTGAAGACATTGAAAACTTCTCCACTAGTCATGACAAGAAGCATCATTCCTTCTTACTGCACAGTGAAGTACACAACATCCCTGAGCATCAATTTTACTGGGCTAGAAGTGAACTGGGCTTCTATGATGGGCATATGGGTAAAAAGAAATGTTCTGTGCATCCTCCCTATTCCTTCTACTCCATACTATTCCTGCTGAAAGCTGGATTGGTTTATCCCATGTTTACATGTGACCCTCTCAGTACCAGAACACAGCACTGATGGTCACAGCTAATAATTAGATCTGTTTGTAAAATGCTTGGAGATCATAATTTCTTTCTCTTCACACAAATAATATTATTAATCCATAGCGAATTCCCAAATTACTTCACTATTTGTCCCCAGCTACCTAACCCTCTATACAGAATCTGCTTGCATAATTTTCATCGATTTGTGATGAGTGAGGAAGATACAATTTTAGTTTTACTCAGACTCTTGGATGTGACTTTGACATAGGAAGCTCAAAACCAAAGGCCCGGGAGGGTCAGCTGGGTCCTACTTCATTTGCACATCTTTTATCCTCTTCAGGCTTTTAAACAGATATCTCTCTCAGAGAACAAACTTGAGTCCTTTGTCTTTCCCTGTGTTGCCTTTTTTGTGTAGGAAGGCCACTCACTGGTGTAACACTGGATCGGCTTTCAACAGCTTCACCAGTGTGACAAGGACAATTGAAGGGCTGAGATCACTATAAAGCAGGCATGGAAGAGAGTTTGTGGCTCTTCCCAAATTCATTGGTCGTGTGCTTTTTTCATAGTTCCCATCTGCATTACATTTAGTGCTCATTTTACAGTCGCTTTTGTTTTCAGGAAAACAGAAACAATTTCTGTCATCACATTGCATTTCTTGTCTATAGTTATACAAAGGGTAAATGGTGAGAATCCATTGTGAGCATTCACAGATTTTTCTCTGAGCTCCTCACTTCTCTGCCTTTGAATTCCAGGGATAAAAAAGTCTGCTATTCTTTTTTGCCTGTGAAGAAACATTTCAGTTTCAATCTTGTCTTTTACATTGCTCTCCTCTCAGGCCCACTGCTGGTTTCACAGAACACAAATAGTTGGAATATGCCATCTATGGGCCTGAGGAAGGCTTGCAAGCTCTAATAATTTGTTACACAGACCTGTTTTGCTATTTAAAGAGGAGTCAAGCTGTATATTCCATTAAAGAAATAATGGCAATGTTTGGAGACAACTCCCATCCCTCATCTTTTACCACTCCCATTCTAAATATAAACCTGCCTGGCCACAAAAGTGCTTCCTGTTAGGAACCGAATACTGATCGTGTCTGATTCAATAGCACTTTGCAGTGGTGGTAGGAAGGAGAAACAGATGAAACAAAACTCTCCTATTGTTTTGGTGTTTGGTTGGGGTTTTTTCAGTAAAATATAAATTAATGTCTTACTTCACACAACTCCTACCAAAGTCCCAGCTGCTGAGCCAGCCTAGGGCTGTCTAAGACCAGAGCTGGACTTTCTGTTACTTCTATCAAAGTCATATTTGGGGATAAATAAGGCTCATTTGCCTTATTTAGCACTTTTTAAAATGAGACATCATTTCAGCCAATAAGAGGCTGGAAGGCGAAAACTTCAGTTAGATCTAACAGGGGACTGGGCAAGGAAAGCTTGTCATGAAAGTGCACAGCATGACAAATCGTGAGACATCTCAGAATGTAATCAAATCTCAGCAGCAGTGAGAGGTACTTAGGAAGGGACAAGATTAATATTCTTATTCATGAGTCTGGATTCACTCTTTTTCACAGTGAAGCTGCTGCAGTGTTTCAGTGGAGCCAGAATCCAGCCCTGGTCCATGGTGTGACACACTTCAGTGACACATTGGAGGAGAACAGAGGATCCAAGGTACACAAAGTAGTCATTGCTCCATTGTGGAGCAATTTGTGGTGATTACTCACGTGCATGCTCAAGCCCAAGGTTGACTGAATTACCCCTCAATGAGAGACAGTTAGCTGATCAACTCAAATCCCCTGAAATTTATCTTGATCTTAGAGCATGCACAGGGACACTCATTATGAACAGCACAACCTGTGGCAAGGGCTTAACTTCCCCTCACCAGACAGTGGTGCAAATTCTGCCTATATAACCAGACATGTCAGGGACTCAGAGGAATGAAAAGAGGTTCATGTCTCAATTTAAGTCATGACCATGAATTTAAGTCAGGAACTAACTCAGTGAGATAACAATATCAGCCAGCACTTTTGAATTTGGAGTCTTTGGTGCAGACTAATAGATCTATACTTAGCATTTTTTGACAAATGAAGGGACATTGTTTGTCCAGCACCTTTTAAGAGAAAGAAACTTTGGTTGTTAAATACTCTAGGCATTTAAGCCAAAAAGAGCAGCTCTTACTGTCTCTTCAGAGGTTGCCTGTCAAACCAAGTCTTCCTGGAATGATCCTGTTGCTTTGTGCTGAGTTTATGTTAAACCTGTGTAAATCTGTTTGTTCATCAATGGCCAGAAAGGTCGTTCCCAGAGAAAAAGTCCCCAAATTCTCATGGGGATAGTGCTTAGAATCTATTTCCTGAAAAATATTACAAAGGACATGCAGTAGAAAAGGCAACCTAGTCAAGAGACAGCCACTAGCAGGCACTTTACAGTGGACACTAAGAATAAGCAAAGAAAGAGGCCTCTGTCCAGAGACACTGAAGCTGCTCACACCACAGGCATAAGCAACATCTGAATTAAATCTGCTGCCACCTTCTTGAGTAAGGCTGACTTTCAGTGATGTGTTTGTGTGGTTCACTAGGTGCTCCATCAGAGTAGAAGTGATGCAAAGCCCAGATATTTTTCTCAGTCAGCCTCCAAGTGATTCTTGGTAATGATTCTTAGCCTCCAGTGATGTTATCATGAAGTTAGTGGCCTTGAGAAATGGTGGCCAACTCAATTATACGCATTAAAGAGAACAACAAGGCTGAAAGGAGAAAGTTTTAAAGATGTGTGAGCAGTTTCAATAAGCAGCAAGCTAATCTAGATGCAGCAGCTGCTCTGCACTCTCATTTGATTGTTTTTGAATAAAAGTGTTCTTCTGCCAAGTGTGATATTGATTTTCTTGATTGCTGCAGACACCATGGCCATAATGCTCCTCTCATACATCTACAGCTTATTCATGAGCTGCTACTTTGACCTGATACTCTTTCTTCATATCCTCAGACATTGGCAGCATCTAAATCATGCCAATTTTCTGCAGAGCTTCTTGCTCAGCTCATACACATATCTAAATATTCATCTTCCTCTAATCTCCTAAAGCTCTCCTTCAGGCTTGTGATTTCTTTGCATCCCTACCACTGATCCGACTTCTTGACAGCACCAAATACAGGCATTTCCAAAGCCCTTCATAAGTAAAATAAGGATCCAGTCTCCCTTTTTGGATACAGACACCTTTGAAGACATTCTGTGATGGGCAGAGAGGACTGTGGGTGTCCACTTCTTGTAAGCTAAAAACCTAAAAGAATAAAATGATACTTGCTAAAAGAATAAAATGGTACTTGAATGCCAGTGGTCTTCCTCATCACATAGCTCCACAAGGAGCTCCAGAAATTACTGTGGGGGAGACTTGCAGCACAAGCTGCATGTCTTCCCTCCTTCTCCTCCTTCTCCATTGAGTGTAACTCATAGAAGAAAGTGAGTGCCTGGAGAATGTGAGGATCTATCACAGCAGGTGCTGGTGGAGCTCAGATGTGTTTCTTGAGAGCCCTGCACTTGGCTTGAAACAACATGGACACACCACTGCTGGTGTCATGGTAATACAAGGTTTTTGTGATGTGAAGCACCAACATGTACTTTTGCAGAAATCCAGAATTAAGTAGGAAAACAGATTGCATATACATCAGCCCCAGTTTCCCATTCATTATTCACAGTTTGTTAGATGGAACAGGTAGTTCACTCAGAGTTCTGCCTTTCAAATCCATAGGGTTGTTGGAAGTGATGGTTACATTATTATGCCAGGTGCAGAGGAATGAGTAGGAGTACTTAGCTTCTCATCCACAAATAAACATTTTTCCAAAACATTTTTGAAGTAGCCGTCCCAGCATTTAGGTTTCCTTATGCTTAATTCCATTGTTTTTCCTGTGGGTTTGTTTAAAAACAGGAGAGGAGATGAGAGGAAGTTCATGATTTAGTAACTACAGTAACCTTTCCAAGGACAAAAAGGAGATCTGATCATGCCTGTGCACTTTTTGGTAGGACACAGGAAGGCAGAAAAGTAGCCTAGTCAGATTAGACTAGAATCTCAATTTGGAGACATAGAGTCTCACCTTTATCCACCATAAGTGCATTCCTCCAGATGCGTGCCCTAAGTCTGATATGCATAAACCACATGCTGTGAGCTGCTGGGCCTATCACTCCAAAATATCTGAGACCACAGAATAAAGTTTATTATGGCCTGGTAGCTGTTGTGCAAAGCTTTAAATTCATGTTTTGTTTTTACCTTTGTGTTTTCAGGCTTTGGATGGGGAACATAAAGCTAATATTTCCTTCACTTGGCAGGAGATGGCTGCACACCCCACACCATGTTTTGTTGCTCCATTTGTGGCTGGCTCTCTTCTTCCGCTGCATTGGCACGAACACCAGCAAAACCCAGTGTTTCCAGCTGGCTGAGTGAATGAGGCCTCTAAAAGAGCTTGCTGAAAGAGCAGCCCTTGGAACCGTGAAGCAATTAACACCTTCATGAGGGTGATAAAATAAATAATGGTGGCGGGGACAAGGAGGCCCCCCAAGGTCACAGCAAGGTCGGGGCAATGCCAGTGGCAAAGCCTGTGGCTCTCCCTTCCAGGACTTGGCTTCAGACCCTCTGCCCTGGCTCAGCACTGCTCCCACTGACCAGAGTGCAGGGTACATGCTGCTCTTTGTGACGCGGCCACCTTGGGTCACAAACAAGAACTTTGGGGTTTAATTCTGCTTTCTTTGACTGGGTCAGATTCATGCAGCAGTTCCAACACATCAGTACTGTAAATAAGAGAGAGATGTGAAACTGAGGGGGTTTTAGGCTGCTACCACAAATGGTTATTTATTTTCCTTTGCTTTGTGGTCGCACTGGCATGCTGCCTGTCTCATTTTGCAGTCCAGAAATGTGGACCTCCATCACATGGTACTTGTCACTTAACTACAGACAAGCTCTGACATCTCCTTTTGCTATTTCTAGATTAACAAAACAGAAGAAACAGCTGATGTGTATAGAGAAATTATATATCTTGCGATTTCAAAAGAACAACATCTTCATATAGTCTTTTTGGAGAAGTTTTGCTACTTCAGGAGTCCTTGGACATCTTCCATTTGAGTCTTGGTTAAAGTAGGTGACATGTAGTGTCTCTCTGTTCCTGCATGCTGGACTTCTGTCGGCTCAGTGAGTTTTACCAGTGCCAGAAACTCAGGAATGGTAATTTATGCTTACTGGAACAAGCATTGCCTCCAACAAGAAGACCTGCTCCTGTGTAAGACACTTGCCACTTTTGCAAGATGATCAGTCCTGCTTGTTCTTCCTTCCTGCACTATGGTACCTGATTTGAAGTTGCCCCAGAAATCCTGGTTTAAAAGCTTGCGCTGTGCTTGAGGATGGACCACTGAGACCTTCAACGTATCACTGTAAGCCCAGCCAAGGAAAAGGGATAAGGCTTGTGCTCCAGGTGAGCAATAACTCTACTCATCAGAGACTGAAATCCAAACAAAGTCAAGGCATGCCCTTACTTACATTTCATAGTGAAACACCAATCTTCACTCTCATGTAACAAAGTGCAGCAAGTGTTTAATGGACTTTACCTGAGAGCAGTGAAAACATGGATACAAAGTACCAGAGAAGGCAAAACAGGGCAGTGTCAGTCTCAGGGAACAAGTTCTAAGAAAGCGGGACTAGGATAATACATGGGGTTTTTTAAGTTGCTATTTACCAGATAGGATGTATGTCTCTTTGAAATTAACAGCAGCATTAGTAAAAAAATCTACTTAAATCTGATGCAGTCAACAGAAAAGAGCGTTTGTCACTGAAATATCTGCCAGATCAAAATTTCATGTCTGAATAGGAAGGTAGATTTGGGATTTAAAAGGACATTCCATACCAAAACAGGGAAGTCGAAATGCCCTGTTAAATGCTTGTTAAATAGAATTGTTTTTCCTCCCTGTTCCCACTCTTGCAAAAAATTGATAGGTGAGGTAAACAACACATGACTCTTTCCTCCCTTGGATATCTCTGCTGCTGGCTGAAGACAGCGCAGCACTCCTCAGATGGCAAAAGCAGGAGGAATTCCTTTCGTAACATCTGCCTACGTGAGGGTCCTGGAATTTGCATCTTCCCTGAGCCTGCTTTAGCTCACCTCCCTGCCTTCTTGACATTCCCCTCTTGTCCAGTAGATAAGAGCACATTTTCAGAATCAGTTTTGCAATTACCCATCTTCTCAGTTTTCTCTCCTGACCTTTAAAGGGGATGCACCGAATAAATGCCTTTGTACCAGAGCCAGACTTTCTGCAGGGTGGCTGTTTCAAAGGAGTAAATATGATCTTTTCATAAATACCATGTCAGGCCCGTGTAACTCACAACTTATTTATTACAGTCCTAATGCACACCGTGGAAGCCAGGGCTAGTGTTGCACAAGAACATCCATCTAAAGCATTTCAGAACCGCAGAGCAAGGTAGACAGCTACATTTTTGTGCAAGCTGCTTGGCCATTGTTGAGTCTAGTTTTTACTTGAGTTTTGTGAAGCTTTTAAAGCTATTCAGAGTTTAGAACAAAATGATAAAAATATTCCAGCCTGTGAATTGTTTGTTAGGTATGTAGTCTTGGTATTCAAAATCCAAACTAGTTTGGATTACCTACCTTTCTGTCCTAGGCAAAAGGACAGAAAACTCTTCTGTGACACTGAGTGTTATCAGTTTATCCCCATTGGCTAAGTATTTCCAGCCTCCTTCAAAGCCTTTTGGGGTTTGCACACCCCCACAGGGCTCACCTGAGCTGGACAGAAAGCTGTCTTGATGAAAAGCTTTCCCACACTTTGCTGTCGCCAGGATATCCTCAGGAGGGGAAAATGGACCCTGTCTGTGGTGTGCATTGGCTCCACACTTGTGTTCCCGAACATGGGCAGTGGGAAGCCAAGAGAAATTCCTTGTTTTACTGAGAAGATCAGCAAGGACCACCTAAGGAGTGCCCTCACCCAGATGGCAGTCAGCAAGTGATATTGGTTGGGAAGCATGGCTGGGTCACAAGTGTCACCGCCTTAGTTAACCCCTTCATTTCCCAAACACAGCATGTATGGGAAGATTTCACCCAGTATGGAAGAGCCATGAGTTCAAAGCATCACACCCTGCAGCTGGCTTTCCTGCCATACATGTGTAGCATAAATAGCTAAATCTTCCTTTACTCCTCTGTCTTCCCCTGGCGCACACGTGCCTGGTGGATTGTGAACCTTGAGGAGGTGATGGGTCCTTGTGCTCCAATGCCATTGTAGTCAATGTGGTTGTGTTCAATGCCTTTGCTCAGTTTCTGCCGTGGAACTGTGTGTGTAGCTCTGACAGATCAGGGACAAATATTTTATACTTAGCAAAAGCAGAGAAACCATCTCAGGGGGTTTTTTGGTCCCATTGAGTATGCCTTGGCATTTTTACAGGGCTGGGTGTTTATTGAAAATGTGGCTCTAAGACCTTTGGTGGAAGCAATTTGCCCTTAAGATGAAAAAAATGTTCAAGGCTCTTTCTGTCTGCTGTCATCCTGCACAATAGCATTTGATACCATTTGATACATCCTGAGACAAAGGCTAGCATACCAATAGTAAATGCATGAGATAAAAATAGTTAATGATCAAACTGCACTTGCTTTACTCTGTGCTTTTTGGATAGTCATAGACAGATCTTAACCTAAAAAGATCCGATGTAGCATAGATTGCTGCTGAGGTGAACACACGTATACTCTTCATCTCACACAGCCTGGTTTTCTTTATCAAGATACAAGTAGGTATCAGCACTGGATGCTTAGCTTTCACCTCTAAATCTGGCTTTCAGATCTAGTGGCCTGACTTCTTCCATTTTTTGGGGGGGTGGGGTTTGAATTAAAAATCGATTCTTTTTGGTGATGAAAGTGTTTTAAAAGCAGCAACTCCACCAAGAGGTTTTGAGAATCAGGTTGCTTGAGAGCAAGTAAAAAGAAATTGCGAATAACTTTGCTTTTTTACTGTGATTTTTCAGACGGGAAGAATAAATCAGAACCACAAAAGGGATGTTAGTAGACCCAAAGTTATTTAGAGTTTAAGTTTCATAGAGCCATTGGCAAGATAAAGTCTTTTGTGGCTCTATATCAAGCTTCTCACAAATAATCCATAAAATTGTACTATCTGCTGAGCCTGGGGGTAATTTCATTGGTAGTCACCACATCTTATTCGAGTTACACATACAGTTGGGTGTTTAAATTACAGGAAGACTTTGTGTTTAAGAGTTTCCGCATCATGCTGGGGCTTGGGGAAAAAAGTCAGGTTTGACACATAATAGGGATTGATGTGCTACTTCAAATGCTGGTGTTACTGGAAAGGAAGGAACTTCCACAGGAACAGCAAAGGAAATTATACAGGAATCAATAAAGAATGCTAAAAATAGTGCTTGACTTATCTTCCACATGAGTCAAAATACCCTACTCAAGGGATACACATGCTATATCTTGGTTGGTATATTCAAACTGCTCTTTGTGGTGCACAGGCTGTCAGGATTTCCTCCTAAGTCAATGGAGAGAGGCAAGAGTCTCTAGAGGACAGTTCATCTCACCTACCTAAGGATTTGCCAGCAAAAAGAGAGTGCTGTAGAACCTGCCATTTTCCTAATTGCCATCAGATTCACTTGCTTAAAGTCAAGCATATGCTTAATTAATTTCCTGGAGGGTGCTCAGGGAGCTGAGCACCTGGCAGGACTGAACAGCTAGCTTGGAGGAAAACTAAGAAATTTGCAAATGTTCTGGATGAACCTGATGAACAAAACTGGGAAACAAGGAGAGCTTGCCTGCAAGGATGACTAAGTTGCAAGCTTGGAAGTGTAATAGGTCCCGGGAGAGAGAATATGATTAGTCAGGTAATTTGCAGGTAATATGCTTTCATGGTTTTCTACTTAGCATTAATTTTCTTAAGCACCAGGCAGAAGCTTGCTCAGGGGGGAGGAGGGAGGTAGGAGTGAAGGAAGGGGTTGGGGTGGCATTGTCCTGGGGGATGTCATGCCGTGCCATGCCATGCCATGCCATGCCATGCCATGCCATGCCATGCTGGAAGCAGAGCTCTGGACCTGAGTACTGCCATGCCCAGCCTTGTCTGGCTATGTTTTTACTTAGGCAGAAACTCTTTGGCAGCATCCATGAGCATCCTCTTTCCATCCACCAGGCCCCTCTGACAGCATCAGCACAGGGCGGTCACGCTCAGAAAAGAGGAACAGCCAAAGCCTTTTGCCTACACATTGGAAAAACTTGATATTTTGGGATTTGAAGCAGAAGCTTCAGCGTGGAAGTTCGCATTGATTTTAGCAGTGCAAAGCAGAAGCAAAACTGAGCAGTGTGAGTTGGGAGATGATGCTGTTAACCAAGGCACTAACAAACAGTGGAGAATGTGACAGGGAAAATGATGGGTGTATGTATGGCAAATTCTGAACAGGGGGTGGGGGGAAGAGAGGATGTCACTTGGCTTTCTTCACACTTGGGATTAACCTTTCTGCACTGCAGTGGCTGTTATATCTGACTAAGCAGCTGGTCAGATCTGTTAATTAGATCTATTTTAAGCCCACGTTTAGATGAGCACTCTTAAAGAACAACAGATTAGATGAAGGACAAGTACAGTAGTATCCAAGGTCCTTCTGCAAAATGTGAGAAAAGATGGTGTGAGCACAATTAAGGAGGAGATTTTTGTTTCTTAGATGTTACTAAAGGCCATTACACAAACTCCTCAGGCCTCTCTACTCTCCTTAATGGGGATTTTGTGACTAGATTGAGAGCAATACAAGGCTCTAAATTTGAAGATTATAGCCTGTAACATGTCACAGAAAGTTTTTAACATCGCCCCTCTTAATCAGCACCAGACAAACATGTGCAAGGAATAATGCTCTCTCTACACGCCTCCCACCTCCAACCTCCCCATCTTGCGAACAAAAAACTGCAAGAGCCAACAGATCTGCTCTGGCTTGTTTTATTTCACTTTGAGCTTATTAAAATGCTGTGTTTGCAGTTTGTATTTGTTGGCATGCTGTTATTTCAACGACATTTAAACAAGAACTACATAAGCAACAGGCAGATCAAGAGAGTAGCTCATTTCATTCTGTGTTTTGAAAGAATCCTATGTAGCCTTATAATCACCAATTGCACTATGTGTTATTTATTTGCTTTTGATTTACTCACTTCAGAGGATGACTGACTGACTTCAGCTGTTTCCCTTTGTTTCTACTTGTTTCCGCTTTCAGTTTCTTGAGTATCAGCATGACAAATACAGCAACAACCAAATTAATCTACGAGCAGCAAGTGTTTTCAACCCTAAAGGATTGTCTGTGTGGGTGTTTAAATTAAATAGGAAAAAATAAATCTTTATTAGAAGCAGTGTTTGTAAGGTGTGACTGCACTCCCTTCTCCTCTACAAGGCCAGACCTTGGTATCCAAAGTCCCTGGTGTGGAAGTACTGCTTCCATGGCTGGCCATCCCCCAGCTGATAGATGCAGCCCTTCATGGGCTGGTACCATCCAGACCATTGTTGCAGGCCTTTGTTTTGGCTTGGTAAACATTCCTTTTAAAATCATTGCTGCTTCCCAAATAGGTTGTTCAGGAGCATTTAAACCAAGCTGTTATTTTCTCTGTACAACTTGGAGCTACACTGTACAAGTAAATTTATTGTGCCCTGCTCCACTCCCTGGCACTAAGGGCCCCAGTACCATATGTTTAACCTCTGCTACTCCCCAAAGAGTGTGCCTGTCTCAAGCTGCCTCCTGGGAACAGTTTCTGGGCCAGGAGATCTTTGGAAGATGCTCTTTGGCAGGAGTTATGCTAACAATTTGACAATACTTTGCAATTGTTCAACAATTTGAACAAAATTGTTTAACAACAGAACAAGCAAGTTCTGCCTCCTGGGAATGGTCCCAGGCATTGTTAGTGGCTGTGTGCTTGGACTAGTAAATTAACGTTTGCATGTGACTCCTCTTCCTGCTGCTCAGCAAAGCTTGACTCAGTCCCACCCCAAGTTCCAGCCTTGTACTCCTTCATCCCAGAACTAAATGTCCATAGCCAGGCAGCACAAACTTGATGCCATCCACAAACTGCCTGAACTTCGCCCCCTTGTTGTGTCTTTCAAACAATCAGCCTTTCACTTGGGACTCTAATTTGAATGCCCTTAATAAATGTGAGCCTTTTTTATTATGCACTGAGCTTATGCAATTCCCAGGCAATACCTACAACTTTTTCTGAAATTCAGGAGCTAAATTCAATTGACTTCAGCAGTAGAGTCAGTATCCCAGCTCTGTGGATGCTCTGTTTCCTGGATACACTGGTGCCTTCATATGATGAGGAGTTGGGCTACAACTAAAAATTTTAAAGATAAATTTATCCTCTGTGGAATGCACAAGGCAGCTTTAGCTCTATCTCCTGAAACCAAGACAAGATGAGAAGGCAAAATATTTCCTTTCCCATAGTCCAACAATGATAACATTTTTTATACCAGGTTCTTTTAAGAAAAAAATATACTATGCCTGTGTGATTGGGCTTTATCACCTGTGTATATGGGAAATAAGTTCATCTGACTATTTCATCTCTGTAATTTCTTCCCTTTCTTGTCAGCTTCATTTTTTCCATAGGCTCTGAGAAATGAGGAGTTCTTCCCTCTTTGTCACTGCAAAAAAACAACTATCTGTGTGAGTTTTCCATCAGGAAGCAAAGCTGAATCTACTATTCCTCTACATACTGATTATTTGTTTGGTTTTTTGGGTGTAAAGGTGCCTTCTCTGCCCTGTCAAGGGTGATATCAATGGTAAAACCTCTGACAAATGTTAGTGAAAATTTGAATCCTGTTATATGTATATACAACCCAGAATAATTCTGGGTCAGGCTTTACTGTCTACCAAGACTTCCCTCATCCTCACTGGGAGCCATGGATGTCTTTGCTGTTCTCCACTTCTCCATCTTCTGAAGGTTAAGGAAGCTGGAGTGACAGTCAACTCTGCAACAGACCTACTGTAGGTTAGCATGAAAGTACCAGAGTGAGTCAATGTTTTACCTGCAGGAGAGCTTTGCCTTCCTCTTAGGAACAGCATGGAGGATGGTTTATATCAGGTTACCCAAATAGGCAGGGAAATGGAAAAATAGTCAGGAATGATTAGGACTTGGTGAAATGAACACAAGGCATTTGGACAGTAAGTGGTGTGTGGCCTGAAGGAAAGAAAGTCTTGTATCAGGACATGACAAGATGATGTGTAAATGCAGATTAAGGAGGGATGGTAAGTTCATTGTAGTATGTTCTCAAAGGCTGGAGGAAAATCTTGTCATGATGTGGGGTCTGGTATCAAAGGCTCACTCTGAAACTTGAGGAGGTACATTCAGTCCAGTCTGATGTCCTGGAACTGAACAGGCAGAAGAAAACATTTCCCACAGCTTTCTTTTCTGGGAAGAGGAAGTCTTACTGGTATCACAAAGCCACTAGGTTATCCCCAGCTGGGGAAACGAGGAGGTGAATCAAAATTTCCCAGGCTTCCATACGGAGAAGAACAATGGTGGGAATGCCATGGTAAAAGCGAGGAGCTGCTCCATGCTGTGTCAGACTGTGCCCAGCCACGGCAGTCACTTCAGTGCCATCAGCAACCTCACAACAAGGTGATGGTGGACAGCAGAGGAGGCAAAATGTGGAGTATCTGAAAGGCACAGTTGTCTAAAGCCACCTACTTCCACCAGCAACAGGTTTGAGGTCCTTTATTCAGAGATGGGATGATCTGGATGAAACCTGAAGGCAGCAGACAGCAGGATCCTACAGAGCTTCAGACAAATTCCTACAGGAAGAAATAAACAAACAAGAAGGACTCCTGGCCTGTTTTTGATGTTCGTTCACTCATACAAGTTCATTAGCAGACAAAATTGTCTTGCAGGCAGCACAGGCTCTTCCTCACATACTTTTCCAGCTTCTCCGACAGGAGATAATGACTTGCCAACTGTCTTAGGCTCATTAGCAGCATAATTTCACATTTTAACTTTCCTGCTACTATGTTTGAGGGCCAATCCTGGCTTCCCTGTCCCTGTGAAGTAACTCTTCCTGTTGTAGAGAAAACTCTTGGCAGCGTATTAAACAGAAAATATACCTTTGAGATTTTATTTTTCTTCCAGGATCACTGTTCAGCCATTCACTTTGAAGCTGATTTAAACTGGGAGACCTGCTTCTGTAATCTAGTGGCTGGCTTAAAAACTCAGAGGTTCCAAGGTACTGCTTATCTTCTCAGGAGTACTCAAATTGCACATGACAAGCTTTGTGACAGAGGGTTCGCCATTCTTTTTTTATGTTTATGTCTGTCACACACTCCTTTACTTAATCTATTTCCAGAACACCTAACTGGTAGCACATTTTTCAAAAAATAATTTAAAATAGCAAAGCTAGATATTTCCCATGAGAATCCTCAGGAAGAAATATGTAGGTTTTATCAGTATTAATTCTTAGCATTCTGGCACTTCCTCCCAAGAATTATTGCTCCCTAAGAAATGGTTTTGAGGCAACTACACAAAGTAACTTAAAACATGTTGCGCATTACTCCAATCTCATCCTTTTTATGAAGAGAGAAGATCAGCAGCCAGCCAAAGCTCTCTTGGTACTTGTCTTGCTTATGGCTATTTTATACGCTGTGACCTTCCTAAGGAAGCACAACCCACTAAACCTAGCTGGAAGGGACTCAAGCTCCAAGCAGTTACTTGTAGAAAATGAACAGTACAAACTGATGCCTGATGTAGTTCTGCTGATGGGATGTTAATGAACTTCCAGCCCAGAGAACCCTGTCTCGGACATGCTGTATTTATTCCCAGTTGCCTCAAATGATAGATGGTGCATTTTCACAGTGGTTGCACTCCAAGTAAAGCAACCACCTTATGTGCAATGCCACATTTGTTATTTTCCCTGAATCCTGTAGCCTCAGAAAAATGTTAGCACTGAATACAAAAGGAATAAATTAAAAAAAAAATAAATTAATGATTGAGACCAGCATACAGTACTGCTCCTCCTCATGTGTTGTTCTGGTTTTTAGCAGCTGGCAAACAGGGGTTTCTAGACCTAAAGAACATACCTGCAGCTCTGTGTTTATTAGCCCTGACAGTGTGTCTTCCATTAGTCTAAGTGCTTTAGAACTAATTTAATCTTTTAGTCTTCACAGCATCCTATGGCATCCCACTGTTAAATGAAGTGCTATAGGGAAAGATATTTTCTCTTCTTTGCTTTAAAACTCCATCTGAAGGCTCCTGATTTTTGTCTTATGAGCAACTGCCAAAAACTACTTGTTATTCACCTTCCTGTCCCTAGCATGGGAAGGACAACAACCTCTTGAAGTGAGTCCAGGGCCACCAAGATGATTGGAGAGACAGAGCACCTTTCCTATGAGGAAAGGTTGAGACAATTTGTTTTGTTCAGCCTGGAAAAGTGAAGGCTTAGGGGTGACCTAATTGTGTCCTTCCAGTAACCTGAAGAGAGCCCAGAAGAAACATGGAGAAGGACTATTTACAAGAGGATGTAATAACAGCACAAACGGATAGTAGGTTAAGATTAGGTATTAGGAAAAAATTCTTTACTCTGAGGGTGGTGAGGCACTGGAACAGGTCGTCCAGACAAGTTGTGGATGTCCCATTCCTGGAAGTGTTCAAGATCAGGTTGGATGGAGCTCTGAGCAACCCGGTCCAGTGAAGGACATCCCTGCCCATGGCAAGAACCTGGAACTTGATGATCTTTAAGGTTTTTTCCAAACCAAAGCATTCTGTGATTTATACACTTAATGATTTTTTAACCTCTCCCATTTCTCCTCTCAGTCCTCTTTTTTCCCAGACTGCAGAACTTCAGTTCATCTTCGGAATTGGAGAAGCTGTATCACACCATTGGCCAGCTTTGTTGGCCCTTTATGCACCTTTCCCAATTCTGCTATGCCAGAGAGATGGGGCTGGGACCAGACACCAGATAATTGAGAGATATTCACTGTGGATTTATGTGATGACATTGCCGAAGCTTTGCCCTTACCCTTGTAATAAATCCGAGTCCACTTGTGTTTTCCATTAACATTGAATCAATGTCCCAGGAAATTGCTATCTCAGAATCCAGGTACCAGGTCTCTGCACAGTGATTAACCAAAAGGCCTCACATCATCCTTACTACTTCACATGCTTCAAACTCCTTTGCATTAAATAAAAAAGTCGCTGTGCTGCTTTTCAGGTGCAGGCTTGCCAGCAGGAATCCATAGGAGAGGCTGCCTGCCATCCACAGCCAGCACCCCTGGAATGGAGTGCCAAGTGTCCAGGCCAGCTGAGGGCCAGAGGAGCAGCCTGCCTCAGGGTCAGGTTGCCTGGCATTTCCTGGCATGAGATCCTGCCTTGGCTTCCTCATGGCACTGCCAAAAGTGAGCAAGCTGAAGTCTTCCCCAGGTGCCTACCTCAGACTAGTTAAGTCTTGTTGGGAGCTGATTTCAGTTTGGGATTTTTGTGGTTTGGAGGGGGTTGTTTGTGATTATTTTGTATTGTTTCTCCCAGGCAAAACAGCTCTACCATTGCCAAGGAAGAAGCTAGGGAAGGTACCTCTTACCCATATTTAAAAGAAATAAATTGTGTGATCTTTAATTTGGAAATTACTAACACTAGCAAGACCTAAGAAAAAGATTGTATTCATGCAGATGACATTTCTGCTCCGTGTTTTGCTGAGTATACTGTGTATGAGACTGATGGCATCGCCACTGACATGCACCTAATTTCTTCCAAACATGTGAGGAGTCCTAGTTCAAACAACTTTCAGGGATCTGAGTGGTTAAATTTGCAGAAAACCTTTCCTGGTTAGCCACTCACAGCTCCTGCAGGTGTGTTAAGCCAGGGCACCCTAGTAGGGTAAAAGTCCCATCAGTCCTGTGAGCAGCAAGGACACTTGGTGGGAAACAGCTCCAGGCTGCAACAGAAGAAATAGCATCCAGCTAAGGAGAAGGAATGCAGTGAAGCAAAGGAAGCAGGGAAACTTTAAAGAAGCAATAGGGGAAGAGCAGAGCAGGAGAACCAAGATTCACCTTGATGCAAAGGACTGACTTGCTCTGGAGAGGAAGGAAAGTAATGAGGGCAGTTGTTATTTACAGGATCCTGTTTTATCTCTGTTCTCCTGCCTGGATCCAGAGCATTGAGCTCCCAGGCCTTAACTAGCATAGGTCCCTTCATTCCCTCCTGTCCATGTATGCCACCACATCAAGCACCACAGGTACCAACAGATTGGATCTCTGCTCTGCAGACAGGCATTTTTTCTAACAAATTTCAAGTTTGAAGCATGGAGCAGGCTAAAACCAAATACCATCACTTCCCCCTGAATATCAACTGGGGCCCATCAACATTATGCTGACTCCTCCCAAACACCCAGTCTCCAGGGACTGCTTTCTTTTCGAACTCAGGGGAATAATGTCAGATCCTAGCCAGCTGCATGGTGCCACTGCAAAGGGAACAAAAGCCAAGGCAGTTGTGGGAAAAAGGCCATTGTTCCAAAAAATGTAAGTGATGTCAGTCTGTTCCCTAACAGTGTCATAAAGCGTGCTTTCCAACAGCAAGTGCCTCTCTCTTACAGTTGCCTGCAGTGAGGGTAGAAGGCATGGAACAGATTAATCTGCTTTGCAGAGGCTGCATGACTATCATAAAACACCATTTTTCAGTGTAGTCTCCCTTTTGCCCCAGACATGGAGCTGAGCAGCTCCGTGGTGTGGGGCTGCATCCCTTGAAGGGACCTCACCCAGCACGAGGTGTGTGGGCAGCAGCGATGGCTGTGAGTGTACCTGTCCTCAGGGGCAGGAGAGCTGCTCGTGCTCCTCGTTACTGCACTCCCACCTACAAGGCATTTCTATTTGCATTGTGACATCTGCTAGAAATCTTAATCATGGGCTGCGGCCCCAGTGGAGTAGCCCTGAACAGATGTAAGAGTTACGTTTCTAATTATCTTAACACCTTTTTGGCAGGGTGTCACACACACAAGTTAATTAAGCCTCATGCTAAGCCTGTGATGTAGAGTTTCATCTATTTCTCCTCATTCTGATTTACAAATGAAGAAGATGAGGGACCAGCTTATACTTGCTACTCAAGCCCTCTGCTGGCCTCTCTACTTTAGCCACTAGGTGCACTCTCAGCTGACAGATCATCAAGTTTTGACCTGTTGTTGATAAAATTAACAGACTACACCCAGTGGCCGTACAAAATTCTAACAAAGTTTTCTTACAAAGATGAAAACCATTAAGAATTTCAATGTTTGTTATTGTCTCTACATCATTGCCCAGGAAGTGCCTCTCCCCTTTCAAAAACCTGGGAGCTCACCATGGATGCACTCCTGAACACCCATACCCATATGAATCATTAGACAGGCAAGGAATGACTCTTAATTGTCCATGGGTTGTACCTCTCTGTCATTCCCAGCATGTGGCTCTCATGACACCTGCCTCTACAGCTGAATCCAAGGAGTGAAAGCTGGATATTGCACCCTACAATCCACTCACGCTGAGCTGCCTGCACTGTGGTAAAACCCAGCCAGCATGAAAACCTGTGCAGTGGGTGGCTGCTATAATACCTTTGTCTTGTGGGAAACATCCTGGGAGACCAGGATACTGACACCCTCTGGGGATGATCCCAGAGCTGTATGTACAGGAGAACTGCAGGACAGAGGTGGCTCTGCTGCAGAGCCATTCTGTTGCACCAGACATACTCAGGTGAACTTTGTGCAAAAATGGTGGAATAAGCCTTGAGAGGCATCCTGCCCTCCCTCTGAACCTTTACAGGAAAGGAGAAAACAACTTCAGCCCCTGTCTTGAAAGACATCTCCCTTCCAGCCCTCTTGCTACTATCCATGAGCTGGATACAAACATTTGCAGGCTCCTCTAGCCTGGAAACAAGAGAGGTTGGGGCAAACTGGGCTTGGTGGGCATCACTCTTCACCCACAGGAAAAGCATGTGCACCAGCAAAGCTGACTCCCCAGACCAGCAAAAATCCCTTTCCAAAATGCAATTTCTGCAAGTATTGAAATTGCATTTTATTTTTCAGATCAGATTCTCTAAGGAAAAGCACAAGCAGAGCTGTCAAGGGAATCTCAGTCAGGTGGAGAAATTGTTAAGAGGACTTTGAAGTAACTCAAAGCAGACACTTAGAAATGGAGATATGCATAATTGAGCAACTATAAAACTCTGACCTGGGGTTTCCATAAGCTCTTCATTGCACTTGCTAAGCAAAACTTGCTGATGTTCATAGTGATGATAAAAATCCCAGGCACCAGTCTTCAGTTAGAGGAATCTCATAAATTAAATCCTCTCTCTTTCATTTAATAATCTTTTTATTGCAGGATCGTTCTAATAAACTAGCCTAAACCTAGAGTGCTGCAATCAGGCACCCTTTATTCAAAACTCTTCAAGCTGTCTAGGGAAAAAACAAAGAAGTCTATTTTAGCCCAGTTTTAATCCATCAGTTTTTAGATCATTGCTATTATTATTATTATTATTATTATTATTATTATTATTATTATTTATTCATTTATTGTTGATTTTGAAGAATTGGCAAAACTGATCACAGGGAAAGCTAATTTATGAGTGAGTGCTCTAGTGCTCTACTACTCTGCAGTGCCCTTAGCAATCAAAATACTATTTAAGAAAATACATCTTGGCAAATGTGCGAATTATTATGAAGCCCTTTCTACTGGTGTCTTCTATTTTGAAGAAAACATTATCATTGAAAACTGAGGCTCCTTTGTTGAGCTGCTTATTCTGGTGAGCTACAGGCAGAACTGTACTTAGGGGGAACACTGTTGAACAGATGGGATCCCTGTTTTGCACATGATTCTGGAATGCAATAAAATTGTTTGGTTCTGGGAAACAGTTTTTTCCTCCCATGACACTGTCAAAATGACCAAAAGGCCTAATTCTGAAATCCATACTCCTGTGAGTAATTCTCACTTGTGTTTCAGGAAAATGCAAGTTATGAAGGAAACCGAAATACAGGAACATCACCTCTACTTAGAAATATTCTCATTTCCTGATCTTAAGAGGACGGAAAAGTGAACTTGCTCTGGGAGTAAACAGATATACTATGTTCATTGCTAGCAACAGAAACACGGGAAGGAAAATATGTGAATGCTTCACAATCAAAAACCTGTGCTTACTTCAGCAATCTGGCCTGGAGAAGTGGTGTCAGGAGTCTTCTGAGATATTTCGCTTTTCAGCACCTTCGGCCAGTAATCCTGAACACTTCCCATCCCTCCTCACCTCACAAAAGCTGCACTTCAGCAGCAGAGGTTGGGGAAGTCAGTTGGCTGAAACACAAAGGGCTGGATTCTAGACTGGCATAAATCACTGTGGCCCCCCAAAAAAGCCACACTGAGGCTCTGTTGCTTTACACCCACTGAACATCTGGCCCTCAGCCTGTGGGAAGAGAATATAATGTGCCTCATGCTTCGTGCATTTCTAAACAGCTGCTCTGAAGGACTTCTTCAAGCCTCACATGAGGCTGTTTAGCTCCACTGAAAGCTCTGGAAAGGATTGATTGTGCACAAATGATTTAGATTTCAGCATTTGCAGGGCACAAAGGCATGCTGAAGGACATCTCCAGTGTAGTAAGCCGCTTCTTGGCAAATCTCTTTGCAAATCAGGTGGGTGAAGAAGAGATTATGTCCAGTCCCAGCCAATTAGAGCTTTACAGTGCCTTTCCATACAGGAGTTTGCTTCAGTAGTTCTGACAGGATCAGGTGATTTCAGCCTGGTACAGCCTGTGCAGTAAACATCAGATGGGGTTTGCTATATGAATATATGACCTTTCCCTCTAACCTTTTTTTTGTTATTATTTTTAATCAGGAATGACATCTTTGATCTATCTTTATCTTAACACTGCCACCAGTCTAGCAGATCTGACAAAAAAATTTTGCAAAGAGCAGACTTAAAAAGACATCTGACAATTTTTAATATTATTTTTTTTTAACTAGGAAGCTTTCAGTTGCAGCATGTTACATTTTTTAGGAATTCAAGTGAGGAAGCAAACAGACAAGATTTATTTCTTGTATGACTCGCATGGCTAGGATGGTTTCTTTATATTTCCTTTATTAGCAGGTGAGACCACAAACCACCACTTCTGAGAGAGCTTGACTTACTAGCTAGACATAGTGCCTTACAAATTGCCTAAAGCTGCAATTTGGGAATATTTGGGTTGTTTATTAAAGGTGACATTCAGTCACTTCCCAAGTGGAAGTTCTCAATAAATTATATTCTCACAAATATTTTGATTGCTCCTTGCAGTTAATTGCATTCCATGCAAAGCTAAAAACCTCTTTATTCTCTTGGTGAGGGAGGGAGAAACTCTGGGCAAAATTCATACTCTCTTACCCTGTTACCAGACCCTTACCACTCTCTTACCCCTACCAGACCCTTCAGCTGCCAGGAAAAAAAGATGGTAGATGGCATTCAGATGAGTTGAATTGTTATCCAAAAGAGATTAAAGCCAGTTTGTGATTGAGAAGAATGGCAGAAAGGTTCCACAGGCAGGAATCTCTGTTCACTGAGCAAGTTAGATAAGCACTTCAAAGGAAGGTGTGATTACATCTTCATGGTAGCAGTTTTATCCAAAAGACATTAACTTGGAAAAATTAACGACACTAATTTTCTTTCCAGATCTAGTCAGCTTAACTCCACTAGAAAATTTGGTAACTACTGCAGAAAAATTACTCCAGTGTCATAGTGTGTTTCAGTATTCATAGTTTCACACAGAAAATGTGTTTGGGAAGATAATTTATGCTGTCTGCATAAATTATTTGATAGCACTGGACTAATTAGATGTATGCTGCACTTGCCAACTTCCAACTGTGCTTCAGTTTCCTGTAGAAGTAGGACCAGCAACAAAGGTAGAAGAGAACCAGGCAGATGCTTGCACACCCTAGGCCTGTGATCAGCAGTACTTCCTTTAAATCAATAATATTTTAAAAGTATTTGCAGTAATCATTCTAACATCATGAGTAGCTGCTATCTGCAGAGTAGCACATTGTAAACAAAGTTTTTAACCTACATGGAAGTAGAAGAACCTACTTCTGGACACTCTGAGGGAATGGTATCTATTTCTCTGCTGCAATGAATGACATCTGGGAAACATTATTGCTTTTCCTGTTTATCTCCTTGGTAAGGAAACAAAAAACCAAGAATCAAAGCAACTGAAAAGATGCTAAAGATCATTAAATTCAGCAGATTCATGTACAGAACAAATAGAGTTTGAATATTTTTGTATTTCATGGGAAATGTTGAATCCTGACGAGTCATGTAGTTAAAGCATATTTTGGATGCAGAATAAGGAGCATGATCCTCTCTCTTCTCTCCTTCCAGTCCTAAACTCATCTCTGGCAACAGAACTCACCTTTCCCATCCTTGAAAAGCACTGCTGCTTTTTAGCCCAATTGAGGTGTAATTTGGAAAAAGGACACACGATCTTAGGACCCACTTTACTCCCTCTCTTGTGATGCCCAGAGTTTGGCTGCTGGGATTCTGGTATCCTGGCAGCTTTGGTTCCTGCATTATTTTCACACTGATACATGTCAAAGCATAACAGGTTATATAATATGGGAAATAATGGGAAAATTTTCAGCTGACACAAGAGCAGGTTGGTTTGATCTGCTGAAGCCAGAGTACCTGTGCACAGACAGCCTGGGGACCTCCAGCCACTCCTCCTGGAACATCTCTCTGGATAAACACTGGGAGCTGCAATGGCAAGTGCTCATCCTCATGCTTGATTTTGAGCTCTGTGTGCAGCTCAGCAGGTGCCATCCCCTCAACTACTGCTCTGGTCTCCCCTCTTCAAGAGTTTTGTAGTAAAGTCACACGAGAGGTTTCCTCAAAGACTTCATCATCCTCAGTAGAAAAGGAGCATAAAGTTCCCCATGCCTTGAGAACAACCCTCCACTCTCTCTGCTCTTTCTCCTCTTAAATGCACATACATCTCTTGTAGGCCTGAAGCCAGAAGCTCTTAAAAGAAAGAAAAAGAAGATATTTCACTGCCACAAGGGATGAAACAATGGAAAACCATTGAAGCAGCCACTGTCTGGTCCTGGAGCATCCATTACTGTTGTGGCCAGTGGCACTATTCTTCTTGTTCCCCTCTAGGTAGCTCCTGCACTAGGGCACTGGATGTTCTCTGGCATTGTACTCCGAGTTTGATGAAGTAGAAACCATCTTCACTGTGGCAGGAACATTGCTTGCTACAAGCAAAACAATAGCTGTCATCTTTCCTCTTCCCTGCTTCATGCTATGCTTCATTTTGGTTTACATTTAAAGAAACCAAAACCAGTCTGTCGTTTCAGCAGTTTCCCCAAGCCCTTGGATGTGCTATTTGTAATTCTTGCAAGCTCAGTGCAGGGTGTAGAGTTAGAAAAATAACTCCTTGGATGTGAGTCTGGGGTATTTTTTTCCTCTCAGAGCATGTAGAAGACTTGTCAATACTGATGAGGCACACAGCAAGTCAGAGAGGAGTCCCTTGCAAGCTGAAAACCAGCATTGCAGGAATGAGTGAAATTGCAGAAATGTGAGTCTGGCACATGTTGCAACACTTTTTGTTGGTCTGGTAAATAAAAGGCAGTGAAAACAGGAAAATCTGAATATTTTTAAAACGGCATGTTAGGATCCTTACACTGTGGTTTCTCTGCCCTGTTTAGGGCAAGAAATAAGAGTATTTGGTGAAGTGCTGTGTGCAGGAAGGGGCTGGGTGAGAGCAAATGTGCTCCCCCACATTCCACATGCATCTGGGAGCAAGGCTGCAAGAAAGGGCTGAGAGACCGGCACATGGGAAGAAACAGTGATTTAAAAGCTCTTCAGGTCAGAAACAGGGGTAAAGTAACCACAGATTACTAAAACAGATGAAGATTTATAGAAATTGTCAAAGGAATGCTGTGCCCTTGGCAAGCGATGAGAAGAAAAAAAACCAACAAAACCCCTGAAAGGTGGCTGAGCAAAAGCAGTTAAATGAAAACCATCTTTGTGACCCAGTCTGAGGAGGAAAGCAGCTGGCAGGGGCTGCAGAGCCTCATGCATCCCTGGCTGGAGTGGCCCTGGAGCAGCCCCGGTGCTTTGGCTCCTGCCGGGGCACAGAGCCCGAGTCACTGCTCGGAACAGCACAGCACGGGCATGGAGAGGGGAGGCAGGAGAAAAAGGAATGTTCCGAGCTGCCCCAGTCGTGCCTCAGCTCTGCTCTGGAGGAAATGGACTAAAGCTGCAACTAATTTGGAAATAGCAAAAGGGGAAGTGTATCCTAGAGAATTTACAAGATGGACTGAGCTGGGTTTCAGGGAGGCTTGATTGAGAAGCATTCACTTTTAATAAATTATTAAATGCTATTAAGAAATAATATTGATAAATCACACCTAATTTATAAATACTTACATAATACTCTATTTTTCTTCTAACAAAAGAATACAGCCAGTTTCTCATACATGATCCCCATTTTTTGCCTAATTAATAAGCTATCCAGAAGCTATTCATTTCTCAGATCAGAGTGGGTAACAGGTGTCTACACTGACCTACAAAATGATGGAACTCATATTGAGAAAAAACAACAGAAATCAGATTTTCGTTAAGTAATTTGAAAGGAATCTTTGCTACCAATAGCCTCTTTGGAGATATAAAAGCATATTTCCTCATATTAGTGTATTCACCTTGTTTCTAGAATAAGTGTTTAATGCAGGGTTGAAAATTTGGGAAGGAATGGAACAGCTAAAAAGCAGCTTTTCTTACAGGTGAATAATAATAAAAAAAAGAAGCTGTAATCTACCATTTCTAAATTCTTGTAGGATAGAAGAAACAGAAAAATATCAGCTCCACTCTTCAAATAAAGTAATTTTTGTCCTCAATATACCTGTTAACTTCAAAGACAGGGTAGATGAGAAGAAGAGGATTGTCTATTCATGGGGTGGTGGAAATATGAACAGGATCTGCAATGGCTGGGGAAAGGAGAATGGAAATCCCTTTAGCTCTGCTGGTAAATAAACCCCTGTTTTGTGCTTTGAAATATGTATCTTCATTCTTTAATAATTCAGCTTACCAGCTTTTATCTCACCCCAAAATATATATATCTATTTTTAATTCATTTTCATTGAATTCTCATTCTGGTTACACACAACTTGGTAGGCATTATTAGTTTGAAGAGTATTAATATAAAATAGATGGTAATGAAACATTGGCGCTCCCTGAAGTAGGCATAAAATAAAAGACAAGCAAGTTGAAAGTGTAATTCTCAAATGGGCATCACAAATACAACAAGTAGTGAATTTAAAATTAAGAGAAAATTGCTTGCTGGTTTCTGTCTATTGAGAACTTTGTTTCTTTAAAAAAAAAACAAACAAACAAAACAAACAAACAAACAAAAAAAAAACCCAAAAAATAACCCCAAAAACAGACCAAAGAAATTGAAACAAAAAATTTCAAAAAACTGGACTGAAGACAAGTCCTCCAGCTACTGATTAACTTCATACCACTGAACTGGCCTTGTTGCCACAGATGTTGAAGCACTAAATCACACATCCAGCTGCTGGATTTCAAGATCCATCTTTACCTTGGAACATCCCAAAAGGGCTGTTCAGCCTCTGAGCACCCTGGGGATGCTGTATCTCCACAGCCTGGCCTTGGCCATCACAGCAGGAAAGCAAAGCTGCTGTATTGCTCATGCTAAGATGAAAAGATGAAAGAGCAAGTTCATACAAACATTTCCTTTCTCAGTTCTCTAGACTTTATTTTTGCAGTTTAACTTTCAGCAAGCCTTCCAAACACAATGCAAGCCCAGAACATGTGGCAAACATTCATTTCAGGTCCATTTTCCAATAAGATGGAGCTGGTTTGTATTTGGGGCATGTGCTTTGATCTTCCTACTTGGAATCTCATGAAAAGTCAGCTCAGCTCTTGTCTTTTGCCCCTAAATTCGTGGTTATTCCCATCACTGCCACTGACACCTGCCCAGCAAGCTTGGAGAAGAGATGGGTGGCTTTTAACTTCTGTTAGGGCTTTGTGCTCCTTGCTTAGACGGGCAGACAATCCTAGGAGAAGTCGAGCAGCAGAAAACTGGTTGCACAGGTCTGCACCCTGTCCTGAGCTTCGGTACATCACGACTTGATGTTTTGGGCAAGATTGTGTAGGAAAAAACCACCACTTTCAAAGGCTCCCAGTGACTAAAAGATGCTGACTGAAGGAAAAAGTTCTGTTAAAATTAAAAAGATCCTTGGCAGAAGACGTAAAGAAGTTAAGTTCCTACGAGATTCTCAAATTAATAGCCAACCTAATTAGTGAGAGCTGCTAGCAGAGGGAGGCAGTCCACCGATTTATTTCAGGGAGGGCGTGGTGGAAACTCTCCTCCCGAACCTGGTGATCTGCGGCCTCAAATTAACGACTCGCAGCACTTTCCAGATTCCAACCCTCTATCAAGAACAATCAGCGCCGTCTGGAAAAGTTCCTGCAGGTCTCTTTTGTGGCGCACAATGGGCACCTCCGAGCGCTGGGGGGGACACTGGGGGAGTCACCGGGGGCGCTTTGGGCTTCGTGCGCGGCAGCGGCGGCGGCAGCGGGGCCCGGGACGCCGCTTCCCACACCGGAGGGGCGTGTCCGGGCCGAGCGGGGGCGTGTCCTGGGTTGTGAGGGGCGTACCCGGGGCGTGTCCGGGGCTGTGAGGGGCGTGTCCGGGGGCGTGTCCCGCCGGGCCCAGGCGCCCGCCCGCCGCCGGCCCAGCCGGAGCGCGAGCCCCGCGCGGATCCCTGCGGCCGCCGCCGCTGCCGTTGGCGCGCGCGCGCCGGGAACAAAGTGGCCGCGGCGGGAGCGGAGCGCGGCGCGAGCGGGGCCGGCGGCTCGTGTGAGGCGGTGGCGGCGACGGCGCGGGAAGGGGAGGCAGCGGGGCCGGGAAGATGAACCGGAGTTTCAACAAATCTCAGACTCTGCGGTATCTGGAGTGCAGCGCGGTGGAAGTGAAGAGTAAGGTGAGCGGACCGCGGCGCGGCCTCGGCCGGGAGCGCCCCTGCCCGGCGGTGCTCCCGAAAATGAATGGAACCCCCCGCCCCCTTTCCCCGTGTGTGCCCTCCCCGCCCGGTACGGCCGGAGCCGAGTCCCGGGCTCAGCCCGCAGAGCGGGTACGGGCTGGCGGCGGCCGGCGGAGAGGCGGGATCGGCGCTCCGGGCGCAGCTCCCGGCGAGCCGCCCCTGCCCCGCCGAGGCGGCGGCGCGACCGCGACCCTTCCCCGCCCGCCGCTCCTGCTCCGTCTTTTGTTTCGCCGCGGGGACTCCGGCCGTAACTTCGCGGGGCGGCTCGGGAAGCGCCGCCGGCCTCGCCTGGCGGGCGGGATGGGGCTCGGCCCGGGGGCACCGGGAGGCGCGGCCGCGGTGCCGCTCCCGCCCCAGCGCTCCGACCGGCTCCCGGTAGGCGGGATGGGCGCCCCGACGCGTTCTGAGGAGAGGAGCACCGGGAGGGAGAAGGGCCGGGTCCCCCCGCCGGTGCTGCCGTAGGTTTGAGCCGCAGGAGCCAGAGGGAGACCTGCCAGAGGGAATCCTCCCGCTCCTGTGCCGGGATGCCGGGACCGACGGCAGCCTGTGCCCGCTGGTGGGGCTGGGCAGGAGCCGGGATCGGCCTGGCTGCCGGAGCTGCCCGCCCTAAGGATGGTGTCGGGGGCTGTGCCTGACCTTGGTCGTGCTCAGCTCTGGTCGAGAGACTCTGGTCTCTCGGTTGAACCAGCACATCACAATCTTGCCTCTGAGGGCGAAAATTAGTAGCGTTTAAGCAAAACTGAGAAATCTCCCCCAAAGCCCGTGTTTTATACATGTAATACAGGCAAGGTGTAAGTAACGTATAAGTTGAAAAGAGTATGGATAACGCTAACCTTTCCCGGAGTCCCTGATCACCTGCTGAGGTGGTGTTGGAGGTGATGTCCTTGGGACTCTCTGCTTGGTGCTGCTCGTTTTTCTCCATTTTTGCTGTTAAAATTTGTGTTCAGATCAAATGGCCTTGAGCAGCACATGGAGCAGAGATGGCTTCAGTGGGAGAAGTACCTTGTATCCAAGGGAACCTCCAATCATTTCTAAACATGGACCCTGAAATGTGGGTTCAGGCCCTTATTTCCTAATCGATTGTTGTCCCTTGAAAGGGCTCAACTGGCCTAGAAAGTTCCATTTTGCTTCCATAGCTGGAAAGCTTTGGTTCAGCTTGTACTGGTTCCAAGATGTAACCCACCCACAACATTCCTTGTGGCTCCCAAATGCTCCAGATCCCGTCTTCTGAATTATACCCCTTACATTCTATGAGTGTTAAACTAAAGCCTTGACCACATGCAAGAATTTTTAAGTTCATCCTCTCTTCTACTTCAATGCTGCCATAGCTTGAGTTTGTTCTATTAACTGTTAGAAAGCAACCTGAAAATAAAGAGCTTGTAGCTTCCCTTACAGCTGCAGGAATTCTGTAAGTGAATCCTACCTGGTTCTATAGACACAGAGTGATGTGCAGGGAGATTGTAAGCTTAGGTATGATTGAGGATTTTTAGAGGGAAGGAAAATAAACTTACATGGGTGGGACTGAAGGCCTTCTGTAGCTCAGGGCTGTCACTGCTGGTGGCCCAGAAATTAAATGGAGAACTCTGCTGCATTGTAAGAAAACTTGAAATAGAAGCTAAATTGAAAATGCCCTGTTGAGGGCCTACACCCGGCAATGATCTGTGACCCTGCAGTGTGTGTCAGTGGAAGCTGTGCTGTTGAATTTCCTGGTGCTGGTGAGTTTTACTGTTAGCATGACTTGGGCACAATAACAGCCGGGCTGTTGATGTAGCTGGCTGTCGGTGCTGACATTGCAAGATGGTTTTATTTTGCCTGTAAAGCTTACAGCCTCCCTCTCACAGAGTTGCTCTTCAGTGATCTGAAGGAGGTCCAGTGAAAAGCTCTGGCCAATGGTACCTGGCAAGGTGCTGTATGAAAACCTGATAACTCTTACAAAAACACGGTGCTCTTACAGGGTGGGTTGTGATGCTGGCAGCCTTGTCCCTGTGGATCACTGTGTTGTTGTCCTGTAATCAACTAGAAATACAGAGTTGAGATTTTTTTGTCTGCATGGACTATCTGAGGCTGGGTGAACAAAATGGTTCAGTAATGCTACTTTTGGTAGCCCTACATAGCCAACCTTTTAAACACTTAGTTGCTTGTGTTTTGTAAGTATGAGGCCTGCCTGGGCTTGCCGGAGAACTTGAAAGTTGAGTCTGAGAACTCATGATTTTGCAGCTATCGCCCGGGAGCACGGGCTGCCAGGTGAGCGGAGGTGGGTGCAGCTCAGCCTCTGCGCCAGGGCATGCTGCTGGCCCGGGATCAAGGGATTCTTGGTGGCTTTTCAAAGGCTGGGGAAGTGGCAGTCTGTGGGCAGGTGGAATCCCTTTTAGCAGAAGAGCTGAGTGTGAGAGAGTGCTGCTTTTAAACAGTGGTGTGAAATAGCTTTTCTCCTCTGAAGAGTGAGTTTGATCCGAAGGAGCTCTGAGAAAAAAAATGGTTGTGGGGTGTGGATGGGAGATAGTTGGCAGATGCTGGGGTTTTGATATCCCTGCCTCTGTTATGATAACCAGGTGGTTCCTTCCTTAAGGATAAACCAGCATCCTGCTGGTGTCTTGCATTAGTCACAATTCAAAAATGGCTCCTGTGAAATCTGATTTTTCTGGATTTTCCAAATTTCTTTCATTTTCTCCAAAAAACAAGTTCTTGAAGGTCAGTTTGTGCCCTTGATTATTGAAAGAGGAGAGTTTGTCAGTGCTAAGTACTATGCTGGGTAAGCTATTTCTCTGGAAATCCCCAAGTATCCTTAAGTTATAAGGTTCTTGATGTGTGCCAGAGGTTTGTTAAAAACAAGGAGTGTGTGTATCTGTGTGTTGGAAGGGGTAGGGGGGGGAGGGAGGAGGAGAAGGAGGGAGCATCTTGATGGCTGAACTCATTCCAGTTTTCAACATCCTTCTTGTGCCATTGGGCCAAAACCTATAGTCAGTATTCCTCTTTTTCTGTCCAGTGGGCCTGTGGGTGATTGGATTTCTGCGGGTCTGAACCAGCCTGTAGCTCTGCTGAACCTAGCCTGACCCATCACCCCTGCTGGGAACATGGCCCAGAGCATGCTTCAGCTCACCACTCTTGTGTCCATGGATTTTTCATGTCTGTGACTTCGTGGGGGGACACTGGCAGTGATCTATTCCCTGACTCTGTCATTGCAGAAGGATGAGCTTTGTGGCACTTCCCTGTACCTTTTTGTGTGTGCCAGGTCACTTTTCTCTGGGTGACTGTAAGGTGCTACAAAAGCTTAATGGGGTCTCTGTGCTGCAGCAAATGCTGAAGGGGAAAACCCTCTGCCATCTGTGCACACCTCTGCTTCAGACACGGCAGTGGTGGAAATTGCTGCAGTTGTCTTCTTTAAGAAGTTCCCTTCTGTCCAGCTCCCTGCTTTTTTCCCTTGTCACCCTCATCCTCAGAGAGCTGGCCCTAAAATCAAAACACTTAAAAGCTTATTGCTAGATAGAAAAGAGGAAGGGTAAAGAAAAACCTGCTTAGAAGTTGGCACACGTCATAAGAAAATATTAATTGAATTGTAATTATACCTTAGCCCTTCTATCCTATCTTTCATGACAAAATAAATTAGAAGCTCCGTTCTTATCTAGGTGTTGTCTCTGTAGCTCAGGATTAATGTTTCAGCCCTTTTAGACTGGATCTGAAAACACATTAGCTTGCTGGCTTAGAACAACTGTGTATTCTCATGTGTCCAGTTCTCACTGGCTCCTTTTCTCTGTTGGGTGACAAGTGAAGTATCTGTCCCCTCTCAAGAAACTGCCTCTAATCTCTGAAAAGGTTTCCAGATGACCCTTTCTCTCCCCCTTTTTCCCTTTTACCAAGAGCTCCAGTGCCTGCAGTGTGTGGGGCTTTTTGTGTTTGTTTTGTTTGGGATCTTGTGGCCATAGGCAGAGTTCTTAACCTATTTTTAATTTTCTGTCTTTAGCTTTACAGAGACGTTACAGGCTTCTTTGCCCACGAATATAAGCCTACAGGAGAACAAATGCTTTTAAAGTAGGAATTCCTACATTAATGGTGGAAGTTCTCTTGAATTCTAACTCCATGTAGCCAATCTTCTTTTGTCTTGCTCAGAGTGAAAAGAGATTTTATTTTTTTCTTCCCTTGAATACTGTATGCAGTTTTTCAAATGGGAGGGTAACTACCAGCCCAAATGTGTATTTCTTTTCCAATCTCTTATAAATTTTGGAATAGTAGAAGTATAAGATTGCCCCGGACCTTTAAATGATAGCACTATGAATTGTTTGTGAAAGTGTGTTTGGGTTTTTTTTTTTACTTTGAAACTGTCAGGTCCATGTTTCTGGCTTAAAAGCATCAGAGTACTGTTTTTCTGTTACTACTATATGAACTCCTGTGAACTGTATGTACTAGTAAGAACTAATTTTCATGATTTCAAAGTTGGCTAAATGTGCTCGTCGTTCCCTGATAAAAGTGCTGTGCAGAAGAACCCTTTGTTGTTGATGAGCCCTCTCGGACAATGGAACTTTTGATAGTGGCTGGGGTTTGTAAAAGCACAGCTACCTGACTCACGTGCTGACTGTCACATTTCTGCCTTACTAATGGTGTCATGTTTCCTTGCATTGCAAACTGATTTACAAATTAACAATAACGTGACTAACATCCTACTGCTATAAACAAACCCATTAAGATAAATAGAACCAGTTAATTGTAACCATATTTTTAATACTCTCTTTTCCTATCCTGTTTTGACTTTCATTGAATGTTGATGTTTAGATGGGTGCTGCAAATGGATTATCAATACATTTTCAATCATTTTCTGATGTGTCCTGAGTAGACATGATACTGCTATGGTGTTCAAAAAGCATGTTTGGAGCTGCGCTCCATGCTCTTACGAAGTCACTCACAGCTGAAAGACTGTTTTGGTCTGAGGCTTGGGTAGCAGTCAGTGTTGTAGCAAGCCTGCCCAGCTGGTAGATACATGTAGCATTCAAACAGTTTGTGGGTGCTTTGTTCCCCTCTTCTTAGAAGAAGTGTGCCTGTGCTGTTCCATAAAGATTGATGGTTAAAACCTTTTGCATCTCCCTCCCTGCCAAAGTTGCTGGTGTTGCATGGTTGTTGCTGGACATGACTGTTCAGCTATGGCAGTGTATGTACACACACTGTGTATTTGAAATGTATAAAGTGTAGCATCAAGCAGTGTTAAAACTACAGCAATAGCAGAAAGAGCAAGCTTACTTTTAATAGCCCCCTCTAAAGAGATTTTAAAGGTCTGGTTCTGCACTGTCTGGTGTTAACTGACAGAGGTCTGCAAATTGTGTTTTCCAGCCTTGTGTACTTTGATTTCACTCTAACCCTGAAGCTGTACAGGCCTTCTGAAGTTTTAAGAAAAGTTTTCCATGTGTAGCACGCTTCAAAATAGATCAAAAACCAGCGCTCTTAAAATGCTACAGAATCTTAAAACAGACTTTAAGTCTGCTTAAAGATTTTAAGCAGTACTTTAGATTCTTCCAAGTTAAAGTCATACTTTTCATACCTGGCATAAAACTAAAATAAGTGCAGTAAAAAGCCCTGTAACCATCTGATTTAACTTCTGTTTTTGAGCTTGAAAACATATTCGATTATATGCAAACCAAATGTGGCACGGACTCAGAAAACTGCAGTTCTTCCCCCTCTCAAATAAAGATAGTGTGCCACAGTAATAGCAACTTGAGACAGTCTGGATTGTTGCAAAACGTGTCAAGAGAAAGAGACTGTAAACATTAATCTCTTAAGAAGTGTTGCCTCTGTTCCTTTCCCTCCCAATTTGCTGGGCTTTTCACAGCAGGTATTGTGCTTATTCTGATGTGCTAAATAGCACCTACTAAACTCCTGGTTCCTCTCTCATTACAAACAAATCTTTGTTCTTCATAGTAGGATAGCTTTCTGAAGTGGTCATAGCTAGTAACCCTAAGTCTGTCTGCTAGGTGCCATGAGAGAAAGTGAGCACAGCTTTCAGCTGAGCCACAGCAGCAGGTCCTGTGCGTGCTTGCTGCCCTTCACAGACGAGAGGCCAAACCTCTCAGCTGAAAAGTGTGGCACAAACTTGGGATAGTTCTTGGGATATAGCATCCTGGGATAGTTCTGTTCAGGTGACAGCTGCAATGAACACCTGCACACAGTGTAGCTCACTTCTCTGACCTGTACCCTGGCACTGTGGGAGCAGTGGTGCCTCCAGGAGATACAGGGAAGGCTAGAACACTGCTTTGAGCTACCTGGTGTCACAGAGCATGGTGTGGTAGAGGACATGCTCTGGTGCTCAGGTCTGATGTAGTTTCAGGTCTGTCTTGTCACAGAAAGATGGTAGTTCCTCCAACAACGTTCCTGAAGCAAGTATATTGGTATGGGCTTGGGTACCAGCTGTGCTAACTGGGTGGATGGCGCTGCCCTGAAAGCTGCCATCTTGTGTTCCAGTATTCCCATGCTTTCCCATTCTTGATCTTGCCTCCAGCAGGATCTCTCCTGTTTGTAATACTTTTTAGTCTATTAACTTGGGAATTTCTGATCTGCTTAAAACTTCGTCCAGCCAGTCTGTCTTATGTGAGTAGTCTTCTCAAATTTAGTCTCGCCGCACTGAAACATCCTAAAGGACACTGAACAATGGACCTTTCAACTTTAAAGAGCACCTCAGAAAATTAAATGTTGTTTACAGCCAAGTCAGAAAGGAATGTCTCCTGTGTGAGGTTAAAATACCTGTGGAGGCTCTGTCTAACAGGCTCCAGGACGAGCCACCTCCAAGGAGTGCTTCAGAGGTGCAATTAATAGTGCCTTCCTCTGTAGTCCCTTATCATTCCCTTTCTGAGAGACTTTGTGTGCACTTAATCTGAGCTTTTAGGAACCAAGAAAGGTTTTCCAAGGATTCACTGCTTGTCTCTAATGACCTTTACAATGGCAGGCCGTGAGTTACAAGATGAAATGTACCTTGGGAGATGTTGCCTTCCTCTAAGTGAAGGCAAAATCTCCCTGTACAGATGTATTCCCATTGGAAATTCCTGAATTCAAGCAGAAATGGCTGGTGGGGTGCACCAGCCCCAGGGCCACCCAGCCTTGTGCCATCCCTCCTGCTTCCACCCTGCACAGCTGTTCCCAGTCCCCCTCCAGGTCTGGCCAGGGGTGTGCGTGCATCTGCATCAAATTACTTCTCTGCAGCTGTTGCTGGCACTGAGCTCATGGGGAAGCCTCTGGCGGCAGCTAAAAGGGTCTTAAATAAGTTTGCAACCAGCCAGAGCCCTTACTGGTTGCAGGTTTCCTGTATCCATGTGGATACCTCTCAGTAAGTGTTCTGAAAGTGGTTTGCTCTCGCAGGAGACCTGGAGTAGGGCAGGGCTGCCTTTCTGCAGGAAGCTGTGCTGTTGACCAGACCTGGTTGCTTTGTCCCTCTGGATGGCAAGGTGCCAAATCTTCCTTTTCTCCCTCATGCTGATGGTGACCATGGCTGTATGCATCCTGTGCTGTGTTTGTGCTTAAGCCCTGTGGTGTGATAGAGTGTGTGCTGCACAGGACCATCTCGGTCTACATCATTTGCAAACAGACTTTGGTTTGTTCCCAGAGAGGCAGGGAACTGGAATAAAAAAAGTAAGATACTTGCTTTTGGAAAGGTAGACTTGTCACTTAAATCACAGATTTATTTTAAAGGCTTTGCTTTCCTGCAAACAATTGTTTCTTGAAGGAGGGTGGCACTAGGGATTTAAATCTCAGGAGGTGAGGCAGTGAGGAGGGCTGGCAGTGTGCTGCTTGGAGGCAGCACTGACAGGGATGGTAGGGAGAAAGCAGCTACATGGGTGGCCTGATAGGAGAGGAACTGCTGGAGCAGGGCTGGCAAAGAAGGGGATGGTGGTTCCAAACAAACAGGCTGAAAAAATTGTTTTTGTGGATAACTATTTTCACAGACTGCCATGCGGTAGTGAGGCTAAATAAGCAGTGTAGTGGTCTAGTTCTCAAAAGTTGTGAAATAAGGTGAGGCAGAGGAAAGGGTAACTTTGGCTTCAAGTTGCCCTTGAGCTGACAGCCAAGCACGTGAGACTGAATGCAAGGTGCATCTCAGGAGCAGAAGGTGGTCTGAGGGTGATGGGAGCAGAGAGAGAAGGATTTCTCTTACAAGTAGATGCAGAAGAGAGAAAAGTGTTGTCCTGAGCTGAGCCTTACAGACCCCTGGGGAGGGCTGAAGGAGTTACAAAGGTTGTTCTTTAAACAGAGATGTGAAACATTGTGTCAGAGAAGCAGGAAAAAGAAGGGGAGCCGCTGACTTTCTTTGGTAAGAGAAACTGTTGTAAGCATTTAAGATACTAAAGCATGGCTGTGTTTCTCTGGGAGAGTAAAAGGAGTGAATAGAAGGAGGAAGGGTAGAAGCCTGGCATGATGTCAATCAGGAAATAAGTTTGGGGCTGAAGCTAGTGAAACTGTGTCCCTGATGGGATTTTCTGTGAAGGGCAAACAGAATAGAAGCTGTCTTGCTCTTTTGCTCTTGTGACTCTCTTGAAAGAAATAGCAAGATCTGAGCGGAAAATCTCACACTTTCCACTAGGTTGATCATTTTAGTGAAACAGAACTGCTCTGAAGCAAGCCCTTGAAGAGAAAACTTGTTGCAGAGAGCATCTGCTTGCTTGGTGGCTTCTTGCCACTAGTGACAGCCACTCTGAGGCTGGGAGCAGAGCCAGAGAATGCTGTGTGAGCTGGGAAAGGTGGAACTGGGGCAGAGAAAGGGAACAAAGACACAGAGGCATGAATGTGACAGCAGAGCTCTGAAGTCTCAGGTGAAGTCAGCAAGCACAAAACCATTTACATTTCCCTCCTCCTCTTTCTTGCCCTCTGCTCATTCTCTCTGATAAAGCATGCCTGATTAGGTCTTGCCAGTTTTGCAAATCTCAGATGTAAGCAGAAATTACAGTCTATGCAAGGATGAAAGTGTTTAGTTTTCTTTCTGTTCTTGATTTTTTTACTTTATGAGAGAAGTAGGTGGGTAATGTAACTCATGTTTATTGCTAAATGTTGCTCTTTGATGTCTTCTTATTACAATAGCCTGATTTCAAAGTCAGCAATAAACTAGAGGGATGGCACCTCATAAACATAGGGCTTCATTTTTGGCCCTGTAAACATCTTGAAACTTAAAATTTAAAGGGAAAAAAAAAAGACTTGCCCTCTTTTGCTTGCAAATAACTCATTCATTTCACAAAACAACAGCTCTCTAAGTAAACAAACCTCAAAATCCTGCTCCCTCATCTCCTCTGACCTCTTGTACCCTTTAGCCAGAAAAAAAAGCCAAAGAAAGCAGTTGATTGCTCTTGATCAGCCTGTGTAAGTTTTGATTAGCTAGCTGGGTCTTCCTTCTTCTTTAACACAACTTTTATCAGAACATTTTTCTGGGCATCTGTTTTTGTTTGGGGCTCCTGCCTGATGTGTTGCATTTTGTTGGGTTCTTTTTGTCATCAAACTGCAGACAACAAATTGGTTGATTGGCTGATACTTTGAGGAACTTGGGGCAGAGGTTATTTTTGTGAAACAAAATGTACAGTTTTTTCTGAGTTGTTTTTTTCAGTGATAATAAGCTCTGTCAGACTAAATTCTTTTTAAGTTCCCTCCATTCCTCCTGTCCTCTGACTTCTGTAATACTGGATGCAGTATTTGCATTAGTTAAATAGACCTGAGTAATTTACTTCATTATAGAAAACTAATCTGCTTGTTAAAACTGTTAGTTTATCAAATAGTGAAATGCAGTATTGTTCTGGCAGAGACTTTGCTGGCAGACACAGTCCTTGTGTATCTTTCAGTGAAGGGATATGATAAGATGAACTTTGTGGCTTAGAGAAGCAGATCAGTAGTTTTGGCTATCAGAACTTGTAGTTTCTGTATGATACACGGTGGATGTTATCTTGAAGTCCTGGCTGAATACAATGCAGAGCACCCAGTCTCCAAGCTGAGTGGCACTGCAAACCCCATTATTACTGTGATACTCTCAATCAGCCTCATTAGGAATGGTGAATGAGCTGAAGCAGATTTTCCCCTCTTCTGAAAAGACCTGCTGACAGTGGTTGCTGCCTGTGTATATGCACAGGGTGAATAAATCAGCTAAACTATTACTACAGTAATACTAACTTTTAAACAAAAAGAAAGTAATTCTCATTATCTGCTTAAATCTCTTGATTCTTCCCTTCTGCTCTACAGAACCACCTTCTAGCTCCCTTGCCTTAAAAAGCTGGGTCATGCAGAAAGCACTAGTGAAATCTTTTGCATTTGTTTACTATTGTGCTATTCCCAGGCAAATGAAATTGACTCTTGGGCTTTCCTCAGGCTGAACATGTGAACAAGTCAATTTGACTGGACAGCATTCCTGTCAGACCTCAGTGCCCCAAGCCTGCCATGGCATTCCCACATGTCAGGCTCCACTGATCAGTAGTTTCCAGTGTGCCTGCAGGGGCTAGGCTGGGAGGCCTGGCCCTTTTGCCAGCTGTCTTCTCATGGGGCAGCTTAAGCTGAGCTTTGGGTCATACCAGCCAAGTGTAAGGAACCATCCTTGGTTCTCTCCTCTGTCCTTTTCCATGCCACTTTCCTGCTGGGAGCAGTGTCCTGAGCTCTGCCTCAGCTGTGTTGGGCAGAGCAGGATGGGTTCCCTCAGCAGCCCATGGGTCCAGGGGGTTTGTGGGGTGGGTGTTGTGCTGCCTGGGGTGAGACTGCACAGCAGCTGCTTCCTCCACAGTACCATGTGTGCTAATGGTCCTGAACAAGCTGTCCAGTAAACAAATGGTTACTGGGACTGAGTGCCCTGGCTTTTTGGCTAAGGGAATCCCAAGGAATCCCAGGTTCCTGTTCAGGTGTGCAGAGCAGTAGATGCAGCTCTAAGCAAAACCTACAAAGGTCCCGTTCCTTCCCCTTTAGTTTATCATGTGGATAGGCGCTAAACTTGGAACTTGAAGATGGCTTTTTCTAGCTTGAATCTAAGAAAAAGAAAACTTCAGGTTACTTTTTAAATAAGAAGACTTCAGCTTTTTCTTTTCAGTTTGAAGTGTGTCCGCAGAAATAAGTTGCTGCTCGCATTTTTCTGGAGAGGAGCAGGGGGTGGAGGACAAAGGAGGACTTTTTTCCTCCATTGGAACCAGCTGTGGTTTGCTTGCTTTGTGTGCATTTGGATGGGCACTCTGAAATCCAAACTGGAACTAGCAGTTAATATTACAAACAAGCAGCATAATTTGACTAAACAAGCTTTCAGATGATCACAACTGGGCTTTGATGCTCAAGAGTGGGATTTTCATAACTGCGGAAGTAATTTGAGAACATGCTTGTGCCCAAAGCCAGTAGGGTTATGTTGCCTTCTTTTTTTCCTTTTTTTGCTTGAAGATGATTATGGTGATGATTCATAATTTTGTTAGTCTCAGCAAAAGAGTGACTTGCATGTATAGTTGATTTAACAGCTGAGAACCTCTAAGCAAGTCATTCTCCATTTTGAGGAAGAATTGGTCTAGAGAAAATTCTCCCACTTCTTATTTCTTTTGCATGCTTGTTAGTTTTATGTCTTTGGTTTCAAGCTCTGGTATTGGCTGACTTTGCAAATAAGAACTTCCATGAGGTCCTAGTTACAGCCTTACTTGTTCTTGGATTTGTGGCTGTGGTTCCATGTGTTCAAGGGTGAGTTAGGATGGCTTTAGAGGTTTGGTTGATGAACAGTAGTTTAATCATGCTATACAATCTAAAATATTAAATTAAATGTACCAGAAAGGTGATTTAAGCTGTTTAGTCTAACTAGATGCCTGTTTTTGTTATCATAATTTCCTTAAATAGAGGATCAAATTCTTCCCACCAGTTCTTAACAGCATATTTTGTTTCTAATGTCAGAAATAAGGACCATTGAAATCTTCTCCTCAGTCACTTTGAATTACTTAAAACGCTTCATGGATTTATAACATTTTCTATTGTCTTGTGCCAAATCACACCCTCCTACCCCTGCTATTTTTTTTTTTTTTTGACAAGCACTTAATGGTCTATAAAGCTTTAAAAATAAAAACCAGTGGAGTGACAGAAAAAATAAAACCATGAAAACTAACTTTCCTTCTGCTGCATGGGCTGCCAGGAAATTCAGGGGTCATGTAGAGTGAGTGTGTTTTCTAATAACAAGCTGTGTGCTCACATACCATGCTTCTTTAAAGGTCTTGTGGTTGGGATCCCAGTGGTATTGATTGGAAACGTGCAAAGAATTTTTATAAGGTTGTTTGAATAGCTGAGTAACTTCTTTTGAAAGCAGTAGAGTGAATACTTCTGCTTTGGAGAGGAATGGTTCTGTGGATGCCTGGGGTGATGATAATGAATGATGGACCTTCAAAATTAAGTCCTATAAATGCAGTTATCCTCTAGAGGATTTAATGAAAACTTAATATTTTAAAAATGTGATTACTTTTAACGTGGAACACTTGGGTGTACCTGTGATGTCTTGGTAGCCATGGTTATGTTCTGATGGGACAACCTAAAAGGCCACTAGTAGACTTGTAAGCACCAACATGTGACTGTATTCACCACAGAATAGTTTTGAATGGTAGAAGTTGGACTCGATCTCAGAAGTCTTTTCCAACCTGATTGATCCTGTGGCTCTAATTCTGTGAAGAGAGGTGATCCATACCATGTTCAAATGCCAAACTGGAGCGTTGGCCTGTGGTGACACATCTGCTGATGCTCTGTTTGCTTTCTCTTGCAGTTTGGGGCAGAGTTCAGAAGGTTCTCTCTGGATCGCTACAAGCCAGGAAAGTTTGAAGACTTCTACAAACTAATTCTTCACATCCATCACATAGCCAACCTGGAAGTGATGATCGGATATGCTGATGTGCATGGAGACCTTCTCCCTATTAACAATGATGACAACTTCTTCAAGGCTGTTTCAAGTGCTCATCCACTGCTCAGGGTTTTTATCCAAAGACAAGGTAAGATGCAGTTTCATTTCAGTGCCTCAAAGTGTGCTGTGGCAAGGGGAAGAGTGGATTTGGGGCACCCATTTAAAGGCTGAAATCCTGTAAGAGGCATCTAGGAGCCAACTTGTTCTTCCTTACAGGCACTTCATTGCAGCTGGCAGGAATGGCATGGCTGCATGGCAGGGAGCAGACTGCAGTGCTGCCTGTAAGGTGTTTGAAGGATACCATGCTGAGGTGAATGTACCTTATGCTGCTGTCCTGTCATCACCCAAGCATGCCAGGTGCACCATTCCCCTTGGTGGAAGGAAGGGATCTTAGTACAACTGCTTCACATTTAGAGATCTTATTTATCCATCTTGATAGTCAGTGTCATAGCCAAGTTATTCATGCCTGTGTGTGAATGCACACAGATGTGTATTTCTGAAAGCAAAAAAAATATTGTCACAAACAACATCTTGTTTGACTCTGTTAACCTGGCAAATTATGATTTTTTTCCCCTCTGTCCTTATACTAATGAATGCTGATTCTTCCCATTTTGAATCATCAAGCAAACCTTGGGAAGGGCTGCCTGAATGTCAAGATGACATCAGGTTTAAGGCCTGTGTGTTATTCTCCTTAAGGACCATGTTTTGCAGTCAAGAGAATTGGCTTTTATAATAAGGTGTCTTCTCACAGAGCTCCTTAAATCCCAGGGAAACCTTACACTGTGTTAACACTTCCTCCACAGTTTTGTTTTTTTTTTCAGCCATGAAGTGATTTATAGCACAGGGCTTTTGGAATTAAAATCTTGTCAGCAACAGATTCAGAAACAAGACTTGATTTGAGACTTGGAGCAGTCATGTGGCTTTTATTTGGCCTGGCCTTTTGCTGCGTACTGATAAGGATTTAGCAAGAGGTTACAACCTGCTCATTGGTGTGAGCTGGTGGAGTGTGTTTGATTTGGTGTCATCAAATACATCTAGGACTGTGTGGCTCCTGTCTCTTCAGAACATATAGTTTGTCTGCCACCTTTTAGATGTGATTTTTAGATACTCAAAGAGCCAATTGAGAAGAGGGTTTAGAGCAGTTTGTTTAGTTGATCTATTAGGTGAATGGAAATGTCTATGGGAGAAAACTTGCTTCTTGTTCTTGTGCAGAAAGTGCAAATGTGTATCACAAATCCAATTAGGTCTTCTTGCAATGCCTGTTAGGGCTTGTTCATGGTGGGTCAAGGCATTAGAAATCCTTTGCATGACTTTGTCAGGCCTACTTCAGTTTAAGTTTATTTGTGTCTCTGGATCAGTCCAGTTCAGAACTCAGTTCTCTGTGCTCTGGACAGACTGCTGAAACCACTGACCTAACCCTGCATTAGGAGGGGTTTGCCACTGAAATGCTGATCACAGAAACAGGCAAATCAGAGAACTGTTGTCTTCTTATAGAAAAATGTCTCCCTCTTCTTCTAGGAGAAGTGTGCTGGTTATTAAGGTTTCTAACTTTTAACCTTAATGGAAAAGGGCAATATTTCCTTTTTAAAAAGATTTTACTTCACCTGTTGTGAAAAGAATCATGCTGACAAATGAAGGAAGAGAGGCCTGTTCTTTCTCGCATGTGGCAAAGCCTGAAATCTTTCCCAACACACCTTCTCCCTCTATAAAGCTGAAGGGAACAGTAAATTCTGGCCCATCCCTTTGCTTGGTGCTAACTTTCATAAGGGACTCCTGAGGTGAACATTTGAGATTAGTACTTGTGGATGACGGTCGCTAACAGTCATGCTCATCTCCTTTGCTTAGACAAAGCCTTTAGAAATTTTTATCTTCAAGAATGAAGGTGAACTCTTCATCTTTTTTTCCTTTGCTCTGCTGGGGTGATAGATCAGTGCTGGTCCTTCTGTTGGAGACCTGCACAGGAGAACAAGGTGACTAGCACCAAGAAATCATTGTGCCATTCAGGGGAATGTGGTGTGCCTGCACCCTGAATTCTGACTTCAGAGGCAGGAAATTAGCATGACAGGGGTGCTAGTAAAATATGTGAGCAGTGTTCTCTTGGTGAGAACAGTGTTCTCTCTCTCCTTCAAAGAGACTGCAGAGCATGGGCTCTCTAGGCTGCTGGATCAGGGATCACTGCTTTTCAGTGGGAGTAGTCCTGGGAGCTGGCTGCCAGAGGTTGTTCTGTGTTGTGGAATAGGGAGAGTTTCAGGGAACAGAGCAGAAGTATGCAGGCACAGGAGGGCTGAATAGTTGAAGGTCAGGTCTCTTTTTCTAGCAAAGCAAACTGTTTATCAACTGCATGATTAGTCATCCTGTCTGTTTTCCCAGTTTGTAGCTGGGTTACCCTTTCTCTTGTCAGGTCAATTTCACAGTCATGTTAAAACACTTAAAACATTCTCAGAGTGGCAAAATAGGTAACTTAGTCTTTGCACAATAATCAAGCAACGGTTTCCTAGTTTGATGTTTTTCATCTAAGCTTAGTCTTGTACTTTTTCAGTTCAAAAGCCTTTCTCTCACTTGTCCCTGGAGGCAAACGCTGTGATAATTGCTTGGACTCTTAATGCCAGGTTGGTGTCCAGGTATGGGATGGCTGTCTTACTCCTCTTTCTCTCTCTCTTTTTCTTTTTTTTTTTTTTTTTGTTCAAATCTCCTGAGCCCCAAATTTTTCAGGATCACAGTAGTCCCACAGGTAGTCCCACACAGGGGATGTTAGTGCTTATTAGCCAGCCATTTTAATAAGAACTAGAACTGAAGTTCCCAGTGTGCTTGCAACAATTGCTGTTCATAGCTTTTGGATCTTGAAGAATCTGGGACATTTGTAGGTTATGTTTGAGTAAATTTGTCTGTAGCAGGTTTTTATAGCTCAGTGATTTGTCTGCTTAAACTATATGGTGCTTTTTTTTTTTTTTTTTCCCTCCAATACCAAATTACAGTGTGGACAAAAATCCTAATTAGAGAACCAGGCTATAAAAAGAAAAAGCAGTTTTCCTTTGACTTGCTTTCCCAGGCTGCAAGTATGGGTCATGTCCTGTGTTGTAAACTGACGTGGCTCTTTTGGCTTTGTTAGTAGAGTAGTGATTTACAACTGATGTTTTGAGCATGAGGATTTGTTCACTCAGCTGTAAGTGATACCAGACACACACAGAATTCCCTATGGAAGGTGCCTGCTGCTGTGGAAGGGGTAGATGTCTCAAAGACCTTAGAACAATGCAGGAACTTGAGGATGTGTTTGACTTGCTCCATAATAACTTTTGCATTTTACCCAAGACCTGCATCAAGGAAGAGCTTATCTGATGATGCTGATCATGTTTTTCAAGACTGTTTGGTCTGTGTCTGATTTAAACAACAGCACTTGAAACAATCTCTTGTGTACTGCAAAAATATTTAATTGTGACCTATGAATTCAAGCAGAAACATAAACCAGAAAAAACTGAAAGGAGTTAATGTTACATATTGTGAAAGCACTACATTATTTCTTGTATGATTAAATGGAATGAAATTATTATCAAATCTTGCTTTAATGCCTGTCTCACAGAGGCGCACAGTATGTGTTGAAACTGATCTGTATTGGATCATTCTAAATAGAATGGAATAAGAGGCAGAATTATAATGAGTTCTTCATTGTAAACCTGCCTCAAATGACTCCTTGAGTTTTGCAGTGGGAGTATAAGGTTGTAAGTGGAGGTCTACCAAGTAAAAGAGATTTGAGAATTTCTCCTCTTTTGCTTGTGTTACCCACTGGGGTGTGTTCAATCTAGAAAGTTCAGAAACTCAAGGAAGTGTGGCAAAGTGAACAAGCTGATCACCCTGTCAGTACTCTGCGCAGTGTTTTTTTCCCAAGGTTTCTTTTTTCCAAATGGTATGTCTTGGAAAAAGGACCAAGTGTAGCTAGCAGAGTGAACAGAGTGGTTAACTGAGCACACTGCTGTGAATCCAGGCTAATGATTCTAATACTGGGAGAACTGATGAAGGCTGCTGATGTCCAAACCTTCACTTCCTACCAGGAACAGCCAGGTTTTTATAGGGTTTGCATGGGCAGTAACAGTTGCAAAGGAGGTGGGAGAGGTGGTGCACAGTCTATCTGGTCTCATTCTGGTGCCAGACTGAGGTCAAATGAACTCTCCCGAGAAGCCTTTCTGTTTTGTCCACAACAGGAGGTATGTTCTGATTCTATAAAAAAAACAAGAAATTAATAAAGGGGGAGAGGGCACTTTGTCAATCGTAAAGCAAATTCTAGATCAAATTCACAATCTTTCCATCAGTAAAGTTACTTTTAAAGCTTTGTAAAGGTTTAAATGGTTTCATTGTGTGTCCTGCAAGTAGGAGACAGATGAAGCACTGAAGTGGCAGGTGACAAATTTGTATTTCAGGTTAACTTTGTCAAGTATTACACTTCCTGCAGGAACAGGAAAGGCAAAAAAAAATCTGAACAAGCTGAAGAACATTCTAATAGCCATTACACTAAACACACTCCACAGCAAGATGGAGCAGGGCCTTACATCATAAACTAGTAAAACCACAAATTAACTGCAGCTGTTAATTGACATGGATGGAAGTTAGAGAAGGCTGATGACTTCTGATATCTGTGTTGTCTTGCATTTTGCAGTCTAGAAAACTGATAGTATGTAAAAAGCCATCAAGTAACACCTTCAGAAACTTGGTATAAGTGTCTTTTCTTTTGTAGTTATATTTTTTAATAGTCCATTACTGTTACAGTGAACCAGCACTGAACACCAGTCATTGCGTTCCTCCTCCAGTGGTTAAAACTGCTGTCTACCATCAGTTCTCACTTAAAGCTTGATCCAAAATCAACAGGGGAAAAATGTGCATTTACCTGGTTGGGTTTTGGATTTGGCTTGTTTCAATGTGAAGATTGGAAGATGCTGTTTTTCTGCAACTGCATACAGTGACTAATGTATTTAAACTGCTGTGCCATGCAATATGTTTGTGCATGTTCAGAAGCAGTTCATAACTCTGCAATTTGTTATTTACCTGGCAAAGTTTCGTGCAGCTCTAAGTACCAACATCTGTGCTTAGCTTTCTTGTATTATAAAATCAGAGCAATCACAATCAGTTTTAAAATAAAAATGTTCTAATGGGAATCATGCCCAGGTCTGCCTGAAAAAGCAATGGTGGGTTGTTTTATTGTCTTCCATACTCTGAGCAGATAATCCCCAGGAATGGTTGTTGGCTGTCTAACCACATGTGTTAAACACAAAAACTGGCTTTAAGGCAGCAGCTATTTCCAGCTACCTAAAACTTTTAACTCTATGCTCAGCCTTCTGGAGTGGGTACAGTTACAAAAGTTTGAGTTCAATTCCTTCACATCTTGTTTTTGGTTCTTCAGTAGCTCTCCTGTTTGTTTTGCAGCACAGGCATTGACTTTGTTTTCTCAAAATGTCATATTTCTAAACAAGAACAATGTGATTTTACTGCTGCTGTCGAAGGTATTTGATATATTAAATAATACAGCAGTTTGCAGCACATATTAAGGGAAAATACTGAACTCCTTCTGCTCTTCCTTTTGGTTAAGCTGAGCAGATTTTCACAATGGTCATCTAGGAGTCTGAGAGAATAGAATAAATTTTATTAAGCTGTGCAGAGAAGGTGATTTGAGGTCTTCAGTTTATCTGCTCCAAAGGAGGGTGGAAGAGTGAAGAAGAAACTCTGCTGACACTCAGAGTAGCTCCAGGGTGCACTGGAGGACGTGGCTCTGCTGTTGGTCACTGTCCCAAGGCTGCTTCCCTATCTCCTCTGCCCTGGCACTAACGTGACCCAGTGGCTGAGCTCCCTGAGCCAGCTCTTGGGCAGAAAACAAGTTGCTTGAGTGAGGAGCTAGCGTGGGATGGGCAGATTTAAAGCAACTTAACATTGCCATGAAGCCTCTGCTTTCTGGGAGGAAGAACTTGTCTGCTTCTAGCCTTTGGAAGTGTGCAATTCCACTGTGTTTGGAAAGGAGAAAAAGCATCTTGTCTTAGCTTTGACAAGATTAGAGGATGGTGGTAAATTTCATGCTAGTATATAGGAATTGCTGCTGGGCTTATATTAAATCCTTTCATGACTTTCTTCAGAAACATTTCTGGTTTTGAGCTGGAGGGGTCTGTGAAAGCTTGTCAAGCCAAGTAATCTTTGTCCCACTCAAGTCCTTTGATATTTGAAGATAAGTAAAATGCAGCTGTTTGTTCCAGTGAAGTCTGGCAACAAATTACTGTAGCTTCTCTGTTCCACCTTTCATGTGCAAATGATGAGACTGGGTAATCATTATCGTTCTACTGGTTTATTAAGCAACTTTAAAAACATAAAGTTTTTAATCTGGCTTGTCAGACATAAACAAAAAACAGGCTTGGATTTTGTTGCTTGCATGGCTAGTGATACCTGGTGCCTGAGCATAGCCACTGTGAGGCTGCTTCTTTCCTTCTCCTTGAAAACTCCATTTCTAGAATATTAGGATATTTGATTTTCATCACCAGTTACTTTTAATTGCAACTAGAACAGCTACTAAGGAAGAATTTCAGTGAAAGAGGGATGGAAATAGCATAGTCTACAGCTAGGTTTTGTGGGCTCAGTGGATAGCTGATAGTGGGAACTGTTGCAGAAATATGTGCTGCATAAATATTTGTAGTTGCAGTGTACAATAAGCACAGAATAGAAGCCTGGCAAAAACAGCAAGCGTTTGTTGCACTTCTGTGTTAAAGCAACATGGAATTTGTTTTCGGTTTCAAAGTTTAATAACTTAATAATAAATACACATAACCAACTATATTAAGCATAAAAATAGACTTTCACAGTCTTAAAAATTGCATCAAGCTTATGCCACCACCACACACTGTGCTGAATTTAGGCTAAAGAAACTTGTTTACAATGGGAACTCGTGCAGCCTTTAATAGGAGGCTCTCCTCAACTCCATGCCTAGCTTCAGTTCCTAACCCACGTAAGAGCGAGCAAATAAACACTCTTCTGTCCCTCCAAACTTCTGTTTGTTGTCTCATACTTGTGGATTGCTGCCCTACAAGTACTTTAAAAAACCAAAATACAAGAATTTTCCAGTTACATGTACTCACAGATAGTCTCAAGTAATGCTATTTCTTGGTTCCATCAAACCAAGAGGTTTGATGCTTTTTCTTTAAGATAGTGAAGCTGACAGGTGGCTTGGCCGTGTAGAAACAGTGGTAAGGAAACTTGTCAAATGATCCACCTCTGTTATGGCTCCTGTATGAGGGGAATTTTCCACTATTTACCTTTTCTTACCTTAGTAGCCAAAACAAGAGATTCTGTTTCCTGCTCATGGCTCAGGTTTTTTCCTGTTGGACCTAGTTGTCATTTCCCTTCTGTGAGTGATGGAAACAAGTATAATGTGCAGATAATAATGTGCAGGACAGTTTCTTCTTTGACACTGGATTTTCCATAGCACATGAAGGTAGATGGCACAGTGCAAATACAAACATTAACTCAAGATTCAGGCCTTCAGGAATAGATTTTCTGCTGAAATTTTGAAGCATTCTAAACCCTTAAGAACATTAAAGGTCTTAGGACAACTTAATTGGTAGACTCTTGCACTGAAAAGAAGCATGCAATGAAGGATATTTCTGCTATGTGTTTGTAGTAGGCATTGAAAAATTAACTCCAAATATAGTTCAGCAAATACAACTCCACTGAAACTAATTTTTAAAATGAATGAAACCTCCTCATTTTTCTTCAGTCTGCCTGTGTTGTTGGGATTGTGTGTTTCAAATTTAAATGGGTCAGTATTAACTCTGCATAAGAACTCTGGGTATTTTTCAGCTCCAAGAGGCAAAGCAGTCTGGGGGAGGCTGAATGAACCCTTTCTTGAACCTGCCCCTGATGATGATCTCCTTGGATCTTATTTTTTCCTCTGCGCTATGTTTAGAGTAGTTACAAATCCTGTGGGAATATTAAGGAAACTATTAACCTAGAAAACTTCTCTGTTGTTCTTGCTCTTCAGGCCCCTGCCATATGCTGATATTAAGTAACCTCTGAAAGCTCCACATGAATAATTTCTGCACCGCTGATCTCCCCTCCCACCCCCAATATTCTTGTCATTTTGCTCTTCTGCTTTTTCTCCCATGGTTTGCTTTTTTCTTCCTCTCAGCTGGTGGCTTTCTACTCCTTCCCTCAGGTTTTCAATTGCTCTGCAATGCTGTTGCTTCCGTGGGCAGGAGAATGTGTTAGGTGAAAGCACTCAAGGGCTAGTGTTGCTTTACTCTCAGCACTAGAAAAAGCCTTGGAGAGCAGTTTTGCATTAGAAATAATAGATTACTTGAGCATTAAAAAAAAAAGAGGTTGTAAACTTTTAAAGAAAAATGACAATTTAATTGCAATTGATATATAAATAAGAAATTCTGTGCAGTCTGGTATCTTTAGAAACCAGCTGGAATTCAGTGGAGTTGGGGAAAAGCTCTGTCTGCAAGGGCACTGCAAGGCTGCCCAGCTGCTGGTAGTGGTGAGCTCTGGGCCAGCCTTTCTGCCTCTTCAGCTGCTGTAGGTGAACACAACTGCTGCCTTTAAAGCTGAGTTACCAGCTGGGATTTGAAAAGGGCTAAAGCTGTTTCCCTCATCCCTGGATGCCATGAAGGTGTCCTAAGAGAAGGTCTGTTAGTTATGGCCTCGGGATGGACACTGGTGGTACCGTTTGTTCACTTTATTAGCCTGGTTTAGTACAGTATGGCTTTGTGTTCATTCTGCCAAGCAATTTGGTAGTTTTCGTAGTATGATGCAGTGATTTTGTATACAAAGTAATGTAATCTCTACAGTTTTGCTTTTGTGAGCTTACTGAGGTCTAGTTTGAAAAGCAGCTGACATGAGTAAAGGAGAGGAAAACCCGTTGTGTTAACTAAACACATTGTGTTAATCAGAAAATCATGGAGTTTCTTGCACTTTGGGAGAAATTCTTTCTGACTCTGAATGAATAAATGAATGCTTTATAATAGAGCCCATAAATAACTCCTAGGGTAGTACCTTTGTGGCTAATAAAAATTAAAAACTGAGTTTCCTAAGCTTGTATTCCTTGAAGCAGCATGATTTTAACATGCCTTATCCTTTGGGGCAGTGGAGGGTGGCGGGGGAGTATAAGGCATTTGGAGTACAGTTTGCAACAAGAAATGTTAAAAATCTTGTTTCAAAACAATTCCTAGCTGAGACAAAGAATATCAATTGCAGGAGGAGTGTTTGTAGCTGCATTATTCTTCAGTCACTTAAAAGTGCACTGAACACTAATGCAGTGTACTCATTGCATTTTAAAATCCCTGTGTGTTAGAGAGGAGAAGACAGCTAGGACATTTGTGCATCAAATCCTGGTACAGGATTTATCTGTACTGCTTACAAAATGTGTGATCCTTGCTTTCCGTGTTAAACTGAACTAGGGTCATACAATGCTATGGTTCAAAAGTTGCTTCTTCATCCATGAGGTTCTTTAATGAGGGAGTTACTTTTCTCTATGGGTAACCACATGATGTCTCCATTTATCAGCTTGTACCCAAAAGTATCCCAAATGTTTGCCCTCGGCGGACAATAATTGAGGGCAAACAGTGCTGACAGTGATCTGCTAGTGAGCTTAACTTGTTCATGGGTGACTGAAAATGCTAATACTGGTCATGATTTTTGCTAGATCTGGCTAACATTTCTTGTGTACATAGACCAAGCCCAGAGGCACATCATATTATGTTTCTAAGTTGATCTCAGTAGTTGCGTGGCTGGTGCCTTTCTGATCTCATCAAGGAAATCTGTGCTTGTAATGGGCTGTGACTCTGAAAAACAGGAAACTTTTTTATTTAACTTAATTTAAATAAACTTTATTTAACTTCTGTTGAAGTCTCTTGCCTTTTGCTTGTGGATGCAAAGGTGCTGCTGATAGTATTGTGGAATTTTCTCTTCCCTGTTTTTTTTGGCTGACTTCAAAGGCAACATAACAGCATTACCTGGCAGCTTTTGTCACCCGTGTCTAGAGTTAACATTTCTTGCCCTGAAAAAGAGGAATTGAATGGCTGTCTGCAGGCTGGCCCAAGGGTCCTAGGCTGTCCCCCAGAAGAACAGTAGTTCCTTGTACTGTATTTTGCCTAAAGTGGGATTTTACTTCTCCTTCCTTGATGTGCTTGGCTACCATACCATAGCACACTTTCCCTGCCACAGCTTCCAGTCACCTGGCAGAGGACATGCTGAGTAACAAAGGAGTGTGGTCCCTGTGGGTGTCACAGAGGGTCTGTGTTAGAGGCTGCTCTTTGCTGTACACTGCTCTCTGTTGTACAGGTGCTGCTGGGCACTCTGGGGTTCAGGGAGGTTTTTAGCTCATCTCACAGGCACACCATGCTATAAGGGATGGAGAGAAGAGGAGAGAGAGAGCTCTGGGAGAAGCTGCAGACTGGAGATCTGTTGTGATGGAACATGTTCTGCTGTGGGCAGGGTGGCTTGGCAGTACCTCAGAACCCATCTCCTGTCTCTGAAACATTCCCAGAAGCAGCTGGCTACAGAAGCCAGCTCATGGGGTGCAGATCACAGGAAACAGCTTGCTGCAGCAAACTCATCTTCCTTTGCTCAGGTGACCCCTGAGCAAGGATACGTGTCATCTGCACCAGCTCTGGCACGTGCACAGTGGTGGTGAGCAGAAAGGATATTGTGGGAGGTGTGTGCCAAGCCCTCTCTTACAGTGGACTTAGCAGTGTTGATCACCAGACCATGTGCAGAGCATCCCTGCAGCTAGTTTGTCCTGTCTCTGGATGCCTGGAATAATAATTTCCCTGGGTGGATTTTTTTAGCACTGTACCTCATTCGGTCCCAGTTCAGCTGGTAAGTGGTGACAGTGTCCCACACCCTTCCTCTCAGCAGTTGCAACCTGAGATCCCAGAGCTGTGTTGCATCATGAGGAAGTACTGGAGCTGCAGAGTGTGATCCAGGTGCCTTTCTACCATGATGGATGTCATACAGTGTGTGGGTAGCACGCTCCGGAGTCTTGTTGGTCTGGTTTATGGGTATGTGCTTATCTTGGAAAATCAGAGTTCCTAGCACCATCTGCCTTCAGAAATGTTATTGCCTCTGTTTCAGACTGCTTCAGTTCCATGTAGGTGTCCCAAGAGAGCAGAAAGAGATCAGTGTGATGAAGATTCTTACCTTTGTGCATCAGCATCAGCTGTGAGAGAACCTGCCAGTGTAACCTAGGTTAGCTGGGCTGCCTGCCAGCATCTTGCTGAATGGTGCCTTTCCAAGGTGACTCTCACAACTGGTGTGAATGGAACAATTCCAGCAAACCAGGTCTCCCTGCCTTAGAGACCTCCCAGCACTACCAGGCGGTGTCAGTAACATCAATTGCTGCTTGCACATGGAAGTAACAAGCATCTCTGCAACAAGATAACAAAAGGTTGCATCCCTGCTCAGGGGGGATCACCCCGAAGGGAATGCTGCTGGAGATACTTCAGGAGCTGTGCTGAGATCCAAAGCTCTGAAAAGGTGGCTTGCTACAGTCCTGTGTCTGTAAGGTGCATAAAGGCTCTGGCATGGCCTTGCATCCCTCCTGCATGATAGGGCTGTGTCAGCTCTGTGCCATGCAGTTATGGGTCTCTGTCCCTGTTCATTGCAGGGGGTTGGACTAGATGACCTTTAAAGCCACCTTCCTCCCCAAACTCCTCTGTGATTACTCACATTTGGTTCCTGCTGTCTTGCTGAGACATTGTTCCCTGACTCTTAGTGTTTGTACTGTTTCAAGACAAACATAAGATTTGCTTACGTTATTAGCTTTCATGCAGCCTAAAATAAATCAGGAGTGCTTGTTATTGCATGCAGTGAACCCTGTCCTGTTGAACATGGTGTTTGGCTACAGCACACGTGGATGGGCCCTGGGAGCTGATCCAGAGGTTGGTGCACTTTGGTGCAAAGCATCAGGGCAGAGGTCAGGATCAAAGTGGAAGTCTTGTCCCTGTTGAGGTGCAGTCTGGGTCTCTTTGGGTTCACTAACTTCTAGCTGTGCACTGGGCTGCTTCATTAGCTTGCAGGAGGTCTGATGGTTCTGAGATTGCTGTCTTCATATCTCTGAGGTTTCCTTCAGAATCTACTTCCCACAAACAGAAAGTTCTACTAAAATTCAAAGTGCAGGGGAAGAGAGAATGCCCAGGAAATATCTGTGGGAAGGATGGGGGGGAAAAAAAGACAAAACCTCACTGGTTTTAAAAATAAACACTTCAGTTCCAAATTCACATATTTTATCTGCAAAACCTTGCTTCCTAGATCTTTTGCCTAAAGACTTTTTCTTAATGTAGTTAAAACATGAGTAATTTTAAAACAAATAATCAGCTTAACTCTATAGCACTTAGCATTCTCAACCAACTGGCTGGAAAATACAAGTGCAGAAACAGTAGCTGTTCTGGACAGCAATTTGAGAGACTTAGGTAGCTGAAATCCCACAATCTGGCTAGAATGCCTTTGGAGAAACCCTATCAGGGAGGACATCACAAGGAGGCTGGATGTAGAATTTGGATAGTAAAGTACAGTATACAGTTCAAGTGTTTTATCAGACACTGAAAATACTGGTATTGGGAAGAAACAGAGTCGTTGTAATATTTGTCTATGCTTGTTTTTATCTAAATCTCAACTCAATCTTCGGTAGCTTGAATGTCAGTAAAATTTTTCTAAGGTGTGGAAGAGTAGAGCTATTGAAACACAGCCCCTGAAGTTGTTTGCAGTGTAGAGCTTCCATGGAGGGCTTTGTTTTTCATTCTTCAGAGTGGTGCTTCTTTTGGAAATAGAGGTTGGGAGACTGATTGTTGCCAAGCTGGCAGTTCACTCAAGTGGTGTGTCTGCCAGGGTGGTGGCACAGTCACTGCCACCAGCCACTCCTGAGTAATGTAATCATTTCCATGATAAAGCAGATGAGCTTTTGCAACTTGCAGAATCCTGCTTTCCCAACAGCCGGAGGTGGGTATGCTTCTTTTTGTGCTCTTGTGATGTGCAAGCTGTGTACCTCCTTATCATCCCAGCAGGAGCTGGGCAAACAGCTTTTGCACTGGTCTGATCAGATTTTATTGAGGACAACAATCATCAGATGTTTTTAAGACATTTAATTGTTTTTAAAGATGGGGGAAAATACTAAGGAGTTTAGGTCTGTTGTCTAGTGCACCTTCAACTGGGAAATAATTGCCAGCTAATAGTTTTAAAATGGTTATGATGAGTAATCTGCTCAGAACACATGTATACATTTCTGAGTGGTTTACTTTGATTAAAAACACTCTCAAATGCACAATTCCACAATTTTTTAAAAAAGTTGTTTCCAATCTGTCATTTTCTCTGTGTCTCTCCAAACATCAGCATGGTACCACTGCTACACTGCTGCTCTTTATTTGTACTCTCATTCCCAGCCCTCCCAAGGGGGCAGTGACCAGTGACAATCTGAATAGGCAGCAGCCCAGGACTGTTGGAGGATGGTGAGGTTCAAAGCTGATGGGCCAGGTTCAATTAAAGTCCTATAAAAACTCCAAGGAGAAGAATTGTTCCTCCAAATTGGGTTAGAAGGTATAAAAATATATATTCTATATATCTCCTCATATATGAAGATGGTTGTGTCTGACAGCTCAGAGGATCTGGTGTGACCAGTGCAAGACAAAGAGGCTCCTGTGTGTGGGAACTCTCTTGCCCAGCAGATGTGTAAATTGGGAGCTGTTAAACAGCTTCCACTCTTCAGACGTGTGTTTGTCTGTTTTCAAAGCAAAAGATGGAGTTTAAAGGGAAGCCTACAACCACAGCCACCTTCTTTATGGTCATCTCTGTGGATTCCTCTGGAAATCCTAAATATGGTATGTTATGCCTGTAGTTTAAATACAGGATTTACAGGAAGGAAGGAAATTTTATTTCAACTGTTTTGAAACTGTGTGGTACAATCTTTTTTGTATTGGAATACATTTACAAGAAGTCTTGGGCATATTTACTCCCTGTGCTCTTCGTGTGGCAAAAATTGGAGAAGAACATCACTTCATACATCATAACATCCATTCAGTTACTTTTTTTGCCAGGTCCTCTTTGAAATGAGAGATTTTCATTATTTTTTAAAAAGACCAACCAACCAAACTTAACAATGGTTGGTTTATTATTTGGTACGTTGACTCCTTTCTGCAGCTGCTGGGAGGTGTTACATGTCCAGTTTTATTATCTCAGCAGAAGTTGGGTAAACAACTCCTGTGCTGGTGTGACACATTTGAAGCAGTCAAAAGCTGCTTCTGAGCACATCCCTTCTGTAGGTAGAGAGAGGAGCTGTGCTGTGGGTGTGTTGTCTCATGTACCTGTATTATCTTTGAGAGGGAGGTGAGATACTGGCTCCTTAAATAACAACTCTGGTCTTAAATAAGCATTTCATAATGAAGTTATTTGACTCATCAGCTACTGGGAATAGCCCAGGTCCATTTTGCTCGTGGGGAAACAGGGCTCCGTGGGAGAGGCTTTGTGAAGGCTTAGCACAATTCTCTGCTTGCAACTGCATTTAGTCCGTGTTTTCTCTTGTGGCAGGAATGCAGTGTGGTGGTAAATTGGTTAAGCTTGGGGCATGAGGTCCTCTCCTAGGCTGCTTGTGCAGCTCCATGGTTCTTTTGCAGAAAAAGGAGGAAGAGACCTTATTTTGGAGTGCTGCCACTGTGTCCGCTGAATCATGACCATGAAAACTGCTGAAGGGGGTCTGTGCTAAATAACAAGTGTTGTATGCCAATGGTTATTTTTGGTGGTTTCAATTACAATCCTCCTTTCTCCAAAAACCACACTGGTGTTTGTGTAAATGGATGCTGAACAGCAAACAGCAAAGCCATTGAGTACCAGAGCCAGATCTGAAGAAGAGTGGACACATTTGCAGCAATGTGCCTGCTCTTCTCAGCTGTTCCACCCTGTGACCCTCAGCCTCTTCCTTGTGTAAACATAGATGGAAACAGCCAGGGACATCTGTATTTAGGAGCAATATCAGGAGCTTAGCTGGGAAGAGGGAGCACAGAGGATGGAGCAGTTGTTAGTCTATTCAGGCTTTGTCTCAGTGGGAAAGTATGAATGCATTTGATACTGTATTTGCATTCCTGGCTGGCTGGGACCCAGCACTGACCACGGTGCCTGCTGATGCTACAGAGATTGCTCTGGCTTTTAGTACATGGGTGAAGGAAGAATACTTGAAGAGCTTATTAATAGGTTGAGAAAAGCAACCTTCTTTCTTTCCTTTCACTTTTTCCTCTTTTTGTATTTCTTTCTTTTCTTGTTCTTCCAGCAAGACTCACTGTTTAGACATCTTGTGAATAAATGAAGGAAACTTTTTGACTTCTGTTTTGAGGGGAAGCCAGGAGTGACTAACATTCCTTAATCTGATTTTATTGCACATTCTTGTCTTGGATATGTTTTCTCTTTTTTCCCTAACCAGAAGAAGAAAACAAACCCTGATGCAAGTGGCTTCTAAGCTCTGTCTTCCTGTAGCTCCACATGTAGCTCTCTGTATCCGTTTGGGAACTGACTTCACATATTGTTTTTCTTTTCATGCAGAAGATCTTTCTGCAAACTGTGGCTTGAATAAAAACAGGAGGGAGTTCAGATACTGGGAGTCCCTGGTGTCTGCTGAGGCAGGCAGCAGATAATCCCTGCTCTGTTCTGTACATTCATTAGCATTCTAGAAATACCTGACGTGTCTGTTTCCTGATTAGGAGATCTCTAGTCAAATGCTTATTTTCTCACAGGAAACAAAGTATTCAGAATTTGTCTGGAAAAATTTAGGAATGCCTTTCCATGTACATAACTGGCTTTCTTTCATTTGCACATGTTGCTGGCCCCTGTTTGTCAGGGACCTCTCTGCATCCTGGTAAAATTTTTGACACACAAACAAACCACACTAACTTGCTCCCTGCACCCCCATAAATTTCAATTTCTGCTTCTTCCTTTAATTGGCAGATGTGGGAGATGGGCTTGACAAGAGTTGAGAGAATTGAAAATGATTCGAAGGGGAGGGTTATCCTAAAGGAATATGATCAAAGCTGGCTGTTATCACTGAAATATGATTGTTGCTATTGATGCTTGCTTGCAGCTTGTTAAGTCTTATGTATGTGTACAGTTTCATTTTGTAGGCAGATGGCTTTTAAGTCAGATAATGAGTTCTGAGTATGCTCTCCTAAAGTGAAACGCTGCTTCCTTCCTTTCCGTCTGCCCCCCACAACATGAAGTTTAAAGTCTTCAGCTAACCAGGAGTGCTCCATTCTACCAAAGACAAAATGTGTCCTGTTTGTTTAATAAATAATCAGCTGGCTTTGATTTTTTGGCTTAATTTACTCCAAGTGCTTGGGGGTGGCTAGATGGGAATGTGGTGTAGGGGGTGGAGACTTCCAAGGAAAAATTCAAGGAGTAGAAAATTAAAGTAGCAGAGTATATCCTGTGCAGGCTGGGGAGGCAGCACTGCAGAGCAGTCTGTTGCTCGTAGTTTCAAAGAATGAAACAGTAACTTCCAAGAACGTATGTTATAGTTAGGTAAACTTTATAGCTAGGTAAACTTCAGCTGCTTTATTTAGTTCTGACAGGATGTTTCTATTTGCAAAGCCCTTGCATTCTAGAGTCTGTGGTCAACTTCTGAGACACTTCTGAAAGTTGTCTATTTTTCATAGTTACCAAGGAAAAAAGAATTTGACCTGAAAACACAAGCCGTGCAAGTATCTAAGGGCATAGTGGTACAGGCAGCTGCATTTTGGCTGCTCTGCTTTCTTGGCTGAACATGACCTGGTTTTGCTCCAGAAGCCACATAGCTGGGTTAGTGTGGTGCCAAGCTCATATTCCTGTGCCTGGTGTCTGGAGTGGGCTGGGAGAGCAGCCATCCTCTGTGGACAGGAGAGCAATGCCCTTGGCCTTGGTCCTTTGTGGGTGAATTAACAGAACTATGTATATTTGTTTTATTTTTGCTGCTCTGTGCCCTGTTTCTGGGTGAGGAAGTGGAGGAGGGGAATTTACAATGTGAGGCTCACACCAGTTATTTGCTATACTATAAACAGACATTTTCTCTACTGCACCTCAATTTTTGGAGCATATGTGGTATGGACAGTTCTTTACCAGCAAAGAAAAATAAGAAATTATTATTATTTTTTTGGCTGCACAGGTGCTCTTTAAAATAAGCACCTGTGCAGCCAAAAGGGTCACTGGGTGACAGCAAACAAATGCATGCCCTCAGGGTGCAGATTTTTCCTGAGAAGTTTGTATGGTCTCTATCACCATGCATTACAGGAAGGAAAAAAATTGGTGGCTAACCTCAGTCCTTGGATGGTGACTCACAGCAATGGGGACTAGAAGGAAAGGTGGCCTCAATGAGGAGGGGGGACTGAAGGAGACTGCTGTTTGAGGGCAGAGAAGCAGACCCTGCTGAAAGCACAGGGATCTGGCTTTGCTACTCACACTGTTTCCTAGTTTGATTTCAATCTCCCATTGCATGCACCGAGCTACCCTGGTTGTTGCTTTCTGAACCAGCTGGGGAGAGTGATGCAGACAAATGCTGTCAGCCTCAGGAGCATCAGTGGCTGTGGTGATGGAGGGAGGAAATGAAATGCCAGTGTATTGATGTAAAAGTCCTTTGGAAGAGGAGGAAAACTTACTTCATGGAGTTTTTCTACTTATACTCAGTTTTCTGCCATCCACTGCCTGGCAGTGTCTTTCAGATTGCTATTGCACCGAAGCTTGGAAGACTTTGAATTATAATATATTATAGTATGCATATTAATAAGAGTTTATTTTTTTTTTCTCTTGAAATAAACAAAACCACTCCCACTTGGTATCTCCTAGCTGGAGAAAAGCACACTGTTCCCCTTGTGCTTTCCTCCTCTCTATCTCAAGCACTCTTTTGTGCTGTGAGAAGTTGCTGCAGATCTGCTGTGTAGATCGTGCAGCTTTGTTCCCTCAGCTGCCACAAGTGTAACCCCTGTCTATGTTCATGTGGGCAACAGTGCATCTCTGGGAGCCTGGGGAAGACATGCATGTGGAAAGAGGGAAAAGTGTATGGTCCTGTATTAAGCAATTAAGCTGAGACAGTAACTGGAAGTCTTGGGAGTGTTTTGAGTATTACTTGAAGCTCTTCAAGGCATGTAAGGGTGTGTGTATGTGTGTGTTTGTGTGTCATTTATATTCTCTGCAAAAGCTTCCCACAAGTGACAGTCTCTTTTAAAAGCAAGATTGTTACATAGGACCAGATTATGCTTTCAGACTTTGCAGCCTAAGCAGAGCATCCATCTTTTCTTGGCCCATGGCCCTGCACAGCGCTGCCCATATGCCTGATGGTAATGCCCATTTTCTGGGGAAGGTTCCTCAGCCGAGGAGCTTTCAAGTTCACAGAGTGGCTGCTGATACCCCTCCCACTCCACCAGTAAATGCTTTCAGCTGGACCAGAGTCCTTGTCCTGGTTGCTGTTTCCCATCCCTCCCTGCTCCTGCAGCAGCCCAGCACCTGGCCCATGCAATGAGTTTGTCAGTGCAGTGTCTTCTTCCTCCCTCACCACTCCTTGCCTTGAGCCATTTCCTAAGCAATGGTGAAAGTGGCAGGGGAGTGCTTCAAAAACAGTTGTAAAAGCTGTCAGCTGTCTTTAAAGTCAGTGGTTTTGTTCAGTTTTGTCAATGGCAGACTAGGGAATGTGACATAAAAACATGCTGCAAAAATTGCAATAATCAATAAAATCAGAACACTGGAAGCTGAGAAGCAATTTGGCACAGAGGGAGCCTCTATTTAATGTTGTGTGCTCTTTTTTACTATTAATCCTTCATCTTATGAAAGAAGGGTCCAGAGGTATGCAGCAAGAAGGCAAAGAGACTTACGAAACTTTTTTCCTTCTCTTGTTTCTCAAAGTGAGCATATGAACTGAGGGGGGAGAACAAGTGTCTGATACTGGTATGGGATAAAGGCATAAGAAGTTTAGTATGCCTGCCTTTTATATTCTGATTTGGGTGAGGAAAGCACTTGTGAAGTGAACCTTGACTTCCCCCCTGTATTTCCCTGTGTGCTGACTGGCATTGCTGAGTGGCATCAGGAGGTGCAAGCTGGATTCCTTCTACCTAAAACAAAACCTGAGGCTGCATTCTCAAAGTCCGCCTGGGTCACCTGATGTGCTTGGTGTTTGATCAGTAGCAGGAGACCTAGTCTGAAATAAAAGCCTTTAACAAACCTTTAATAATCAGGCTGTTGAAACCTTCTCTATCATTATTCTGTGGGTTGCTTCAAGTGAGCCAAGCTATTTGGAACTGCAGAGCCAGCTCTAGTGAGGTGGCAAGAACAGACTGCCCAGAGGGGAGGCTGGAAATGGTGAATGATGAATTGCTGTGGCTGCAGATCCCCTTGTTCCAATGGAAACGTGTGTCAAGCTTTTGTGCTCCCTTTCAATGGATTCACATTTTTGGGTGGGTGGGGTTTTTTGTGTTTGTTGGGGTTTGTTTGTTTGTCTTTATAGCTGTCCTTCATACTGTCACTGAAAGTTGTCAGAAGCCCTTTTTTCATCATCCTGCTATTTTCCCTTCCTGGGAAAAATTGATTTTTGTCTTGCTGTAGAGAATTGCACTAAATGGTCTCTTGAGAAGCTTTCTCAGTCCCTGCATACCAAACAGGTTGTATGTTGTAGGAGCCTTCCTTGGCGGCTGTGTGTTCCTGCAGAGATGTTTAGAGATGCCTGTGTGCCTTTCACCATAAGCATATGCTGTTGTTGCAGTCTTAGCATATTTTTCCCAGATTGAAATGATGGTTAGGAGAGTGAATAAGACAAAAATCAAAAAGAAAGTGGGGGGAGCAAAGCCATGCTTTTCCCCAAAGCAGGTTTACAGAAGGTAATATAAGAAAGATTGGACCCACCAGAAGTGAAAAGTGAAGTTTCCCTCATGGGAAACACTGGAACAGATTGCCCAGAGAAGCTGTGGATGCCCCATCCCTGGAAGTATTTCAGGCCAAGTTGAATGGAGCTCTGAACAACCCGGTGTAATGAAAAGTGTCCCTGCCCATGGCATGGGGGTTGGAACTGGATGCTCTTTAAAGGTCCCTTCCAACCCAGGCCATCCTATGACTTTATGATTTTGCTTCTTCTTCCTTCTTTCCCTCTCCTTCTCCCCGCTGACATTTGAAATTGCCTAAGATGGAAGAGGAGGGAACATTATGGACTGACATAAATAGTAAATAAATAAAACCTAATCTTAATGAAGGATGCTGTGTCCTAAATGGCACACACCTTGCATAAGCTCATTATGCTGTATGCTTAAATTTGGCCAGCTCAGGAAGCAATTCTAACCATTAAACATCATTAATTTCCCTGTGACTGGATGGCTGGGACATGCTCCTGACACAGGAGAGAGAGATGCATTACAGGCTCTACAGTTGTCGTATTTTGAAGCTCCAAGGCAGATATATGTCAGATATATGTGTTCTTAAACCCTCATGAGTAAAATGGAGCAGTTCCACAACTTAGCTACTTGGTCTTTCACAGGGCCCTCCATTACTGAATTTGTAGCTTGTGCTCTGTGTCTTGCCTCCTCTTGCTGCTTGCTGTGACTTTTGGCCATGCTCTGCCCTGTTCAGGTGCACCAGATGTTTGCTGTAAGTAGCTGACTGTGAGAAAAGCCTGTCTTTGGTGGCTCGACTGGTTTTTGCCCTGATGATGACTTCATCTTTTGACTATGCAATGTGTCTCAGACTAGGTCTGCTGGAGACACACCTGAGTAACTTCAGTTGTGGAGATTATTAAAGAAAAATGTTCCCCCTCTAGTTATAATAAAACTTCTGCCATCCATTTCCTGAGTCTTAGTGCAAAGGCAGTCTCTGAGTGAACTGTTATGTTAATTATTTTTTAAAATAATTTCTCCCTTGTTGTTTGATCGGTGTTCAATGCCAGCATTGCTGAATTAAGCTAAGTTCAGAAGACCTAGTTTTGCTGCTTTTATATATATGAGGGAAGCAAATGTCTACTCTGTCCTAGAAAAGGAAATCCTCCCTGAATTGAGGCATAAAAACTTGATTCCATTTAAACATGGCATGTTATAGCAGGAAAGGGCTGGAGTGCCTTGAGCCTGCTTAGGTTTAGGGTTTTACTGTCCAGCCCTGTTTCTGTTAACTTCTTAAAATGGTCTCTGCTGGAATTCACATGTGTTGGAAGCTGCTGTTCATCTCCTTGATCTTGATATAAGTTGGCAATTGTAAGATGAAAGGAGTTCACTGCAGACTCTTGACTGCTTGGTTTCTGCTATTTAGCAAGTAGAATAGACTCCAATGATGTACTGTGAACCTCTGGACTCAGAATCAATTCAATCTATAATTAAGTTTGCATTACATTACAACCTTGTGGCCATTTGCACCAGGCTGTACCTAATTTATAGCAGATGCTTCTGCCCCCATTTCTAAAGAAGCATTTCCTGGCTGCAGCCTCCATCTCAGGGCCTGTGGGATCTGGCATCAAACATTGTTTGTGTTCATTGGTGGGGATAGAAAAAGGAAAGGTGTGGAACTCCTGCTTAACAGCATCTCTTTTTCTGCTCCTGAGCCAGAAGCTTTTGCATGTGGCCTTGGGTGCAAAATCATGTTCCAGCAGGTTGAATGGGAGGATTAGTAAGAGCCAGCTGTTGGCAGGAGGGCGTCTTACTGTCAGTGTCATGGCGTGAAATCGATTGGATCACTACAGCTCTTGTGTCTCACTGGGGAACTTTTTTAAAATGCGTTAATCACTGTGGGAAATCTGGAATCAAATACCAGACACTTCCCCCACCTCCTCCAGCCCTAAAGTGAGGTGAAAATCCTGGGAATTCTTGGGTTTGTTTTTGATGACTGCTGTACGGATAAATAAGGACCTGGTCTTTATGCAGTGGGCTTCTGTCCTGCTGTGTCTTGACTAAAGCTTCCCAAAATTTCCTCCTTCAGACTCTGAAACAAAGTTGCAGTCTTGCTGGGTGAAAAGCAAGCACCTCATAAATGGCAAAATTTTGAAGAATCTGAGATGTCCCCAGGGAACTGCTTACAGTGAGAAAATTCACTCACTGCAACTGTTGTGGGGTGGCTTCTGGCACATGTGAGGAGTTCTGCATTTCTCATGCCGGGTAAAATCATATAGCACGATGTTGCAGAACTCTTGACCTTAGCTAGCAGGCAACATGACTGCAATTCATTTGGTACTGGCCAGTCTCCTCAAGACAGGAGATTAAAGGACTTTTAAGATGGCTCTTCAGATGCCATTTCAGTAGATGGTTGTTTGTCCTGATGTTTTCAGACTATAAGTTTAGCAGAGTACCTGCCAGGGTAACTTGTCCTTAAGACCGTGTGTGCTCTGTAAACCAAATATTTTTATATCTTTGAGTTTGAGTAGGCTGATCACTGAGATATGACCTGGTAGAGTTAGTGGCTAAGGTGGAAAAGCAATGGGTCATTAACGTGTGGGCTCTCTTTGAAAGAGTATATTGTTTTTCAGAGTTCTTCCATTGTGCACATTGGGTGTTTATCTTGGTTTGCAGTCATCAGTGATTTTCTCCTTAGATAAGTGACCAACAGCTGAGCTGTCAGGCAAATGATTTCATGCCTGCACCACCCCGACTGGGCACCTAAATGAGAACCAAAAACACAAACCTAGGGATGCATATTGTGTGGCTGCTGCATTTCATAACTGCTGTGAAACAATCACAGTGGGGCTTTTCCTTTCCAAAATGTCAAGACAATAGAGATATTTCTTCTAAAGAGAGAACAAATGGAGGAGGAAGGCTCTAATTGCCCTTTAAAAACAAAATCCCTATCTTGCTGTGCTGCTTCTGGTTTAAAATTAAAGTGTTAGATTAATCTTTGAAGCAATGCAAGAATGTCCAAGTGGTTTTCCTCTATCCACCCAGCACATGCCTGGGTTTTCCACTTGATTTAGGAGCAGACCTCTCTCTCATAGAGATGAGCTGAATTTTGTTTGTTGTTGCCATGAGCAGTGAGATGGATTCAAAATTGAGGAGGCAAGAGGAGCAGCACACTGATCTCCCTTCTCCTCCTCCAAAACAAATAAGGGTTGGATTTTTATTAAAACCACAGTTAAGTTTTGTTTCTTAAATGAAAACACACGCTTTATTGACTTTTTAAATCAGGTCTAGCCCTTCCAGTCATGTTTTGTTATTAAGTGTGCCCTTCTCTTAATCTGTCTGAAATCACTTGCAAGTGGAGTTTAATAAAGAATATGTTTTGATGTTTTTACAGTAAAGAGGGAGGAGATCAGGCTCTAGTTGATCTGCTAATGAGACTCTTCGAGGAAATCTATCCCCAGTGTTCATCTCTGTCACAATTACTTCTGCAATGGCTGACCTTCCCCTGTGCCGTGGCAGAAGGGCATTTGCTTTGCCAGCAGGCAGGGGACAAGATGCTGAAGCTGTTCTGATGTTTGTCTTGCTGATTTTGGCAATACTGCTCCTTCTGTCCTCTGCCTTCCTTCAGCAGCTGCCTCTGCTGAATGAGAAATGCTGTGCCCTGACCTGCTATGTATGAAGGGAGAATTCATTTTTTGGTTTTATCTTATTTCTGTGTTCACTGAAAATGCCTTTGCTGTCTGGCTGGGGAGAAGAAATGAACATGTTTTTGCGCTTGAAACATCCAAGATGAATGGTTTTCTATCCTTGCTGCAGAAGTTGGTTAAATCTTGTATATGGCTTTGAAAATCTGTTCTCTGGAGCCTTGCTTGCTTGCAGGTCTGGCTTAGAGCAGCAGGTGTTAACCACTGGTTTCCCTCCAACGCTGATGCCACTTTGGTTTGCTGGTTTTGGCAGCTGTTTCTGCTTGCCAGCATTCCATAGGTCTCCTCAGCACATGGGGCCAAGCTGTGACTTCACAAGGATGCGTAGGTGGCTGTGCAGTGTGTTGCTAAAGCTGCTTTAATTTCTTCACAAATATGTCTGTGCTGGCAAGATGCAAGCTGCCTGTCACAGCAGTCTCACAGCACCACGGCTGTATGGCACAGCTGACTTCTTCTCCCCTTGCTCCTGTGAAGAGAGGGACTTTTGCTGACTAGAAAGACTTGAATTGTTGGAATCTGGAGGAGGCGAGTGGCAGAGACTGAGAAATGTCTTCTCCACACTACTTGCTGCAGAAGAAGCATTGAAGAAGAAGCACAGTTTTGCTGATGTGAAACTGTAACTTGGTTATTTTGTTTCTGTTCAGTTTTTTCTTTCATGCCTGGAGTCCCAGCAGACCATCCTTGCTGGGAATCCACAGGAAATGGGTGGCTGGGGGTGTCTCAGTACCTTATGAGAACATGTCAGTTGTGTGATGTCTGCTCTTTCAGCAGGTGGTGCTTATACAATGAGTGTGGGAGGGCAGACTGAGTGAGGAGTGGTAGTGCTGATTTGACCTACTTGAAAATGCTCAAGCAATTTGTTGGAGTCTTTCACGATCAGGTCTAGTGTGATAAAGAATGCCAGGGGAGTCAAGGGGAGAGAAACAGATGCCAAAGTCTGGATTACACATTCCCCCCCCCCACTTCCCCCCCCAAAAAAGGGCAACCTAAGCAAATACAATAAACAAAGGATTTAATTATTTTCTGTTAATGCTGGTGAAACTGAAGGGTGAAGTTTAAATATAGGCAAAACCCATGAATGTTTTCTCAGTAAGTTTCTCATAAAACTCTGAGAATTATGCTATTTTTTTTTTAACTTGACATGCCCTCATGCTTCTATTTTCAAGTCCCAGCTTGTCAAAACTAACATGCCTATTCCTATTCTGTTCTTGTAAACTCCTGCCTTGTCATAGGTAAAATAATGGAGCAGAAGCTCTGAAATGCTTCTGCTTGCAGTCCAGGCCCTTGCAGGCAGATGCCTTCAGATCATTCAGAGCTAGAAAGATAGAAACTGGGAGCTCATTAGATGGCAAAGACCTGGCTATACCAATCCAAATATCGCTGTCCCTGGCCAGAAAATCATGTAAAGAGGAGTTATCTGGATGTCCATATATGAAGCACTGATGAGACTGGGGAAAGGAAAGGAGGTGAAGAAACTGAAGGCTTGTTTTGGCATGAGAGCAAATGCTTGTGAACTGACAGAAATACACCTGTGCTGCAGCTCATATGGTTTTTAATCAATGGAGCATGTGATTTCAGAGAGCCTTCCCCATGACACAAAATGAGAAAAAGCATCTAACTGGCTTCAGGAGACCACTCTTTGAAATTGAGTATGGTAGTGAGGGATTGGACGCATGTGCTCTGTGAAATTCTCCCAGCCTGAAAGCCTACAGGTACCTTACTCTGCCCTTCTAGGGCTCCTGTTTCTGGGTTGAGGAGGAGCTGTATTATGAGGGAGGCTTGTGCTGCTACTGGGTGTGCTGTGCTACTCTGGGGAGTTGTTGGAGACCTATATATTCAAACAGGAATGAACTATGACAAACATCAAATCAATGTAGTGATTCAGCAGCACTGAATACTGACATACAGCTATAGCTGCATCATGTTGGACTTAAAATCCCTGTTAAAACCTGCTCTGGTGAGGATAGAGCAATTTTGCCAGAAATAAGAGTTGGAGTGTGTACTCCTGGAGTAATGTGTCTGAACTATACAGACACTCACTGCAGGAGGTGGGTAAGTCTGGTGGTGCTGACTCAGGAAAGGCTTGGTGATAATTTTAAGTCATGACCATATTTATCATATGACAAAGCTTTATAAATTGAGTGACTTTTATAGTGAATCCTTTCAGCCCTTGGCTACAGCAATAGTGAGAGAGGAGCGAAATGGCTGATTAACATTAATCATCCAGCTGTTGAGGAAGTATATGTTCAGTTTTTCAAGTTATGCAGAAGAATTTTTAAGTGGGTTGAATCCAGTATCCAAACTTGAATGGGCATGTTTTCAGGCTAAGTGTAGGGTACAGTTGTACTGGAATACTTTATAGCAAAGGCAGGGTGGAAGATCTTTTGTTTTAATTACCTAAACAAGCTTAGGCTGGAATATGTTTTCGTAAGGCGGTGTAATGTTTTGTGGGATTAAGTCTGTAACCTGGTGTTATCAGGCTTGCTTTTTTTTTTTCCCCCTAGGAAACAAGCTGACCACCTCTTCTGGATTGCTAAAGTTGTGGGCAAGCATGCTTAGTAAACTAATGGTGATAGTTCAGTATATAGTTCTCATCATCCTGTTCCACACAATGGTCCTGTGAATTATTATTCTCTTTTGACAGAGTTGCATAACTAGTATGTTGACTGAAAACTCACTGCTTCCTTCCTTCAGCAGCTGTTTGGTTGCAGCATACCAGTCACCACTCCTGAAAAAGAAATGATGTTTTGGGAGAGTCTGATGTAAGTGGGAATATGAAGGAAGTCAGCAATGTGATACTGGTTATTCAAAGGAGGTGAGATAAGAATTGTTCCAGGCATATGGCACGTGGGCATTTTGTAGGTCTTGGCTTTTCCCAAACATTATGTTTGTGCTGCTTCTTATGCTTTCCCCTTTTCCCATATCTGCTCTTCTCTTCCTGTTGAGAGCCTGTAAAGTCTTCCTTTAATTCCCACATTTTATTCCTCAGGAGTTCTGTAGAGCATACGCACACAAGTGATTGATAAGCTTTTAGTTGCAGAACTGCTTTTACTTCCACAACTCCCAAGAGACTGGTGTGGTTTTGGGCCAGCCCTGCTCTTGTTCAGACATCTCTTAACATGTCTGTCAGGCGTGCTTTCTTTCCTATCCCTCTCTCCTGTTTTTCTTGATAGCTGTGTGAGATCATCTTTTACCACCGCCCCCAGCACACTTATCCCTCCTCCCAACACCTAGCATTCGTTACTTGAGAGAACAGTCACAGGAGTGAGATTTTTCTCTGTGGCCTCATCAGTTCAGGGAACAGGAATTCTCTGCTGAGTGCAGTGCAGCAGCTGGTTCAACCTCCTGTCTCCTCTGCCCTTAGTTCTGTTTTTGTGCTCTAGGAGTAGAGCTGTACAACTCAATTGCTTCAGCAGCTGAGAGGAGAAGCATGGGGAATAGGCATGAAATTACTTTAGGGTAGGATCAGAATTTGTTTTGCACAATGTGTTGCTGGGTTGGAAATGCCATGTCTTTCCCTAGTTGTAAGCAGTGCTTCTATCTTTCAGCAGCACCAAAGTGGAATGGTGTGGCTTCTGTCCACTTGTAAGTTAACCTTAGCCTTCATAGAGAAGTCTGTAAGACATGGTGTGATAGATCTATCCCTGTAGGCTAAAGAGCTTATAAAGCACTATTCATTGAACACCTGTGTAGACTTTGGGCAATGCAATCCACCTCTCTGCATGTTGCCAGGAGTAAGTCTTCAGAGGACATCTCAACACTTAGGCTGCAAACATTGGTGCCAAGTTCTGAACAGTTGAGGCAGGTGCTGGCTTTGATGGCCTCCAGAAGACTAGGCCCAGACCTTGAAGACTTGACCAAAAACAGAAGTCAGGATTCACTGTCTTGGTAGAATATATATAAATTGCTAAAAAATAGATAATATTTTTTTCTGCAACTGGACAGCACATCAAGCTGATGTTTAAACAGTGAAGTTCATGAAGCAGATCCAGCTGCAGCTCCACTGACTTCAGTGGAGTCATAGTGATATGTGACACTTAGATTGTAAGGAGGCCTTACAGTGTAGAGTCCTTAATCTATCATTTGACAATAAAAACTACAGCTTTCTTTTTCTAGAGGTGAAAATGAAAGATTTTGATGTGAGTTTGGAATAGGGCTTTCTATCCTATTTCCTATTTCTGTCCTCAGTGGAAAGAAAGGAGGATACAAATAAATCAGCACTTGGTATCTAGGTGGGGTGAATTGTAAACTTTTCCTTTATATGCCTCCTGGAATCTGCATTAAGAAGACCATATCTCAGACTGAAGCGAGGTGTTTGACAAAAAGTATATAGGTCTATTAACAGAAGTCCTTTCAGTATTTAGCATTGGTTTTGGTTCCATCCTCTTCCAAATAATGAATCTCATTTTTTGTCAGTGCTGGCCACAGTGTTCTTTCTACTTCATGAGCTGATGCCTTACCCTCTAGTTTACTTATCTTCTTTCCCTGTGGCCAGCATTCTAAGACTATACAGACTTTGACTCTTGTAAATGCTCTCAGTGCTTCTTTTCATTATACATGCTCCTTTAGCTCAGCACTAACCCACTCCCACACGCTCCTTTTCTTCCTCTCTTCTTTGTTCCTGATCATTTTTATTATTTCTTTTTCTCCATTATGCTCCTCTAAATATTTCTGTAACTGAATGACAGCCTTTGGTTCTCTGTGTGTATACTGGGCTACTGCCTTGTATGCTTCTGCTGTAAAATCCAGATTCTTAGAGTGGATATCTATACAGTTGACTGTCTGAAGAACAGGCTGTGCTTGCTTTTGTTTTTCTGGAAGTTAACTTTTTTGCTTAAGTAGCCACTGTTTCAGTGAACTCAGCAGATGGTCAGATGCTTTTTGCTCCTGCCACAGTAGCACTTAACACTGCTTTCCATCTGCTGGCATATCACCATAGCTCTGTTGGCCTTTGTTAGTGATGCTGACCAGACCCTAAGTATTGCTTTAAGATCCTGTCAGAACCTCCTAGAACAAACAACCCTGGTTTTTATCTGCTCTTACTCCAAATTTCACGCAACATCAGATGCAAACATTTCCTTTCTTTAGATTTTCCTTTAGAATGTAACCAGATTGTCAAAGTGAGCAGTGGCACTGTCCCTTCTCCAGATTCCTCTGCTCATACTGAAGCAACTTGCTCTCAGTTCTCTCCAGACTGGACTGGAAGAATGTGTGACATTTAGAACAGAATCTGGGTTACAGCCCTGTGTTTAGGAACTTTGGGTTACATTCATAAGTGGTAAATCCACGGGTCAGCCTCTTTCACACTGCTAGGCAATGAGCAGCCATACAGACAGCAGGCATCCTTTTGGAGCAAGTTGTTGGCTAGTAACTGTAGGAGCAGCACATCCTGCAGTCAGCAATCTGACTTTAAAGGCCTTTTCCATACAGATATATTCACACAGAGTTTATCACCCCTCTGATGTTGGCCACATGGCCTAGCTTCAGGGAGTGCTCTGCAGAGCTTATCATCTGTGCTCCAGCACATATGTGCGTGTACGTCTTTGTTCCAGAAGGAGCTTGATGAGAGCAGAGGTTCTTTGCTGTCCTTTTGATCCTGGGGCTGCTCAGGGATTGGTAGACAAATTTCAAGGATTTATTCTGAAGCCAGGACAGATGAAGAGCCAGTTACTAGCTTGCTATCTTTGTGGTTTTTGTTAATAGTCCTTCAAGTGTTTTCCTTATCTCCAAAGCAGAAGTCATGACTTTACTTCCTGCCTGTTTTCCTCGGTAGCTGCTTCAGAGGTGGTGTCTGTACAGTCAGGTGATAACATGCATAAGATTGCTGATTACTGCTATAAAGGCATCCAGAAATAGCTGATACAGAGCTATCATATGTATTTGACTTTATTTAACAGGCCTCTCTTGACTTGAAAAGAATCCTTTCCAAAGCAAAGTCTGCACATCAAACTTGGAGCAGGGAAGGCTTAGGCGTTTGAGCTAAGAAAACATAGGAAACATTTATCTCTAAGGACAGATGTTTTCAATGTGTGATATAACTTACTCATCCTGAATTGGTCATCTTCTACTACAGACTTGCACATAAACTACATTAAATAATTCTGTCATACCATGGCATGGCTTACAGCAACCTGAGAAGACAGAGGCAGGGACCAATTGGATTAGCCACAGAAGCTAGATGGAAGTGTAGGCAAGAAGCCGACCCAAATTCAATTTTGAGTACAATGGGTATTTAAAATTCTCAGTCTGAGACCTAAACTTGTAGCCTTGAACCATGGAGACATGCTGGAATTGCTCATGAATTGAATCTGTCCTTTCTGCAAAACCACCAAAAGGCTGGATGTGGTCCTCATTGCTCACATGTCTGTTCATAGCCCCTTTTCACAACTTAACAGTATTGATTCTTCTTTCCTACTGCCTCTCAAATTGTTTTCCATATTGCCTTTTTACTTTTCATGGTGTAAACAGAGAAAAAATTTCACACAGAAAGTCTGTCTGTGACTGAAATGGAATGTAACACTGATATGAGCCTTCCTTCTCTTAGGTTGCCTCTTCACAAGCAGAATTGCCAATAAAGTTCAATTGAGGCAAAGTTGCTCTTTGGGTTGAATCCAGATTGTCTTCAGGCCTGTTCTGTCTAAACTTGGAAACTGTGGAATGTTCAATACAGTGTGGCTCTCTTCCAGACAGGAGTGGGCCAAAGCAAATGAAAATGTGTGATTGAAAATTGTGAAATGCTTGTTCATATGTATGTATGAACATAATTTTCATATATATATATATATATATATATATATATATATATATATATATATATATGAAAGACATTGCATTCTTTTTACAGGAAAATGTTGAAGATTGTTTACAAACCAGTGCTTTCTCTGCTTGCATTTTCTCTTCCACAAGCTTCAATGATCTCTGTATTGTGTTTAGAATTTGAAGACTCTATGTACCAAAAATGTGGATCCAGTCCCTGCCCTGAAAGAAGTCTGTCAGGAGGGACTGGACGGAGTTGGTGCACGAGCAGAGTGCAGCAGGCCAATGGCTGACAAATTATTTGCTTCTCTAAGCAGCTCATCAGTCAATGGCCCTGCTTTTTATTGGTGTGGTGGTTGGGTTTTTGTCTCCTCAAGCTTTCTGTTGTGTAGAACCAGCTGCTAGAGTGTCGCCTGTATTAGTACAACCAGCAGTAATCAAAAAGAGTTTGCTTATCAGCCAGGAGCATCCTGGCCAACCTAGTCTCTTGTCAGGATAAAAGAGCTGAGGGTGGAGTTTAGTTAGCAAAGATCAGGTTTGTCCATGGGAAGCTGGCAGCACAGGAGGTTTCAGACTGGGCCTGTTGGGTGGGTTTGGCAGAGCTGCACTGTTGGTACGAGTCAGCCACCCATGAATAGGCAGAAGTGAGATCTGTCTGTGTGTTACAGCTCAGTAATGAGACCTGTCTGTGTGTTACAGCTCAGAAATGAGCCAGCTTGTATTCTGAGGGCCTTGCTGCCCTTACTCAGGGGAGGTGTGGTGATATACTGAGCTGGTGTGTTCTTTCCCAACACTGGGCAGGAATCTGGCTTTTATTTGGGTTGGGGGCTTTCGTGAGAAGACCCAGTGTGTCTACTTCCCCTGTCCCCATTTTGCAGTGATTGAGTATGAGTAGGACAGAGCTGTGCTCAGCCCTGACTGGAGCAGGTGGCATCCACTTGTGCCTGCTGCAGGATGTTAGGCATGTTCTCCTTGCAGTGGCAGTCCCAGCTTTGCCATCTTTATTTAACTCTCACACTTGGATACCAGTGACTCTTTGCCTGCATTTTGTGCTCATGTTTGAGTTTCAAGTCTGAGTACCTTTTAGCGAGCCAGCTCCAGCTAACAGCTCATGGCTTAACTTTTAAGGGACCTGTGAAAGTAATACAGCATCTAAAATGAAACATCACAAAGTCAAGCCTGTTCTAAAATGAAATGACAGATCATAGCTTTTGGAAGCTGAAGTCTGTGCATGCCTGGCAGCTCAGTGTCAGAATCCATATAGCAGTCTGAGCCCTGACAGTGACATTTGGGAGTGCAATAGCATGACACAGTACACCTCCTTTTGCACAGTTGTCGTCTGAGAAGACAGGGCCATGTCTCTCCTCTGGTACCCTAAAAGGCACTGAACAATGTTTTTCTGTGTGTCTCATTCCTCTCATGTTAGTTGCTGGTCACCCTTCTGCAATGATTCTTCATCCACAAACTTTAGGTCTGTCTTCTAGATAAACATCTGTGCTAATGACACACAAATTGGTGTGGTGTTTCAGGTATTGGCTTGTAATTGGAAGTCCTTTTCCCAGTAAATTTTCAAGTCTAATGGTAAACAGGAATTCCTCCACTTTCCATCCCACTGACAGCATGACTTCTTCTGATGAAAATTGTTTGAAGGATGTGATCTGGCTTTTTTTTTTATATGATAGGTGCCAACAGGTTATAATACACTCTGTAAATTTTAGAGCTAGAATCTCTTGGCTGTAGTGCTGGCAGAGAGAGACAGCAGAAGGGATGGAGCAACAGCTTTCATGCTTCATTAGACATGTGAAGGGGGAAAATAAAAATGTTGGAGGAGGGAAGAATACTGATACAGTAGTCTGTCTTTTTTTTCCATGTGGCTTTCCCTGCTAGAGCAATAGAGAGAAATTTCTCAGTATTGATCTTGTGTAAATTTGTAGAAACAAAATACCTTCTCCCTCATTCTGAGTCTAGCTCCACAGTGTAAGAAGTCTGAATGTTTTTGCTGTGCTTGGCTGCCTTACCTTGCCCCTCAACTGCAAGGCTTGATACAGAAGTTGAATTTGGAAGCAGTTTTGTCAGGTGGTGGTGCCGGCTGCTGCTGAACTGATGAAAACTGGCAGTAGGCAGCAGAGCTGGCAAAGCCCCCATGAGAGGAATTGTGGTTCAGAGTTTCAGCCAGTTTCAGTGACAGCTTAGTCATCTAAAGAGAACTTGCTGTGCAAACATTCTGCCTGAACAAAATTCTCAAACTTTACAAGTTACTCCAATTGTAAATGCTCTATTAATCTGTTTTCATTTGTTTACTTCTGCTGTAATGTAAATGATTCCTTGAAATGGGTGTAGTGAGAACACTATTATAGAAAGGCAGACTTTCTCTTGAAGAGTCTGCAAATAATCATGGTTGGTGATAAGTGTGTGCTGACAATTAATATCTGCATGAGCAATTAATTCAATTTGCAATAACTGCAAATGCCAGTTAGGGACACTTTGAGTGTGCTGCTGCCCCATGGGCTGATACCTCAAAAATGGAAATCTGAAGGTGAGTTTCAGAAAACTGTTTCCTCATAAGAAGAAATGAACGTGGTTCTTGTAAGGCTGCCTTCCTTGAGTTTGCTAAGACACGGTTTTTGTTGGTTTAGAAAATAAGGATGCTCGAAGTGCCCTCGCAAGTGGGCAGCAGAAACTTAGTATTTTATTAAAAGAAAATTAGGCTCTTAAAAGGCTTTATTTTGTGAGTTTGGGATTACAGTGTTAAAAGTCTATGGCACCTTTGTTTCTGCCTGTTAACCCATTGGCAGCTGATAGGGCATTGAGTGTACATAGTGAGGGAGAAAACACCTGGGTATTTAAGCAGCTTAGTCAAACTGTTGTGCCTTACTTTAAGTCTTACTTAAGGCATCTACAAGTTCCAGAGAGGAATAGGGAGAGTTTGTACTCACAGTTATTTTCTTCCATTTGTGGCCTTAAGGAGAGCATCCTAGAGACTTGGAATAATACACACAAATAAAAAGGCTTGAAAGGATGTGCATGTAGTCTATTATCAGTTTTAAAACTTCTTAGGGAGGGGTAAAGGTGTCAAGATATGTCTCCTGATTTCTGAATCAATGCAGTGGAAGAAGTTTGCAGCCTCATTTTTTGCAGACCATTTTGAAAACATGCAATTGTTGCATGTGATACTTGCTCATACAAGTGCCCAGCTTTTTATAAAGCATTTCTGGTAGTGAGGGCAGCTGGCATGCTTTTGAAAGAATAAATCCTCTGAGGGTAATAGATCTGTTGGAAGTAGACAAAAAACAGCTTAAGGGTCTTGCTTCATTAATACACTTTCTCTCAAGTGGCTGCTTAGTGGGATTCTCACAGCTTCCTAGCCAGCCTTTGGTGTGACATTCATCCTAACTCTACCATGCCATAAACTTGGCTCTGTGCTGCTCCCTCACTGTCTGCTTCAAAGGTGCAGTCGATGCATCTCCGTTAGCCCCTTATAAAAGTTAACTTTTAGCTCAAGATGTGAATAAGTCTTGTGCAGAGTGTATATGCCATGAAGTAAGAAAGACTTCCTTAAGTGCACTGTGGAGTGTCTTTAGCACTGCTCCTCAGGTAGCACAGGTGTAAAGTGCTAGAGCTTAATGAGTAAACTGATGTGTTGAGAGCCCTTAATTCCTCAGTTTATTCTTAGCTTTAGCTAGTAACTAAGTTCCACCTTGTACAGTATTAACCATCTCACTTGACACATAAGCAGTTCTCTTAATTATTCAGTGTCTTGTTTATTGATATCTCCCTCAAAACTCAGTTTGACCAGTACAAAATGGGTTGGAGTGGGGGCTTTGTTTGTGTTTTCCTAATTAGCTTGATCACACCTTGCAAATTCTTGATGATAGTCAACTGTAGCTGCTGAAATGCCTAAACCTTCCTCAGGCTGTCAAAATCAATCAGGTTGACATCTCCCCGCCTCATTTATGTCTGTGCTGAGCTGCTGTGGTTGCTGTCCTGTGGGTGCCCTGTGCCACCATGCCTGGCTCCTGTTTGTGAAGGCTTCCTCCTGCTTCCCAGAGATAGGACAAGGTGGCAGCCATTCTGAACTTCTGCATTTCCAGTGTCCAAACCTCCTGCTCTGCTAAAGGCCTTGCAGAGATCAGGCAAGGCCAATATGGTATTCAAAAGAATTCACCACTTGGTGTGATTCTAATATCTAGTATTCTTCTTCAGTGATTGGGATAACTTTTGAAGATCTCTAATTTTCAGACATATTAAATAGTAAATTACTTCTGAGCTGGAAGTTTTATGACCTGTGAATTGGAGATTTGCTGTTGGCCACACTTAACTGAAAGTACTGAGACACGAGCTTGTTTAGGCTGGTAAACATAGCTGCTGCCTCACCAACTGGTGACATTATTTCCTTCTGCATATTCCCTGTTGGCCTGCAAGTCGCTGCCAAGGTATATAGAGTGACTCACTCCTTGTAGTGCTTCCAAGATGGAAATTCTAAAGTCTAAGCTTGGAGGTGACAATACTAATATTTTTACTTGTTAGGCTAGGGGTGAGCCCAAAGGGGACACATTCATATCCAGTAACTCCCCAGTTAGCAACTACCTTTGCTTACCGAGTGGATTTTTGTGAGGCTGGCTTTCTGTTTGGGAAATTCACTCTGTCAGGCTTGGAGTTTTAGGGAGGATTTTATGTTGCTCTTTGGCAGAAAGCTCCCATTGTGAAGGAGCTCGGGCTGACGCTGCATAACGTGAGGAGTCTCCTACGCAGCATCCTCCCCCGGGCTGCCAGCCCGAGAGCACGGCGCTGGCGCTCTGCGGAGCGGCGCGGAGAGCGCTGGGAGCTGTTGGCTAATGTGGTTATGAAGTTAGGAATCTCCTCCTCACTTCCTGTGGGCTGTGTAGCACAAGAGCAAGACTTTTTAATTAACACAACAATCTGAAGTGAGCAAAAGAGCAGAGCTCAGCTAAAAAAGTTTTCCCAGCTGTTTGGGCAAGCAGATGATGTGAAATCTGGCATGTTAACTTAACATTGGCCTTTGACTGATCTGACAGGAGAGGCATAAAACCAAACAGGACAGTGGTGCTTTCCCAGGAGAAATATGTGTTACAAATGAGATTCTCCCTTCTACTGACTGGCTTTTTGATCTCTGTGATGCCTAGCTGGTCTTGAATGCTTCACCACTCTTTTACTATACTTCAGGTAGTCTTAGTATCAGGATTTTCCAAATTTTTTTTTCCACAGACAAGCAGGTAATTCATAGCCACAGCCCTTTTATTTCTTAAACTTTCAGTACTGTATCTGTGTACTAAAAAGTGGACGGTAAGAGTTCAAGTGGATTCCTTTCAACTAACATGTAATTTGATTTGCCACGGTCGAAGGCCTGACTTGTGTGAAATGAGCTGATACAGACAATGGCAAGATGAGCTGTCTTGTGTAGAGTTTTAGCGTGGTGATGTGGTTGTTAAATTGCATCCACGCAGAAGGAAAAACTGGAGCTGAGCAGATAAATACAATCTGCCTGGGTTTGGAGGAAAAGGAGCCCAGAAAAAAAAATTCTACTTCTCTGTTTTATTTTATTTTTTTTTCACTGCAGCTCCCTGAATTAATGTGGTGTTAGCTGCTAAGCTAAGGACAGGTGTCCTTAACTTTGGAACTTGTTCAACCTGTCTCTGATGTTCTCTATCTGTCCTTCAGCATGGGAGGAAGCTCTGGGATCTTCCTGGTGTCTGCAGGAGGTGCCCTGCACTGATGCTTGTACAGAACAAAAAGATGCCATGCTTTGGTTCTTGACCACCTTAAAACATGTCCATAACACTTAACATAAGCACAAAGAAAACTTCCTTAACCTTGAGACTGAGTTGTCGGTTCTTAATGTTGATCTCTACACTGCAGCTGCAAAACTTTCTCAAACTGGTAAACTGTAAATAAGATGTTCCATTAGCTTATCTGTTATTAAAATACAGCACAACTCAGTGCTGAGTGTATGTATTCCCCTCCACCAAGAGCACCTTAGCAAAAAAGCATTTTAATAATATCTACGTCTGAGCCATTGTTTTGTTTTATATAGCTATTTGTCTTCACTTTTCATGTCCTTGGAATGCTTTTCTTCTGAAGATAGAACACATCATTGAATAAATATTCTTGTCTTGGTCACCATTTGGCTCCTGTTGTGGGAATTCAGTATGCATTTAGTAATGCTGCCTGATCTTATTATTAAAGATCTTGCCAATTCCTAATGCATTCTAGCAATTTAAGTGAGGTGAGGAAAGACAGAAAAGGGACACTAGGCTTTTGTCTAAAGAAAGCAGAAGGGGGTTTTAATTCCTTCTTGTTTCATATGGGAGGTGAAGATGTGATCTGGCTGCTCACGGTAGAGCCCCTGTGGGACTGAAGGTGGAGAAAAGTCTCAGACGCAGACACAAGTGGTGAGCCAAAGTTACTGGTAGCAGTTTACTGTCTGTGGGCTGGGACACAGCTTGTGTCCAAGCTTGTCAGCTCAACAGAAACTTGCCTTTTGTATGGAGAGGATGCTTCTGTTGAAAGCATTCTTGGAAACAAACTATGCAGTGTAATGAAAATAAGTCCTAACATACCTCATCTGTTCTTTCCTGCCTTTGAACCCTGTAAATCCCTCCTCTTTCCTTTAAAGCTGCTGGGCTTTGCGTAACCTCTGAAGTATTCTCCAGGTTTTAGTTTAACCATTTTAATGGGAGCTTAGTCTCCCATGAGCAGTAAACTTTTATTTTTAGCATTTCAGGATTCACAGATGAAAAGGACTTTATGTAATCAGTTCTCTTGTGTGGGATGATTTTCTTTAAGGTGTCTTTTCTGGAACTTGAAATGGTAGTAAATCAGGAGGAGCAATTCCACACTAAGGAGTTGTACAGCAGTAGTCTGGCCACAGCTTAATTTTCCAGCTGCAGTAAAATTCATGTCCTAACATAGTTTGTGCACTTAGAGCACAGATCAGGCTGTGAAAACTGTAGGTTCTGGTAGGTGTGTGCCCCTACCCCCCAACAATCAACAGGCAAATGTGGTGATGACTCAGTGTTATTATCTCTTGTGTAACAGGAAAACTGAGATCATTAAGGGAATTCCCAGTGTCATGAATACTGGGTGTACCCGTGGCATTGGGAACCTCCGTTCATTGTGGCAGGAGATTGTTAGCAACAGACATGAGGGCTGAACTTGACCAGTGCCTGTGTTTAGCATCTCTGGAGCAGCCCTGCCAGTCAAACCACGAGCAGAAGTGCCATCACTTGCTGCTGCTACTGGCAGAGTTACACTTTCATTAAAAAAAAACTTGTTTGGGTAGAAGCTGTACGTCTGTATTTCTGTGTTTGGTGTAACTTTGCTGGTGAAATACATGGAGTAACTGGTGCTCCCAGGAGACGTGTCAGTGCTCACATCTGCCAACACTGATACTCATTAAGGAGGCAAAATGTTTGCATGAGGCCTGAATTATATTTAGTAAATAAAGTTTTCTTACATTTGAGCCGGTAAATGTCAGCTTCACTTGCCATGTGTCATGTTTTGTTCTGATATCGTGGAACCTGATCTAATTCTTTAATTTCTGAATAATCGCTTCCTGTCTACCACTCCCTTGTTTGTATCATGTGCTCACAGGAAGAAGCACTTTTTTAAAGGAAAAAGTGCACCAGCCACGAGCTTGCCACACTCACGTAATGATGGAGCATCTCAAAAGTGGGAAGAAAGAAGCCAGGTTTTAAACAGTGTAAACGTAGGTGGTGTACTTGGGATTTTTTTTCCTCCTGTTTGTTTTTTCAGTGTTGCAGATCAGTGCTTAATGTTCTTGGAAAAGAGAAACTTCACAGTCCAGTTAGTGGTCATCTGTGGGATAAGTCCCTCAAGTATGCAGGTGCTGTGAGTGTCAGGAGATCTTGGGGAGTCTCCTCAGGGGGAAAGTTTGCCCAAGCAGCAGCCTTTAATTACTTTGTGTACCTAATTGGGTATGGAGCTATAGCCAGTGATGGAGAAAGGAATACGGCATTAAAAAAATGTTACAGAAATCACTTAGCCAGTAACTCTACACAGCTGATCCTTCTGCCTGAATCACCATGATCCTTTAAGCTGCTTCTAAGAAAAACATGCACTTTACTGACAGAACTGGGTATGACAGTTAAGGGCCTCTTGCTTTCTGATGATGACTGGGAAAGGTTTTTGCTAATCTAACATTAAAAGTAACAAGTTGATTTTGTTTTAAGCAGTGGAAGCAATGATTCTTGTATGTTAGTCAAGGCTTAATTTCTGTTTTGAGGATGAGGGATGGGGACATAGCTGTAACCCTCTTGCTTCATGGTGTTAAGGCAGCAAAGGAAACAAGGAGGTGACGTGCTGCTGAAGCCCAGGTAAGGGCCACCATTGCAGCAGGGCTTATGGGAACCACATAGAAATGTGCCATGTATGTGAACAAGTGTGAAGACCACAGGGATTATGATAAATACCACACTGAGAGTCTGAGAGATCAAGTTTTTTTTTCTTTAAATATCTACTGTTTAACTGGGGGGGGAAAAAAGTATTGTGGAGCCTCTCCCCCCACCAAGATGGCCAGCTTGTCCTTGGCTCTGTAGGGAGGATGTACGTGGGGCAAAGACAGGCAGCCCTCCTTGGACTGACATTTTTTTCCTTAGCCTGTGGCAGGACCTCAGGGTACCCCAGTAGGAGTGTTCAGCTGGGGGTGGCTGTGCACTGGGGATGGGGTTGGCATTTTGTTTCCCAGGTGGGAAGTTCTTCCCAGCCTCTCTCTGTAGAGCAGATCGGCTCTGTGCTGCCTGGCACGCGGCTGGGCCTCTACAGCAGCGACTGAGCTCTAGAGAAAAGTCTCCTTTGCTTCGGCCCTCACAATCATTCAGGAAAATTCTGACTTTGTACTCTGCAGGCAGCTTTTACTGCTTTGCAACCTGTCGTCAGGAAAGAGGGCTTCCTGGCTTTTGCTTTGTTTATAACTGGGAAGAAGATGATTTCCATTTGCAAGGTGAGCAGCCATGTCTTCTGGAGGGGTAATAGTGCCACCAGCCTGGGGAAGTGTTACAGATGCAGTTTGAATTGTAATAGACTGGGCTCTTGACCTTGCTTCTCCTCTGTCTGCATTAGAAAACCAAACATTAAATATTTTTATATACTGGGTGTCTGCAACTTTTCTGCTTTGCACCAGCAGCACTTTGAAGTGATCCTCCCTTGTCCCCCACCACCTGAGGAGCCCACGATTTTGCTTCACTTGCTGATGCTCCTTTCCAGTGCCATCATCTCCGTGCAGGACACACGGGGTTGTGCTGGCCGGACTCCTTGGTGTGGATGGATGATGGCTGGCTCAGACCTGCTCCTGCCAGGGCTCCGTGCCGCTCCTCCTCCTCCTCCTCCTGCCCTCGGGCCTGCTCCTGCCTGCCCCGGCCTGCTGCAGCCTGGGCCCCGGGGGGCTGGAAAACGTGTCTCTGCAGGGGCAGCGCCGCCTGTTCCTGCCCCGCCGGAGCACAGGAGATAAGCTGTCTGGGATTCCCACAGTCCCAGCAGCCGGGAGGGCATCCCGGTGCATCCGGGAGGCCGCAGGTGGAGGCAGGAGCCTGCCGGTGCCGTAGGGGCCGGGCCATCCGGGGCAGCGGCTGCGTGGGGCTGATGAGACGGTGCAGCTGTCGGGGCTGGCCGCGGCCGCTGTTTGTCTTGTGACTAACCTGACTGCAGCCAGCAAAGTTTGGGAGACACCCAGAGGTCGTGACTTGAAAGACAAGTGTTGTAATTAATTTCTTATGCCACGCTTGTTTTGAAGCCTTTTTAATTCCATGATAAGAAGCAGAATCTGGACTTCATTTACAATCCGCTGGGTTGGAGGCAGGAACTAGAAAAGTGCTTTGAGAAGCACTGCAAATGTTTTTCTCTCCCTCCCCTCCTTTGCAGGATGTATGTGACATTATCACACCACAACAGTGAAGCTATAAAAACATTGTTATGTCCTTTTTTTTTGAAGAGAGAAAACACAACCTTAGAAAAAATGCTCACTGCATAAAACCACATCTTTCTCTGAGAAAGTCTGGTAGCAACTTCAGAACACTCCAGGATAAAGTGTGTGGAAGAGATTGACTTTGAGACTTATATTTCTTTGAGACTTATATTTTCATTAAATATGAACTTCTCCACAGTTCAGTGACTTTTTTTTAAAATTATTTTTACTGGGAATTTTGAAGAATAAGTGAAAAGGCACTTCCTAGCTTGCCTGCCTGAACTAGCTTGGGATGAATAAGGTGTTACTCAGCAAAAGAATGCATGAGAAAGAATTACTTCAGAACAGAAAACAGTCTTTTTGGTAGTATCCTTGTTTGTCCCAGATTTAATGTTTGTAGCCTTTGAGTGTCTCTCTTACCACCTTTGAATAAGTGCTTCCAGTTCTGGGATATCTGTTCCTTCCAAGAAGGAAAACTGCTTGCATGTTACAGAAACATGAATTAGCAGGTAGCTGAGCATGGGGCAATAAAAGAATCTTGATCGCTATCAGTTTTGCTTTTAGCTATGGAGGGAGGATCACCCTAGAGTGGAGAGGAGGAGAACACCTGGCAGAGAAGTGGCATAAGTGGCAGACAGTAGCAGAAGGGAGTGTGAAGTACCACACTGGCTTCAGTTCCCTCGGGTGAACCGCAAGCTGTGTTAGCTGAGTAATAGAGATCCTGCCTTCCTCACCTCTGTTGGCTGTTGAAATGATCTTTGATGCTGATCAAGTTACCTCTGAACAGAGGAAAAGGCTGTGTTTTAATGTTTTCGTCTGTAGGATGATGGTTTTGATCAGGTTCAGTATTGCAGCCCTTAAAAATAATTTCATTTCACCTCTGCCTGTGTAAATAGTCTCGTCGTGTACATATACCACCTTTATTTTATGCTGCTTGATGTTGTGCTGCTTTTTCAAGCCACAATTTGAAGCTTCTCCTGAGACTAGTATGAGACAAAAATTTTGTTTCTTTTCAGAGGTATAAAATTCGTATTCTAAATTCATGTGATCCTGAGGTGAATTTATTTTTATTGCTTTTGGTTTTTCCAAATATTGCAGCTATGAAAAATAGAATTATATTCTCCTGAATTTGCTCTTTGGCACAATCTGTAAGCATTTAATGCCTTGCATGCTTTACACTTGTTCAAGAAGTAATATTTTCTACTACCAATTGGGAAACTGTTGTATTCAATATTCACTTGATAAAATTTACCACTTTTTGTGTCATTAATGATATTTTTATTGTATCTGCACTGGCTAATAAGTTATTGCAGTTTCATCTCTCATTTTGTTTTGCATAGCACATACACATTTTCTGCTGGAAAAAGTGATTCCTTTAGTGCCTGTTTGAGGGAACAAATGGTGCTCCCCTCAATTGTCTGATCTGATTGAATAGGATGGTGTTTGCAGGGGAAAATGGAGTGGCTGAAGTAGAATAGTTAAAGGTTGCTTTTTAATAACTTTAAATCTTAAATGATAACTTGCTGAATAGATTGTTTGAAATTATCGGTTGTGGAGGGTGGTTTTGAGTGTGATTTTTTTTGCTCCCCAAACATCTTTGAATAGGATTGATAGCCCTCCCATTTTGGTGGCATCAGCTGAATGAATACAGTTGTTGATGGTTGCTGGGAATTGTTGGATACACGGTGCAGGCCAGCAGGAGAGCTGCTTACAGGTGATGCTCTGCATGCATCACCCATCCAGTACTGCTGCTGGGTGTCCTCACTGCTGACTGTCCTGAGAAGCCAGCTCAGCGTCAAAGCCTCCCTGGGGCAGCACCTGTGACCTGGCACGAACATCATAATGATTGATATCTGAGAAGTGCAGCAGAAACATGACTCCTCCCAACTTCCGACTGACCTCCTGCAGGAAGTGGGAAAGATTAACCAATACTTTAAAAAAACCTGGCAATGAAGCCAAAGCTTTAACCCCACAATTTTCTAGTGCTGCAATAACGTAATCTTGGCATAATGTGGTTTGTGGAAAGCAGCAATGGGAGAAAAGCTGTTGTTTCTGGCATGTTTTAGGATAGAAGAGAAGTCACATATCAAACTTAGAGGAAGAAAACCCTTAAAATCCTAGTAATCACTATCTGCACATCCACTGTAAAATTTGGAGTCCTGTAGTTGGCTTATGGGACAGTTTGGAAAGCTGGGTTTTGATGTTTCTGAGGACAAGGGTAACTTTGGGAGGCACATGTCTGGATGGTTACTTGTATTTGGTAGCACCCATCTCTTCCAAAGGCCTCACTTCTTTCATGGGACGAACTTGCAAGTCATGCTTCTGCTCCACTGAAGCAGGGCTGGGAGTCAAAAGCAAGGGCCTCCTGCTGGGAAAGGAAGAGATTCAGCAAGGGAACAGTGGCCTCTGATGACAAGAATTGAGAAGTGCAGGAGGCCACGCCAGCAGCACAGGCTAAAGTCCCAAGGAATTCATTGTCTCCATCCTCAAGGCAACCAGCTTAAAAATGTTTCTTATCCATGTCTGACACTGTAAAGAGACAGATTAATGAAATGCTAGTTTTGACTGCTGTAACATGCTAAACCAAAGAACAAAATAACATTTACCTTCTTGAGAGAAGGTAAGATATTTCAAGTTCATAAATATGTTGGAAGTAGAGATACATTTGGATTTTACACCTGTGTTAGGTTGTAATCCTAACCTACTAATGAACGCTTCCTAAGTAGGAAGGCAAATTTATCTCTCTAGTGCTGACTCTGCAGTTTATTAGGCATAGTTCCTGCTTCAAAAGTCCTGTTGAATGTTAATGATAAACTATAACGTTTAGGTGGTCTTCTAAATGTTGATAAGATCATGTCCAGTTTCTTCTGATACAGTTATACGAGGGGAGAGAGGGAGTGAGTATCTGCGTGTGGGTCTGTACATGTGTGGGATACATTACTTGATTTTTGACAGAATAGCAGCTACAACTTCTTTACCTACAGAGTGGTTTTTTTTTCTTTGGTTCACCCAGAAGTTGCTGGCAGCAGTATGGCTTTTTTTTTTTAATATTCCTGCAACACATACAATGCAATGTTAGCATTCAGATAACCTTCTTTTTCCCGCCATTAAATACTCCTTGATGAGCAGTATTGGCACTGGTCCTGCCCCCAAGTCATAGTTCATTTTGTATCTGTTTCCTCTTAAATCCCTTTGCATGCAGTCAGCCTTACAGGTCATAAATGAGAGACTGCCAGCTTATTTGCTGTCTGATTGCTTTCACAAATGCTTCTGGTGTTGATCTTTCTAAGAAAATAGAAAGTGATTGAAGTTTCTGTCAAACATGGACAGGATTTTGTAGCCAGCACACAGAAAAGTAGAAGGGTTAAAAATGACATGTTCCCTTGAAGTGGCTTTATGACTGCTGCTAATTTGAATGCTCAGTAATAGAGATCTGTTGGATGGAGGGGTTACCCTTCACTATTAATGACTCATTGGCCTTTTTCCCAAGCTGCCTGAAGTGCTGCTCTCCCTAGTGGAAGTAATTTTGTCTTTGAAGTACTTTCCAGGGCTGTCAACTAACGTTCCACAGTTCCCAGAGGAAATAATAAGCCATGAGTGCATGTACACTGAAAATGTAGAGTCTGAAACTAAACTGTGCCTATAGGAGCCTGGCAGTCTGCTTCTCTGTGGAATTCAGCTTGTTTATACAATCTTATCTGGCTAAGCTTTGGTATTTTATCTGGCAGGCAGTTCCTATGAAAAGCAGCTGTCCAAGCAGTGGGAGTGGTGCTCCTGGTGGTTTTTTCAGGTCTATAATTTCTTGTTTCATGTAAATTACAGAAATACAATACTCTCTTGGCTACAACCAAATGCTCTAAGCAGTTTTCTTAGCCTTATAAATAGCCCTTCAGTATGCTCTGCTGTTATGTCCTGTGTGACTTAACGATAGGATTTGTGATGCCCACTAGGAAGATGTAAGGTGTTCTGTAAAGCCGCAGGATGACTACAGAATTGTTAGAAGAGCAAAGTTATAGATTTTACAGGTATTTTTTTAACCATCACCATCACTGTTGTCAAGAAAATGAGCACAGTCTCCATCTCTGCATGAAGAGATCTGTACATGTATCTTCTCTAACAGAAAGGGCCCTATGGGTAAGTAGGTAGTTTTTAAAAACCCAAAACCACCTCACTGACCAAACACATAGTAACAGAAAAGACTCAGCCAAAATACTTCAGATTTAGTGTAACTCATTAATAGAGAAAATGTTTCTTCAAACATACTGAAAACTGAAACTTTTGGGGCAAAGAGCGCCTACAGAGGCATCTGAGCTATGTTTTGTGTAGCTTTGGTTGCACATTCAAGTAAGAGAGAAAACATAATTTACCACAGTTCTTCTCCAACTGTGGTAAATTATGTTCCTCATCTCTTTTTACAGGAACAGTATTTTCAGTCAAAAGCAAATTATGGGCACAAGTAAAATTCAGTCCAAGTCTGTTAAAGTTTAGTGATTATCCAGGATTATCCATCCAGTTCATAGTACATCTTATCTGAAAGCACTGCATTTTGTAGATTAAAATTATTCATATAATCTGGTGTGTTCTAAGAAATGAGGAACATGTTCAAGACCCAAAAGACTAATTCTCCCTCTGTCACCTGTATGTATGCAAGTAACATTTAAGTCTAGCCTCCTTTGAGACGTAAGAAAATACGAGTCCCTGTAAGATTCAGTGCTTTAAGCGTTGTTCAGATGTGCCATTTGATGCCACTTCTCATGCTAGTGTACATGCAAACTTCTATAGACCCCTTCTGTTGTGCAAAAGGGAATTTGATATGGTAACAAATGAAAAATGAGCTCTGTCTGGTTCCATATGGTACATTCTGGTCTTTCCTGAGACCTGGCATCAAGCACAGTCCATTTCTGTAGCTGAAGCAGCATTCCTGCTTGCAATCCTGTATGGTAGAAACTCAAAACCCAACAAGTTGCTGACCTTCATTAAAAGAGTGTCATCATAAATTATGCACTGATACAGTTTCCATTTCAGCCTGACACATGGCACCTGAGCAGTTTAGTACTGGTCACCTTTTTGTGACCACCCCACAGCTGATAAAAGTCAATTATGTTGGCTGAGGTCTCCCAGTTCCCTTGTGGAGAAGGAAATTTTATTTTCATTTTGGTGGGGATTGATGACTTTCTGCTGCCACAGCAACAGCTAATTATGTTAAACTTCAGTTTACATACTTTGCTTTATTCCTGCAGCAAGAGTAGTGGTTCTAAACAACATTGAGGGTGTAGCTGTTTAGTTCTGCAGGATTGTTTTGTTTGGTTTTACTATTTTTTTTTATTTTAAGATGATGTCTCAAGTGAACGTAACCACTAGAGAGTGGGTTATCTTGAATTCAAGTAATGTAATATTCCCTGTATTGTCAAAGAGCATGTATTCTGAACTGCAGATTTTTTTCTAGAAAATAAAGTTAGTATTTTTTCTTTAAAACTCTTCAAATTAACTCTCATTTCTCCAACCTGTAATATCTTTTAACAGTTTTTTACCTGTTACAATTTGATTTCATTTTCCTCATATAGAACTCCATTTATTGTCAGAGTTGGAAACTACTGCTTGGCCACTGTTTTAAAAACAAAAACTCCGGTCATCAGCAGGACATGGACTTCATTTTTTTAACATGGTCCAGCCCTGTAATACTAAATCCTAGAACAGTCAGTGGTCCCACAGTGAAGGTAACCTGCATCACTTGTAATGTAATCCCTACTCATGCCTGGTTTGTATTTGGAGGAAAAAGTTGGCATTTTTGTGGTGAGATGGGCTTTTTGTTATTAAAGGGGATGGTTGTTTTGAAGCTGTTCAGAGGTTAGGAATGCTGGCAATTATCTGGGGAGACTGGTTAGTGGGCTGAGCACAGGTGAGGAGGTCACAAGCCCAAAACAATCACTTCTTTTGTGCCAGTGCCCTGCAGTGGTTCAGCTCAAGGGAGATGCCTCAGAAATTACTTATGTGTGTTAGGAGGGCCATCATACTTCTGTGACTTTGCTACTTTATCATCACAAAGTTGCATCTTGTGAGAATTAACTCTCTAGGTTGTTGTTAATTTAAGGGAAAGAAAACAGTTTTGTCAACAAATATTCTCAGATGAATTATTTGGTAAAACTTTTGCAAGTTTGCCTTAAAGTAATTAAGTATTAATATTCTTACAGAGAGAGAGAGGGATGTAACAGCTACCTGCTGTTACAGGGGATAGATGGCTAACCAGGGCATGTGTTTCATTTTACCTGCAGTGCAGTGAACTGTACTGACCTGCCTAATTTTATGAGTCTTTAAGGAATGGAGTTTTTGTTTTAAGCTTTTTTGCCAGTACTCCTAGAGACAGTCTAAAATGCATAAACCCATGTGTAATTTTAATTGGCATCTTAAACTGAAAATTTTGTGATAAAGATTCTCTTGGATCTTAAGGCAGAGCAGTACTGTTCTACAGCATTGTATTTCAAGTAAGGAAGGAACCTGGATTCTAGATCTGAAGCCCCAAGTTGTTTTCATAGAACTGTCACAGAAATTTATCAGTGAGTTTTGGGGGTGAGCTGGGCACAGTGTTGGAGACTGTGGTGATGAAAGACATCTCTTGTACACCCATACTTTTCAAGGAAAAATATTTGTTGTGAACCTTTGGAATCATCCATCAGAAGTAGCTGAATGTGATGGTGATCTTGTTGATGGAAGAAGAGGAATAACACCTGGCTTTGGCTGCAGTAATTGGCTACTGTACTCAAGAGTAGTCACTGCACTGACTGTTCACCAGGTGGACTTGAGAAGGTGCCACCTCTCTGCAGTCACTGTTTTGGCTGTGAATACCCTTCCAGAAACCAGTTGGGAGCTTCTTGTGTTTGGGTGATTGTAAGGACTTCCAATCCTGTGCCTTACCAGTCTAAATAACACAACAGGGCCTGTGCAGCTGGTACAGCTCTGAACATCCTGGGAAGAGAGAGAAGAGGTGAATGTGGAGTTAAACACAATAGATTTGTCCAAGGAATATCTTCATTTCACAGAAACTTTTTCTTCAGGATGACCTTCCAGATGTGCTGTGATGTTACTATAGCCAGTGTAAATAAGTTATAGGAAAATTAAGAAATAATATTTCTGAAGTCTTTAATTTTTTTTTTCCAGCCCAAAGGACTATGTAGGTTCACTGTATAACTTAGACTGGAAGGGACCACCTCTGGAGCCCACCTAATCTAACACCCTGCTCTGAGGAGGCTGAGTTAGGTCAGGTTGCTACTGACCACTTTTTTTGAGTGTCCTTTAATTAGTGTAACTTAATATCACTTAATTGAAGTCTGTCAATAATGCATCTTGAAAGTGGACTTGAAAATAAAACCTTGCAAGACATAAAAATGCAATTATAACCTTGTTTTTACTAACACCCTTTTCCCTCCAACCTTTATCAGGTATTGTCTTACTCTTTCAAACATTAATTTGTCAGAGAAGCAATTTTCTTAGTGGCAGCTCTGAAATTGTACTTTGTATGGTACTGATTGTCTTCAACAGGAGAATAAACTGCAAGTCTGTTAGTTTATCTGAAAAGCATGCTTAAACTCCTGGTGAAATAACTTTCCAGCTAGTGCATGGTTCATGTCTAATATATGCACAGTATTTTTATTGTGAGATGCGGTGATGCAATTTGTACACCAACAACTTCATGATTTAAGTATTTTTTATGCAAAGCACAACATGAACTTCTTATGTGGAATAACTTAGTTTACTTGGATGAATTAAAGGTGATCACTTTTCATGTGCCCTTGAGATAACTGCTACAGAGACTGAAATATTTAAACAATTTTAAACTGCAGACCCCAGAAAGGCATTTTCCTGAGAATCTTGCTCTCAAGGAAGGAGAGTGGGTTTGAATCCATGTCCATTCTGTGATCCTTAGCATACAGACTAAGCAGGGGAGTTTCCTTCTACCTGCTTCTCTTTCTGCCAGGCTGCTTGCTTACACACTACTTTTTTGTTATATGGCACTTTTAGCGCTTTTTATTGCTTATATACTTCAGCTGAACTGAAGTGAAATACTCCAGAGAGTAAAGTGATGTAGCAAGAGATGCATATTAACAAAACTCCCTTAACTAGAAAAGCCTAGACTGAAAACATCTCTAACTACTCTCTTGTACTCTTGCTTTCATGTTTGTACCTAAGGTTAAGGCAGAGTATTGGGTATCAAAACATTCCCCAATTCAGACTTTTAGGTTAGGAATGCATATACGCTCCTTGCCCACTTGGGAGGTATGTGTAAGATTACAGTCCAGCTCCGAAAATGCAGTCTCACGTCCAAGATGGTGTATCAGGCTTGCAGCAAGAAACTGCTTTCTGTGCAGCTGACAAGAGTTGAGAATCAGAAGTCTCTTTTCTCCAAAACATGGAAGAAGTATGGGGAGTTATTGTAAATAATTAATTCATTCTGAGTGTTGTGCTGATGGACATAAAGTGAAACAAAGATTAGAGTAAATGGAAGAATTAATTTGCTTTTTCCCATATTAGTATTATTTTTTCCTATTATTATTATTATTTCCATATTGCTATTAGTGCCTTCACTGAACCAATTGGAGGAAGAAAATGGCCTGCAGATTGAATTATTCTGTTTGATACATTGGTACTGTTTCTCTTTCAGATGAAGTGGACTACAGCAATTTCGGGACCAATACGCTGTCGAGGAAGAAGAAGGCTCTGGTGACACTGCGCAATGACAACCTCCGCCGGCGTCCCCACATCAACATTAGCATGCCTCACGATTTTAGACCGGTGTCTTCCATAATTGATGTGGACATTCTCCCTGAAACACACAGGAGAGTGAGGCTGTATCGACACGGGTGTGAGAAACCCCTGGGGTTTTACATTCGCGACGGCACCAGTGTAAGGGTGACTCCTCACGGACTGGAAAAAGTCCCCGGTATCTTCATCTCCCGTATGGTTCCTGGTGGCTTGGCAGAGAGCACGGGCTTGCTGGCCGTGAATGATGAAGTCCTGGAAGTCAATGGCATTGAAGTAGCAGGAAAGACTCTTGACCAGGTCACAGACATGATGATTGCCAACAGCCATAATCTCATTATCACGGTCAAGCCAGCAAACCAGAGGAACAATATTATTCGGAGCAGTAGGATGTCTGGTAGCTCTGGCCAGTCTACAGACAGCACTGCAAGTCACCATAGCTTGCCTACACCCCACGTGCTGCAGAACTTCCACCCTGATGAAATGGAGAGTGACGAAGAGGCTGACATTGTCATCGAGGGTGGTCTGGAGCCACAACACATTCCTAAACTGCACAGCCTTACTTCCAGTAGCCTCTCTCGAATCAATGGCAGCAGCCTTAGCCACAGACTTCAAAGGGACCTGGTGCTCAACAACAGCTCTGGCCGAGAAAGCAATGGCAACCTCCACAAATTACTCAGTTCCTTAAAAACTGATCCCCGACACAGTCTGGTTATCCCCAGAGGAGGTATTGAGGAGGACGGAACAGTCATTACACTTTAGTAGCAATTTCTGCAATTCTCCTTACAGTCTTAAGTGCCAATTGGGACAATCGACTCGTGCAGCACGTGCACGAAACAGGGAGCTGACATTCACAGACCTCACGGGTGCAGAAAATTGTTGCTTTCTAGGAAACGTGGCATCTGGAGTTAGACATAGAACTATCATGCACTGCAAAACTCGTCAGGAGAAAGCCAGAGTGCAAAACCTGGTTTATGTCCCAGCCCTGAAGTGAGAACACAAATTTGTTTTAGTTGGTATAAACCTAAGCAGTCTTACAGGCTACCCATGGCAGTGTTATGTACTCGGGTTTGAAAGCATGGGTAGATGTATTTATACATGCATATATATGAATTAGATTTTAATAGTAACAGGCATGTCTATTTGAAGTGGAACCTGGTTTTCTTCTAATACCAGCTAAGGAGAGAGTGCTTCTTAATAGCTATACAGTCTTCTTCTGTTACATACAGCCAGCCCTCCTGCCGACTTGTTTACACCATCTTTTCAGCGTTATGTCTAATCCAGACGAGCTGTGTAAAAGCAGCCGTTTCCTATTCCGGTGGCAGCAGCGTTCGGGAGACGCTGCAGACCCATTTTCCAAAGGAAACGATGGAAATCCATATCCATGTAAAGCCGCGTGTTGCCCGCGGCCCGAGGGGCGGCGCCGGCTGTGGCCGCGGCTGCCGGGCCATGGGCGCCACCTGCCGGCCGGCGGGGGCACCGCAGCGGGGGCAGCGCCGCTGCCGCCTTGTATTCTCTTACCATATTTATTAGATGATACCTCCTTTTTTTGATTTGTTTGGTTTTTTTCCCCCCTTCCCGCATCATCTCTGTTTTTTCAAAATATGGTTTATGTGAGTTTTTAGGCGTGCAAGCCTCAGAGCTGACACAGGTCCTTACTGTACCTTTGGGGCAATCCTTGACAAGAGATTGCCCTGCGAAGGGGAGAGGTGCTGACTGACTCTCAAGCCTAACTTAGAATAGTTCTGTTATTTTTGGACTCCTCCAGTAATAAAGCTTAATGTCTACACAGGACTTCTAGAAGGTTAAAATATACTGGATATATGTGAAAGTCAGACACCTTTGCTGGGTGGCCAGGTGGCTAGTGAGTGACCAGTGACTGTTAAGTCAGTACCTGTCTGCTTCTGGAAACACCATGAGTTTTATGAAAGTGGTCTAATCTAAAATATTTTGTTATATCTTGATCAGTGTAAGGAACAAAATATAAATGTTTTAAAATGTATTTTTCTACTTTTAGCTTGTGTCATTTGCTCTTTGTTTTTAACTTTGTAGTACATGAAAGCTTTTTTATATGGTGGAATAGACATTTCTTAAATATTTTATGAATATGAAAATTCAGGAGTCTTGGTTTGGAAAAATTACATTCCGTTTTGGAATCTGTAATGGCTGGAAAAAAGGATGTGTGGACTAATTAATTGTCGCTAATTTAGAATACCTGTGGAACAACCAGTCTTCTGCTCATGGTTAATATCTTTGGGACATTGAACTTAGTTTATTTCTTTTAGATTTGCTTTAAGAGTTTATTTTAAAAGTCTTTCACTTACTCTAATTAAAACATTCTAGGTATCAAAGCAGCTATAGAGCTGTACTTATTTTTCCCAGCACAGTAAGAATAGAACATTGATCCTGTTCGTCTCAAAACTGTGTTTGTACTTTACCAAAGGTTTTCATTTAAAAAAATAAATCTGATTATTGGTGCAGTAAAACAAATGAATAGCTGGATATGCTTCAGTCAATCAGACCATCTTATCTGGAAAAATTTGTTACACTTTAAATAAGACTACTTTTATGAATAAGTGGATTTGTCTGGCTGAAGTTACTCATTTTACCTTAGTTAACTGATGAAAATGTGACCTTGTCTGCAATAAAATGTTCACTGTCTTACTTGTACTCTGTATTTTCTCCCTGTGCCTCAAGCATTTTATGTGGAAGTATCTCCCCTCTCTATGAAAACAAGGTATCCAGTTTGGGTGGCTCTTCAACTATGCAACTATTTTAGTGCAGTATCTTTTCTCGGTGCTGATTTTCCTAAAGGTTCCTGTTATTCCGAATTCCATGGGAACTAAATAGCTTCCTACCCTCCTCACAGCATGGCCAGCTGCAGATCTCTGGGCTTTGAGGGGTAATTCTGGCTCCATGGAAAGAGGCCAGGATCCCTCTGATGGCCACTCCGCACCCCTTTGCCCGGAGCCTGCTGGCTCTCACTGTCCACAGAAAGCGTTCCAGTACCATCTATCCGAGCTTTCCGCCCCATTCATCGCAGGAGGGAGGAAGCATAAATTGTTTCACACACATGTACAAATTACAAACAGAACAGCCAGCTGTGTCAACCCTGGATCCAAAAAGTAACTTGGATCTAAAAAACGACTTTTAAGGCTTGCAAATATTTTGTGCAGCATCGTCGTGGGGAAAATAAACAAGCACACACTCACAAGCCAGCTTCTATTTTGAGTGCCCCGTAGCCGCAAGCGGCGCTATGTTGTACACTCTCAGTGAGCTCCCTTCCCAACTCAGGCCCTAACGGGAGGAATCTGCCTGGAAGCGCGGCTGAGCCGCTCGGGTTTCGCGGGCCGGGGCCCCCTCGGCTGTGGGACTGAACTGCCGAAGGGGGCTCTGAGGGAGGGCTGAGACAGCAGCGGCACGCTAAAGGCCACATCCTCCACAAACGCTCCTGCAGACGGAGCCCCGCTCTTGTCCCAGCGCCAGGCAGGGGCGGCTCAGAGGCGGCGGAGCCTGAGTTTCCTCCATCCAAACGCGATTCCCAGTCCGGGCACCGGCCATAAGTGCGCTCCGTATGTACGTACGCTCCGTATGCAGCGCCGGAGCGCGGGGGCCGGGCCGCTCCCGCCCCGCCTGCCGGCAGCGCGGCTGCGCCGGCCCGCCCGGTCATGTGAGGGGCGGTGCATCGCGGTGGGAGCGGGACGTGGGATGGCGGCGGCTGCCGGCGCGGGTGTGCGGGCTGGAGCTGAGCTGCCGGACACCTGTCCCGGCGCGGACAGCGGGAACGTGTCCCAGAGCCAAAGCAGGGCCTCCGGCCTCGGGGAGGCGGAGGACGAAGATGCCTCGGAGGCGTCGCTCAGCGCCACCGCCGCCGCCTACTCCGCGTACCTGCTCGCCGACCGCAGCCTCTTCAGCGAGCAGGTGGGCGAGGGCCGGGCCGGGGGCTCCCGCACAGCTCCCGGCTCAGGGAAGGGCTGCCCTCAATGGGAGCGGAGCCCTCTGGAGCTGGACACGCTCCTGGGCTGGGGCTGTGCAGCACAGGACGTAGCGGGGGTCGCGTCCCTGGCGCTGAACGAAGCCGGGAGAAGGAAAAGCCTGTGGGATTCCTGTGGGACTCGCTGTAGCCTGACCGATGTAGTCTTGTTTGTGAGGCTGGCCAGGGTTTTGTGAATGTGTGTCTGTGTATGTTTTCAAGCGCTTTAAGTGACCTCTGTTTTGCAGATAGAAAGCTTAGACAAGAGTCTAGAAGACTTACTGACAAGGGTGGATGAATTCGTAGGAATGCTGGATATGGTACGTATAAATTGGATGTAGTTGTGTTTTCAAAGTCAGATTAAGCACAGTGAATTGGTGTTTGTAAGTAAGACACAGAGAGAAAAAAGCCTTTAGCCTATGCATGTTCCAGAATGAAAACACATTTGATAATCAGATGACTTATTTTGGTAATCAGGTAACTCATGGGTGAAAATTGCCAAGCTTTCATGTCAGAGCAAAATGTGTCCATATAGCTATATAATCATAGAATCATATAGAACTTAGTAGGGAAAAGACCTCTAAAATCATCAAATCTAACCATTAACCCAGCACTGCCATATTCACCCCTAAACCATGTCCCAAACTGCCACATCTTTTAAATACCTTCACCACTTCCCTGGGCAGCCTAAATACCTTCACCACTTCCCTTGTCAGGCTTAAATGCTTGACTACCCTTTCAGTGAAGAAATTTTTTTCTAACTGGATATTTGTGTAGTTGTATTGGTATTCTTGTTTAAAAGAACAGTATGATATTCTGCTTATTCTTGGAAATACACAAAGACATCCTTTGTTGGGTTTATAATGAAAGTATCTAATCCAAGTTGCCAAGCCTCCAAAGCTAGATTTGTCTTTAGGGGACCCTCCTTTCAGAAGGGCAGCTTTGTTTTCACTTTTCTCATGGGGTTAGATGGGTGAACTGAATGGAAAGTTCCTGTAAGCTGGCACTGGTAGGTAGGCTGCCTTTTAAAGTGTAGCACATATGGTTTTCCTGCACAATTCTGTGGTAGATTTGAGGTTTTTTTAATACCAGTAAGCTAAAATTTTTGTAGCCTCACTTTTGTAACAAACCCGAGGAAAAGTACAGGTGGTAAAACTTAAGACAAAATTTTAGCTTAGTATGTTTCTTTCTTTAGTGTGTCTTAGAAAATGTTCCATCTCACTTCAGAAGAGATTGTATTAGCCTACTTTTAATATAAGTATAAAGCTAAATATTAGTCTCTGCAAAATACATTTTGTTCAGCATTTGAAGAAGAAACTATACAAAAAGTTGTGTAGGGTACTGATTTTAATGCTCTATAGTGTATTGAATTTAATCTAGTGTTTTTATACTAATTTATTCCAGTATTTTTAAACTCTAAATTGTAGGCTGTTGATTGGAGTACAGTTCTAGTTTCCAGAATAAAATCTACTAAATATTTTGTTTCATTCATTGATTTTTGTATTATTTCTTTGCATTCTTTAGATTAGAAGTGATTCCTCTCAAGTTGTCAATGAAAGTATACCTGAAATTTACACAAAAGCTACAGAAATGAGGCAGATATATAGGAAGATTGACAAACTAGAGGTATGTATTTGCTGTCTTCTAGATGCATTTTGTTTCCTAACCGAAGGAAAAATCAATGTCTGCATATTTGTGTGTGTATGTGCACACATGGGGAGTGAGCTCAGGTGAGTTGTGCTCTCCATGTCTATGCTGGGTTCAGTACTTCAGGGTTAATAAAGAGGACTACATTTATGAAGAATTTCTGGGGACTGTGGGAATTCCAGATGTGTTTTAGATCTTTTTGTAACGTGTTTAAAAAAAAATAAAACTGTTCGTTGACTGTTTGAAGCAAGGCAATTTTTTTGTGTTAGCTTTCAAAGTTTCAGAAACAAATAGAATGAGAGAACTCTTGATCCCTAATAAAATTTCAAGACTGTGTTTTAGATCCTTGGTTTTTCTTTTGATAGTAGAAAGGCAGGTAGAAGCCTAGATTCTGAAAAATCCTAATTAGTTATTTGAAAGATAAATTGGAAAAGGAAGATTATTTTATTAGATTTAAGCTGGTTTTCAGCCTTTTAAGTATCTCAAGTAATTTCTAGCATTAAAATGGACTTACAGGCAGAAGGGAAATTGAGCATGAAGTTTTTGACGACTCATTTAAGCAATGGATCTTTCACCACTCTTTTGCAATGCATAATTCTGTTTTATGTTGTTAGGGAAAGTGTCATATTTATTTTGGTTTTTTTTTTTTACACCAGGCTTTTGTGAAAATGATTGGGAATAGTGTAGCTGGACTGGAAGAACGGGTCACAAAGGCAGAAACAGACCTTGGAGCTTTTCCCAGCACCTTCAAGAAGCTCTTGCACACAATCAGCATGCCATCCTTCCTTAATGTAAGTAAAGTTTTGCTGCCATGTGACCAGCTTAGTTGCTCTGCTTACTAGAGCAGATGATTAAAATAATAATGTTTGTTGCACATGTATATGAATGTAGCTGTACATTTTTAATATACTTTATTAAGGTTTATACAGAGTTCTCAGGCTTCTTTTAAAAAAATGGAAGCAACCAAACTTAAAAATTTAATTTCTTAATTTGTGTAGCATTGCAAAACAAGGCTGAGCACACAAAGAAATGAATGTGAAGGACACAAACAGGCACATAATGCACAAGCCTTTATACTAAAGCACCCCTGATCTCTGTGGTATGCAAAGCAAGTACAGGCAACACTGCTAAAGGATCCTTCTGCATGGATAACACCACTGCACAAATGTTACCTAAAAGAAAATTAATGCTAATCTGCACAGTATTTTTAAAATGAAGGTTATATTTGTATTCAGTCCACACAGTTGGATAATCATGTTACCACCTTGGTAGCTTTCTAAGGATGCAGTTTTCTCCATCTTTCCTTGCCGACTGTTCCTTTACAAAAGGCTTGAAACACTCTCTGTGGTGTATTTCAGAGATGCCTTACCTAACACTGAACTGGCATTGTGCCTCGGGTTTAAAATAATCTTTTGGTTAAAAAAAAGTCACCTGAATTCCTGGTGTTTCTTGACATCACCTGGCAGTACACCATTTGTAAGTTCTACTCTTTTGCATCTTGTCAGCTCACAGATTGTTTTATCTTTTAGTGTATCCATACTGTACTAACTCAGTTTTCTGTGTTCTGGTAAGAATGATGAAAAAATAGCTTTGTAGAAGGGGAGAGGAAGAAGGTTGTGGCTTTTTGAGGTATTTTTGTTCCTACATCTTCCAAGCATATATGACAGCAGAGAAAAGTACATATAAAAAAAACTTGTGTTGTCTTGTTGAGGCTCAATTCAAGGAACTTGTTCTTCACTGCTGTTTACTGTGCAGTCTTTAAGTAAGTTGGTTTCTCATCTCATTTCTTCATTTTCCTTAGTGTTTAAGTTTAGGAGTTCTGTAGTTTATTTCTTTAAAAAAAAAAAAAAAAAACTAAAATCAACAACACAAAGTTGCACTTTATGGGCCAGTTAGAAACAAAAAACCTGCACAAGTTGCCTTGAAGAATACTCAACAGTATATTCCATTTTTTTCTATAAGCAGTTACTAACCAAGGAATTACAGTCTTCACTTGAAAAGTTTGCTAGTTCAAAGAAAGTACTTTTTTAGTGTTGTATGGGAGCACTTTGTCAAATTAGCACTTTTTCCACAATTTAAAAGGTAGAAAACCTTTGAAAGTGTCAGGAGGGTGAACCTGGCATCTCCAGTGGTTTCTTAGTTTGATTATGGATAGCAGCAAAATAACACTCAGAACTTACTGGCATTATTTGATTCACTGAAAGGCAGGTTACTGTTCCAAAGTGATTCTGGGTATTGCATAGTAAGATACCTACTTCCACTTGTAAACACAAGCATAGGTGAATGAAGATGCCTGTAGAGATTACTCCACTTGCCTGGTATTTAACTAGCTCAATACATCAATGGTAAAATACATGTTTGGAAAAGAAGGTTATTCTGATGTCATGATTTTCACTGTAGGTGTAGTTCACATTTTACTGCTAGTTTTAATTTACCCTCATTCTCTTCCCATTTAAATGTATCTGTTTCTTTACACAAAGGCTGAATTTTTTATTTCTCAAGATGTGTATTTATAATCTCCCTTTCAGATTTTGCCCAAAGTTCCTCCCTTGTGAATACCAGGCAGTGTAAAGAACAGTACTATAAGGCTTCTAATATCACTAAGAATGTAGCCTCTCAAAAGGTAAAAATGTCTGCTAAGCAGCTGCAAAAATAACTGATCCTAAATGTGTACTTAGGCAATTGTGGGTACTGTGCCTACCTATAAGTTTCCTCACTGGATTGAAATTACTCCTTTCTTGCACAGAGGCAAATACAGCACCTCTTAAATCTATGTCAGGAGTTACAGAGTACCTGTAACCTTAGTTTCCCATGCTTGCAGATTGTTATGTGATAGGACAGTACAGAGTAGGAAAGTATTTTAAAAATCAGAACTTTGATTTTGAAGGTTGCTTTTATATTTGGCAAAATTTGTGGTACAGAGAACACTGATAATATACACTGTTTATAGATCAGATCTTTGTTTATATTTTTAATTTCATTGCAACTTGAATGACAAAACAAGCTTAGAGAAATTAATGGTAAAGTTAAAGACATAATTTATCAGCAATTTTGTGTATAGCAGGAGAATGTGTACTTACTTCATATGGAGTACAAGTATACAGCTCAACTGAATATTGAGAAATTTCCACGTTGTTTTGTAGGCTTGGTTACTTATATCTTCATTTTGGTGCTGTAAGACCATTCTAAACTCCAAAGCTATCAAACAATGATATTTGGTGTACTTCTAACTTTATTATTGGTGAAGACAAAGTTCCTCATTCCAAACTGACAGGGCTCTATGAAACAGTTGATCAAAATATTTTTATTAGTTGAAAAGTACATTTAATGAGTGAGATCTTGATTTCAAGCATTCTATTTAATGCCAGGAATTGAAAACATACCCTGTGTCTGCATTGTGTTGCAGCAAGGCTGACACAGTAGTCACTAGTGGTCCTTGTCTTTCAGTGAGCCATTGGATACAGCAAAACATTGTACAGTTAATATGCAAAAGAAACATGTACACCTTCCCTGAAAAACAGTGTAACAGCTCTTTTCCAGTCCACTACCAAATTATTTTTAACACTGTATCATATGAAGAAGCTCAGCAGGAGCAGCAACCTTCTTGAAAGAATCATTTGCTAGATGTGTTTCCATAGGAAGACTTTTTGAGTAACTAAATGAGAACCCAGGCCCAGAGCTGACTCAAAAGAAGTGACTGAGGAGAATTTGAAGGCTGGAGCAGAAAAGGTAAAGGTGTATGGCTTGGAAAGGGTGAAGGTTACAATGACTCTCCCATCAGCTGGATGGTGCAGTTTGGCTCCTGCAGTGCTGGCATATCATACATGTTCCAGGACTGGGTCCTTTTAGGTGCTGGAATGGTCAAAGGCTGCGTTTCTTCACTAACTTCAGGAACATGCCAGGCTCATCTGAGCTATGATTAAGAATTCATCCAACTAAGTAATATGCCTTAAAACTTTTCTTGTTTTGCATTTTAGCTCTGCAGGCTTTGTTTTAAACTGCTTTATGAAAAAGGTGAAAAATAAATTTCTCTAATTTGCAGAAATCGTCTTCCTCACGACAGCAGCAGACCCTCTATGAACCTCCAGTCCTCTTCAAGACTGAAGACTATTTTCCATGTCTTAATGAAGCACCTTATTGATGATTTTTGCTTTGGGATTGATATGAATCAGCCAGAATAGAGAGAGCCAAGTGAACAAAAGGAATGCCAACCTCAGAACAACTGCATTTTCTAAGCACTATTGATGGCATATTGCCATTCTGATTCTCATTGTCTTCCTTCAGGCAATATTTTCAGGTAATCTTTGTTTGTGCACATTATTTCAAAAGCCTTCCTAAAACACCATGTAAGTTTCCAGATTATTTTGGGGAAGGAATTTAAGAATATTTTTGCATTACTTTTTTTTTTAATATGGAAATAATAGGAAACATACTATTGTATATAAGTTTTTTAACACATAAATATCTGTGCTGCTGCACATGTAAATAGCTATAGTGCAAGCAGAGAGTTCATTTGTCTTTTTTCATAATGTGCTGATTGAGTTGAAAGAAAAACTATGCATTAGGTTTCACATCTATTCCAAGGTATAAGCCTGGTCCCTGCAGTTTGTACAGAGAAATGCACCACATTGGGATTTACTTGTTGCAGGGGCAGGACTTGGAAGGTCGTCCCGGAATCAAGGACATGGCTCAAGCCATGTGATGTAGTCCTAGTTCATAAAGCAAACATCCTACCCCACTGATGATCCTCAGGTCCCAGTGACCCAAACTTTTAATTATTGCATCATTGTATTGTTTGATGTGTAACCAGGTGGACGTGAAATAAATTTATATAGAGAGATAGATGTATAAAACCTGCTGTCAAAAGGAACAAGTATCTAAGTTGGGGAGGTATGACCCTGGACTGAACTTCAGTCAGGTACCTGACCAGATTGCTTTTCCTTCACAACTCTGTGTGGATACTGAGGCTTCCCACGCTGATTGCAATTTGTATTGTCAATAAACTAATAGCTGGCTAACCCCTGTTGTGGTCTTGCATTTCACTGGACAGTATTTACCCACCTAGCAGGTGTTAATCATAAATTGATGTATTCCTCTGAACAAGTTTTATCTCTGCTGCACTATTGCCAGTGTAACTCACTAGAATACTCAAAATACAAGTCTGGGAGGATTGCTTTAGAGAAACAATATTTCTCTAGATTGCATGTTGCACGCACAAAACAGGTATGTAGTTGCAGAGCAGAGATTATATGTTAATAGATCTTGTCTCCAAACACCAGCAGGGATTGGGTTCTAAACATCTTAAATGTATCTGAAGAAACATTTATTCAAATTTAAAACAAAGATTTTCAAGTAAAAGTTAGTAGGCTCTAAAAGTGGTTCTGATGTAAAACTTACCTGAATTTTAACATAGGAAAATAATCACATAAACATGCAGAAAGAAACAGACATGACTTTGAAGCAGGGCTCCCCTCCCATCCTCCTTGCTTTCATAAATAATTCATTATTCAGATGTTCCACTGGAGCAACAGTTGCATTTCTAAAAGGCGTGGTGCCTTTCATTGTATGCATAAATATTGCTTGAAGGTTTATCCCTCCTCAGTGAGATCTAATAAAATTACACACTTAGTGTAGCAACAGAAAGCTGCAGTCAAGTACTCTTAAACATGCTAACACTGGTATGAAAAAAAAGTATTCTTTAGAGCAACTTTCTAATTAAATGAATCACCTTCTCAAATAACTTTGTCCTCTGCTGTGTGGAGCCAAAATGCAGTTTCTTTTAGCAAGATGATGTTTGAAATATTAATAAAGATTTCAGCAAGTTTATACAGCTGAATATTTTTTCACACAATATTGTTCATATTAGTAAGAATGAACATACATATATCCTGAAGTGGGCATTTTTGTTGAACTGTTGTATGGAAAAAAAAGAGCTGTATCTTCAAGGCACACCACCAATAAAAATCAGATAGTTCCTATAAGTAGTATAGCTCTATGTTGGAAATTCTCCAAAATATTTTTATTACTGAAAATAATGGACAATACATGGAAATTTGTTAAGGAAATGCTGCAAAAGACAGTAAATTAATTGTGGCTTTTAAAATACATGGTACAAAAAAGCAAGGTCACTGTTCATCTGTTACAAAATTAGGCTCATGGTTATGAAATTAAGGCATTCTCATAATACTGGCAAAATGCACCCTGCTGTTGGTTTGTTTGCACCTTGGCTGCCTCCTTATTCATGGCCTCACCTCGCAGGAATAGCACAAAAAACATCTCAGGTGTTCACACTCACTAAAGAAATACTCAGAATATTCCTTTATTCTGTCTGCTGTTACCTTGGATTAGTGTAAAAACAGTAATAACTATATTGTGATTTGGGTTCAATATTTACTGGGTTTGCCAGCTGTAAACAAAATCTGAATCTCAAAATCCACTGATGCCAATATTCACAGCCCCAGAAGGCTCTACCTGCATCTTTTCCTGCACCATGTTTATCCTCTTGCCTGAGTTCCAAGATACAAACCAGTACCTATGGGGCTACATCACCTGTTTTTACCATGAGAGCTCTTCTTATAGAACTGGTGTAAAGCAAGATGTGGTTGTGCTGTGCTGCTAAAGGTTGGGTAGACGAGCTAATGTTTAATATCAACAAAGTAATCTACATACACATCTTACTTTTTTTTCTATGTCATTAAGCAAACGTTTTAAAGCAATCCTAGCAAAAGTAATGCTAAAAGTTTTTATGTTCCTATAGTTAGGAACATAGACCATTCTAGGCCCATGTTAAAATTAGCATTAGCCTAATGCTAATTGAAACTAATGCAGCTTTCTAAAAGTTATCTGTTTGCTGTACAATGTATGTCAATATGTCACAGAAGCTACATTCACAAGATATTCACAGTGAGGTTATATCACAGGTTGGACTGAAGGTTAGAGGCCTATACTTTTCATAGCTCCTGGACAAAATTGAGCATGATCTGTCTTGCATAGATATTTAATTATATGATAAACTCTGCTTGAAGTCAGCACATAAAGACTGATATTTATATTTAATTATTTTTGGACCAGCAGGTTTTGTTCCAATCAAGCAGTGCTGCAACTGCAGTAAAGCCCAAAGAAATTAGAGAAGGATGCAGATGGCTGAAATGAAAAGAAACAGGTTTGATTATTTATCTGATCAAATAAGATAAATTACTTAAAGATGCACTGGATTACATTGACATAAAAACCTGTGGCATTTCATTACTTCTGCTGACAATAACCTTCAGGGTTAAGTAGTTTTACTTACAGCACAAGAATTAAGTAGCAAGCTGGGAAGAGTGATCCTGAGTGAAAGACCTAGCAGAATGAGAAGGAAGACAGCTTGCACCTTTATCTGTGGAAAGAACTTCATATTTGGAATTGGTAAATAATGCTCCCATTAAAAAAAAAAGAAGAAAAAAAAGGAAAATGTTTTTTAAGCTATTACTTTTTAAAACTCCCTCACTTTTCATAGAAAAGAAATTCGTCTTGGACCAGCAACCAAGAAAATCCTTGAAAAGCCAGAATCCCTGTCAGATACAGCTGTGGTCAGAGGACCATAACAGGAGTTGGTATTTTTCCAGCCACTGCAGCTAAATCCATGAGGGGTGAGGAGTTTCCAGCTGCTGGGGTTCCCATCCCTGCAGGAGCTGAGCTGCTGTGGCAGGCTGTGCTGCAGCAGCAGAGCAGAGGCTTGGTCCCTCAGCTGCTTTTGCTGATTCTGCTTCAAGCCGATGGGTGGTAGTACAACCTAAAGATGGTAGTACAGACTCCAGCTGTTCTCAGGGATTTGGAGAGTGTTCTTGACTTTCTTGCTTGATGTTATCTATTCCCAAACTCTTTCAATGCTAGTAATTTTTTATGATTTTGAAAAACTGTAAGGGATATGGGAATGGTGCATGATGTCTTAATAAGGAACAAGCAAAATAGAAAAAAGGAGGACAGAAGGTGTTGCTCGTGGGCAGTACAGTGCAATGCCAGGGAGACAATGCAATCACCTATAGATACAGACTGTGAAAAGGAAAAATTAAAATAATGCCTTTGGAATTATGTCAGACTAAAGGATATGGTAGGGAAACCAAAATATCCTGTCTAAAATCCACATGGAAGATTCAAAATTATATTTCATTGTCTGTACATTCTTTAGTGGACTATTAAAGGGATACAAATACATTAAAATTGCATTAATAATCATTCCAATGTGCCATCTATATGGGATCTTAAATAGTATATTTTAAAAGTGTATTGAAAATACAGATATATGAATGTGCTGACAGACCTAAGAAAATGAACTGAATGTTAGCAAGAATTTCATCAGAGGGTTTAGAATGAAAAGACACAGGGACAGAATTCATGGGGGGAAAGTGCACTCACTGAGAAAAGAAGGATAAGTATCCAATTCAATTTCTCATCTCCCACTGTTTCAGAAGCTGAAGGTTTCATGAGAATAGCTCAATGCCTACATTATTTAAAAATAAATTAATTGCCATCTCTTCCTTACAGGTGACACTGTCAGGAGTTTCTTGACAAGCAAAGCAACCTTTAAGAAAAAAACAAAAGTAGAAATTTCCTTAATCCTAGGACATTAAAACTGAGGGCTGGCACTAAATATGACAGAAGCACCTGAGAACTGCAGACTGGCAATAAAGCTGGTTCTGATTGATTCATAAAAATAAAGTCTAAAAAAGGAAAAAAAATGAACGATAAGAGCCTTATGCAGGAATGGAAGAGGCAGAAAATAGCATAGCCATGAGAAGAGCCAGGGCATGTGCCAAGGTGTGAAATTGTGGTGACAGAGCTGTGAGCAGCATTAGCAGACAAGGGCAAGATCCCTGAACTGGAAGGTAAGAATGGAGATCCACAGCAGACATTACATATATATGTGATGTTGTTATTTTTTCACAGTTTAGGAGCTTTTTTTTCTCCCTCCAGTGTGCACTTTTCCCAAGTACATCGTTTTGGGAGGGGCTATAACTGTAGTAGAACTGTGGATCAATTCTATTGTGTGTGTCTGGACCAGGCTGCTGTTACTGCTTCTGGTTACTGCCTCTTTCTTAAAAGCAGTAGGACTTGCAGGTAGCTAGCCAGGTCATTGACTGTTCTGGCTAAAAATCAGTCCTGCCAAGCCAAACAGTCCAGCCCCAGCACTGGTGTCTTGGCACAAAGGTGAGGGGTGACACTCCTCTACTCCCAGCCATCCCCCTGAGCAGGCAAGCAAAGCTTTCACCCTGGCAGTGTGTCCCTGAGTACAGCTGGGGAGATTCCTGCTGTGGAATTAACATCTGTTTCCTTCATGTGTCTTTGATTAGCCCTTTTCTCTACAGGAATGGCTTTGCAATTTGTATAGAAACACAGAGGGAAAGAAGAACAGGAAAGAAATAAGGTATTGGGAATAACCTTCTTGTTGTCATTTCAGAGATGTCTGTGTGTCCTGCTCAGATGCCTGCTTCCAGCAATATTTATCAACTAAAATGTGATGGTTCATCTGCTAGTGATACACAGTGCCCTTATTCTTGGTGTCAGCAGTTGCTGGGAACTTTCGTGGAAGTGTGCTTGTTGCATCTAAAATCCAGTGTTTTATTAAGCAAAAAAAATATTTGGGAGGAAAAACACTAAACAGTATAATTGAACAAAAAATGTATTTTCTTTCTGGATTTATTAGCTTGACTTCTCCTGAATTTGTGTTTCCGTTGTTGAAGGACAACACAAAGCAGTAATGCAGAGGAATCTTGCCTAAGGAAAATCAAATAGGATATTGTTAGCTAACTAGGTAGATGAGCAGTGCCATTGCAAACTCATTACATGTACCAGTGAGATAAGTCAAGATTCTGCTAAGTGAGTTGGATGAAATTATGAGGACACAGAGTCAAGAACAAAGAGGTCATCAAAAGCAGAGTTATAGGAGATATCAGTGCCCATCTTGAATAGCGTTCTGTCTCTCATTAGTTTGCACTATGGGACTGCCTCTGAGTGTAAAATGGATTCTTTTGGGACTGAATACAGCCAGGGACTTGCTCAGGAGTTTAGCTGACTTGCTGCAACTGCTGTTGGGTGTTCATTCCACGCTACTGGCCATGCACTAATTTTAGGTGAAGATGAAACGAAATGAAACAATAAGCTACAAATCTGCCTGAACACTGTGCTGAAGTACTTGCTAACTCAGTCATAGCCCCAGGGTGGCAAACACCACTCTGTGGGGGTAAAAAGACGGAACCAAAGCTCTGGGATGAATACAGATGTGATGGTGCTTGAATATAGATATTGTGGGGATTGTGAAAAGCCTGATGTAAATGTCAGGTAAGAAAGCTGCTGGAGAGGAGATGATGGAGGGGTAGACATAGATCTCCTAACTGGAGTAAGTTCAGTTCAGGTCCACAAAGACAATTAAGGGACTGGAACATCTCCTGTGAGGAGTGTCTTGGAGAACTGGGATGGTTCATCCTGAAGAAGACTCAGGGGTGATCTCATTAATTTGTATAAATACCTGAAGGGAGGGAGTGGAGGAGAGGGAGACAAGCAATTCTCAGTAGTGCCCACTGGTAGGACAAGAGGCAGTGTGCACAAAAATAAAATATCCTTGCCAAAGCACCTTCTCTGTTGCATCCCACATTCATATTTTTGAACCCTGTTCCCACAGGCTTCTTTTAATATGCTCTAATTCTTGTATTGGAGGAAACAATCAACAGTCATGAGCCATCTGTGTTGCTCATCCTCTTGTAGTAATCTCTGTTATTTCCTTTTCCGTTATCTCTTCCACTGGCTGAAGAATCACAGAATGGGCTGGATTTGAAGGGACCTTAAAGATCATCTGGTTCCACCCCTCACCATGGGCAGGGACACTTTCCTCTAGAACAGATTGCTTAAAGCCCTGTTATTTTGTGTATGAAGCTTCCATGTTTTTGCTGCCTTTCTCTGATCCTTTCCCACTAATGCTGTATCCTATTTGAGATCAGAAAGCTGGGACTACCCATGTGATTTAAGGCAGTAGCAAATCAGAGGTTTAAACAGTACCACAGCCTGCCTTTTTCTTGTTTCTTCACTACTTATTTCCCTGTATCAGATGTGCTTCCTTGTCTTGTTCTGAATGTTTAAACTGATGGTTTCCAGGACCTATCAGAGTTGTGTGATCTCATTTATGAGTAACTGCTCAAATTTACTTTCTGACTCATAATGTGGTTCATGTACAAGGATATTTTAATGTAATAGCTAAATCTGTGGCTGTTAAGCAGGAGCTACTTCCAATCAGTAGGATGAGGTTTTGCTAAAACAAAAGTTATGTGGATCACATATAAAAAGTAGTAGATTGTGGGGCAATGCACAAGAAGGCAAAATAGAGGTGCTGCATTGGTCAATGTGTTTGTGTGGATACACCACTCCTGGAGGTCAGCAACTGGCCTGGTTGTGTGACCCCTTTGTGTATTTGTGCTCACCTGGGCTGTCATTTAACTTTTCTTATCATAGCTACAGAGCAGTGGTCCCGATAAAATGGTGTTTGAATCCAACCTGGGGTACTGTGCTAAAGCAGAGAGCCCATGAAGCACACTCCAGATACTGTTCAGCCCACTGCAGCCTTGGAGGAGAGAAGGAACACTTTGAGGAAATGACAGAAACTCCCTTTCTTTTCAGTGCTCCCAAATCCTTCTTTGTGTCAAATCTGTCCAGGGTACTTATTCTCCCCCTCTTTCCCTCAACTCCTCTGTATCCTGAGACTGAGCTGCCTCTTACGGAGCCCCTTTTCTCCCTGTTAGGGTGGAGGGGAAGACTCTGAGCACCTGGACAGGTGGGAAATGGGATTTCCTATGGAGGCTCCTGCTTTGAGCAAGTTGAGAGCAACCATGCTGAGAGGTTTACTCTAGCTCTTTTGTGAAGCGAGATCCCCCATAGATTGAGCCATGTTGAGGAACATCCCAAGTCCAAAGTGGGCATTTCACTGCCCTGCTCTGGTGAGACCAGTGTAGGGTCTCTGTTACTGTCACTCTCAGACATTTGGATGATCCTGGAGAATCTTAGCTGGGCCTTGAGAGAGAGCAGCAGTGCTTGTGCTACACTCCTTTGGGCAACAGTATTTACACAATTTGTTCCCCAAACCTTTGCTTGGAACCCAGCCCTTGAGAGCATTGTTGGTTCCAACCCCCACCGTGGCAGGGGGATTGGAACCAGGTGATCTTTAAGGTCCCTTCCAACCCAAATCATTTTATAATTCTATGATGATTATTAATCACGCGCTACTTTTATCTCGCAGTGTGTAGGAAGAAGTTGAAGTGAATGACTATTCTGCAATCACAGTCTGCTATTTTCTGTGTAAGAGTTTTGTGGATGTAGCCATTTGATAACAGGAAAGAGGTATAGCCTTGCTTTTGCCCTCTTCCTCTTTCCAGCTCAGTTTATTTCATTTTCTTCAGCAACTGAGCATTATGGTCAAACTAAAAAGTAGTATATTGTCTTGCAAGAAAAATTAACATCTCCAGTGTTCAAGTTGACTTTTTTTTATCTGCTACACAACATGGCTTAATTCACAGGTGAAATGGCAATACCAATATAGAGCCAAGAAGCAAAGCCTGGCATAAGTGCAAGAGGAAGAATATTCTTAATTATTCTACCATCATTTTTTTGCCCCATTTCCCTTTTACATTTAAAAAATCAGCAATTTTCTTGTTGCCTGATACCACTTTGTGCATAATTTTTCAGTTTACTTGTGATGTTATTCCTGTGTGATGTTTTTATAGTCATATAAATACTGTTGGGCCTTATTGTTGCTTGTTAATGGTGTCTAGGGAAAACAGATTTGTTACATTTAGAATTGCTCACAAACGTTTTGTCTGCATGGTTTGACTTGTGGAGAAGCTGCTCAGTGTTGTATTTAAAAGCAGGATGGGATGTGATGCTGTTCACAGGGGTCTTAGGATGAGGGAAGAGATGAGGATCTGACTCCATGTTTCAGAAGACTTATTATCTTATGATATATATTATATTAAAACCATACTAAAAGAATAGAAGAAAGGATTTCATCAGAAGGCTAGCTAAGAAAAGAAAAAAAATTATAACAAAGGCTTGTGACTGACTGAGACAGTCTGGACAGCTGGACTGTGATTGGCCATTAATTAGAAACAACCACATGAGACCAATCACAGCTCCACCTGTTGCATTCCACAGCAGCAGATAATCATTGTTTACATTTTGTTTCTGAGGCCTCTCGGCTTCTCAGGAGAAACAATCCTAAGAAAAGGATTTTTCATAAAACATATCTGTGACAGGGATGCATCCACACCTCCCTGGCAGGGCCTGCATTGACAGTGTGGTCCAATGTCTGTCCCAGTCTGCGTGGACACCTGATTGTACCTGATACATGCCAACTGATGGAGTGAACTGATTACTCAAAACATTGATGATGACAGGCATTTGTATCAACTGGACCCATCAGAGTGTGCACATGTGGGAAGGTTCATCTCAGGCTCCCTTTATGTGTCTGAACCTGCCTGCCAGCAGCTGGGGATCTGCACAGGCAGCAGCTGGCTGGCTGCTACTGCCTCACTTGCCCTGCTGCTGGAAAAGAAATGTGCAGGCTGAAATCCATGATGCTACTGGGTCTCTCACAACAGGCACACAACCCCACAGCTCTGTGGAGCCCTGCTTAGGGGTGCCCTTGCCAGATGGAAGGGGGTGTTTAGCTGTGCGCAGGCTGACCTCTGGGAAGACAACAGGTAACTTGGGATCTGTCTGGGGCTCCTTGCTCAATCAAAAAGACATCTGTTTAATCCTGAATTTCTGCAGATTTAGCCATATATGGTTGCTCTATCAAAACATCTGTTTAATCCTGAATTTCTGCAGATTTAGCCATTTAGCTGGCTGGTGGAGGGTCCTGGAGGAATATTGAAGGCTGTCGGCACATGGCTGTGAAGACCAAGCTGGATGAGACAGCAGGCAGCAGCAGCAGCACAATCCCAGCTGAGCCCAGAAATCCACACTGGCACTTCCAACACTGGCCTTGCCAGGTCCACAGCCCTGGGGAAGCCTGTGGGGCACCACAGGAATGCCTGTGGCTACCCAGGGCTGGTCACAATGCAAGCAGCCCATGGGGCAAGCTGGGGCACTGAAGAAAGAAAAAGAGGTGCAGGAAGCTTCCAGAAGAGGCAGGAAAGCAAAGGTGGTACCAGCAGAGGTTAAGAGACTGTGTGCATTAGGGTCAGTCACATCAAGGTAAAGAGAAGTGGCTGATGTGGGCAGGTGAAATGGATTTGCTTTATTAGGAGAAAAGGGGCGATAGAATAAAATGAGGAATGTTTTGTCATCTGAACGGCCCAGTCAGTTTGACACCAGAATTTTAGCCACAGGTTTTCAGGATGCAGATGAAATTGCTCTACTGCAGATGAGTTATCACCAACTTCCTGATTGTAATGATTCATGCACTTCCTTTCAAATTCCATTTTTCCTTCTCATGTGCTCTACAGCCTATTTCCAGAAAGAATATTTATTACAACAGTCTTTACTAGGTAAGTGTTACTTTTCTTAGCCAGCTGTTGCTGTTCTGCTTTCCTTTTAACAGGAAGATGAAACAATTAAAAACTAGTCAGTCCACATTGTACCTTTTTTTGCTCCTTTTCCAGAAAAAAATTAGTAGATGTGGCCATAGGAGGCAGAATACTGAACTCTGGCTGCACAGGGCATTTCTGTAGCTGTAATGTAGTTTCCTGTGTCCACTGTTAGATAATACCAATGTCACCCAAATATTCTCTCTGTGTAAAGGAATCATGTTTTGAAGGTGCTTTGACACATCATAAAGCAAATAGAAAACCCTGTTTGTTACCATTCACATTTGTTTGATACTGTCTGAGTATGGTAAAAGGAAATTAATGGCTTACAGCTTTGCAAATTATCACTAGCAGTGGCTTTTATTTATTCACTCCTATTATTTTCAAAGGCTTATTTGAATTCTTAATTATTAGTGTACATACTTCCTCTAAATTTCCATCTGATAATATTCTTCAGTAATATTCTTTAGTGTGGAACTTTCAGGTGATGTTAAAATAATAAATGATTATGATTTTAATATTTTTAAATTCTCTTTAAAAAGAGACTTTTAATATTTTAGAATCTCTTTAATTGTTTCTCCCTCCTTCCTCTTTGCTTTTGTATGTCTCAGCTTACATTGCTTTCCTGTCTTTGATGAGTCATTGCATTTACTTTGTACTGATATTTTTACATTTCAGGCTGGAGCATTGACTTTGGTTTCCTTGTTTTTTGATCAAAAAAAAGCACAATTTTTTTCCCTGTAGGTATCACTGGATTTTTGTCAGATCAGAGAAACCCTGTTTTTCTAAGTTGTGATTTCACAGGATGTGGTATGCAGGTGTATCTGGTCACTTTTGAAAATGCTTGGTGCTGTTTCCTACTAGCAGTCCAGGTCCTGAAGAAATGTTGCTTTATAATTCAGCTGAATATTATAAAAATCTGAAACATAAACAGTATAAAATATAACAATCAAGTATGAGAATATAAATGAACATTTCAAATACCAGAGACTCCCACCTATACAAATATAAAATCCCTTTTACTCCTTGTCTCGGCCATAGAGTGGCACTGGCTATTGCTGAGCATTGATGTGTGTCCTAGGAGTAGTACAGCCCAGTATTTTAAGTTTAGCAGAGCATTTTCAGAGACTAGGGATCTGGTTCATTCAGACTGGTCCATGGTTTGTTCACTGCTGCAAGCAAGTAAAACAGCAGCTTTTCCCTGACAGGGCTCTGATAGTACCAACTCCAGCTCTCCACCCTCCTCCTCAGCCAACTACTGCCACTTGCAGCAGAGAGACTGGGAAGAGATTTCCTTCTGCACCTTCTCTGACTTCCTTCTCTCTTCTGCTGCCTGCCTTGCTGCCAGCAAAGGCAAATATCAGGCTGCTGTGAGAATGAATGCGGTCTCACACCCTGCGGTTTCCTCCTCTGGGTGGTGCTCAGTTGCCCTCATGCCTCTTCTCTGTGACCCCATCAGCTGTCAGTGACACTCCCTCAACCTGTGTCTCAGCCCTGCCCGTGGAACCACCACAGGAGCAGCTGTGTGCTGGTGAAGGGATGCTGCCTTTCCCCACCTGCTGCTGCTACTTGCATAAGAAACAAAAAACCCAACCCTTGCATCTTTTGTTTTCTTTTACTTATCATAGAGCCAAGCCTACAGAGGTGGACAAAGGATAATTAAATCCTGATGAGCCAGCAGACTTGGCACAAAAACAAGAAGAACCTTGAAATATTGAAAGGCATTGTAAAAAAACAGGAAGCATTAATCTGAGATGATTTTTGTCATGATGAGAAGATGAAAGTTGGAAACACGTAACTGAATTACTGTTTGTAGATATGCAGCACTTCTGAAGTTAAATCAAAGTATCATGTTCACTGTAGTTAAAGTGGTTAATATTTGTCAGATTAACTTGAGGCATTTTGATGTAAAGTGTAGATAACAGTGGCATAGCGTGCTTACACAGATGAAATGAGACATACTCACCTCCAATGCTTTTCACAGAAACACACCATCAGCACAGCTCCTCTTTAACCTGCAAAATCTTATTTTAATAATACCTTCTACAGGTTATGTTGTAACAGTGCAGGAAGTGATTCATTTCAGACATACAAATGTAGTTATACTTCAGAGTGCTTTATCACTTTTCTGTTTCAACTTCACGTACAGCAGGTGGGTAAAACTTCAACATCATTTAGCTGTATGAGAGCCCCATGGGCTATGCCCACTGTGGCAGCAGATCTATTTGTCAGCAGAATTTCTTCTCACAGCCTACTCTTATCAGAAGACAGATGTGATTACTAAGCTAAAATGGTATGTGAAAACATATGGTGTTTTGGAGCTGCTTGGTTACTGTGGAGGATAAATAGCTCCTGACCCTAACCAGGATCTTTTCATGAAAAAAGAGCGGTGTCCCTATGCCTTATAAAGGCATGGGCAGGCTTATTCCAGCGCTCAAAAAGGGGCGGTGCGGGTTCGTGCTGCTGAGTTGCTTGGGTTTTTTTTCTCCAGTAGCGGTCGCAGGCGAATGAAGAAGTTGAGCTGAAACTGCGAACACTTCATCCCGGCACTTAGCGGCAAAACTCACCCAAGAGAGGAGGACGCAGGTGAAATTAAAAAAAAAAAAAAAAGAAAAGAAACCCACTTGGTCATGGGGAAATCAGGTGAGCAAATGCCTTCGTGCAGTTGGCTGTGTGTTCGCACAAAGTCCATGCCTGGTTTTGTGCTTGGAAAGCGTTGCTAAAGCGTTCAGTGGCTTTCCTCGGAGAAGGCTGCTTTCATTTGTGCATGGTACTGCCTGGGAGGAGCTTTCTCCCTGACAAAGGGTTGGATTGAAAAAAAAAAAGAAAGGAAAAGCGACCCCCCTCCTCAGCCTGCACGATGTAGAGGTAGTTGTATTTCATATACAACTTGGTAAAGTTTGTATTTTGTAACTTAAAGTACTTTTGCTTTGTTGTAAAAAATGGCTATGAATCCTGTAGCTTTAAAGTTATTTTGTGTCTTGCTGTGGGACAAAACTTATTAGCCTTGCATATAAGCTGCAGGATGCTTCGAGGGGGGTAAGCTTTATCACCCTTCCTGTCGGAAGGATTTAGATGTAAGATCTGGTTACTATTTAACTGCGGGCAGAGCTCCTAAGTCTCTCCCCAGCTGTGCACATATTCTTTAAGCCTTTCCCTGCTGCTGCTTCATGTGCTGTTGGTTCCTTCCCCACTGCTGCTGGCTGTCTGTGTGCCCTGCTCAGTTTGGGCTGGAGAGACTTCTCCAAAGCTGCCAAGGAGCCAGAGACCTTCAGAAGGGAGTGCTCAGTGCCCCGGGTTTTCTCTGCCTTTGTCCTGTTAAGGTCACGAGTAAAAAAACTGTCCTGAATTTCTGAAACAGCTGTGAAACTGGATGGGACTTTTTGTTCTTGTTCTTAGGGCATTGTTTCTGTCACAAATCAGAGCCTAGTGGCATGTTGTCTGTCTGTCCTGTGTGTGAACAGCACATATAGGGACATGCTCAGCAAAACCTAGTACTTGATTAACTCAAAACTTTAGGCCTCTTCAGAGAAACTTAAGGAAAATCTTTGTGTGAGTAACACTTTAAAGGGCCTCCGCATGGGTGCACTTTTTTTTTTTTAATTTTTCTTTATTTTTAAAGGTCAGCTTGCTAGATGATGCTGCTCCTGCGCCTGCAGCCGCCGCTCCTCGGCCTCCAGGGCCTCCACCCAGCCCCGGCTCTGCTGCAGCTTCTCACGGCACTGAGGCACCTCCAGCTCCAGGGAGCCGACCCTGGTGCACAGGCGGCTCTCCCGGCTCTCCCTCTTGCCCACCTCCCTCTGCAGCCGCTCTCTCAGCTGTCGGTTGCTGCTCTCCAGCTCCCGTTTCTCGCTGTCCAGCCCCTGCAGCCGCTCCTGGGCCTTGCCCAGCGCCTCCAGCCGGTCCCCGAGCTGCCCCCGCAGGTCCCACGGCGGCCGCTTGGAGGCGCCCTCGGAGCTCGTGCTCGTGGCAGAGCCTGCCCGAGGAGCAGCTGCCACCGATGCCGCCTTGTGAGGGCCATCGTTCTTCCCCGCGGCCGCAGCGGGGTCCTGAGCGGGGCCTTGGGCGCGGCCTTGGCAGCTCCGGGCCCGAGCCCGGTCCGCGATTGTTTCTGTTGGGGAGGTGCCACGGGCGGCCCCTCGGACGGGGTCCGCTTGTCCTGGGCCCGGCCCACCGGCTGCCGCGAGAGCTGCGGGCGCGGCCCCGGAGGCGCTGCGGGAGCGGCCTGAGACTGGTTCATAAGAGACAAAGAACCGAGCTCTATTCATGCTAACCTTCTAAGATATACATTAAATAACCTTGTTGCCATCCAAAAGCCAATTCTACAGAGGCCTATTGTTATTTGTCACGTATGCTCTACTGCTTGGGAAACTTCAGTCTGAGGCCTATACTTTTTTAACCATTTCCTAAAAACCCTCTAACTTTATGGATTCCAACAGATGAGATCAGAGCTGTCTGCAAATATGACTGTAGAGGGCTTACTAGTATGATACCCAGTCCATACAAACCACCTGCTTTTTTTTTTTTGGCAAAGTCCAGCTGCCAGTGGGTGGGTTTGGCCTCATATCCTGACAGCTAGATTGGGATAAATAACCCTATAACAATTTAAATAAGCATAGTTGCTGTGAAGTATCAAGTTCAGCACTTCCCATGCTAAGAAGTACAAACACCAAATCAGTGTAGACATGACATTACATTAGCATTAGCAAAGCACATTGGGCAAAAGCAGTAGAGATGCTCCACTGTGCATCTCACAATCCCCAAAGGAATAAAAATCTCCTTTTGTTTTAATGCATGAAAATTGCTGAAACAGTCATAAGGCAATTACCATGTTCATTTTTTCCCCCTGCACATGTATTGCTGTGCATTAATTGATTTTTACAAACTTAGGAACAATGGCAGACCAGAAACTCCCTTTGCCAAGGCTTGGGTAATGTTAGCATCCTTAAGTGGTTATACAAATAGAACTTGAGATCTAGGTACGTGTTAAGAATGTTTTCTATTTGTGTCATGCTTTTCAAACCAATGTTAAACTAGGTCCAGGTTATTGTCTTTGAGCTGTGTGCAATATTTTTAGATGAATCATAAAACTGAGATCCTGTCCTGACAATTGGTTTATTGACTAAATCCCATCTGCCCTTTTTAGTTCACTGAAGTCTTCAAATTCCTGTCTGAGATCATTCAGTGTGGTTTGCCTTTGAATGGGGAGAGCAGCTGTTGCACAGGGTATTGCTTCCTCTGGGTTTTGTGTGAAATACAAAATGTGTTCCCACTCTAGTACTCTAAAGGTGCGATGCAGGCAAGTTTCTCTGTACTGAGGTACACGAAGGTGTAATAGGTTGCATGACAGATCTGTTTGTCCTCAGAACAGATTCCTTGCTCCTCTTCTGGGTCAGAAAGGTTAAGGCAGAGATTTCCTGAAGGGCTTATTTAAGGATGCTCTAATTCATGACAAGTGGGGCCACTACTTTAATATAAGCTAGCAGTTTCTTTAACCTCTTGGTTTTGGTAAATCTCTCTTGAAGTCTAAGTATCCCCACACAAAGAAACCTGCTGTTGGAAATCTCAGTTCTTTGGTAAAAGCTCTCCAATAATGTTGTATTACTAGGTGTTAGATTATATTTGAAGCAGTGCTCATTCCAAGTGTCAGAGCTAGAGACAGCACTCTGTGTTTCATTGGATAGAGCTGAGTGTTGAAACCATCAGCATCTCTGACTCAGCTTTCTTCCCTGAAAGCTACAGGCTGATGAAACCAAATTCATACTGAAACTTCCTTGCCAGGGTTAGACAATGCCTCCCGTGGTCATAACTCCTGCAAAACTTAAGCCAAACTCAGAGACCGCTCTGCCCTCCCCCAGGTGTTATCTTTTCAGATACCGTTTGGATTAGTTGGAGATGCAGGCAGAGAGCTCTAACCAAGAGCTCTAACCAAGAAGACAGGGACAGTATTTCTGCAGGAAAGGAGGGGATGGGGAGCTGGCAGCTCTCGGCTGCCCTGCTGCTGAGGCTGCCGTGCTGGCAGGGCTCTGAGCCCGCTGCAGCTGTGCGCGGCCGGAGATGGACGGGGTCCTGCAGGCAGCCCTCGCCCCACGGGGGACATCCATCCCTGCCAGCAGCTGCAGGCGATGCTCAGGACAGCAGCTGGCTGCGAGCTCCACTCCTCCGCTCTGGAGCACGTGGATTTCTGCTGAGCAGTGGGAGTCTCTGAATAGGCTGGGATGGTGGTAGGAAAGGCTGCTGAAAGTCTTGTTTCTCCCACTTCCCCCCGGGTTCAACCTCGCGGGGGAAGGGAGCTTGTCCCGCTCGCTCCCTGCGGGGCAATAGCTCTCTTTACTCTGGCAAGTGTGTGCAGACGGTGTCAAGGTCGGGCTCAGTAAATACTGCAATCATTTTACAGAATTTGGTTTTGTTGTATTTTTCTGCTGGTTTTCCTTTTTTCTGCCACTTCGACAAATGTGGGCGGGACTCCAGAGAAAGGGCTGGGAGTTACCCACTGCTCTGCGTGTTGAGTCAGTACAAAAAAAAAAAACAAACCAAAGAGGGGCTGAGAAAGGGTTTTGAGAAAAGGAAAAGAGACAGGAACCAGACTCAATGCAGTTTTCCATGCTGGTTTTAATCTCATTTAGAAGCATGTGCTGGGTTTTTAACTCTTCAGATGCATCTTCAGAGTACAGTAAAAAGGACTGTTGTGTTTTCTGCAGAACGAGCTAAATCTTCAGCTGAAATGCTGACTTGTATTCAGCATCCTGGTAAGAGACAGCCATAGCAGGTCATGACAAAAATACAGGCATACTGGGCAAGTGGCCTGTTTGCTTTCTGAGAAATCAGATACTCCCAAGCTGCCAAAATGAGACAGTTATGCTGGCTGGTTTTACAGGACTGGGAAGATGGATTGTTGTGAACTGTTAGAAACTCTGCTTTTGCATTTGGTAACATTGGGACATTTGCAGAACTTGCCAACACAAGTTACTGTCTTTTTCTTTACACCAGAGCTGAACTGGAGGTGTGGTGGGAAAATGACTTTTCAATACCAAAGTTAATTCAATTCTTAGTCCCACATCTACAGTTGCATGTAGAAGACATTGATTGCTGGGTTCAAGTTCAATAAGTAGCGGAGAAAAAAAAGTCTTCCTGGAATGTGTCAGGTTTTGGCAGTATTCTGAGCCCAATTTTTACCTGTCTGTTGAAGCATCAGGGTTTTGGTAGGGGAGGAGAATGCAGCAGCCCCCCCATGCAAGAGTGGTTGCTCCTGTCAGCTGGTAGATTGTACCCTTAGCTCCTCATGTTCAAGGCAGATAAATACTGAAACAAGTGGGCAGGGCTCAGGAAGAATAAGATAGAATGTGATGGTCTGTAGTAACTGAGATACCTACCAAGGTTTCCAATGCTATTGTGCTGTACATTAACAAAAAAATTTTAAAAAAAGATTGAGCATTAAGACGGAAACATGCAAACCCTGCATTTTCTATCCATACAGTTAGTAGGGTCTGTCTTGCCTAGGTTTGAATTTGCTTCTGTTGATGCTCTATGTGCAGGAACAAAAAGTATGAAAAAACAAGTATTTTGATTTTGTTTTGTTGTTTGTTATTTATCTCAGCAGGCCAGAAGACTATGTCAGAGCTCTCGTTCTGTAGTGGCTATGCTGTTCTCTGAAAGATAAGTTGGAGTCTATCTCTGTTCTGTTTTTACAGGCAGATCTAAGCAAGTTCTGCCCATTCTGTGAAGGTCTGAACAGCAGCCAGAGCTGGGCTGGGTGGCCCTGCAGAGGGGGATGAGGTGGGGCTGTGCAGGGGCCCAATTTCCCTGGTGCAGAACTGGCTCCTGTGCAAGTAGGTGAGAGGAGGTGGTAGGAGTCTGGGGTGTTGTGTAGGAAGACAATATGAGCCTGTTTAGGTCACTGTAAACAGTTAATGTGTCCCTGGAAATGTTCAAGGTCGGGCCAGATGAAGCTCTTAGCAACAGGGTGTAGTTGAAGGTGTCCCTGCTCAGTGCAGGAGAATTGGACTAGATGATCTTCAAAGGTCCCTTTTGGTCCAAACAGTTCTATTATTCTGTGATTTTTTGAAATAAATACCTTTTTGGAAAGTTTTTGAATTGTGAGAGCTAGAGTTTAACCTGTTGAGCAGAGGGCTAAAAAACAAGTGGTGTAATTGATTGTATATGTGAGTAAAGAAAGATTTCTGTGCCTCCCTGCTTGACTTTGGGTACTGGATGGGTGTGTTCACACACATCAGTGATCAGAAGAAATGTGCATGGCCGTATTTCCATGCCTCAGGGAGGTGCATAAATAAACATACTTTGAGCATTGCCACAGCTATCTTGGACGTCCTTGGCAGAAAAGCAAGGTGGGAGGATATTGGAGCCGATGAGGTTAAAACTAGTTCAGGTATGCTTACCCCAAGCCATGATAGAACATGAATGGTAGAGGTGTAAAATGCAGGAGCATATCCCAGGAGATGTGGGATTGCTCTATCTCACTTTGATTCTTGTTTGCAAAATTCTTCTCTTTCCAAAGACTTTGGTTGGCACCACACAGCCAGCAGTGCTATGGAAAATGAGTTTGGCACTGGGTAAAAACAAGGTTGTGTCTGTTTCTGTCCATCTACAGAGCATAAGAACATGCAGCATCCAAAATATGAATAGAAAAAATGATTCAATTTCAATTCAATTACTTCTGTACAATTACTCAAAACAACTGATGTCTGTTGTTACTCATTAATAAATATAGTTGTGCCTTATTTTCTTCAATAAATTTCTGTAATTATAAACTCTAGGCAGACACAGCACTGGGGAGAGAAGAGATAGAGAAGATTACATGAATTGCTTCTCCTGCAAAGTGTGATTCTAACATAAACAGGTCACTTGTGGCTTTGTGTTTGGAAGTGCGTGTGCCCTAGGAATTCTGTGGCAGTTGGAATTAAGAATAGGAGGTCTTTCTGATGGGAGAGTCTCCTTAGTCTTTTTGAAAGGGATAGCAGCATACACATTAGCTGCCTACAAATGTTGTCTCTGTGGCTGTGTGGCATGATTACAATCTTCAGGTGTCCTTCCTGGCAGAACAGTAATAAAAACAACACACTTGATTTTCTTTCATGCAAAGCCAGGACTGGCTGCTCTGGAGATGATGAGCAATCAATTCCAACCTTATGTAAGATGAACGCTCCATGGAAGGGAGCTGGCTGTTTTGATTGTTGGTCAGTTTGGAGGAGACAGGAGCTGCAAGGCAAGGACTTCTCCTCCCACCCTTGCCTCCAGTGGAAGTGAAAAGTTGCTTCTGTCAGTGCTCAAGACCACAAGACTGCTGATTAGTGCTGCTTGTTTTGTAAATGTCTGTATCACAGAAGGCTCTGCTGCCTCTCAGAGCTGTGCAGCCTCCAGTTTACCAGGTGTTCCTTTTTAATCAGGGCAGTCAATTGCCTCACTGTTTATAAAAGGCCTTAAGTGAGGAAGTAATCAGCACTGTCTATTATAGCAAGAATAGGATTTGCAATCAAATAGTGACATGACTAATGTCATTGAAGCATTATTGCATTGACAGCTTCATATTCTCAGGCCACATGCCCCAAATTGTGTGTGGGGGAAAAGAGTGTGTTACATTGTGTGGCTCAGGTAATGCAAGGTTATTAAGTTACCAGTTTGCTGTAGAGCAAGCCCAGATATTCAAATGAGTGGGGTCCTTGTCCATCAATGCAGTTAACTCAGACATCTCACTGTTGTCCTGAAGCTCACCCCAGTGATAAGCAAGTGTGTGAGCAAATTCAGGCAAAAGTGGATGCTGAGAAAGATCACAGAAATTCCTCCCTGAAGGCTCTCCTGAGCTGAAGAGAAAGCTATTTTGAGCAGCAAACATAGGAATGTTCCAGGAAACTACTCCCATTTAAACTGGTATCTAATTATAGCTCCCAATTCCTTTAACTTCCATCAGCAGTACTTTCTCTTCTAACTTTTAGTAAGGTTACAGGATAACTCAGGTTGGAAGGGAAATCACGTACCAGCAATTATGATATCTCTTATAAATGCTTATTGTATAGGATGGGGACCTTGCCCCTTTTTTGAGTTCTTGATTGTGTAAAAGGAGACAAGGAAACCCCACCCAGGATACAATACTTTCTAAACATAGTATTATTAAATCTTTCCTCCAGATTTATACATGGTTTCATTTCTTCTGTATATTTCCAAGCAATCAGCCAGTTATGTTAAAGAAAAAGGGAGTTTAACACTGGAGGAGATCAGTTTTTATGGCTGGAAATAATTCATGAATTGGAGTGTCAGATCCATTTTCCTAAATGACATCAAGCATTAAGAGCCAGTCTTGGAAGATGTTACAGTCCCAAAAGGGGGGCAAGAAAGTGCAGTTAAATATGTGGAGAAAGAAGCACGGAACATTCACTCCCTGTTGCTGCAGACCCAGCCAGCATGAGACCACCCTGAAGCATTTGTGGCTTCAAGCCAAAGTGCTGAGTCAAAGTGCAGTGGAACATAGACAGTCTTCTTAGCATTTCTCATATCAGTTAGACATCCATCACTTCTCCATAGAAGGAATGCTATTCTCACAGTGGGAAGGATTCAGCTAGGGATGCTTTCCAGAGAGTTACATTTCCAGGGTGGGTAAAGATTAATACTCAGCTCTCTTAGAAGAGTCTAGATGCAAATGTGGTCTTTAGAAGCTGGAATCTCTTTTACTTGAGATTTTTGTTTGTTTCCAGTCAGTGAATATGCTTTGAGACATTTGTCACAATAGAAGTATCACTTACCTGGGACAGTAACAAAGGACTTTTTGATGTAGTTACTTTACAGTTCCCTAAAGCTTCTCATTCCAATTAATTTTTTCCACAAACCTGTTGGGCATACTAAAAGCTGTATTTGCTGCATTCTTATTCCATAACCCACTCTGCTTCCAGGGTAGAGTAGAGCAGTTCTGCAGAATCAAGGAAGTCTGAAGGGATTTCAGTTTTAAAGCAGAGCTTTAAACTCAGTGTTTAAATGATTATTTAATTACCTTTTATGTGTTTTCTATCTACTTTGCATCTCTCTTCTCTATGTATTCTGGCACTTGGCTTCTGTTGTGGTTTAAGCATGGTTTTCTCCAAGTTAGAGTTCCTGCTGAAACCTCCCCAAATGATGCACTGCTCTCTCAATCTCCTCTCCCCCTTCCCATGGGTGGCTGGAGAGGAGAACTGTAGAAACAAAAAGTAAAGACTTGTAAGAACAATTTACTGGAAACAGCAATGAGAAACCATTTACTGGAAACAGGAAGAAAACAAACAGCAACAATATTAATAGAAAAATGTACAAGACAGGTGAATGATTATGAGTGTAGATCAACTAGAGGGGTGTAGGGCTCTCCAGAGAGACTTGGAACGGCTGGACAAATGGACAGAATCAAATGGGATGAACTTCAATAAGTCCAAGTGCCGAGTATTGCACTTCGGCCATAATAATCCCCTGTACCGATACAAGCTGGGGATGGAGTGGCTGGATAGTGCCCAGGTGGAAAGGGACCTGGGGGTGCTGGTTGACAGTCGATTGAATATGAGCCAGCAATGTGCCCAGGTAGCCAAGAGGGCCAATGCCATCCTGGCCAGTATCAGAAATGGTATGGCCAGCAGGAACAGAGAGGTCATTCTTCCCCTGTACTCGGCACTGGTGAGGCCTCACTTGGAGCATTGTATCCAGTTCTGGGCCCCTCACTTTAAGAGGGACGTTGAGTTACTTGAGCGTGTCCAGAGGAGAGCAACGAAACTAATAAGGGGCTTGGAACACAAGCCATATGAAGAGCGACTGAGGGAGCTGGGGTTGTTCAGCCTGGAGAAAAGGAGACTAAGGGGTGACCTCATCACTCTCTACAACTTCCTGAAGGGTGGCTGTAGTGAGCTGGGGGTCGGCCTCTTTCTCCGGGCGACAACGGATAGAACAAGAGGACACAGTCTCAAGTTGCGTCAAGCTAGATGTAAGTTAGAAGTAAGAAGGAAATACTTCACAGAAAGAGTGGTCAGAAACTGGAATCATTTACCCAGTGAGGTGGTAGAGGCATCATCCCTTGAAGGATTTAAAAAAAGACTGGATGTGGCACTTGCTGCCATGATCTAGCTGAACAGTTAGAACATCGGCTGGACTAGATGATCTTATAGGTCTCTTCCAGTCTTGAAAATTCTGTGATTCTGTGATTCTGTGATATGCAAATGCTCACTACCACTCGGAACCTAAAATAGCTGATCGTGCCACACTACCTTGACGTGGATGAGACCCCTTCTCCCATTCCTGGAAAATCATGAGAGGTGATAGAGAATAATCTCCAGGTCCTAGCTGTGCTCCCTCCTGGCTATTGCAAAAATTAGCCCTGGCCTGGCTGGAAGCAAGATAGTTTTTTTCTGCCTGGGTTGTGGGCCTGAAAGAGTACCATGGAAGTAACATGCAGTGTCCTATTAATAGAACAGCAAATTTCTAGGTATTTATTTCTGGGGGAAGATTGAAAGGTGGGGTCATTATCTCAATTTACTTCTAATGTATGCATTGGGTGAAAATTTTGAGGCCTCTGTCATGATTCAAAGAGAGATTGAGACAGACATAATGGTACCTTTCTCTGTAGGATTCTGAATGAGGTTTGTTTCATAGTAACATAGGGCAATCTGAGTTGGAAGAGACTGTTGAAGGTCCTGTAATACAAACCCCAGAGCAGGCATATCTTCAGCTACATCAGGTTGCTCAGAGCCCCATTCAACCTGACCTTGAATGTTTCCAGGGATGGGTTATTCACCACCTCTCCGGGCAGCCTGTGCCACTGTTCCACTACCCTCATCATAAAAAAATTGTTCCATACATCTAGCCTGAATTCTTTTATTTTAAACCTATTTCCCCTTGTCCTATCACTACAGACCGTAATAAATTGTCTGCTTCTGTCTTTCTTATAAGCCTCCTTTAAGCAGAGGCCACAATAAGGTCTCCCCAAAGCTTTGTGTTCTCTAGACTGAACAGTCCCAACTCTCTTTTGTTGATAGCATTATATATTAATTATTTGAAGGCTAAATAGAAAAACTTAGTATTTATGGAAAGTAAAACATTACCAGTGAAAATTAATCCATAAACAATAGGACAAAAAGCACTGAAAAGAAACAATTCCTCTGGAGATTGATACAGGGCTCATTTTTGAGTCACCAGGGTGGATACTTAGGCATAAAAATATATGCTTGTTTTGCTAGTCATGTGTGTGCCTGCTATAATGCTGTGTGTCCTGAGTGCTGAGGTAAAGGCTACCCACAGCATTTCTGCTGTGTAGGAATTTGATGCTTTGTGGAACAGTTCACTGTTACCATCTTGTGGCTCCACAAGAGCAGTGGAGGAGGTGCAGTTGACAGCTGCAAAGGTGATGCAGGGCAGCTTGTGTTGTGGAACACACATTTGGGTAAGTCACCACTGTTTTGGTGCCCAAACTAAAGTAGAAATGGCAGGAGAAGACAGCTCTAACAAGAAGGTATATGGATTCAGGCATGAAGAGCTCTTCATGCAAGAAAGACTGAGTAGATTGGCACTGTTTAAAGACAGTAAGAATAGAGAAATAGAATTCTCTGAAAAACAAATGTGATGGGAAAAGGCAACCTAGACTCCTCTGCCTATTTTTCCCTGTCACACAAAGCTGATCAATGAACCTGGAAGTCCAGGAGCATAACAGCTGTAAGGTATGCTCTGTACCACATCATAGCCTACAATTTCATCGTCACATGCTGCCATTATCTTAGCCAATGTTCCAGAAGAATAAGAAATAGAGGCAAATAATTGAATATTGAGGAGCAAGCAACTGTATCTAATACCTTCAGTTTTACTTATTAAGGTGTGTAATGATTCATGACCAAACTTAACTCTCTGGCCGTAGAAAATAATTTTTTCTAGCAGCTTAAGCAGCTTACATGAAGGGAAAGAAGTATGTCTCCACAGCTGTTTGGGAAGCTGTTCCCATTTGGGTGGGAGCCTGAAAACTCCCATTAACTCTCACTTTTAAAGCCTGGCTTCTCAGTGTATGGAACACTGGTAAAATGGAAAAACTTAACATGCATTCTGAAACAAATCTGAAATATATCTGGCACTTGGGCGTCCCTCTCCACACATCATCAGGCATGGGAAGAGCTGTACAGAGGGAGGTGGTTAGCACATGAGCTTGAGTCACAGAAGATAAGCTTTTCTATAGCAGCCACCTTTGAGGGGAAGGGAGGATGGAGGCTCTCCAGGGACAGCATAGCAGTGCCTGTTGCAGCTCGAAGCAACTCAGTTTTGTCCATGACTTGTTACTCTTTGTAAGGCAGAAAGTTTGTACAGAGCTACATTATGCAGTATTTCTGTTAATCTATGGACTAAGCACTGACAAAATCTGTATTTCAGTTGAGTTTTTTTTTAAATTAGAATTTCAATTTGATGTTGTCATTGAGAGCTAATTTTTTGGATAGAAACTTCCATACTTGCAGGTCAGATTGTTTATCTACTATTTCAGTGCTGAGTGGGTGAGATATTAAGTCTAGGTGATAACAGGCACAAGTTTCGCATGGTCTCAAGAGAAAAAAAAGTAGTCTGGAGTATGTGATGCAACTTTCAAAGCTGTGTTTTTCAGTGTCTTTAATTTGTAGGCTGCCCTAACATTTCCTTGTTGGAAGCTTGAACCCTCTGCATTAGGGAAGGGGGTGAATTGGGTAGGCTTGCTTTCCTCAGTGACTTCTAATAGATGCTGTAGAAATTGGTACCTCTGTAACAGAGCAGATGAGAGGTTTAGGACCCTTCACTGATAGAATCGGCGAGCTGTGAGCAATGGTAACAAGATTGATGGGACAGGTTCATTAGCAAAAAGGAGTTTGTGTGTTTGAATACCAGAATGCAGGTGCCTGTTTTCCTGATGATGTGCAACTTGTGATACACAAAATTGAGGGATAACTGAAGAGGAGGAAGGTGGTGGGCAGATGTCACCTTGTTCAACAGGGCTTCTGTGTTCTACCAACAAACGGATACCAAAAAAGTGAGCCTGAAAGCATGTTATGGAGAATATATTAGATATATGTCCACAATGACACTTTCATCAGGAAAGAGCCAACCCAACTTCAGACTGTGTTCAAAAGATTTAAGGTACTGCATGAAACTGTAATGGCTTTCTTGTGTGCATTGGATACTGAGATTATTTTAGGCTGCTGTATTATCCCAGTGCTATTGAGGAACTGGAGAGAACTCCAAGAGCAGCCTAAAGCATGAGAGTAAGCTGAGTAATCACCTTAGGAAAAAATTCTGGGGGCAGTATGTGCAAACTGACAGCTCTGTTGTGGAGAAAGTGCATCATTAAAAACAGTGGAAGAGAATATAATATAGCAGAGAATGATTGATTTTAGTTGTCAGGATCAAGTAGTGAGAGGAAGTTGAGAAATCTAAGGTTAATAACAGGAAACTCTTTCTAGTCATAGAATCTGTTTGGGTTTCCCAAATGCCTTACAAGGAAAATTATGGTAGTCATGCTAACTGAGATATTCAGCAATGAAGCTGATGAATCATTAGTAAATATAAAAACCCATGCCACAGAGGTTGTTTCTTTCCTTACCACTTCCTGTTTGTGAACATTTATTTGTCTTGAGCTAAATAAAGGTGCATTTTGAGATTTCTATGAATTTGTACTATAAAATTAATTAGAAGAATGGTGCATGTTTCCAAACACTTGCGGAAATATAAACATTTTAGTATCTTCATTCTCTTTAGGTGGTGCCCTGACTAATACAGACAATTCTTGCATGGGATAATCATTTGCATTTTTAATGCATCTCCTTGGAGGAGTCATTTGTTGCTTACTCTGAAATTGGAATGGTGATGAAGTGCACTGAGAGCTTAAAATGAAAGTCAGTCAAACTGATTTTGGTTTTAAACTGACACACTGATTGACTAACCTTAAGTCACCTTGCTATTGAGGAAAGCAGTAATGATCACAGTTTTCTCCAACCTTTGGTGAGTCTGTAGCTTCCCAATGGGAGTGTCTGTCAGAGTTTGGTTTTGGATGGAAGTCAGTGGTTCCTTTCATCCTGCTGCCAGGTAATGACGGTGGTACCCCTGTGTTCTTCTGTCCAGCGTGCACCAGGGCTTGGGTTCAGAGTGTGCTTTTTCTGTTATCACTAATGTCTGTATTTGACATACCTTTCCAATTTTTTAATGTGCTTTCAGCTTCCAAACAATTTGCTGAAGAAGTCTTGAAAGTACACAATGACTACAGGAAGAAACACGGAGTGCCCCCATTAAAACTCTGCAAGAAGTTAAACAGAGGAGCCCAACAGTGAGTTCAGTCCTTTCTTTTCTCTGAGATTTGTGACACTTTTATCTGTTAGGTTTGACTGTGTTTACTGCAAAGATATTTGCCTTTTGACATGCTGATAACCAGTGAAGACTTACTGAGTAGAAAGTGTGGGACTCTACTCTTTCATCCCCTCTTTTACCATCATATAGCAGTAGTAGAAATTCATTTTCACTCTCACTGGTTACATGGACACATGTGGTCACAACTGTACAAATCTTTCTTGGAGCCTTTTTCAGATGTGGACCACATCTGTCTGCACTGGTAGGTGTCCTCTGCAGAGGGCAGTTGTCTAAAACATGCTTCACCACCACTTCTGTCAGATGAGAGATTGTCATCTGTAGGAGACAATCTAGTCCTGCTGAAATCTTGGTGATTTCATTTTTTTTTTTTCCTTGAGACACCATTATAACTGGATACAGTATTTCTAAAACGTGGAATGCTAGTGACTCATTCACCAACCTTGTAATCTGCAGGGACTTTCCTTCTGTTCTTCTAAGTGTTTTCTTTTTTTTGGTTCTGTTTTTCATGCTCACAGTGAGGAAGAGATTTCATTGACTTGTCAATAGCACTTGTTGAGTGTCAGAAGTGCAACACTCAGTTTGAACAAGTCAGCTTGTATGAATAGTTCAGATTATTCTATCAAATATGCATTGCTCCACATTTATCTCTGAGTGTGCTGTTGCCCTTGCTGGGTATTTTTAGATCCTTCAGAAATTCTTCACAACCCTCTTTGGTCTCAGCTGATGCCCTGCTGCAATGAACAACAATAGGAAACCTCTCTTTGCTTGAGGTCTATAACTTAACTTGTAAGAATTAAAAGACATGAAATTTAAGAAATCTCATATTTTTCAAGACAGATTTTGCATATTCTTAAATTAAAAGAAGAACTTCACCTTTTCTTTGGGTATATTCTATATATAACCTTGGTTGGTATGTATTTGGATGCTTTTGTCTCTGGGTGCTTTTCTCTGCTTCTCTACCTGAGTTGAAAATGGTATGTTTCCTACTATTTTCAGGCCCAGTCATTGTGACAGGTGAACTGACTATTGGATTCCTGCTTTAACATGAGATGAGTCAGCCTCAGCAGGTGTCTGTTTATCTCTGACTGTAATGAAGCATAGGATGATGATCTCAGATGAAAATCTCATGCTTTCAGCTGCCTGAGCTGGAGTGGATTAATCACCTTTTGTCTCAAATCCCTGGCAGCTTCATCCACCTGCAATGTGTACTTAGTCTCAGTCCTGCCTCTAACTTGGGATATGAGGGTCCTGAGGAAAATTACAGGACTGTAGAGATAGCATCTAAAGATCCTCTAGTCCAGGATCTAGCAAACTGACAACTGACAAGTTTTCATTATTTCTAAATTAATGGATGTAGCTAATTACTCTTATTTTTGTTTTGGTGGGTGGATTAGGGCAGAAGGAAATTAGAACCTAATGACTGCAGTGCTAGCTTGGGTCAAAATGTTCAGCTGTACAAAATTCACGTCTCTGGCAGATGCCAGTAATTCACGATTAGGGAAGGAGTAGGAGGACAAAACAAATGTGATCCTTCCCCCATTATCTTCCTCTGGAAATTACAGATTTATCCTGGAAATTACCATTTTCCTAAGCAGTAAGTTGTATCCTCATTTATTTGTTGCTGTTGTTTAATATGCTGTGAAGATTCCTCCCCACATCCAGACACTGAATTTGCCTCTCTTTTTTTCAAACTCACATGTGCTTTGGTGCCTGCATTGTCCTGTGGAAATGAGTTCTGCTCCACAGTGTGGAAGAAGAGCTTTGTCTCACTCGAATTTTAAATCTATGACCTGATGACTCTGTGTTGCCACTATAAGAAATAACAAATGGTTTTTCCAATTTCCCTATCTCTGTACTGAAGCCTTTCCAATGTTGAATAAACAGAGTAATTGCTTTACCCATGATGTTGTTCTTAACCCTATTGTTCTAAGAATATAAAATACATCCCACATTCGCACACATGTCAAATTCTATAGAAACAGGGCTGCTTATCCCTGTGTTGGTTTACACAGTTGTTGTCAGAGTCTCCATGTGATCCCCTTGTCTTCCACCTTGTTGCCTGGTACATTGCTCTTTTTTTCTATTTGACTTTTTTTCTTTCATTTGTAAATGTAGGGGGTTTGTGCTTGCTTTGACTGAATTACCACTTCTGGTTTTTTTTCTAGTCTCCCTGAGAACATTTAATTTACTCCTGTGAGTGACCTAGAAATACAGGAGGTGGCACCTGTAGCAATTGCTGTAGGTACTTCCCTTTCCACTGGCAGCTGTGGCTAGGGATGGCCGTTGGATTTCCAGGTGCTGGTTAAAATGTGGTGGAAGGGAATCTGCCCTTTGATTTCTCCTAGGCCCTTCTTGGAATTTATACAGATGCTCATGAAAGACAGGGAAAATGTGTTTTTCCTTTCCCTAACTCATTGATCTATGTAACCTTAAAGCATCTCTGTCCTCAGGGCTTTGCAACTTGACTTAAACCCATCATCTTCCAGCACAATTCCTTCCTTGCATATCCTTCTCTTCCTCCTGTTCCTCCTCCTTTCTGCTCATTGCACCTGTGGTCCCTGACTCACGTGTCCCTTTGCTAGGTATGCAGAAGAACTGGCTACCACAAGAGTCCTCAAGCACAGCTCCGAGTCTGCTAATGGGAATTGTGGAGAAAACCTAGCATGGGCATCTTATGACCAATCAGGTGAGCTCTTTTCTCTTGTTGTCTCACAGACACCTGATAAATGCCTTATCTCAAGTACTTTGGGTTGTATCTGGTAGCAAGAGTGCTGGAGTTTCCTCTGCTTCAAAAATGTATCCAGCATAGCCCAGCCCAAGCTCCCTGGGGACAGGCTGGTGGTTTGTAGTCTCCTGTGTGTCCTGACAGCAAGAAGCATATGTGGGAACAGAGGGCGTAAGGGACTGTGATGGTGTGTCCCTTTGGAAGGAGGACTTGGCAGCCACACTGCTCCCTGTGTCCCTGCTGTTGAGCTGTCTTTAGTGGTGCTTGTGGGTCCATGCAGGAGAGAAGGAAGTTGACAATGGCCCCTACTTCACCTTTGTCCTTAGTTTGTCTCAGCCAAAGAGAGGTCTGCCCACAGCCCAGCTGTGGTCAGGGAAGTGGAAAAATGTCTCTTGCACACTGCACAGCAGTTCCTGTTTGTGGGGGCAAAAGCAGGGGACTGGACACCAAAGTAACAGTGGCTAATGTCCTTCCACTAATATCTTCCACTCTGTCAGCAAACAGCTTTAAGCTCTTTTCATTATTACATTTTTGAAGACTATTTTGCTCCATGTATTTTCTGATTGTAAATGCAATTTGTAACTGGGAGCCTTTGGTTTGGGAGCCCCAGGAGCTGAATTTTGGTCAGGCTGACAGCCTGTAGTGAGCCCTCAACTGCAGAGAGATTCAGCAGGCTCTTCCCTCCTGCCTCCTTCCAGTGAGCAGGGCTCATGCCTCAGCCTGCTGGGACAGCAGGTGGGATGTATTATAAGTGACCACTTGCTTTCTTTATTCTAATCTACCCCTGGAATTTCCAGCACAGCCCCAAAGAAACAGAAGCTCATTTCTGTAGGCTGCAGGCTCTGTTTGAAGGATCTGGAAATTTTAGTGGGTTTTAGTCCCAGGGATGCTGTTTGGTTCCTCTTCAAGTGCTAACTCTAGCCCCAGTTTTCCTGTTGAAAAAGAAACCCATGGTGGAAAAATACAATTTGATCTGCTCATATTTGGCATTCTGTCCTTTGCAAGGGTGTGAGGAAAGGATTGGGAGCAGCATGGGAAAACACAGATGTATGGCAGAGTTTGCATAGTGGCTATGACTCACTGACTGAGCTTAGCTCTTTCTTGTTTGTGTTACTGGCCTGTGCTCCTTCCCTTGAGGTTAAAGCCACAGAATTCCCTTTTAGAGAGCTGGAAACATAACACACAAATCCTTCTACATAATGTCTGTGTGTCCTTTCTCTGGATGTGGTCTGTTTTCTTCAATGCACAGTTTCCATACATAGCTTTCCAGTTTTGAGAAGTTTTGCTGGTTTTTATCCACAGGATTAAATACCATGTTGAGCAAATTAAGCTACATCTTCTTTTGTTCTGTGAAACATTTCTACTTTTCCAATGCAACAGGATCACTCAAAGTACCAGAATGAGAAAGCTAGTTCTTCAAAGGAAGTTATTTTCTCATCTAGGCTTCGTCTTCACCTCTGTGGAGTTGGTTCATTCTTCCTCTTTTTCTCATATAGTTCTCTCTGGATAGTTAATTTGTATCCTGCTCAATGAGGCAGAAATTTGGATTAAGACATCCATTCAGGGGCTTAACAAAGGCAGGCAGTGTCTTCTGGTTTCTTTCCCAGATAAAGCAAGACTCAATAAACCTCTAGAATACTCTGTATTCTCTCTCAGAAAGTGATGGTGTTGTTTATTTTGGCTCTTGCTGAGTTCTGTAATAATGCCAGAAGATGCATTTCTTGTTTCAAGGAAGGCTTAAGCTTTCAACTATAAAGCCTTCTAATATGACTTCTCTCCTGGTATAAGAATGCCTTGAATTCTATTCAGGATTTTAGAATTACATAGCCTAAAGCTGTTGCTAGAAATATGTTTATCCCTGTAATCCAAGAAAGAGGAGTTGACAGCTGTTTCCTCCCTCCAGTCCTGCAGGAACTGCTCTGTGGCAGACTTTTCTTTGTCTGTGTTCAAATAAGTGAGCTGTCATCTGCCACTAATGCAGAGACTGCAGCCTGCCTCGGCAGCTGTGCTATGTCAGGCTTCAGGGTGCCTCATCTCATTTCTCTTGTGTTGGGGGGCTGCAGGCAAGCACTGGATGTCTGAATTCTGTTTGGGATGGCTGGTGTGACTGAGAAGAACCTGCCCTGTTGCTGGTGGAAGCACTGTGGTTTATGAACTCTAGAGAGAGTTTATGTTAAATCAACGCTCTTTCCCCTTAGACTGGTGGAAGGAATGTTGTGAAAACTTAGTTTTTAAGTGGATCACCAAGATGCTGCCCATTTGCAGAGAAATATGGTCTGTGTGATTCTGTTACAATGTTTTTGGCAATTCAGTGGGATTACTTGAGGATTTAAGCTTTCTTTGGTATAAGGAGAAACAGGCTGGGCCCAGAGAAGTTTAATGTCGAGGGGAGCTGTATACAGGAATAGGGCTGCCACAGCATTGTGTTCCCAATGGTGAGGCTGGGAATGTGTGTCCAGTCTTGCACAGGCTGGGAATGTGTTTCCAGCCTTACACAAACACACATATATCATGGACATGTGTTTATGTGCGGAGCAGGACAAACAGATGCAGTCAGTATTAAAATGAACAGCACCAGTGGCCTCTTCCTCTTTCCTTTTCCAGATGATGCCAATATATGTTCTAATATATATTACTGGAGTATATATAAGTAAATTAATATAGTACATCAAAATACAAGTATCTATTGCTCAGTAAATTATTTAAAAGTAGATATAATTTTTATTCTATGGTGTTAAATTACATATGTTTATATATTTATATATATATATATATATATATATATATAAAATAGAAATATAATTCCAGTGTGGATCCCAGCAGTAACTGAGCTCAGACACTCAGTCTGCCCAATAGCTGTCCCTGGATCCTGATCTCACCAGTAGCTTGCACCTGGACATACCCTGAGGCTGCAGTTCCACTCCAGTCACCAGCACAGTACATCTCATATACACAGGTCCCTGGCTGCTGGCCAGAACCCATCCTGCAATGGCCATTCACTTCTGCAGCTCCCCCAGAGCACTTCACCTGCTCACCAGCTGGTCCCTCTCCTGCTTTGCTGGTGCTCCAGTTGCTGGCACCACACAGAGGTCCCTGCAACCCTTGGTTGGCATTCACACCCTCAACATCTACACAGAATGGAGCTCCTCACCCAGGAGAATAGCTAAAAATGACATTTAATGAGATAACAGCACAGCTGATGAGATGCAGAGTATGGCCATGTCACTGCTTACATGCAGTGACCCCTTGTTAACAAGGGGGACATTATTTAGACATTATTTATGTTAGTCCTGCATCTGGACTGAGCCCACACGGTCACTCCTCTGACCCTCTAAGGAAGCTTGAGGCACAGTCAGTGTGCCCACGTTGCAAGCATGTTGCTCCTGTAAGTAAAATCAAACCACTGTGCTGGTTCTGGTCCCAGTCTTGGGCAAAACTATACTTGGGCATTAGTTCAAGGATTGTTGCAGCAAGTTTTTACTTGGGCAAGATTGTCCATCATGACTGAAACTCATTAGAGTGAGATTCAGCCTGTTCTGAAATGAACATCTAGAAAGCCTAGCTGAGCAGGTCATCAGTGAGCTGCCTCTCACTGGGACAAGGGTGGAGTCAAACTGTGTTTCCATAGTCAAACTGTGTTTCCATAGTGGAAGTGTTGAAACTCTGAGTGTAGTTTACAGCAGTGCAAAGAGGAAGGGTGATAAAAAAGCCCAGAAGAATATTTATTAATCAGTTCCACAAGCAGAGCAACGGAAGAGAAGCTGCAGCTCCGACTGCAGGGCAGATCCATGTGCCTCTTGAGAGGAGTAAACTTTATCATTTCTGCTCTGATCAGGAATGAAGAATGTGAGCAATTTCTTTTCTGTGTATTTTTCCTTCTGACTGGAAAGCATTGTGAACAGCAACCAACTTCCTTTGTTTTGGGGGAACTTTGGGAGCAGGGGGAGCTGTTTTCAACAGAACATTGTAAAGCAATCCAAACAGACTCTAAATATGACTGCATCATTTATTCCATAATACATTTAAATGTAAATGAAATATCATGGTCAGTTTTCTGAAACAATAAGTTTGAGGATGCAGGTTGCTCCTAAAGCAGGTAGGCTCAGGGCACTCCTCAGCCTACCTGCTCAGGAGTAGGTGACTTATGACCCTTGTGCTGTTTTCTCTCTGGAAGCCTGGAGGTCACTGGGCTCAAAACAGGGGTTTTCCTTGGTCAGCTTTCCTATGTGCCAGCTGTCACTTTCAACACTGGTTTGGCTGGTGTCCCACCAGGGCACTGTTTACTGCTCTACAAAGGGCAAAGAATCAGAAGAAAAGTATTTCAGAGGAAAGAGAGACTGTTTAATCCCTAGGTACCTACCTGTCTTCTCACAAGGTAATAGCTTCCACATTGGATTCCCCCTCACTTCCCGTGCCATGTGACAGATACCATTCATTCCCTTCACTTACAGGACACTTCTTTAACATGATTTCAAGACACAGTTTGTCAAAAGTTGCCTAGTCCTTTGGTGACCTTCTCTTTTGCTGGAAAAAAGCCAGTCTTTATTTTCTCACAGTTTACGAGGCCATGACTCTTTTAATTCAAGGATGATGACAGCAATGCTATGTAATGATCCTGCATGTGAAAAATGGAGAATAGTGATCAGCTTCTCAGCTTTAACTGCCTGGCCTCAGTCAGTTGAAAGCTTTCATCCTTGAAATCTGGGAATTAACACATGATAGACTGTGCTGTCCAACTATGCTCATTGTTTTTCAGATACAGGACTGAGGCAGTCTTACCTGATGCCATTGCTATCTCCCTTGAATTAAAGCAAACAATTTTTCAAATGATAGTATTCTTTAAATTAAAAGCAAATTAATTATGAAGATATATTGTGTTTGTCAAAACTTCCATCTGCCCTGCATTACTTGCATTATGGAGATTTTGAGTTCTGTCACACGCAGCCTAGGCACACTTCTCAGAGCTACAGTAAGCAGAGTGGGGGTGACTTTCTGTTTAAATACTGTTTCTACCATATCCCACTGATACATTACCAGAGGGAATAAAAAGCTGGCAGCAGTGAGAATGCAGTCCTACATCTGCTAAAATCCTGCTTATGTAGTATAGTCACTTCAGCACTAGTACACGTAGAATATATGGGCTTCATAAGGCCTGATATGTTGCCAGTCACCTTCTGTACTTCTGTTACACCCAGCTTACCACAAACCCATCTAAATCCTTCACAGCTATGAAATCTAGAGTGGGGCAACAAGATCTGATTGGTTTGTTGTGTGTTTTTTTACTATGTGCTTTTTCTTTTCCCCTTGTATTGCATAAAGGTCACTATTTGCACTTTCTTTTAATCTTCATTTTAGCTTGAGTGTGAGTAAGAAATGAACAAATAAGTAAGTGTAACATACTTCAACCATAATACAGGTCTACTGGGTTTGTTTTTCCGGTGCAAGGAGAACAAGAAAAGAAGGAACCAATTGTTATTCCTGAAACTTTTACTTTGGGAGGCAAGAGATATTTTGTTACCTTTTATGTAGAAAAAAAAATATTTATTCTACTAAGCACCATTCCTAACAACCAGTGTGGCATATAAGTTCATAGTACTTCAAGTTCATAAACCTCTCTAAAGATAGCATTTCACTGAATATTTGCTTATCAGCTAGGGCTCTGACAACCAGCTTGCCAGGCTAACACCATCATCCTTTTAGCTGACTTCAGTCATAACAGACTGAAGTTTAAAGAAGTTAACACAGTGTCTGACTTCTAGAAGTGCACAGGTTTAAGACTTTTTGCTGCAAAATAGCAAAGCATGACTCATTGCTCTTCTGCAGCCAGCAGTCCACCAGGGACCAGCATTCTTCATGATGTCAGGCTTAACAGCTTTGGCAGCTTGCTTTGAAATCTCCTGCCCTTGTGTGGATGATACATCCTGGAATGCTAAGCAGAAATTTAATTATTGAGGTTTCTCAGGGAAAAACCTGACCCCTTTTGTCCCCCCAGAGTTTGGCACAAGAATTTCCTAACAACCAGTAATGGAAAACAAGTAACATTTGACATTTGTCTGCACTGCGTCTCCAGATTCTGGTCTGAGCTACATCCCTGGCTGTAGTCATGGTCCTCATACAGCTGTTGTCAGGCAAAGCCTTGGGTGGAATGAGACAATGCTGGACACACAGGCTTCCACATAGAAGCAGCTCCTATGAATGAATATTTGAGGTATCCGTGGTAGCCCAGATTATAGTGCCTCAAAATGGACCTTCACAGTGGCTTTAGTGCTAGGTAGAAACCACTAAAAAAAAATGAACTCAGAAATCAGAAATATTCAGTGTTGGTGAGAACACAGGAAACTAAAAAGACATCAGAAATTTAACTTTTCTTTGGGTTACCTGGAGCTGGAAGGGGTAAACATCCACAGGTGTGACTTTTGCTTAGAAAACCTGGCACACTTAGGCATTTTCAAACACATTTCAAGAGGAAGAAGAAGCTGGTGAGAGCTGTATGTATAAGCCTGATGACAGGAGCACTTAACCAAGATGAGGGAGATGTGCCTTCATTACCTTCCAAGCTAAAAGTTACAGAAGATCCTACTGGCCAGGCTGTAAGTGAGCTACACTTTTCTGTTTATGTCATGATTCTGCAGCACATTTCTTTTGTCTTTCAGGAAAAGATGTGGCTGACAGATGGTACAGTGAAATAAAAAATTACAGCTTTCAAAACCCAGGGTTTTCTTCTAGGACAGGTAAGTTCAGAGTGGAAACTGTCTCTTCAAAAATGAAACTTCTACTAATATGCTAAAAACTGACAAAAGTGTAAAAAAAACCTGAAAAATTTGAAAATAAGCAAAAGTTGTAGGGTTTTTTCAGTACTGTATTTTTCCCTTGACTTCAAAGTTTTGAACAGGCAACTTATTTTTAAGGTAAATTAATTTGTATGAAATACTGAATAGGAATCTCATAGGAGTCTCACTAAATGTACTGTGTTTTTGTTTACATTGACCTGTGACTTCTGCTGAATTATATCACTCCACTCACAGAGACCACTTCAGCTAAAATTTGGAGACTGGGAACAGGTTGTTGGCTGCATATTAACAACCTAGTGCAAAATGAATGTTGTTCCTAAAATAATGCTCAAGCAGAGAGGTACCTGACCTTGTTTCAGATTAAGAAAACGACGCTTTTCTCCCTGACTTTGGGATTTGCCTGTGCACAGTGGGAACAACAATGTGGGGGTGGCTATTAAACTAGGCAGAAGAAGCCACAAAAACAGTGGGGTTTTTGAAGAGCTGCACATGCAAACACATGGGGGAGTATGAGGCAGTTTAAGCAAATGAATAATAGTCACTCCCAGAACTGCTGTTCACACTGCAGGGAGTACAGACTGTGATATCTTTGTCAAATTTTACATCAGATACTTACCAAACTACTCCCTCCACAACTCTCCTGCTACATGTTCTTATTTGGATACAGAACATGGAAACGGGAATAGTAGTGTGAAAACAAATCAGGTTAGGGGTTTTCAAGATAAAATGCTACAGGTAGGGTTCCTTTTCATGTCCTTCTCATGTTACACAAAGAAGCAGCTGTTTATTGTCCTTTTTTCCCCCAGCACCTCAGATGTTAAAGGAAATGTTACAGATTTAGTATCTAAAGGGAATGTTTACGTTTCTCTCTCTTTCTTCAGGTCACTTTACAGCAATGGTTTGGAAGAACACAAAAAAGATGGGAGTTGGAAAGGCATCTGCTACTGATGGCTCAACGTTTGTGGTGGCTAGATATGATCCAGCTGGAAATGTAGTAAATCCGGGCTATTATGAAGAAAATGTTCTTCCTCCAAGAAAATAACTATTTTTTTTAAGGTAGTCTTATTGCTTAATGACAAGTGAACCTGGATTTGCACCTAATAGTGTTGAAATGAAGCCCAGTTCAATGAAATCTGTTTGATACTTCTGTTCATGTCTCAGTGTGGAGGAAGCAATTACATTTTGCTTGAGTCAATCTGCACATCAGGCCCCTGCTGTTTCTGAGGGGACCTCAGGTTATTTGAGGATGAACTATAAGCAGCATTTCTGAAGGATAACATGGGTCATTTTTTTTTAATTGTTTGCATGAACTCTGTGTCAGCATGTGAGTAAACACATGTTGGATGTCTATTTTTTTTTTTTTAACAAACAAATGTATAGCTTTCTGGAAACTGAAGATACCAGCTTGTAATTATATTATGTACTCCCAGCTGTCCAATACTTCTTAATAACTGTACCTTAGTTGCTCTGTCTTTACCTCCTGCTGTTGTAGGACCCTACTCTCTGCAGATGGAACACATGCAAAACTTCCTGTATGAAAGGTACATGTGTAAAATGTAGTGGAATTCAGACCTGTGTGTTTTTATTAAGAGGATCTTGCAGAACACTAAAAGGCTGCTGGCAAAACTGTGGCCAGCAAGCAAGCTGTAACTAATGCATGATCTAAAAAAAAACCCTAAAATTTTTTAATCCCATTTTAGATGCTGATATGTAAAATATGTTTGAGATGAGTATATTTTAAGTTCAATGTGCATCCTACAGTTTACAGTATGTACCTTGTATTATAATCAAATTGTTTACTTCCATTACATAAAAATAAGATTCTACTTTTTTGATATTTATGCACAAAAATGTTTCTTTGATGGTGTACTTTGGATTTTGTTTCTCAGTAACTTATTTTTATTTCCTAAGGAATATCTTTTAAAGGTGTCGTGCTATACAGGCAATAACATTCACAAATCATCTCATCTTCTTTAATAATGTAACAGTAGGGGTATTCACATTGTCATAATTAAAAGATGTTTGCTCTTTATTAATATTATTCAATAATAGTACTATTTCATGTGCTGGATTGATGCCTTGAAAACAATGAAGATTTAATTTCCTTAAGAACAAGCCAAGCAAAAATTCTGGGGACACTCTTTTCTCTGATTAAATGTGGATTGGGCCATTTTGGCCAGGTTCATATATACTCTGCTTCAATTTGGGGGCTTGTTTTCTTTGTAAAAGTTTCTCTTGACTTTTGCTGGGATTCTATATGCCATAATCTGGTTCATGGACAGTGCCATTACAGAAATATTTCTTTTTGTTTACACAGTTGTAATAAACTGCACTCTTATGGCTTGATTATTTGTCACTGTGACGCTGTTTGTTACAATTTTTTTGGTGTAACCAAGAATTTGACACACATCATGAACAACTGAAAAATAAATATTTTTGAATATGAACTACTCAAGCCTTTGCTGTTACCTGATTCTTTGTTGAATAATCATCCAATTTTATTTCCAGGACATTAACATATGACATTATTTCTTTTCTAACACGGGGGAAATAAAAGCAGCAAGTATTCTAGTCCAGGAAAGAAAGAAGAGAGCTTCTAAGAGAGGCTAAATCATGCAGCAGATGACAAATCCTCACTTGATACAAAGACTGAGGGAATGGTTGAGGCTGAGGAGCTGTACCTCTTTCTCTCCCAGCGCCTGCTTTGTACCTTGTTTCACTCTCCTGCTCCCTCTCCCGGCTGACGTGTTGTCAGTAAAGAAAACCCACTCGACTCCCACTCAGGTGTGTGTGTGTGTGTTTCAGGAAATGCAGCCTTGGGGCCTTCCTACCCTCAAGCCCTCAGCTGACAAGAGAGAGGGGAATGAAAACAGAACTTTCTATAAAAAATAACAGGCTTGCTGCGACTGACGTAAAGTTAAAAGCTGATGTTAAAGAAATTGCCAGTATTAAAGTACTCTGGTTTTTTCCCTAACTTTCAGGCTATTGGCCCTATAATTCCTTGCATGATTGATGCAAAGCTGTACATATTGTAATTGAGTGAGTCAAGTCAGAATCTTTCTTTCTCTGCTGCCACCTAGGTTTTAAGTCCAGAGAGAATTGGGGAGGTAGGTAAAGAGAGAAAACAACAAAACAAACCCAAAGCTTTACTTGTCTTTATTTACAATGATAACAGCAAGTGAACTTCTGGAGGTTTTTAGAAAGACCATTTTGAGGGAATATCAGAAGTAACTGGAGATGGAAGAAACACAAAGCCACTCAGATCGCCTCAGTGCTTGCTTCATGCACTCCACAGAGTCCATATAAGTATGACTGTAACAATTAAAAAACAAAGAGTTCAAGTATGACTGTAACAATTAAAAGATCCCAAACTGTTAATCTGTTTCTTCATGACCCAAGATTATGATGCTGATACCTTCTGCAAATGAACTCTGGCTGTGCAGCAAACCATGGTGTATGTAGGAGTCCAAATGCAAAGGGAAGGGTGATGTTGCTGATGTGACTCACTCAAAAGCCACATGATTTTTGGGAATTGTACACTGAACCTTGACTTGTCAGCCATCAGTATTAAAAAGAATCTGTGTTGGTGTATTGCCTCACTCTCTAGCATATCTTGAAGAGTTGTGGAGGTTGGGAGGTGGCAAAGAAAGGTTATCTCCTGTCAGGTTAGAGCAAAACAACATGTTCCTTAGACAGAATTTTAGAGGTAGAAATAACATTTGCCCTAGGAACAAAGAATAGGCTAAACTGAGAAAAATACCTAATTTTAGAGGCCTGCAGATGATTTCTAGGGTCTTTTTGCAGCATGAGGAAGAGGAGGAGAAAGAGGAGGAATACTTGTTGTTGGTCTGAGGCTTAACTCTAGTCTTCTGGGTTAAATAAAAACAGAGCATTTGGGGAAGTACAAGAATTGGTCTTTAAAAGGTGCTGAAAAAGGAGGTCTGCATTAAACATTTTCAATTACCAGCTTCCCTCCTTTACCTTCCCAAAAGGACAAAACCTCTTCCTGAGGGGACTTGAGGCTATTGGTTGACTAGGAGTTCATCATGACCCAACAGTGGGCACTCTCAATCCACGAAGCCAGCGCTGTCCTGGGCTGCATCCAAAGCAGTGTGGCCAGCAGGGAGAGGGAGAGGATTCTGCCCCTCTCTCTGGGGAGACCCTCTGCCTGCTCCCAGAGCATCTGGGAGCATCTGGGGCCTCTGGTGTAAAAAGGATGTGGGCCTGTTGGGCTGAGTTCAGAGGAGGGGTGTGAAGATGATCAGGGGGCTGGGGCACCTCTCCTGTGAAGACAGGCTGAGAGAGGTGGGGCGGATGAGCCAAAAAAAGAGAAGGTTCCTGGGAGTCTTTGTAGCCTTCCAGTGTGTAAAAGGACCTGCATGAGAGCTGGAGTAGGGCTTTCTACGAGAGCATGTGGTGATGTGGGGAATGGCTTAAACTGACAGAAGGTTGGTTTAGATTAGATATTAGGAAGAGATTTTCCACTGTGGGGATGGTGAGGCACTGCAACAGGGAAACTGTGAGTCCCCCCATCCTTGGAAGTGTTCAAAGCCTGGCTGGATGGGGCTGGCGAGGAGGATTGTAACTAGATGATCTTTAAGGTTCCCCCCAGCCCGAACCGTTCCGTGATTCCACGATCAGATATCCCCTTAGTCCAGTGCGTAGTTCGCCGCTTCTGACAGCTTACCTTTCCTAGCACCACACTCCGGGCCACGCCGGTCCCGCTGGAACACCCCAGCCGCGTTCCGGCGCTCTCGCGGCGCTGTGCCCGGCGCGGCCCGCAGGGGGCAGCCGAGCCCCACGCATCCCGCCCGGCCCCGCCCGGCCCCGGCTGCGCTCCCGCCGCCCCTCAGGCCGGAATTCTACCGGCCCTCCGGCTGGTATCCTGCTGCTCCTCCGGTTGGGCTCCTACCGCCCCTCCGGCTAGGGATCCTACTGCCCCTCTGGCTGGGATCCTACCGCCCCTCCGACTGGGATTCTACCGCCCCTCCGGCTGGGATTCTACCGCCCCTCAGGCCGGGATCCTACCGCCCCTCAGGCCCGGATCCCGCCGCCTCTCGGGCTCGGTTCTTACCGCCCCTCAGGCTGGGATCCCGCCTCGGCCTTGGATTCCTAATCCCACGGCAGCCGGTGGAATAGCTCAGGCCGGGATTTGAGGCTGTGCTGCACGAATTTGACTGAAAATGCAATTTGGAAGGGGTTTGACTGAGCTCACCCATAGATACACATTGAGATAAAGTGATGGGAACACTTTATTCTGTCCTTTTGAATGTATATTCTGTGCTTTTTTGGTGAGCCCAGTGTCTGCACCTGTGGCTATGGCTCAGGGGCTGCAGGTCCACCCACACCTGCATCCAAAATTCATATTAAGCTGCCAGAAAATAAAGCAATAATATAGAAATTCACAAAAAGCTTGTGTTTATTAAAGTGTCCCGGCTGACACAGTTCTCAGTGTTGTTTTGTAGTCCTGACTCAGTGGCTAAACATCCTCTCTGGCCTTAGGCACGGGGAGAAGATGATGCTGGACACCTGTTCATGTACTGGTGTGTGTCTGTCGATGCGTTGGCAGTGGCAGAACACAGAGGAGGGAATCACTACCTGGAGCACTGCTTCAGAGCAGCTTGGCTGGACCTGGAGTACTTTCTCCCATCTGAGGAAAAGCAGTGTCCTTGCAGGCTGCAATAGGGGATGTGGATGGCTTCCCTGCTCCTCCTGCCTCCACTTTTCTTCATTCCCCCCTACTGAGTTAGGCTTTCTGCAAAATAGAGAAAAACCTCTCTGCAACAGAGAGCTGGCTTTTTTGTGGGATTGACAAGAAGGGTTCATTTGCGTCATGACAGTGGCAACTCCTATCCTGTATGTTTGTTACCCAAAGCAAATAGAGTGCCTGGCATGCTTTGTGTCTGTGCTGTGCACCAGCTGAGTCTCCTCTTAGAAGCCTCAATACAAAAGCTATGCCAAGTGTAAGGAGCATGAAGGGGTTTCCCCCTACCCTTCCACAACAGATACCTTACCAAATGCCTTGCTCCACACAGAGTTAAATTGTGGGAAATGTGTTGAGTCACCATCCCTAGAGATATTTAAAAGATTCAGAGTTTAGGGACACGGTTTAGTGCTGGAATTAGCAGTGCTGGATTCATGGCTGGATTTGATAGTCTTAAAGGTCTTTTCCATCATAAAAGATACTATTTTCATCTGTTTCTGTGAATTGTTTCTCCAACAAGCCAGCTATTTCTCTCCTATATTTGATAATTAGTGACATATTGTGTCCCTTTTGGCTGCTTGCCCACTTCCCTTGACAAGTGCAGAGCTTGCATGTAAAGCTCAGGGAGTCTTATGCAATTATTTTGGTTTGTGTCGTCTCTCTTTTCCTTGGTTGGGAATTGCTAGTGAACACAGTGCCTTCAGGCTGTAATTTCCTGTTGCATATTTTCTGAAACCATGTGAGGGATTGTTCCTGATGAGCTTTCCAGGAGCCTGCTACAATTGAACTTGTCTAATTATCAGCCAGTTATAGCCTTCAGCTTCTTGCCACCCTTTTTCTCTTGTCGTTCAGGATTGTTTTATTTCCCCCTCCTGGGATTTGAGTGCTAATATGGATCATGGAGTCTCTGACAGTAGGTGTCACAAGTTTGTCTGGGTTAGCACAGAAAGATGTCAGGAAGAGAGGGCTCTGAACAGTAGGGATGCTTCATAAAGGGTTTGTACCGTGCTTAGACCAGGGCTTCCCAAAGGACAGTCTGGGAGACAGCGATGGCTGCTCATGAGAGTGTATCACCCTTATGCTGCTCTTCAGTAAGGACATGATCTGGTGGGCAGGGGTCACTGTGAAATTCCTAGGGCTGAAGGAAGGGCAGGTGGCTCAAATAATATGGGAGGATTGACAGAAATGTCAGCAGGACTCCCAAGGAGGGTTCTGTGCACATCTGGCTCACGCAGTGGGGCAGACAGAGGAGATGCCCCAACTGTGCCTGAAGTGAATTGAGGGCTGGAAATATCAATCAGCAGCACAGAGCTGGTTTGGCAGACCTGTGTACCAATACACCCTGCCCACCACACAGTCAGATGAAATGTACATCATTTCAAGGAACCGGATAGAACAAGAGGACACAGTCTCAAGTTGCGTCAAGCTAGATGTAAGTTAGAAGTAAGAAGGAAATACTTCACAGAAAGAGTGGTCAGAAACTGGAATCATTTACCCAGTGAGGTGGTAGAGGCATCATCCCTTGAAGAATTTAAAAAAAGACTGGATGTGGCACTTGCTGCCATGATCTAGTTGAACAGTTAGAACATCGGCTAGACTAGATGATCTTATAGGTCTCTTCCAGTCTTGAAAAATTCTGTGATTCTGTGATTCTGTGATCATAATTTCTGGAGGCTGCTTTATTCCGGAACAAAGCACTATTCACTGCCATGTATCCAGGCGTGTTTCTTTGGGCTGTCTTCTCAGCTGCCAGCTCTCCCAGCCTCCTCTGCAGTACTTCAGGTCCTTGTGGGGCCATGCTCTAGCCTGCAGAAGCCTCACTAGGAAGAGTCAGACTGAAGGTGTTTCCTTCTTTTCTGAGGACTTAGGTAGAAAGAGGCAATTTATGACTGTGTGTGTGGAGCTGGGCATCTATCCAAAGGAAGATGTTGGGATCCTTGCCCTGGTTTTATGTGGTGTAAATGGCCAGGAGTGGTCTGTAGAGCTTTGAATTCCCCTTTTCTGATTGCTGAGAGATTTCCTCCCCAAAACTTCAGCTGGCACTGTGGCACCCTCAGGGTCCACAACCATTCTGGGTAAGGAGAGGTATTGTCATGAATTCCCAAAAGGATCATGGTCTCCTGGAGGGAGTGGTATTCAGAGCTTTCAAAGATCAGGGGCAGCTTGAAAGATCATAATTCTTTTCCTCAGCCCCTGGACTGCCAGCTTAATGCTGTCACAAGGCTCTGTCTAATATTGCTGTGCCTTTACAAGTAAAAACAGAGTCTGCTTGCTGGCACAGTACCTTTCACACAGCATCTCTGTCCCTCTCCTCCTTCAAATAATTTTTTTGATTTAATGGATTTAATGAGCAGAACTGAGTATTTGTGTTTATGTATAAAACCTCCCATGCATTTATCAAGGAGGTGTCCAAAAGCTTTGGAAAAACAAGAAAAAAAATCTTTTCTTTCTCTGTCTTGTAAACTTCTATAAAATTGAATTAAAGAACAACTCAGTGATTGTCTCTCCCTTGCTATAACTGGTTTCAGTGTGCTGCTGTACTCAGAAAAATGCATTATATATGTTAGCAATTGTTTCTCTATGCCCATCACAATAGCTGAGGAGTTAAAATCGCTAATGATCTTTCCAGCAGCCCAGCTATTTTTCAGCTGCTCACTGAGGCCATTAATCAACATACCCAGGGCTGCTTGAGCAACATTTGCTAGCAATTAACCTATGGGTATGGAATGTTTTTTTTTGCTATTACATTTCTATTCTAGTCTGCACATCAAATAAAAGATGTATCCTAACACTGCTTTTGCTAATTGAAGAGTCTAGAAAAGAAAAGTTCTCAGGCCTACATGGACCAGCTTGATAAAAGAAAAGAGGGCATCCAATATGCTGGGAAAGTGTTACATTAAATACTTTCTGAGGTTGCTGAACATTACCTCATCTCTTGCTTTCTATTTGTTCTCCCTATTATTATATAGATGATAGAATTGACATCTGTGTTGCTTTTAGTTACTATGGATTTAAAAATAGTACTGACTGGAATACTCCCTTGGGGAGAAAAGGAGCCATGTGTGTGTTCCCCTCACCTTTACACCGCCTTTACACTCAGTGATGCCACTGAGTAGTGGTATTCCCTCCTTTTTCACTAGAGAGATGCAGCACCAAAGTATTTCTAGTATTACTTCCATGGTGCCAGCAAAGTTACACCTGCGGAAATCTCCCCCTGTAATATATTATACTCTGCAAAATGTATTTGACTGGAAGGTGTTACTGTGTGACTTTGAAGAGTTTCTTTATGTCACAGAAGAAAGGAAACAGGAAAGTTAGTGAGAAATTGAAGAAACAGTTTGTCTCTGAAATTATTGCAGGGGACTTGTTCTGGTTTGCAGGACTTTGTGAGATGGCAAATTAGAGATGTCCAAAGGAACAAACACACCATAAGCAGAGCTGGTGCAGTATCCTACCTGTACTGACATGACTGCAGAGGACCAGTAGCTCCCATCCTAGCCTCCACTGGCAGTTCTGTATGGAGATGGTCTAGAGCCCTCAACGTTGCCTAAAGCTGGAGTAACATCAAGTCCTGTAGCTGGTATCCAAAGCAGCTCAGCTAAAGCAGCACATGCACCAATCTGGTTGCACCAGCAGACCCACTTCTGTTAGCCTTGGTGAGCACTGAAGGGAGGCTTTTCTGCCTGGAAAGGAGCATTTTTCATGTGTACATCCTTCTGCTGGTGGCATTTCAGAAGTGCAAGAGGAAATAGCGCAGTCCTATAGCACAGCCAGCAGTAGCTCTGGATCCTGGCAGCAGAGGAAGGGCTAGTAAAAGAACTGATTTTCCTGCCATGCTTCAGAGCCTATTTGCATCACTAAGATATACTTTTTGGTTAATAATAAAGACAACAAGGTAGTAATAAGCTTATTACAAAAGAATCCACATCAGAATTGCTTAATTTTCTCATCAATGCAAAGTTTCATGTTTGCTGTTCATTTTCCTTCACTGCAGGGAATGTGTTCGTGCTCCATCTTAAGTTAGACTGAAATCCAGCATCACCAATTTTGGTAGCATTTGTCATCCAGCCATGCAATTCTAATATGCAGGACTGTAAGGGAAGCCTAAATACAGTGATTCTCTTGGCCCTTATTTATGTCACAGACAATGCCAGTTCTAGCCCACATCATTGTGGGGGAAGGAGGCATCAACATGTGACACAAAAGCAAACAAAAAAATGTCTCCCAACACATTTAACATAATGTTCTTGCTTTCTTTTGGAGTATGACTCATGGGTTTTAAATGATTAGTAGAGCCCCAACTTCAATCCCAACTCAAAATAGAGCCCTGTTACCTCTGATAAGAGAGAAGGATGTCACTTCTGAGTGTGGCAGCCCTTCTTATCTGCACTGGAATGAAAAAGCAGGAAAAAAGCAGGAAGGCCACATGCCTGAAAAAGAGTTTAGTTCTCCTGAGCTCATTTAATATCTTCAGCTCTAGCAAGTGTGAGATTTTTTTGGGCTGAGGGACAGACCTTTCCAAGAGAGCAGTACAGGGTGAGTTAAAGAAACAGGACCTGACACCAGGTCTGAGTGTAATGCAACCTAATTAAAATTAAGAGTGGTTGGAAATGTGTTTGGTTATACTCTGCAGGCAATGAAAGGCCATTTTCCTAAAAATGCTATCTTAACGATTTGCCCAATTTATATTCTTGTCTTTTCATTTATTAGTTACCTAAACCTTATCAAGCAGAGCTTTCTCCATCCTCACCAGGCAGGTGTGTATACAAATGGCAGGTACTGATGAAATGTTTACTGAAAAGATTAGCTTGTCAATGAGGCAAAGGATGGATATTGATCCCCCTTCTATGTTTGTCAACCTGTAACCTGTTTAAGAAATGGCCTACAGCAATGAAATCCAATCAAGCACTCTCTGCAGCTCCAGTTTTCTTGTAATATAGGGAGGGGATTCAATCACAATAAAGGAAATGAACCACTTATCATATAAATGAGGGGAAGGCAATTAACAGGTTACAGGTTCCAAGTGAGGAGAGTTCTGACTGCAAGAAAGGATTGAACAATGGCTGGTCTGCACACCTGAGCTTTCCCTTAGTCTTTCCACGGGGAAGGGTTGTTGTGTGGCAAAATATGTTGCAATGTTGAGTTAACAGGTTTAACAGAAGGGAGAACACTGTGTGCTCCCCCTACCTAAACCACTGCTTGATAACTTTGTAATGGAAATGTTCTCGGAGATGGCCAAAGCAGTAATTAATACCACTAAGTAATTCCACTTGTCAATCCATAAGGCCACCTGAAAAACAACTTTTTTGCTCTATGCCAGTTGTGAGCGTTTGCAGAAGTTTTATTTCATTCAACATCAGCAGAAAATTTCCTGATATGATCCTCCTACCCTCACCTCCCCCCAGTAATACGTCCCAGGATCAAGTTGTGTTTAAGACGAGTGTTGGAATCACCAGGCTGCAGGTACAGCCTTTGATAGCTTGTCTTTATTTATTTGCATGAATGAGTAAGAGTGCAGCATGATTTACAGATAGGGTGATGTGGACCCTCCCTTCCCTCCAGCAGAGTGGACACCCATGTTCAACACCTAATTTGTAGGTTCAGACGCCTGCCCTGAAACAGAAAACAGAAGCTGATGTTGAAGCAGTGCCATTTGAGTCAAGCAATCAATCCTTTTGGGCTCTTAAGAGTTTCCTTCTCCAGAAACACAATCCCAGACCTTGTTGGGAAAAGGTGAGGTCAAGTAATTTTTCCATTAAAAGTTAAGATCTTGGTACTTGCACTGGATTGAGTTTGGGTGAGTATCAGGTGCCCACCAAGCTGCTCTCTCTCTCCCCCTCCTCAGCAAGACAAGGGGAGTGAGGGGAAAATAGGATAAAAAGAGGGAAAAACAGGACAAAAAGCTTGTAGATCAAGGTAAGGACAGGAAGAGATTATTCTATCCACAGCCTTGACATGTAAATCTGATACAGTGCTCCAGCCTTTTCCAGCCAAAAAATGTGTGTCGCTGGAAGCATCTGATCAGTGCTTAACCTAGAGAAAGTTTTCTTTCTAATCTTCTACCTCCAGTGCGCTTCTTTTCTAAATATCTTTCCTAATGGGTACCTTTATTGCTTCAAATGGGCACTGAAACAGACTTCATTAGATAAGCAGCCTTCAGAGAGGAGATCAGTGAAAGATTATGCATAGCAGTCAGTGAAATGTGAGAATTGAGTGGACTCCTGGACATGGGGAAGGTGAGGAGGTACACAGTCCTCAGTCCTCGCTCCCTGTGTCAGACAGTCCAGTCTGACCCAACAGCCTCTATGTTCAACCAGCTCAGCTGAAAGTGCAGAGAAACCACAGCAGATCTAAAAGCCTTCCTGAAAAAGTAGCTTGCATTGGCCTCCTGGTGTTACCCCCAGCCAGGAAGAAGAACAAGCTCTTGTGGCAGTCTGCCAGCAGGGGCAGCTTCGCTTTAATTTTCCAGCAATTCGCCTTGGTGAAATAAATTGTGCTTTTATTAGGAGTTGTTGTAGGTGAACAGTTACTGCCTTAGACAGATCCACCCTCCCAGTGATGACTATTGCCATGTTTAACCCCTTCCAGTTCCATCCTCAAAAATGCCTTTCAGTGGTGTAGAGGGTCCTTGAACATTGTCTCTTCTTTTGTAGAATCATGGAATAGAATCACAGAATGGGTTGGGTTGGAAGGGACCTTAGGGATATCTTGTTCCAATCCCCCTGCTGTGGGCAGGGTCATATTCAACTAGACCAGGTTGCTTGAAGCTCCACCCAGCCTGGACCTGAACATTTCCAGGGATGGGGCATCCACAACTTCTCTGAGCAATCTGTTCCAGTATTTCACCACCCTAATGTCTAATCTAAATCCACCCTCTTTTCATTTAAAGCCATTCCCCCATGTCTTATCACTAGATGTCCTTTTAAAAAGTCACTATTAAAAGCAAAATAATAATTTCCTATTAGAATTAGTAAAATCAATGACTCGAGCTCTTTCTTGTGAGCTTGAAACCTTAATTTTGTGACTTGCACTGACTCAGAAAGCAGGAACAGGATCTCAATTAAAAGTAAATTTTAAAAGTTTGAAATAAAGGGCTAAATCTTTCATATGCAATGATACTAAATTTTTCATAAGTAAGCAGTCTCATGTGAAATAAAATGCTGAAATGAAGCTGTGGCATTGTGGTTCATCTTCCTAAGCGCAATAACTATGCCCAAAAATTAGTGTAGATATTGGGATAATCAGGGTAGAGTCAAACCCTTTAAGGTTCTCATGGCATTATCTTGCCATGCAGACACCTTGCTGGTACCAGCACCATCTGGTGTGGCATTCCCAGGTGGAGGTGTCTGCCACTCATCTGCAGGAGAGCGGAGAATCCTACATCTGGTTCCCTCTCTTCTCCCGATACCGCGTCCCCCAGAGATTCACTGTCTGCTTTGTTAATGATTAAGAGCTAACTACAGAAGGGCACGTATCAAGTATGGACATATTATATTGTGCCAGGATTGAGGAGGAAGCCTCAGGCTTGTGCCCCATGTGCCTCTCTCCAGTATTAATCTTCTCGGTGCATGAAATATTTTTCACCAATACATAACCTCACTTATTACTTCCTGCCATTAAGTGCAGCAAATACTCAGACACTCTTCTGGAACATCTCCAAATGAAATCTCAGAGTCATTACATTAACCTTTTCCATTATAGAGCAGAAGGAAATTAGCTATTGGCACACACAGAAATACTTGGAAAGTGGTATGATATTTTGCATAATTGTATTTTTATGCTTTCCAACAATGCAAAGAGTTAAACAAAAGCGTTAACAATCCTGTATGCTTCATTAAAAACTCTCAATATCTCTATTTTCAGCAAAATAAGCCATCAGAGTTAGATTCTATAATTGACACCATTGCTTAGGGAACAAACCTATGAATCTTATTAGAGACAAATTCATTACTTTAAGTCCACCCTTAGGATGCAGAGCTCATAAAAGAAACCTCTGGAGGGTTCAGCTTAGGGGATGAGATGATTTCAGGCTGCAAATCTACAGATTTGCTGTAATTAACCTGAACTAATTATTGTCAGGCGATGGGTCAGACATCCTGGATAAAAGCCCCTGACTGGTTTTGTGGTCTACTGGGTTTTCAGCAAGAGATCTGCTTGTTAAACAAAGAAAAAGTACTGAAAGCACAGCCCTATATATTCTTAAAGTAAAATAAATCTTTCCACTAGGAGAGAACACCAGAGTCTATTTAAAATGCACAGTCAATTGGCACACTGAAATGTATCAATGTTTAATACTTTCGTTAGCTATCTCACTGCAGGCAGCCACCACTAGCAGTGGTCAAAAACAACTCCTGGGTGGGCTGTGCTGCTCTCCCTCCACATGAAGAGAATGCCTGCCTGCCTGCTTTTGCAAATATCATGAGAAGGGATCCATTAAACAATTCTTTGTACACGGCAGGTACATGTTCTAGTCCTGTAATGGATGCTGCCCTGTCACTACTCTGCTGCTGCTTTCAAGGGGTAAGAAAGATGCATGAGTGCACCTGCAGAAGATTCTGGCATAGGGCAGAAGGAGCTGGCTGGCCTCTACAAGATACCTGTAATACAGATTTACCCTTATTTACTTATCACAGCTTCAAAAAACAGTGACTATTTTTACCAGTGGTGGAAAAACAGTTTAGTCTTATTGTTTCAAACACAGATTTTGTATGCATCTAAATTTCTAAATTCTGTCATAATCAGTGGCCATGACATGAAAATATTTCGAGGTCTCTATGTCCCTTGAAGTTTTCAAGACTTGGCTGGGCAAAGCTGATATGTTCAACTTCCACCTTGAGTGGGACATGGCCTTTGGAAGTCCTGTCTGGCCAGCATCTCTTATGACCCATTGTGTTTAAGACATGGTGACAAGGAGAACTCTGTGCTCAGGTGCTGTGCTTTCTCAGAAGGAGATGCTTATTGACTGCCCCTTGGTGAGGAGTTCTTTTCCCTTCAGTCCAAAGGTCCAGTGCCATTGCTTTTTCACTCATAAGTACACATCCTACCTTCCTTCTCACCTCTACTGGTGTTTCTTGGCAGATGGTCACACATTTTCACTGAATGTTTCACTCATATTGGGCAATTTGTTTTCCATTTCCTCTGGGTGTCTCTGATGCTGTGGGACTGAGTTTCTAACAAAGGACTCTGAACAAGGGAAGCCTGTGTATGAGTGCAGCACAGATAGAGCTGATTTTGGCAGTGATCACCTACAGACCCTGGGATACACCAGGGAGGGAGCACAGGGTCGAGCAGTGGGGATGGTCGGTGGCTCTTGACATGTGAGCAGCTTAAAATATCTTGGTGACATGTTAACTCACTTGAATGTGACTTAAATGACTTTAAATTTTGAGCCTCTGTGAAAAAACTTCTGTGTCAGTGCCACCAGATAAATCCCAGGTCCCTCCTCTGCTGAAGGTCTGTGGAGTTTCTTCAGGTTCCTCATGCACTCAGGTACTCCAAAATAAAACTTTGTGCCTCACAGGACTATTGTGATGCAAAGGAGGCTCATATCTGCTAACCTAATGGGATCCATCAAGCTTCAGAGGTCTTGAAATTGAAAGAAATTGTGACTAGAGCTTTTTTTGTTTCTCTTCTCTGTATGACATTGATGGGTTTGTTATTGGTTTTCAGTATTTGTATTTCATTATCTTTTTTCCATTGTTAGCAGTTTTTCTACAGGTATAAAGACATTTCCTAGCAAACAGAGGATTAAAAATTACTGGTAAAAATAGCTGGAAATCTAAACAGTTGAACTGAAGGAAAGTATGGGAGGGATTGATACTGAGCATAACACTACTTTTATGTGGAGGCAGCAGCACATGACCTCCTCTGTAGAGCTGAATGTTCTAGGAGAATGAATCCTTGTTATCAAAGTCAGAAGTTATTCATTACCTGAAACAGATTCCAAAATGCACGAGTAGCAGCATTTAAACCCTACTAACATTCTGCAGGAGGCAGCTCTTGAGGTGCATAAAATTCTCAAGTTTTATGTTTTGTGAGGACATCCTGCAAATTGAGATCAGTAAAATATTCCCCCATAAATGATTATGGGTTTGAGTTTTTGGGGTTTTTTTGCTAGCCTATTTTACTAACTGAAATGTTTTCATTTTGCTGCCAAGTATACCAAGCTCTCCTAGATGTGGCTCACTGCACACAAGCAGGGAGATGCACGTGTCCCTCCAAGTGTGGGCCGAGGTGCCTCTGTGTGACCTGGAGGGTGAGCTCACTGCACTTCAGGGCTTGGCAGGGCCTGGCTGTCTTGAAGGGCTTTGTTGAATGGAGCTCCTAAGGATTAGTACTTAGTATAAGATAACCTTTTGCTTCTGAGCATTTCTTGTTTAACCCTCTGACCGTGTAAATATCAAACATTAGTTCACTATGCATTCTTTCTGTTTTCTGACTTGGGCATCCCTGTAATAACAATGCATCTTCCTGTTGGGAGAGCAGGGGCAGCAATACCAGGTAAAAAGTGTCTTTTTGCCATCCTTCCATTCAGGTCCTCAGCTGACCTAGCTGTAACTTCAGCCTTACTCCAGCATCAGATTTCTGATCTTGATGTGAACAACACCTTCCTCAGCATTAAGCAGCTTGCCCAGCATTGACTGCTTTGTTTACATATAAAACTTGCTCCTCCAGCAACAGGAGGAAAGCCTCCAAACCCCTCACTTCACTGCCCTGGTCAGCCATCACTGGTGCTTCAGGTGTCATTTTTTGAGAACTGGTCTCTCCCTAATCAGTGACATCTTAGGGCAAAAGCATTTGCAAGCTTGCTGTGTGCCTGTTTATGAAGATATTGCAAATAAAAACTATTTGCCAGTGAATGGAAAATCCTAACTGTGGCAGGAAAAGCTGCAGTTATCAAGCATCACCACTGTATGCCACTACAGACTAATTACTCTAGTGGATCCCAGAGATGAGGCACCGCTACAGCAGACCCTCAAGAAACACTTAGTTAATATTAAATTGTAATCCTATTACCTTTAGATGTTCTCAGTGCTATTAATCTCACAGTTTCCAAGTCAGTAGTTTAAAAATGTATTATCTGAAAATCTCATGCAATTAACCTCTTTGTGTATGTACTATTTTTAAGCACAGCAGCCAAGAGGAGTAAAAATAACAATACATTCATATTTTTAATATCTTTCTGCTTAAGAATATTCCACATATAATTTAAAATTCACCAAAAAAAGCACCAGCCATGGAAAACATTATTTTCATAATCTATTTATGCTAAAGATAAAATAAACATGAATAATCAGAACTGAATTATCTCACCCACTGTCTTTCATGAGTGCTCTATTGGACTGGTGCAGAATTACCCTCAGATTTATATCCTAGCACTAAAAAATGTAAATAAAATGCACTACAGAAGAATTATTGGTTAGATATCTTGAAACAGGTTTCTAGAGTTAATTTATTGACTAATAAAATTTTTGCTGAAAATTCACTAATGCTTTTGCAAAAAAGTCTTTGCAACACAGACTACTGTGGCAAAGTACAAATGAATTTCTTGCTGACAGAACATGAAGAACTTCTTAAGCATTTGTGTATAAATGCTTAAGTGAGATTGTAAGCGCATGAGTTAGCACTTACATGCTTTTTGAATCATATACTAAATTTGATCTCTGTTTCTATTTCTTTATCCTGCATGGTTGAAATCTTAAAAAATATTTTCCTTTTTGGTCTCTTCTGGTTTTTGATCATTATCATTCATCGTTGCTATATCTGGTTATTAACAGACTTAAGCAACTGCTTGTTTCCGTCTCTATAAAATTCTACTCTTAAGCCTTCCTCAGTTTTTATTCTGTCTGCAGTTTAAGCTATTCTTTGCTGTAGAAAAATCCCTGTAAAATGGGTAGGAGGGGGAGAACCAGGGCAAGAAAATTTGAAATTATAGAAATTGTCACTTTGGCAAAATAAACTATTCCTAGAATTTTTAGTATTTCTTACTAAAAATGTGGGGAATGTCTCCTTCATCTTGAGCACAGAAGCCAAGTAATGTGGAATAATGGTATCACCTGGGATGTTTAAATTCTAAACTTCACAACAGATTCATCTGGTACAGGCTATGATCACTTATCCGAGGGAAATCGCAGACCCTCTTGGACTGCCTCCTTTCCATTCCCTGGTCGGTGAGGAAGGTGGGTGGTGCAAAGCCTGGAGGGCATTTCCTTTTATGGCTGGGATATTTGCTCACCTTTTTGCTGCTCAGAGATGTCTTTCTTTTGCCTGTGCAAAGGAGCTGTGCCACCTATTTACAAAACTGATTAATATTAAAAACTGCATTAAAGAGATTAAATGGCAGGGAAAGAAATAAGGCAAGAAAATGAAATCTTCTCCTTTGTTAGTGTACTCTTAGAAAGCTGAGAGGTGCTCTTTGTCACTAAAGTAACATCCGTGAATTGTTTCAGTGCTGAAGATCTTTTCAGCTGATTTTACAAGAGCTCCTGCTAGAGCCTGATGATGCTACTTCTGCAGCAATGCCACAGCAGTTTCATGGAGATGGTACAAACTGATGTATTATTTCTGAGAACCTTCTTTGCCCTCTAGGGTTTCTCTGGGCATTGCGACCCATGATTACAACCAGGAAACTGGATCCAATCCAAATATTTTAATCTAGATGTGACTTCAATCATCTACTGAGTTTTTTCTGTCCAGTAGTTAGTAACTACTTGTATGTTTGACATTGTTGTCTACAGTCCTGAAACTGCTCCCTTTTCTGGCTGCAGGATGATATTTGAGCTCTGAAAGGGGTTATTCCAATCCCAGAAGGGAATTAATCCCTTCCACAAGAGTTAGCCTCTTAAAATAATTATTGGGAAAAATGAAAGTGTAATCATTAGTCCAATAATGGCTCTAGTGGAAAGAAACATAAATTAAGTCATATTGGATCTGTGAAACACTAAATTAGGCAAATTAGGGGTCTGATTTTTCTTTAAAAGCCTTAATCTATAGTAGTACTAAAGGAGGGCAGTGCTGGATGTGAGAGGAAAATAACTATCAGTTGTGAAATATCTTTGGACTGTTTAGCAACATTACCATTCACAGCCACGGAATACATTACATTTTATTGTAAACTTTGTTCCTCAGAGAAGTATAAATCTTGAAAGTGTGTCAATACTTGGCAAAGTAAGCAGTCTCTGGAGGCAAAAAATGTTTAAGACCATCTATCAAGTATAAGAAGTTGATAGCAATTAAAATCAGAGCTGTTTATGTATAACATAAATTGCAGAGGTAGCTGAAAACTGGCCAGTAAAAATCTTGGCTGGGTGGAAATTCCAATAGCAAAAGACTGCAAAAAGCAACATCTGAATTTTAAGAACTGTTTTTGTGGCATATGTAATTTCTTTACCAACAGTATTTTCTATGAAATTTTATTACATTGAGGAAAATGTATGTGTTTATTTATTTTCACATGCAGGTATTCCTTAAAAAACACCACAAACAACACTCACTGAACAATGGGTAAAAAGAAAATAGCTTGCATAAAATATTACTTATATTAGATAAGCACAAAACCAGGTTATATTTTAATGCTTGCTATTACCCCAAAGAGATACAGAGAAGGATGGGGAATGATTTAATGTTAATTACTATAATAATAATGATGATTTTTAAAAATTATTGTGTATTAAAAGGGAATTATTAGCTGTGTCTCTTTAATATGGGGGGTTCTCAGGAAATAGACCATTGTGGGCAGCCAACATGATTTCATTGCTTTTCACAACAGTTACAACACCCAGAACTTCAGTGAAATGGGGGCCCACAGAAAGAGTTGGGGAGTCTTCCTCCCCTGAAGAGGAGAGGGACTGACCTGTGTAACCCAGCCACTGGACACCCAGTCGCTGGTTTGAAGGGAATGTGTTTGGCTTATTCCTGGTTTCTGGTCCTGTGGTCAGTCTTGGATCACTGTGTTTGGGTCAGCCCTTGAGGAGATGCAACTAGAGCACCAGTTATTGCAGTGCTGGAGGGAATGTGTTGGGCTGTACGTGGACCCTGCCTCTTCTACCCAGGCTTCCATGACTTTAGGGATAGTAAATAAAATCACTGTGGCCTCTCAGGCCATGCCATGGACATGGGGAAACTTGCTGGCAGCAGGAACAGTGCCAGGCTGCTGGGTGGAAGGGAGAGGCCATGGCTACAAAGAGTGGGATTGAATGCTGTTAAACAGAGCATAATGTACAATGTTTATTTGAAATTAATGAGACTTGCATGTCTTCAAAATGCATTTTAATATTTAAATTGTGCAAAAGTAAATTATTAAAACAAAGTGTCCATGAATTATCACCCTTGATCACCCAAGCTGCAGTACTAGAAAATGAGAAACAAAGAGTGCCTAGGTCAGTGAGGTAAAGGAAAGGCTGTCCCCTTTCCATGCTGAATTTTTTACACTGTCAGATCACCTCTTTTCATTGCTGTTCAGCTGTGGGAAAGGTGCCTTAGGAAGGAAGTCTTAAAATGGGACCCAAATCAGGACCTAGTATGTAACTGAGAGATTTTAGTGTTCCAGCCACCGATATCCACCACTGAGGCAACAGAGCAAATCCAGCCACATAAGTGGATTCATTCTGGCATTAGACAAAGAAGAAACAGCTGTGTCAGGACCTTCCTCTCATCTTCCTTAATTCCAGAGGAAGATCAGTCCAGCAACTATTTCTATATCTCCTCCCAAACAGTGCAAGAGAAGAAGATTTTAAGTGCTCCCAGCTTTCTATGGGAAAAGAGTGTCTGAGCTCCCTGCCAGGTTTGCAGGGCTCCTGCTCTATGCACACACTGTGAGGAAAACCAGAACAAGATGATGAGAGAGCATTTCATTGCAGAGAGCTACTAGACCATGGATCTCTCCCCTCCTTTGTTGGAAGAATCCTTGGACAAGGGACTAGTCTTCTTCCTTCTGCTTGCAAGAGCAGGAGCTACTGATTGGTCCCTCATTAACACAAGGAGTAAAGGGAAGCCTCAGGAAATAACAAAAGTATTTTGATATTTTTAAACTTAGGCTTTGTCTTACACCCTCTCCAACAATATTTGTGAGAATTTCATAGAACAAGACGTGAAGAAATCAATAGAGGAAACAGTATCTGAACCACAATACAGGCATTTAATGTCTCCTTGTGCATTAAATTACCCAATTAATGCTTCCCGTTGCCTTAGCCTGTTCTAATAAGGCTTGACTGTCGCTTATCAGCCCCTAATCTTCTAAATGATGAGCAAGAACTGCAGCTGGATTTACAAGAGCCTTTGGGGCACAATACCAAACTCCCAGAGTGACAAAGATCCATCCTTGGAATTATGCTTATTAGGGTTTCTCATTCATTATCATTTACTTCACACAGATATCCACTAATAAGATCAGATTGACTTTATTATTTATTTTTTATTAAGTACTATTAAAATAGATCCACTCGACAATCAATTTCTGTATATAAATAATTCCTCAATAAATAAACTTTTTTGTTGCATAAATATGTCATTTCAGATACCAATACTTCTTTGAGTTAACTGAGTTTGCGTGCTATGTGGGCTTATTTTTCCTGAAAAGCTGCTATTTAGTTTAGAATGTTTTGGGATAAGAAAAATTTTTCCAGAGTAACTGAAAGTAATTTTTATGGGCTGTGTCCATGACTTAGCTAATTAGAATAAAGATGTTGAGAAAGAGTGGTAGGTAACAAGGAGCTAACAGGGATAAATGATTTTTAATAAACAATGGCAGTGTCTTCAGAATGATAAATACTTTCCTGTTGTATTATAAAAAATAAATAAATCTGTTTTACTAAGAGAGACTTCTTATGAACTGTGAGGCCAGTTGGGGGGAGGAATAGATTCATTTAGATAAAATGCTATTAAATTGCCTGCATAGTGTCCTGTCAGACAACTATTGATCTCATCCCATGGGAGAAATTGATTTCTGTGCAGAGAGCTATGTGCTCTCTGCAGTGCCTCGCTCCAGTGCTATTGCTCTGTTAATCACACGCTGCTGCCTCTTTTCCTTTCTCTCTCTTTCTGTCTATTTGTTGTGCAAAGATTGATTGAGAGACATGAAGGATTCAAATTGCAATATTTGTTGTTTTTTGACCTTTCCAATTATATTCTGTTAAATATGTAAATAGTTAATTTGTAGTTCTGCACAGAGGAATTAGCTGAAGCAGTCTGCGAGAAAGGCTTCCAGGGAGATGCTTGTACCTTTGTTCTTCTGCTGACCTATTAGAGCTGACTCAGTGAAGGGATTTTGAATGCAGCTGAGAATTCTCCCTGCTTTGTCAAAGCTATCTAGGCTAGTTCTCAACACAAGATCTAAAGATGGCAAAATAATTCAAACTTTTATCACTAGAACTACGTAAAAGCTGAAAAGTGAAATGATAAGTGATTAAGCATCCTTGCTTTGGTTTCCTTCTTCTAGGCATAAGTACCTTTGTCAGCTCTCATTATTGTGAGTCATTTTTTAACAATACAAAAATACCTGAGGTCAACAAATGAAAACATTAAAGTTGAAACCCATTTTTAAATCTCACCCCTTTGAATAAGAAACAAGGTCTTTAATTGCCATGAAATGGTCTGACATTGTTTCTTGGACAATACAGCTTCAGTTTGTCTGATGAGTTATGTATGTACTTGACTTTTTCTACTATTTCTTGTCATTCTTACACTGGTTTCATTCTTATGACTCATTTATCATCATCATCACCATCAGTGCTAAGCAGTTGTTTGAATGTCAGCTTGTGGGGATCAAGGCCCTTGCTTTTCTCTGGGACCATAACTTGGCATTTGCACATGGAGAAAAACTTCTGAATGGGAAAAACCCAGGGTAGACCTTCTGGCTTCTAATCATGCCAGTGCTAAAGGCATAGAGGGGGAAAATATCTGTTGGTAGATCACAGCTGTATTTCAGTAGTCCCAGGCTGCTGCATTAGACCGAGGAAAGAAAGTGTAGGATGGATCCTCCTGGAAGGTTTTCAAACTCTGATGGACAAAGTCCTAAGTAAACAAGTCTAACATTAAGCTTAACCCTTCTTTAACAAAAGTTTGATTAGAGAACTGCCCTCATTCTCCTCACACTGAGGTCTCTTTGAAATTTAATCTTTCTATAATTTTATTAATTCAAGTCCTGGTTACATTTAAACATTTGCCCAAGATAGCTACTGGTTAGGACATCAGGTCTAGCCTGTGAAAGAAGCCGTTGTTTTTCAGTTGCTTGTTAATGCTTTGGGCAGCCCAGCAAGTGAAGATACATTTCTTCCCCTCTTCATTAGTCTCTCCTCCATGCTAGCATTTCACCACTTGACATATAATTCAACTTTGCTTCAACATTGGCGGAGGCAAACGCTGACTTCTCATGTGCATTGGATATGGACTCCCTCCAGGCAGCAGGGAGAAGCTGTCACCATATCTGACAGCATAAGGTGCATGGGAGCAAACACATTTCCCAGCTGTGGAGAAATGCAGCTGAGATGGGAATGCTCAAGCAGAGTGACAGGAGTCATTGGACAAGATCACTGACTGCAGGTCCCCAAATCCAGCACCTCTGAACTTTTGACCTGAAGTTGTGACATTCTCTCCCTCCGTCTTGGAGCGGAGAAGAAGGGAAGAAGAAGCTGTGCTGTGTGGTTTTGTTTGAAATACAGAGGGAGGGAGGTGATAGAGTAGGGAGGATGAGGAGCCAGAAAGACAGAAGGAAGATGAAAGTGTGGGGTCATTTGTACATGGGAATTTGCAGAATGTTACATGTATTTGGTGACATGTCATTGTACAAGCATAGATGAAGAAAAGGAGTCAGGTGTGAGGAACAGCAAAAAGTCCCAACAGTGAGACCAGCATCAGAAAATGGTCTCTCTTCCTCACCTGTTCACACCTATCATAAATTTGCAGGGGCAGTTTCAGTCTGATTGGGACAATGCTGATGCCTTGCTGTAAGCAAACTGAGACTAGAAATTATTGTGAAAAGGATCTTAAAAACTCTAGAGGTATACAAAAATCAGTCCTGGAACCTGTTTTTGTTTGCTTATGTGTCTCTTTTGTTAAGTAGAATTTAATTTGATAGCCTATTAGAAGTACATCTAGAAGGAACTGCCCCTTACTGAATATTTCTATATTTCTCTCTCACAACAGGATGGCTTTTACACTGTAATTACTTTTTGTAAAATAAACATAGCAAGCTACTTGCAATTGAAGAGCCTAGTGTTGCTAAACCCAGGATTTTCCTAAGGCAGCTGGACAGTCCAAGTACCCTAACTTCCATTGGCTTGTGTTTGTCTGTACTTCAGAGAATATTTAATCAAGGAAAGAACTGCACCTCATCTCTGTCCCCATTAATTTAATGCAAGAATCCATCATTTTAACAGAAACTTTATTTGTGCACGTGGAAGGCTTTGACTTTCATAACAGAGAGATCATAGAAGGGGAGAAATTGTCAAAGCTGATGGTGAAGGATGGACTGCTTGCAGGTTTGGACGGATGTTTTTCTTCTATTCAGCGTCTGCCTCCTTTTCCACCCATGGCTAAGGAGAAATGCAGAGAAATTGTGAGGACAATAAAAAGCAAAGTTGCAGTACAGGAAAATATACAGACTATAAAAGCATTGGCTACAAACCATCCCAGGTCAGAAATCAAAGGTCTCTGTTACTATTTGGAACACACTTTTTGAAATTAAGAACTTCAATCCTGCCTCCAAGGCTCTTCCTAATTCCACTGGATCCTAGTAACACAGTTAGCATTGTTACTGCTGCAGTCAGGCATAGACTAGGCTCTCTCATAACTTGGTTTGTTTTATCTGGTCTGGGTAGCATTAACCTGGCAGAGTGATGAGGGAGAATTCTGTTGTTCTCTGCTTTGAGCCGGTAAGTGCAGGCAGATTCCTGTGGTTTTGACCCAATGCATTTCCTTTAAAGGAAAGAAAGCCAAGCTGTTCTGAAATGCTCCAAGAAGTAAACTAATGAGTCCTGTCTGTCAGTTTGATGATTCCATTCTCAGGGTTCACTGTTTTTTCCCACTATATCTGCTTTGCATGTTCAAGTGTGGAGCCCTTGGTTTAATACTAAATTTGTAATTGAAAAAGAACTATTGAACTGCCACTGTGGTGCTGATGAAAGCATAATCTAAAAGTCCATTGGGCTTTTTTTTCTGTCACTGTGTTTCAGATTTTTGACTCTGCTGTCCACTCATACCTTTGCAAGTTTGTGGCAAAGTTATTTTCACTAATTCCCCAGTTTCATCTTCCCACCAAGTTTAAAGAAACAAACCATAGAAATATTGTTTCAAATACAAAGCAGCCACTCCTGTTACTTGCATCCCTTCATCTAGTAAATGTACAGTCAATGAACTGAAGAATTGCTGAGTGCTCAGAACTCATTTGTTAATTTATCAAGAGGGCTCTCACTTACAGATGGACTGGACAGTGGAAGTTGTGCCTCCCCTGGGAACTCCACCTCCATGAGCTGTGGCCTCCTTGGACATTGTGTCAGAGGCCCTGGATCCACCAGAGATCCCGCTGCTTGTGTAACCTGATGAGTGGGTTGTGCCCCTGGCACCTAGGACAGTCACAAAGGACATGTTACTGGCAAAAAATGAAGGAATCTTACAGGACAATTACAAACTACTGTGTTTTAAAACAATTCAAGGCTAGCAAATGTATCAAAATGCAAGGTGTCTGCTGATCACTTGGCTTGTTCTGTCAGTCCACTGCTTTTTAGCTGCCACCTTGGGGAAAGGATAGTATCAATACTGTTGAGGAGAAAAAAAAAGAAAATCTATGGCTCTTACACAGACTGTTTTTCATAAACCTGGATCTCCAGAATAGTTTCAGCACACTTTGCCTCTGCTGAAATTGCACTTTTCTCCGGAGCTGCCTGAGGACTGTGGAACAAACTTCTGTAGAAACTAGGAATTGTTGCACTTTCTATTCCAGGTGATGAACATGTTCCTTTCACTTCACTTTCTCTCACATAAACCTGTAATAGATACCTGTAAAATTCAAGTACCACAAGTTGTGGTAGCCAGTGGCCAATTAATATGTATTTCTTCACCTCAGTCTAAATAAGCCCCAAGCAAAACATTCCTTTGCAAACTCTTCTTCTCCTGGGAGAGGAGCAAAGCATCAGTGATGACAAATGTTAGTGATAATGCTTAAAGCATTCCTGGAGGATGCTCAAATATTTTGGTGATGAGCTTGTTATAGCATCTTCTGTAAAGTGACACTGAACAATACTCATGCCCCACTGCAGAATCAGTGGCTCCTTGGAGCATGTTTGTTCTGGGGGGAGGAAGGGTTACAGTCTGAATGAAAAGGTTAAGAAGATGTGTTTGGAGAGATTTCAGTGAGCACCTGCGGAAATGAAATCAGGCCCTTTTAGCTCTCAATCAGGCAAAGAATGTGTGGCAAGCTCTCCTGCTGCAGGGAGCCAAAGCTCACACCTGTCTTGGCAATGTTACAGAGCTAGCATTTTCCACATGGATAAAAGCTCTTTTGGAATATCTCCTGTCGGCATGGCTAAGGTTTCCTTGAGCCATGCAGACTTCACCAAAATGGTGCTTTTCTTAAAAGACCATAGTAACACAGAGGTTACAAGAATAAAACTAGGCATAGTTAAATGCTTATTTTGCTTCTGTTTCTTATAAAAATTCCCAGCACACAGAGAGATAAAAATCTTCAGTGTTTTAGCTTAGAACTGACAGCTTCATGCTCTCTATAGGGCATCTCCATTGAAGAGTTTGCCACTGGTTATGAGTGTGCTGTACCACCCTGGTCTGTAACAGAAGGAGCTTGTGCATCTGACTAACTTATCACTAGAATGAGCACCTGGCATCTCCTGCATACCAGGATTTCTGCTGCTGAGCCAGTGTGGTGCCTGAGAGCAGCTCTCCTGTCTGCTTTTCACTCTGTCCCCCTCCTCTCCTGACTTTCTTTCATCTTCTGTCCCTTGGCTGCTACTATTCCTTAAGCTCTTTCCTAGTGAATATTCAATAAACACTGTATTCAGCAACCTATACTCAAATCATACAATGAGAAAATTAAAGAATGCCTCACAGGAGTCAGATGCAGTATGTCTCTGAATGACCCTTATGTCACCTAGTCACTCACTGCCTAGAGGGCCTCACTCTATTAATAATACTGGCATTGTAAATCATATCTTAAAAAAAATCCAACTTATTTCCTTTCAATCAAGCTTAACACAATTTTGGCTATTAAAAGATGCCCTGAATCTGGACCCTGGCCAGTTCACCTGGTCAACCACCCATTTTATGGCTGGAGAAGTCACATTCAGCTCCATCTTTCGGATTTGTACCTGCTGATTCTGGCAGTAGTAGACCAGTGGTAGACCAGTATGCCAGAGATGCCCACCTATAATCAGCCTGCTGGCTGGCAATCCTCTGACACATGGGACATGTGGGCCTGAGACCCCGAGCACAGAAGGGGTTTGGAAGCCTCTATCCAAGGTCAGAGAGCTAATACTGAGCTGCTGAGTAAAGCAGGATTGCAGGGGGCACCCTGTTCTGTGGAGGCACGCCTGTTCAGAGGATCCTGCTGAATCAGGTCACACAGGCAGCTCTGGCAGGGAGAATACCTTGTGCACAAATCCCATGGGATCTGGGGTTAAACAAGTGCCAAGAGTTGTCTGGGCAGGGACTGCTCCCAGGCAGCAGCAGAACAGCAGCCACCTGCAGGGTTAGGTCATGTGAAAGGCAGCTATGCCTTATTTTAGCACTTTGATAGGGGATGTCAGGGGTGTATATACATTCCCTTCATGAATTTGTCTCTTGGACTGCAACTGATTTCTCTCCTCTACAGAGTTTTAGGAGTTCCCCCTGTATGGATGTGAGTAAAGAGTAAGGGAAATATGATAATTAATATGAAATGTAGCTACACAAATCATGTTCTTGCATAAGTGCATCATTACTTGTTGCTATCATGACTCTTCATATTTTTCCTGGCAGAATGGAGAGATAGCACAAACTTCAAATAAACACTGTCCAAAACCTCATTAAGATCACATATGTATATGTTCATTCATGCATAGTATGTGCACACACAGGAAACACCCTTAATAACATCCTGCTCATAGCACACAGTTAAATGGAGGAATCTTCTTTCTCCAGTACCATTCAGAAATGTAGAGAGAGAAGAGATTATTTGGCAAGCTTTTTTCGAGGAGGAACAGCTGCCTGATCCTATGCACCAAACCACAAAACCACACACAGGGTCACACACAGAATTGCTCATACCCATTTCCTGGAGAGTAGAAGTGGGGCCACCAGAAGGCACACCTCCCCCAGAGGCTCTGGCTTCGTGGGACATCAGTGATGAAGCAAGGGATCCTCCTGTGATCCCAGAGGGAGTGAAGCCAGCGTTGCGGACGTTCTGGTCAGACATGCTGCTTGCTGCTGGTGAGAATTCCAGGGAAGCACTCAGGGACTGCTCAGGGACTGCTCAGCCCATCTTTTTATACTCTCTCCAGCTGATAGAGAAGAAATGAAACTGCTGCCATGGTAAGGGAGAATAGAAACTGAAACTTATTCTCAGCCAGGAAACAAAACTGAACTTTATCAATAGGTCTTTTTGTTGCTGTTGCCAAGATGGAATTTAGGCAAACCAAGTAATTTCCTCTTCTGATACTAAAACAAATTACTGGTGCAGGAGTCATTGCTTGGCAACTGAAGCAGCTGAAAGCTCTGCTTCTTAACTCTTTTGCATTGCACCCTATTGCACTGAATTGCATCTGTAGAAGGTACTGCATTGTTTTAAGTATTCCTACAACTCTGAGTAAAGACAAGAGACAAAAAGGCAGTAAAGTGGTGGCATGCAGAGACTTCAGGTGGGTTGGTTACCACACCCAGAGTTCAGCTGTGGTACAGCTACCCCTGAAAACACTGGCTCACACAGAGCTGGAAATCAGAACCTAGCTAACAATGGGTGGTTGGAATTAATTTCTATATGGAAGGAACCATGAGGGGACCTTGTGTCATATGAGCAGATTGACACAGATGCTTTGTTCTTCTTCATGCAAGTCCCTCTAAAGCAGAGCCTCTGCCTTTAATGAACAGGCCTTTGCAAATGGCACACATGCATTTATCACAGCCTTTCTTAGCCAGGAGTGTAAATAAGGCTCATTAAAAATCCATGGATCTCCCTTAGGTAAAGAAGAATATCTGATTAGCTCACAAACCACAGGAATGGTTCTCAAAGAGGGAATATACAGAACAAAACTATAGTGTTTTCACAATAGTGTGATATCTATATCTTGTACATGGTGGGTTATAGAACAAAGGCTATGAAGTCTGTTCCTCTCCTCTTATATGTGCTGTTTATCTGAGCAGTGGGATATCTGGCCCACATACCTCTAAGCAGCAGTGATCTTTTAACTCTTCTCTTTCATTCAACTTTTCTTTAATTCATGTATGTTAGTTTCCTTAATTCTAATGCCAGTTATTTTTGTTTTCTACTCTGCTTGCATTAAGTCTTCTGTAATTATGGTGTATCTTTAACCCACAATTTCTCAGGTTCCTCATGTATCATTTTAATTAATTAATGTTATAAAATATCTAAAGTTGAAGCTTAAATGCAGTTAAAAATTCCACATAAGAGTAAGACAGTGAATGCTACTGGTCTTCTTAAAAGTCACAATAAAACCAAAAATGTCAGTTTCTTTGTACATATTGCTGCAGAACCCTCCTTCAAAAATAGTAAAATCTTTCAGTGTTTTGTTAGTATAATTTATTTAATATTGCAAACAGCCCATTAGGAAATGATGGTAAAGTCTGACAAAGCCAAGGAAAATGAAGGCTTTACAAGCTGCAGAGACTCTATATGAAGTGACAATTTACTCAGTCCTGAACCACAAATCATAATGGACACACACAAAGTTGTTTAACTAAAAATAATTAAAACTATATATAATGAAAGTTTTATTAAAAAAAAAAAAAAGTGTCTCAAGGCAATTCAGATTGGCAGAGACATAAGCAAGGAAAGAAGAAATTACTAGAAGTCTCATAAAAATGATATGAAGAAACTCAGTGTAATAAGGAAACGAAAGCCACTGGAGGGATTCAAGGGAAGCCTTGGACTTCACCCTACAAACTTGCCCAATGATTTGGACTCTACGTTCTATCTGCCTTATCATCTCTGGATCTGCTGTGCTCACCTCCCTTGGTGGGACAGCACCTTGCTGTGCCCTGGCAACGTGTGGCATTGACATCACAGTGTCACAGGCAGCCTCCAATTTAGAAAGACACAGTGGCACTGTTGAAGTGGGATTGGGAACAAGAACACAGTTCTTGAGCCTGCAGCTTCCAGCGGTCCTCTCTCTCCATTGATTCTTCCAGAAAGGTGTGCTTCTCCTTTGACTGAGCAGCTTTGTGTGAGACATTTTCCTGAATGGTTCCCTCCCTTCTTTTTTTTTTTTTTTGTGCTTTGTTTTACTGGCATTTATAGTTAGAAAAGGTGACTTCCAAGATATTAGGCAAGTGTAGTTAATGTGCAGCTGTGTTTTCAAGGAAGCTGGCACAGAAGCAGTCAGGCAGTTGTAAGTCTTTGTGGACTATTTGTCAAAATCCAAGCAGTGATACTTTAGGAGCTAAATGGTGCAACTTCTAGTTAAAGTATGGAAAGAAAAAAAAAAAAAACACCAAAACAATTCAGTTTTATCACAGAGCTTGGCATCATAACAGTAAATTGTACCTGGGGAATATCTGGATAAGTTAACTTCCCCATTCCAGAAACAAAAACGTTGTTGAGGGGGTGGGTGGTGTGAGCTGACCTGAAAAGCATCCAGTGGCACTTCTAAGCCTGAGAGACCAAAGAGTCAAAGCCATGAATACCAAGAGTATGACTGCTCTTATTTTCAGTGTCACTACAATTTCAGTAGCCTTAGGTGCTGCAACACTTAAATACAGAGCTAACATTTAACTCTCTGAGTTTCAAGTACAAATGAAACCCATAGGTGTCAAAAATCTAGACTATGTGCTCTTTGAAAGGAATTGGAAAGCCAGAGGCTGGATTGGAAGTACTCTGAAAATCTGAGTGGTGGGCATTCTTCTCGTCTTAAATTAAAAAGGGAAAAAAGAAATAAAAGAAGGGGAAATAGGCTAAGATGAAAACATCAAACAAGCCAATGCAATCAGATCTGCAGGCAACTCTTATATATTTTGCTTGGAAGGACCTTAGTCTCTTGTGTTTGTGGATATAAACTGATGTGACTCTTTGGTATGTTTTCCTTGCAGTCCCCACTAGTGTGACACTTAGAAATATTTACCTCACAGTGAAGCTGGGCAGCTGATCAGAGACATTAATCTCTGCTTTTGGTACTCACCTTTTTTATTTCAATAACACGTTCATTGAAGTCACTTTTTCATAAACATTTTCCCATAAACCTCTGTTTCAAAAGAGATTATTCAAACAGCTTTTAAACAATTAATCTTTTGAAGGGTCTAATTGAAGGAAATAAACCTGTAGAGAATCTGACTGAACCAAAGATCTTCAGCATCCAAGATTATCTATCTGTCACCCTCTGACCTATTTCCTTTACACTACTTTTTAATTTTTGTAGCAATTATAGTGTATATGGATAATACCTATTAGCATATTTATGGTCATTGCTTCATATTTATTGTCTGCACAACTCATTAATCTTCATCTAGTGTGTGAGGCTGACAGCTCAATCTATTTTGCAATCTCTGGGCAGCAGCCATATCCAAAAAGCTTTTGTTTCCCTGTAAATAAACTGTGTTCAGGACCAGAGGACAATGGTACATCACGCAGTGATTGACACAAGCCATGGCTGCTAATCAAAAGTAGATTTTATTACCAGCTGAGTCAAGTGCATTATGGGGGCATTGTTCTAGCGCTGTCAGGGCAAGAGCATACGTAGTCAGTCACCTTCTCAAGATGGGCTGATTGTTCTCCAAGATTAGACAGAGTTGCCTTATTATCCATCCCAGACAACAAGGCATCTCACCCAAACAGACGCCTTTACAGAAACTGCCTGTACATTGAATTGATTTGAATTGCTAATGCATAATCTGTCCAGCACAGATGTGCAATGAATATTTGGATGTTGTTTTGCATGTCAGTTGAGAAGACTGAATGATGAGGTGATGATCGTTCAGTGATGGGTACTGGACATTTGCCAACAATTGAGTTTGAGCACTTTCCCTGACAGTAATCAGATCAGCTTCCAAAACGTCTTTTCTTCAATTCACTGACAATTTATGTTAGAAGATAATGCAACTCTCTCACAGTTAACACAGTTGGCAGCAATTTGCATTTTTTTCGTATAATTAAATTTTTCATTTCACCCAAGAAGAAATACATGCAAGCTGCCTATAACTGATACAGATATTCCAAGACACTTCCAAAGTATCTCCACCAGAATAAGAGGCCATCTACATAGCCCAAAAATGGCAAAACTTCACAATACAGGTAGCACTAGCTTTAGTAGCTATAAAGCCACATTTGCTGTGAAAAAATAGCAATCTTGCTATCAAGCCTTACTAGGTAAGGTCTCCCAAAAAACCAGTTAATTAAATAATATTTAACATATGACCATTGTCATGCTTAGGGTAGGTCAGCAAACACAATTATCTGACTTAAAAATTCTCAGTGTCTGTGAGGATTGACATAGTGTAAAATAAGAACAGAAAATAACTCCAAAAGACTGATATTATGATATCAAGGGGCTGATATGAGCTCACACAGTGACATCACATGATACGTGTGAATGTGAAAGAGGTCTTCATGTAATCATAATCATAGAATCTTAGAGAAATTTAGGTTGGAAGGAAGCTCTGGAGATCATCCAGTCCAGCCAGGGAATTATCCAGTTATTTGCTCAGAGACACATTTGGTTGAGTTCTAAGTATCTCCATGGATGGTGATTCCACATCTCTGTAGAACTTGGTCCATTATTTGACCACCCATACAGTGATTTTTTTCCCCCTTGTGTATCTAGTCAGAATTCTGCAAATTATGTCTGTTGTTCTCCTTTATCTATGGACCTCCAAGGAGATGCTGCACCTTCTTCATATCCCTCATTGTTAAAACCCTACCATTAGGCTATAAGTAGCTAAAAAGGTGTTGTTAGCTTATAAAATCAGAGTATTGTAGGGACACTTCTCTGATATCCGAGGAATTTTACCTTCTAACTTTATTTAGGTATGTGTCTAGTGAATCTCTAATCACATAAGCAATCACTTTTCCTCAGAAATAAATACTAACACTTCTCAAGAACTTCTAGAGCTCTCTTTAGAATAGACATTAATTATTGCATGGTCTTTATCTGTCTTTCAGAGGTAGAGAAGAGTACTCATGAGTGTGTAACATAGGGAAGAATCGCTTCCTTTAACTTATCAATCTTCTACTACCCAAATTTACTATAGCTAGGAAAAGGCTGGGAAGTGATTGACCCAGAAGTTTTATAGCCCACATCAAAAAGAAATTTACAGGTGAGTTATATAATATTTTCCATGTGTCATCCTTTTCCAGGATTAGGCTGCATGTGTCTCATTTGGATTTTTATTATCATTTTCGTCTACCAAAAGCAAGGTATCATCATCCCTGCACTACAGATGAAGCAAATCACAAAGTTGCACTGGTGGCTTTTTGGGGGCAGAAAATTATAGTTTTGGAAGTTTTAATTTTGTGTGCTATGAAAAAGAGAACTAAACACATTTAACATCTATATGCACTGCATACTCATATCGGCTGAAATTCTACAGAATTTCCAGCTAGAAATCCAGATAAAAGCCTTTGAATAAGTAGCCTGGGAAGACTAAGTTTAGGCCTTAAATGGAGTTAGGTGGCAAATATCTTATTAATGTCCATTTTGCATATCCAAATTTCAGCCTATGCTCTGAGGAGCTCCCTCTGACTGGATCATACACAACAGGGGCACCTCTGCTTTTGACCTCAACATTATGTTGGAGAGCACAGTCACTCTTGACATTGTAGTTTATGGCAGGACTCTACTCCATAGTCCAAACATATAAAATGAGACCCTACTCAAAGCAGAGTCTGCAAAAGAGGGAGTAGTCCTGTCTTGAATGCTGAAGCTGAGAGCCTTCACCCAGATCAGGACTCTGCCCTTCAAGAGCAGCACCATAGGAGCCAGGAGCAGAAATACCACTTAAACATGGAGTTATATCCAATTTGTGCTCTGCCTTCAAGGAAGTCTTCATTATTACATTGGGCTTCCCACTGATTCTTTTATTTCTTATCCTGACCTCCCACATGCCTTTGGCAGACTGAAATGGATGCTTAGGCATCATTCTCAAGGCTCTAAGGACAGTTGTACTTGAAAGATGTCCTGGGATAGCCAATGCTAATGTTCTGAGCAAAATAATAATTTTATTCCAAAAACATTTAATATAAGTCATTATTCCTGCACTGCAGATACTTTCCTTTTGTGTAAATGTCTTACTTTACAAAACATGGAAAGTTACTTCAGCTAACAAATGTCAGCAGTAGGGTCTTTGATTTTTTTGAGCCTTAAGATGGAGGTGAAGATGAATCGTTCCTTTATATATTATTCTTTAAAACAAAATGCATACGTAAGTGAAAAAACTGGGTCATCTGCCAAGTTAGAGTTCCATTTTACCTTGAGGTTGCAGTCTTCCAATGCACAGCTACACCAACAAAACCTCAGAGTACAGGAATACAAATTATTCTAGCCTCTGGGAAGGAAAAGAGTCTCAATCAGTTCATACAGTCTTCAAGATGTATAGATTCGAGGGAAAATTTTAAGTGTTTCTGAAATCTAGGAAGCAGGTCCATGAAAAAAACAGACCAAGCAGACAAAGCACTAATAGGTTATATCCCTCTCTTAAAGGAATATAAGATGATATGTTTTTCTGGAAGAAATTCATTGAAAACAAAAATGAAATATGAAGCGATGGAATTCATGGTCAAAGTCCTATTATTAACAATACCAAGTTCTCACTGCTATTCAAATATAATAACAATTGGTGCCTTAATAAAGCCATTTCAAGACACACAATCTGCAAACATGAAGTAAGTCTATGTAAGTATGGGCACCTTTTCTAGTCCACAGACCCACATGGATAAGATCAGTGTGTGCTCCAGGGAAAGTGCTGAGCAGTTCAGAAGGCTCAGGTCCCTTGGGGCAGCTGCTTCCCCAGTCAGGGAATCTGATCCAACAGATCCTAGGGCAGGCTGGTGGGTCCAGTCCTCAGAGAAGCTGCTGGCAGAGGAAGGAGGAGGAGGAAGGAGAGTCTGTGGTGCCTACCATCTCTACTCCAAGCCAGAGGACATTAATTCCTTGATGGTATTGCTTATGTGACTTGCCAGATCTCTTCCTGATGTCCCAGACTACAGCTTCTGCATCCAGGGAGTGCACTCCAACATTGTGTGTCCGTGGTCAGCATGGCAGGGTCCAAGGAACAGAAACAAAGTCCTGTTTTCAGATATGAAAGGGCAAGTCTTGTCAGAAGACAGAAGTTGAGCACATAGAGCTTAAAATATTTGGATTTCTCCCTGCCTGTAAGTTGAAGGGAATATTATTTTCCTGTTTCCAGGAGATTTCTGAGGCCATGTAGTATGCTACTCAGGCATAATGTTAAGAAGTATAGTATAAGCATTTAATACAAAGAGGTTTCAAACACTAATACAGGTGAGTACCTATGTAAGCATGAGTGCTGGCAATGCTTTTAAGGTGCTTTGAAAAGCCATTAATGACAGAATGGTCAATCTATTACATACACGAGGGCTCTGAAGACCAGATGGCTTGATTTACTTCTCAGTTCCAGCTGCAAGATGCATGGACAGGTTTCAGACCACGCTTAAAAGGACTGAGAGCCTTCCTTGGAAGAGCAATGAGTGGCTGCTTCATTTAGATTCTTCTAGGCCTTAACAGTCTGCTTCGATTAAGAGAAACCTCTTATTTTTGTGTTTATTGAAAAGTTTTTGCATCTGGAGGATGTTTGGATCTGGCATTAATCTTCTGGTTTGAGAATGGAGGCTACAAATAAATGTAATACAGCATCTGAGATATTGTAAAGGGTAAAGCAGCATGAGTAAGGATGAAGTACAGTAAGAAAAGCACACAGTGAAAGTCCTCTCTGGAAAGATCACAGAGCACATCCTCTTGGCAGCCACACCTAAGGAGAAGAAAGCAATCAGCACTACTCAACATGGATTTGCCAAGGGCATGCTGTCTGTGGCCAGCCTGACTGCTCCCTGTGTCAAAATGCCTGGTATCCCAAGTGCCAAGAAGTTTTTGTAACAGAAAGAAAATCAAATCTGTCAAAAAACACCCAGCTGTTTGTAAAGAAGGTTGCGACTGTAAACAAAATGAAAAACTCCCTAATCTTTACAGTATTTATGGAAACATATATGTCCAGTGATAAATGCCTTGAAGAAACAGTGCCTTCAGCAATTAGGTAACTTTCCTCATAACAGAGTATCCTGAAATCTTCTGAGCATCACCATGTATGACAACATGATGCAAGCCTTCTGGAAAGGTTCATCAAACAGAGCTAAATCCTTGTGGCTAGTTCTTAAATGGGAAAGAAAGTGCTTTCCTATTTATAATGTTAAAGCTTCTGGGCAAGACACAGTGAAAGACTTAAATTAAATGTCAAATCATGAGGTACTAACAATAAATAATGAAGAGATTTCTGTTGCTTGTGGTGGCTGCAGAGAAGACACTGGATAAACTATTTACTGCTGGTAAGTTGAACAGTCCTAGATGGATCATTCTGTCCTAGATGGATGAGTGAGCAGACTGGCGCAAGGCTGTGCTGCCCACATCTCATGGCTTTTATGGTCCCAGGCCTTGTCTGTACTTTAAAGTAGCTGAAAGTGTGCCAGAATTTCAAGAGCAAATCTCTAATTTTTTCCCCTTTACCTAATACAGACCCACCTGGTGCATTCACTACCCCTACTTGTCTGCACTGTGTGATGATGAGAGGGGCTCCAAGTATGACACACTGTACTGTGGTTCATCTCTATCATTCAGGCAGACATTATTCTGGAAAAAACCAGGCCACAGGACTGGATTAGTTGAAAGACGTCACAGTATCCTCCAGTGCAGTATGTGACTGTGAGGGGGAAAAAGCTGGAAATTTCCCTCTTTGCACTTGGACACCATGATCTAGTTGTACATACATCTGTCTCTTTCTTACCATTATTTTTCCTTTGTGCCAAGGTCCATGCTTGTTGGTTTGTTCTGTTAAGACACTGGTGTGCCAGTAGAACACTGAGGTTGCTTCTTGGGCTCCAGAATCTGCACAGAACCCCCAGTGCTGATGACAGAGCATTGAGTAACTCTTTATTCCCCCTAGCAGAGTCATATTTAGGAAGGTGTCTCTGTGAAAAAGCCAGGAAAGTTCAGGTTAAATATCAGCAGCTATTCTAAGTAAATGGGAGAATTGGACACGCCTTCAGAGTGCCAGTGAAGCTGCTGAGAGGAGTTAGTGCCACCGGAAAAAGCAGAATAAATGTATAGCATTTGCTGGCTCCTCTTTGGTACAGAGGAATAGGACTTGAAATCTTATTTGTTCCGCAAGATTTTGACACTTGTCAGTTCCTGCCATGGTTATGTCACAACTCATGTGAAAGTGAGTTTCATCAGCTTAAATGAGATGTCGTTTGAAAGTCTATGGATAACTTTCTGGCTGTAGGCCCACCCCCATCCATTTCTCCTGCTCTTTTCCTCTGTAGGGGTTGAAATATTCTTTGCAATTAGCAAAGGGAGTCTGTTAGGGAAGGAATACAAACATTTCAAAGTTGAAAAACCAGTTTTATCCTTCTTATGCCTGTCCACCAATACCAGCGCCAAGCACAGTAAAATGGCCAATTTGAGTATTATGGGGAGGTGAGAGTTTGAAATGTAAAGTCAGTTGCTTTGCTCACCTTGTAAAGGCCTGGAGTGAGCGTGGTGTAGCCTGTCATTTTACAGGAGCATTGGGAATCAATTGCTTGGCCCTTTTATGCATCAGTGTTTAACAGCACAGTTCTAAGGTGGATTTTGAGCCCAGAATCACTATGGTGAAGAAAAGATGTAGAGTCCTGTGGAAAGGAAAAACATGAAACCTACTGTTGGAACTGATCAGACTTAGATCTTGCCTTAGTTTTGTTCATTTAATGCTCTTAGGGTTTTTTTTACCTTGTTGACACTACAGCCTTTGTTATTTGTTTTAATCAACTTTCTATTGCCGTTGTAAATGACCTTGATCTTTGCCTGAGTGAGAGAATCTGATATAAAAGGATTCTTAAAGGAGAAAGGCGAAAACTAGATGAATCCTGCAGGCGAGAGAGAAGAGATTTGAATTTAGCTGTAAAAGGAGTTGATCTTCTTGCCTGTTTATCATCTGCTTATTATCCAGAGGAGTTTCCATCCAAGTAGCTGCAATATTGCAGTGACTGAATACAGGCATGTGAGCACCAGGGATCTTTTTTTCCAAATTCATATCGTGGTCATTGGAAGAGGTGTCACAGAACACAGTGAATTGCAGATTTAATCTTTCTTTCACTCTTCTGTAGGGCTTTCACAGGCTCATAAGAGAACAGCATCTCAATGCCACAGACAATTACACAAAGCATTAATCACAACAGGCAGCAACTTCTGCTCCCTTCTTCTTGCACATGCTGACCACAAAGGCCATTCTAGGAAGAGACAGAGATGAGAACAGATTCCTGAGTATTTCATAATAGGAAGGTGTCTCTTGTTTCACAATTAACAATCCAGAGGTGAAGGGATTGAGGAAACGAAACCCAGTAAAAACAAACTTGCACTCCCTGTGCCCTTGTCCAAAGTACTGCACAAGGGGACAGGGAGTGGAGGACACAGCAAACACCAGGTATCGATGCAAATATAACCTTTCTGGACTTGAGGTGTGGCTGCTTTCAGCACAGTAACAGCTTGGATTTACAGCAGTTTTTCCTCTCTTCTGAACAACTCTTCTGCAAGCCCTAAGCAATTACAGAATTTTAAGTGCCCCTACTCACTGCAGAGAATATTGCAAATTTAATTCTGATTGATATCTACTTCAGCCTCTAGAAATGTCTCACTAACAACCCCATAACCCCAAGTTCTAGGAACTGACTTCCTTTTAAGAATATATAGGCAGAAGCAATCTTACTGTGCCACAGTACCCTCCATTTTTATCCCCATGGAGAACAGCCTGGACTGGACCTCTCAGTCTAAAGGTCAGCTCTCCACAGTGGGTTCATGTATACAGAAAGTACTTCAAGACTTGAGCATCCCAGATTATTTATGAAAGGTAACAGGAATGCAAGATGGGGAATTTTACCCTCTCACCTATCATGAACTTACATATAGATTTAGAGATTAAAAATTCATAGATGAAGATTTTATTCACAGTAAATCACAAATTGGTATCTTAAGTTAAAAGTGCCAAATTCTTGTCTTGAATTCCCACTAAAGTGTTAGAAGAATACTTCTATGCAGAAAACTAGATGCTGCTGGAAAAGGTGACAAAGCACCCTCTCCTTTAAGTATTATTAAATCAGACACTGGTACTGGATGAATAGAATATCCCTTCTTGGCAGAACTCTCTTAGTATATTGCTTTTTATGTCAATGCATACATTTTTCCTCAGACAGGAACTGTTTCAGAAAGAGAGTTGTCTCTTTTAATGTCTTTCAAGCACTCTGTGTGGTATATGGGTGGTCTCTTGGTTAATTTTTTCGTGGTTTGCTATTCTGCCAAAGAACAGAAGAGGTCCAAATATGGATCAAGAATCAGATTAGATTTATGTTCTGTTTTCAGCAGGATCTGTCTGAAAGCAAATGCTTATGTCTAGTATTATTTGTGTGCTAATATAGTTTCCAGCTCCTAATCACAAGTATTGATGGACTTTCTAAGCAATTACTGTATTTGGACCATCACTTTTGTTGTTTGCATGTTATAATCCACACTGAATTGTGCTGGTGTATATGCATTGTTTCTATTAAACGAACAAAACCAACAGCTCCACAGCCAGTGCATCCACCCAGGTGATAGCCATTTACCTAGAAAGGAGCAAAGGCTACTTTCTGGTCTCGTTTCTGCTAAGTTCTGAACTGGACAACAGCTATGATCTGTAACTCCCACATCTCCAGGTCTGCCCTGCTCACCTTGCCTGTGGGATGGCCACTTCATGGCACACAGCTCCTGGCTCCCTGCTCCTTAGTGACCAAATGGTCCTTCGTGCTCCCTGGGCACTCTATGCTGATTACTGCAACCAGACGCATGGGAGATGGGAGAGAAACGGAGACACCTGGGAATGGAGGTTGCCCTGGATTTCTCCCTCACCTATTTGAATGATTTTTGAATGATGTCCCTGACCTATTTGAATGATGTTTCCTTTATCAGCGCCAACATGGTTTCCTTCTCCTTGACCACTGCTGAGCCCCCGCTTCATTCAGTGGGGGCACTTCATCTTTTGCACTGCTCTTGTAGGAACTCTGTTTGGACCTCTCTCACCTTGGTGGGGCATCAAACGACCTAGACTCATCACTAGGTCCCACCAAGATGTCCTTTGTCATGTTAGGCTTCTTGACTTTCATTTTTCAAGAAAACAGGTATTAAAAGGGGGATGAAGGAGGGAAATGCTCTGTCTCTTGCCAGGTGCTAAAAGAGGGATGCCAGTGGGAGACAGGTTCCAGCTAGGTTTCCTGCTTCCACAGTTCTCTGTCCTCTTGTCCTGTGCTCCTACAGGAGGGGGTGATCAGGATCTCTTCCTGCAGTCAATCCTTACGAGGTTTGTACTGCGCACAGCACCTCGTTCAGCTGTAGGTTTGTTTACAGGGCTAATCCTAGGCCAGCTTTTAAAACAGTAAATCAGACAGGATTTTTATCTTTGCCAAAGCTGGCTATAAAGCACAGGAGTTCTGTGCATAATTGTGAGGGGGAAAGTTCATTAAGTCAAAATATGTGTGTGTGCCTGTAAAGTAGGTTGCTTGAAGAACAATTTCTCTAAGACTGATTATCTTACATATAGGTTTTTAAACTGAGCAACTTTTGCTCCCCTTCTCCATGTAAAACCACTCCAAATGATTTCTACTTTCATTTTGTCAGTCATTACACTTTTTCTCTCTTTCAGTGCAGAAAAATTTGAGTCATAAAGGTACTATACTGTTAATAGATCTGTCTCAGAGTTCATGAGGTGAAACTTGTTGGTTTCCTCGTATGACTAACAGTGCAAAAATGTGGGCCTAACTCAATTAATCTTGGGCATAGAATAATGGGCACTAAAGAACTGCACACCCATAAATCAATAGAGACCAGCCCCTAATTTATTTCTTTTTGGGTCACACATTCTACTTTCACCATAAAAGCAGATAAGGATAACTATAATTAAAATGCCTTTCCTTCTCTACTGTTTGTGTTAACATGCATGTTATTGAATATACCCCTTCCTTAATACTATATTTTTTCAGTATTCTGCAGTTATTGTTTCATTATAAATACCCCTGTGATACTAACTGTATAATAAATTACAATTCAAAATAAAATATCAGCCATTTCATCCATGAGAGAGAATAAAGCCATAATAAAAAATAATAAAGTTTACCAATATGATAATGCAGCATGAGGTTTTTATAGACTCCATGCAAATGTTAAAATCTATAAATTTTTTATATTGTGTAAAATTGTAAAAAATAGCAATGAGGGGGGAGGGGGAAGGAAAAAAAGCAGCAGTGTCAGGTTGGCTTAATAACAAAATTTTCAGATTTCTTTTTAGAGTCTGAAAAAGTGCATAAAAATAGGCATGATAAATTATTTTTTGTGGCCTGATTGACTAGATTAAAGGTTATTGAAGAAGGACAACTCTGTCTGCACATTCCAACCCACAGCATTAAGAAGGTAAGTGAAGAAACTCTAAAGCCTAATCACCTCTCTCCTTGCCTCTCTTTGCTTACACCTTATACCCTGCACATACTCTGCCCTTATTTTTCCAATTATGCTTTAAACAACTTTATTTGGCTTCTTCTTATTTATTTGGGGTGTAAGAGAAGGTATCAGGATATGCAAATTTGGGGAGAGGAGAGGAGAGGAGAGGAGAGGAGAGGAGAGGAGAGGAGAGGAGAGGAGAGGAGAGGAGAGGAGAGGAGAGGAGAGGAGAGGAGAGGAGAGGAGAGGAGAGGAGAGGAGAGGAGAGGAGAGGAGAGGAGAGGAGAGGAGAGGAGAGGAGAGGAGAGGAGAGGAGAGGAGAGGAGAGGAGAGGAGAGGAGAGGAGAGGAGAGGAGAGGAGATCCTCCTTGCTGCCATTTTCTTTTTGTTGCATCATCCTTCACACCACACTGCTGGGAAATGAATTTAAAACTTTCATTTTCTTGTAGACTAATGATAACTTGTTTAATAATACTAGACCAATATTTAATATTTCTTGTGACAGCAGGTTGCATAAGGTATATTTGATATAAGGCATAAGGTAATTTGATTTAAAGAAAACTCTCATAAATAATTTATTTATTTAAATAATGAAGAAGAGCGGAAAAAGTATGGATTTCTGAAACAGATTCAAAACAGGTACAAAAAATTACTGTTTAAAAACCTGTCTTTTTGGAAACTCAGCACTGGTCAGCCTTGTTTTCTCATATTATGTTGGTCTACAGACAGCACAACAAAATGTACTTGATATACCCTAGAACACATTGACTTGTAAAAAATGGAAGTACTTACTGTCCTCTCATGATGAAGCTGCTTCCATTTAATTGACAGGAAGTTTGTCACTGACAAAAAACATCCTGGATTCTGTGTCCATAATCAAGATTCTTGTTGGATTTCCAAAAAGGAGGAGAGGAAGTAGAGAGGAAACAAAGCTATGCTGTGATAAAATAAGGAACTGAGTACGTGCACTTCTGAAATCATAAGTCTCTTTCTTTTGTAAACCTAAAACTTTGTTTTCATGTATGGGTCTTTAAAACAGTAGGGAAAGGCCAGCTTGGACGGAGCTTCAAACAACCAGCTTTGGTTTGGTGGTGGGTGACTCTGCCCGTGGCAGAGTGGTTGGAGCAAGATGATATTTAATATCTCTTCCAACCCTAACCACTCCATGATTCCATGACCCTTTGAGATTAAATGAACAGATGCTCAAGAGAAAAGAAAAATACCCTCCCAGGATCACCAAATAGTCTGAGTTGGAAGGGATCCACACATATTGTTGAGTCTGACTCCTCAGTGAACAGCCCATGCAGGGCTCAAACCCACCACCTTGGCATTATTAGCACCCTGCTTTAGCCAACTGAGCCAGCCTCAGGGCTCATGAGACCATAAAAACACAAGTCACAGCAGAATCTGAAAACATTTAACAACAATCACAGATTTAATTTCTTGATCTGACACTCTACCTCCACTGCCAGTATTCCACATTTTTGGTCAAAAAATGTATGGGTCTTTCTGACCCTTCAGAGGAGCCTGCCATTTTAAGGTGGCTTCAACCTATCTGGGATCAACATGCCAGTAGTCAGGGTCCACCAGGTATGCCAGGATCTCCACCCTGTGCTGTTGAAAAGAACTGATTCCTGGGGTTTGACATGGAGTCACCACTGCTGGAAGTGATTTAGGACATCCCTGTCCTAGCCTGTGTGCCTGTTGAGTGCTGGAAAACCTGAAGATGCTGAGAATATCACTACACAGTTATCAAGCAGACTATGCAGCACATGATGTGCAGAACCATGGAAGGTGGTCAGAGCACAGGAGAGACCAAACAGTACCACAAGATGCTCATAGTGTCTGTATCTGGTTCAGAAAGAACTTTTCTGCTCATTCCCTTATGCTGTTCATTCCCTAGCATGCAGGAAGTGCAGCACTTCGTAGAGTTTGCCAGCTTCTTCTGATGAATCAAAACAGGCTTTTCCAGTGTCATGGCTCTTCTACTGGTACCTGCTTGGAAGGGATCTTACTTCCCATGGGCATGAGAAGCACACAAAGCTCCTGAGGAACAGAAAGTCAGTCACCACATCCTGCCTTACTGTCCTGCTGAAGTCTTGGCTGGCATTTCGCTATGGAAGCAGATGTCTGGGCCATAGGGGTTGTACTGTCCCACAATCAAACTCATGCCCCATGTCTTTTTCTTTAGACAGATCACTCCCACAAATAGGAATTTCACATCTGATACAAACAGGACCTGGCAATCCCAGCTGCCTCTGAGGAGTGGTAGCGCACTCTTGAGGCAACACAAGAACCAAGAGTGGTGCTTCTATTCTGGCCTACTCCCAGAACACAACTGATAGACTGGCCCAAGCTCTGGGGTAGGCCAGCCCTAACCATCTCATTTTGAGGGTCACAGACAGATATAAACTTTAAAGGGGCTTGCTTTTCACACCCAGTTTCCAGAGTCAACTGATTTGTGTATCTGTTGTTTATTATTACTTCCCCTGTTGGAGCTCCAGTGCTCCAGTGCTTGGCCACTGCAATTGCGCTCCCTCCAAAAACTGTTTAAATGAACTAAGTCACCTGATTTTGGACCCCATGGTCATTGCCTTCCACACAGTCACAATCCACATTGCTCTGGGATATTACTACTGCTGATCACCTGATGTCCGTTGGGATATATGGTACCTGCATAGCTGTAAAGATTAGCCATATCTAACTAATAAATCCTAATATTGTTGTGCAGTCCCCACTGAATGGTTCTGGAAGACCATAAAACCACAGAAACGTTTGGGTTGGAAGGGGCTTTTAAAGACCGTGTGATCCAACCCTCCTTAAATGGACAGGGATATCTCTTATCTCAGGTTTCTCAAGATGGAAAGCAAGAGATCTTGAAGCAGCCTGCAGTGCTCTGCCACACTCCTACACATTGACCACAGGCTCCTGCAGGAGTCTGAGCCTGATCTGCAGCTGATGAGGAGCCTGAAGGCCAGGCTCCATGCAGGCAGCCTCAAGACTGAGGTGGTCCAACCTACCTGCCGTGAAGCAGCAGGACTGGGGCTGCTCTGCAAGGCATGGCAGTGAAAAGTCAGGGGAGATCACACCACGGGACAGTGACCTCACCAACCAGGGCACAGTACCCAAGGGGGGCAGCCTGGTGACAGTAGCAGCTGCTGACAGTCACAGCAATCACCAGGAAAATCTGAGATGGCAGATCAAGTCCAAGTGGAATCCATGAAATTCAGTGAACAGAAGCTGCAGGATATAGGACTAGGCACATGCCTGCCAGCAACACAGCTCAGGAAAGGGCTGGAGGCCAAGGCTGGAGCAGAAACAGAGCTACCCCCGCAGCTATGCTGGCAAGCGTGCACCAGTGTGTCTCTTCAGGCTCCAGGTTAACCCCAGCACAGCTGAGAGAGGAGAATGTAACACAGACTAAGCAAGCACAGGAATTGGCCCCATCCACCTTGTACCTTTTAAATGCAACTTAAAACTGAGGGCAAACATGTCTCAAGGGTGTTTATCTGACTACAGATAGTCTTCACTGTCTCTTCTGGTCCTTCAGTCATCCATTGCCACACCCATGATGAAAAACTTGCACGAAGATTTAGGAAAGCTTTTAAAGGTGGGAATGGAGTAGAAATGAAGGAACAGGCTTGCAAGAATATAGACTTAGGCTTGCCTAAATTCTGACTGAATAGATATGTAGGAAACAGGGCCTGTGAGGCCATCCGCTCTCACTCCATAACAAACAAAATTTAGAGTATTCCAACTTCTTGATTAAAGACAAAGACAGACTTTGATTTTTGCTTGTTCTACTTCAAATAAAAGCCTTATAAGTATACTGAGACGTGGGTTTTGGTCCTAAGCAACAAAAAGAATGGTCTCTCTGCTGTGAAGTACTAATGTAGAAATGCCTGAAACTACATTAAGTAGAAATTGCAGAATTCAGACCACAAATTACATTTCACACCACGCTGCAAATTGTATTTTATAGGTAACACTGGATTTCACTGGATCTACTTTCACACTTAAAGTTCAATTGTATAGATTATTATAAATGTTATAACAAATAGAACCATCAACTAATAAGGATGCGCTAAAAGAGAGGTAGATGAACAAAAATATATTTCTTTCCCCGCACTGGCTTGGGAAAAAAAAATCACAGTACTGTCCTGTGTACACTCACTGCATTAGGAAAACATAAAGTTGCCACTAAATTAGGCAAAATAAAATGTCTTTATTGCCTGGTCCAGATTAAGACCTTTTTTAAAAGTGTGCTGTCATTTAGAATGAAATGTTAAATATAGAGAAAAACATTTAATTATCTACAAACCCTACAATCCTACAGAAATTCCCACAGTAAAATTACCTCCTCAAGCATTGCAGGTGACGAACAAACATAGCTTTCAGCACTAACCTTTTTGCCTGAGGTAGTGTGATATCCTTGGTGTTATTCCAGCCTCACTTCCTCCTGCTCACACACCTGTATGCTTTTCTGACACCCAGTGTGACTACACAACGCAACTGGACAAGCACAGTTATGCTCAGTCATTTGAAAACCATACCATTCATACTCCTGACACTGCTGGGGTTTTCAAACATGCAGTTAGTTGGACTGCGCACTTCTCTCCATACTTCAGCTAAGACAGCCCTTTCTTACTTACAAATTACTGATGACCATTTTAAATACATAAAAATAAGGCTGTGTGTGTCTTATCTGGACAAATCCAAATTTTGTAAGTTGAATCAGCCATTCCATATAGTATTAAATAAAAATGCAGTCATTTTCCTGCAGTAACTTACTGCCATTCAACTTTGCATTTTGCCAAGGCACAGTACACAAACAAACTCCTGCAATGGCAGATCAGTCTACCACATGAAAATTTTAACCTTCTAATGACACAGTGGGACATGTTTTGCTCCTTCAATGTGTCAAGTGACATAAGGCAGCACAAGAAGCAAAACAAGGACATTTAGATATCCCTAATTCTTCATTAGTCACAATGAATACTGGTCTCCTACACAAATGAGAGACACAACGCTGTAAACTATTAAATAGGAATAGAATTTTATTCTGTTAGTCTGCATATGTATTGGTACAGCTGTTCTGAGAAAGCTTCTGAAGAAAATTTTTCCATAACTCTCACTCTCCCAGCTGCTCCCATCGTGTCCTTTAAGAGGGGATCTCTTACAATTTTTTCCATGGCATCAGCGAATTGCATTGGCAGAGGATCACACAAAAATCCTGTAACATTATGTGAGATTGATTCTAAAGGACCACCTGAATTAACTGCTATAACTGGACATCTCATATACATTGCCTCCAAAGGGACAATGCCAAAATGTTCATTGCTTGGTGTATAAAGCACACACACAGAGTTACTAAAAAGAGAGATTTTCTGTTCATCTGAGAATGATCTCAGAAAAGTCACATGGTCATTAACATCAAGTTTCGCTGCGAGTCTCGTCAGCTCTTCATAGTGCTCCACGTTTTCCAGAACTCGCTTATCATAACCACCTGCCATAACCAGGTGAACTTCATCCCACTCATGGGAATCAAGTCTGCCTTGAAGTTCGTGCAAAGCTTCGAGAGCCAACGCCAGATTCTTTTTCCTCTCATACCTATTAATGGAAAGAAACAAAAACTTCTTCTTTTTCGGTATCAGATCAGCTATGTCTGCAGGAACAATTTCTTCAAAGCTCCTGATGTTGAGCGATGGGTAGAGGACATCTGGTTTTATGTGTGACAGGGACTTAAATGTGTCTTTGAAGACTCTGGCAGTGAACTTGCTGTTCACAACGATGCAGTCTGCCATGCCAGTGGTGTACTCCTCCAGCCAGTCGAGCGGCAGTCGGTAGAGGCGCTTCAGGAAGGATTCCCTCTTGGTCAGGAGCTGATCGGGAAAGTGGCAGTAAAACAAAACCTTCTTACGGGTTCTGGCCAGTCTAAGCACAGGAATGCAGGCAGACACCTAGTGCAACCAGAGAGATGGGACAAGAGGACAGGTTAATTGTTTGTGTCAGTGCCACCAGTGTGCACATGTGATTTCAAAGCCATGCTAAGAGCCGCTGCTTTGCAAGCCAAGTGCCTTCTCCCTCTCCCCCATACAAGCACATCAAGTTGTACTCCCTCATCCAGGACCTCTTGTGGCCCTATAATTTCTCCCAGCTCCCCATCAAGCCCCAGGACTTCTCCAAGCACCTCCTTCTGCCATTACCAGGGGTGCTGGGAGCAGAGTCCAAGCAGCAGTGGCATCCTCTTCCTCCAGCTGCCCCAGAATGTAAGACTTAAATTGCAAAATGTGGAATAGGTCAAGATTATCTAAAGTCAGGACATTCTTTGATGTAAGATCTTTGTACACTTTGAAGCCTAATCAGCAAGAAAGAAGATCTCATCAATGGAACTGTCAGCAGCCAGCATCCCTTAGTCAACGACATTCTGGAACTAACAAGCCTTAAAGATGTAGTAAATCAAGATGTTGATTTCTGTCTATGTATACATTGCTAACTTTGCAAAATACTCAAGGTTGATGTATCCTATAGCTAAACTATGTTCATTTTAACACTAAAAACCACACCCACAGGTCAGAAAGACCCCTGCTCAGGTGAAGACCATTTCTCCAAGCAAATGTAGAAGTTAACTGGGGACATGTAACTTGCATAGAATCACAGAATTAGTTAGGTTGGAAAAGAGATCACTGAGTCCCAACGATGACCCAACATCACTGTGTCAACTAGACCATGGCATAAAGGGCCACATCCAGTCTTTCCTTAAATATATCCAAGGCCAGTGACTCCATCACCTCCTTGGGCAGTCCATTTCAATGCATAATCACCCTCTCTGAAGAAATTGTTCCTAATGTCCAAGCTAAGTGTCCCCTGGTCACTTAAGACTATGTTCTTTCACCTTGTCACTAGCTGTCAGGGAGACCAATCCCCCCCTGGCCAGAACATCCTTTCAGGCAGTTATAGAGGATGATAAGGTCCTCCTGAGCCTCCTTTTCTCCCAGCTAAACATCCCAGCTCCCTCAGCCACCTGTCATAAGACTTGAGCTCTAGACCCACCTCCACTGCCCTTCTCTGGAAACTATTAACCAATCATAGTATTATGAGGGGCCACATTTTGAATGTTACTAACTCTGAATTTCTGTGTATAAAAGATGGCACAGAAAGCCTGATGGAGTGTTCTTAATTTGTGGAACACCGTGGAGCAGCCAGTCTTGCACAGCTCTGAAATGAACAATCGATGTCTCTCCCTTGAGTGTGCCATTACTGGCTTGTTGCACACCCGATAATTAATTCAATTTTATCAGGATTTGATACTCCAGGGTTCTGGAGCCTGTCTCTTATGAGAGACTGCAGGAACTGGGCTAGTTTAGTCTAAAGAAGAGAAGCCTAGGAGACGATTAATTCATATAAATATCTCAAAGGTGGACCTCATTTTAAGAAGATGCTGCCAGTGATGCCCACTGGCAGGATGAGGAGCAGTGGCTCCTCATTAAACTAAAACACAAGAACTTCTACCTCCACATGAAGAACTTCTTTACTTTGAGGGTGGCAGAGCACTGGAAAAGGCTGCCGAGGGAAGTCGTGGAGTCTCCCTCTCTGGAGACATTCCAAACCTGCTGTAGGAGACCCTGCTTTGGCAGGGGGTTTGGAGTAGATGATCACGAGACGCTCCTTCCAACCCTAACAATTCGGTGATTTTGTGAAGAGCAGCCTCGACTGGAGCATCCCTGCCTCCAGTCGGGCCAGCGGCAAGGGCGCTCCCGTCCCCATGCCCATGTCCATGCCGATGCCCGCACCTGGTCGCACACGAAGGCGTCGAAGGTCTCTCCGCTGAGCAGCAGCACGTAGAGCGCCACGAAGGCCATGCGCAGGGCGGCGCACAGGGCGTGCCCGCGGCCGCACAGGCTGCGCGGGAGCCAGCCACCCGCCCGCCGCACCGCCAGCCCGCGCGTCTCCGCGAAGCAGCGCCCGGGGTCGTAGTGCGCCGTCCAGATCTGCACCCGGCAGCCCCGCGCCCGCAGCGCCAGCGCCGCGTCCACCACCAGCCGCTCCGCGCCGCCCAGGCCCAGGTCCGGGTGCAGGAACAGCACGGACGGGCCCGCTCCTCCCGCCTCCTCCGCCTCCTCCATGGCCGCTGCCGCGGGTCGCATGCGCAGCCCGGCAGTCCCGGTGGGACACGTCAGCCTTGCTTCCCTTCCTCCCGGGCCTTCCCGCCAGCCCCGCCCGCCGGGCGGCTTCGCTGCTGCCCGACGCGCCGTTCTCCACGGTCCCACTCTGGCCCGGTCGCTGCGCAAGGAGCGGGCGCGACCGAGGCGTCACAGGGCGCAGCGGCCTCGGAACGTATCCCTGTATCCATGGGTACAGGGACAAGGCGCTGCTGCTGCTCAGGCATTATCCGGGGAAGCCGCGAGGTTCCGGGATGCGCGGCGCGGGGCGGAGCCTGATGCGGACGGGGACGTGGCCGGAGCGGCTGTAGCGGAGCGTGTGTGAGACCGCCGAGCCGCAGCGCCGCCGCCATGGTGAGGGCCTGCCCCAGGCGGGGCGCGGCTGAGGCGCCCCTGCCCCGCCGGCAGTGCCTGCCGCCTCTCACCCCCTCCCGCTTCTCTCCTCTCTCCGCAGCCCGGGCCCAACCCCAGCGCCACCAGCGTCGGCTCCTCCGGCCGCTCCCCCAGCAAGGCTGTGGCTCCCCGCGCCGCGGGATCCACCGTCCGGCAGAGGTGGGTGCCCGCCGCCCCTGCGGGGACAGCTCCTGTCCCGGTGCGCTCTGCTCGCCGGGCTGGTGCCCTCTCCGGCGGGGCAGCACAGGCTGATGCCAGTCCGGAGAAGGGCAGCGCTGCTGGGGAAGGGTCTGCGGCACCAGTGCTATGGGGAGGGGCTGAGGGAGCTGGGGGTGTTTAGCCTGGAGAAAAGGAGGCTCAGGGGTGACGTTATGGTTCTCTGCAACTACTTGAAAGGAGGGTGTAGCCAGGTGAGGGGCTGTGTCTTCTCCCGGGCAACTAGTGACAGGATAGGAGAGCACAACTCTTAAGCTGCGCCAGGGGATGTTTAGCTTGGACATCAGGAGGAAGGGGCGATTAAACATTGCAATGGGCTGCCGAGGGAGGTGGTGTAAAATATAAATACGTACTGTGTCCCTGTAGGTATTTAAGGAAAGATTGGATGTGGCACTCAGTGCCATGATCTAGTTGACACGGTGGTGTTGGGTCATTGGTTGGACTTGATGGTCTTAGCGGTCTTTCCCAACCTGATCGATTCTGTGAAGTGTATTGTTTCTGCAGTCTCCTGGGCTGCTGGGTCCTAGAAGCTGGTGGAGTACTAATGTGTTGTTTGGTCTTTGTTTTCTTCTGTCACCCCTTAAAGGAAAAATGCCAGCTGTGGGACAAGGAGTGCAGGCCGTGCCACGTCCACAGGGACTGGTGGGATGTGGCGGTTCTACACTGAGGACTCGCCAGGGCTCAAAGTGTAAGTTGGGTGAATGGGTGGTGGCAGGCTTGAGGGCTGCAGAGTTCCCTGTCTTGCACTCTTTGAATTAATAATAATCTGTCAGTGTTCTGGGGTGCACGGGAAAACTTGCTGAGTTGATAGTTGAAATGCCATATTTAATCTGTGACCCTGGAGAAGGAGTTTCTAAAGTTAAAGTGGTTTTAAAAAGGTAGGTAGGAGTTGTATTTTGTAATTGCCAAAGCTTACCCTATGTAGTCTTTGAAGGCTGTGAGCAATCACTTTGAAGTTGAGAAAGATCACTTGTCTCAATGAGTTAAAGCATCTGTATGTTTTCATTCTCTTTTAAGTAAAAATTTTGAGTTTTGTCTTATAATAGCTATGTTACGGTCCTGTGCACCCCTTGAAAATAGAATATCACTGATAAACCATATGCTCACATCAGGTGTTTGTCTTGAAAAGCTGTAGATAAATTACTTTAGCTGAACTTGCCTAGCAAATAGCATGCCAATGCCTTTTATCTCCATTTTCACAAGGTGAATGTTCCAAGATTATGGTCAAATACCTAGTAATGTCCCTAACACTATAGAGAGAGCCTAAGTTTTTACTCTTTTGACCACTTTGAGCCATTCAGATGACTTTCCCAACAAAATTTGAAGCCTAATACTTGGGTAACAGAAGTGGAAGGCGTATTTGAGCTGATGAGTGCATGCCAAGTTACATCCTGAGTGGAAATTTCTACTTATTGTAGAATTACAGTTCACGAGCTCTTGTTCTTACTGGGTTGAAAAGTCTTGAGATGCTCAGGACTGACCCTGTTTTGCTTTTTTTTCTCAAATCCATTAATATTTTCTTTTGGAGTTCTTCAAGAGGGCTGCTGCTAGCTGCACATTTGGGGAAGGACATGGTTATAGGCTACTTAGTGATAGTTCTGGGAGTAATCCTTCCTTTGAAGTTGTTTTACATGTTTTCATATGTACTTGAAACTTTAGAAAACAAACTGTATCCAGCAAACCACCAAAGTTGTGCTGTTCTGCCTTGCTTACTCCATTCTGAGTCCAGAAAGGAAACAAGGCAAAGAAAAGACAATGAGCAGCAATAGTGTTCAAGAGCAAATCTATGCAGATAGGCTGGGCGCCTGTTTTATCTGTTGTTTGATTGACTGAAGTTCAATTTAAAAAATGAATTTCACCAAACAAAACAAACAAAAAAACCTAACAACAACCAAACAACCAGAAGGGCATTATGATTTTTTTAGTAGACTTGTGATACACTTTAACATTTTTGCTAAGTTTCCTTGTGAATAATTTGATTTCACTTTTGATGCTGAATGGCCACTCAGTTGTTCTCATCTTCAGTGCAAGCAGATCAGTAAACAGATTTTCCCATCTACTTATGTTGTGACACAGTGGTTCCTGATTTTAAGGTTTTGGAGCACTGGAAGTGGTTTTTTTGGAAGCTACTTTGGGTAACTGTATGGTCAGGTTTTTAATGAAAGAATCAAATCTATAAAAGTGAATTGGTTTTACAAAGCACCCCACACTAGATGTAACATTTTCTGAGCCATGGCATGGTAGCAACTTTCTTGCTTACAGCTTTTTAGGTATTTTTCTTCAATTTTTTTTTCCATAGCAACCAGTTGTTATTATCTCTGCCCTGTTTAGTAGACTTTAAAGTGAGAATGGGCTATCAAGGATTTGTGATTGCCTCAGTGAGTGCTTCAGCTGAAGTTGTTTTTAGAAATGGTTGTGATCACTACTGCACAAAGCAATGGGAAAGCTTAGCCTGGTAGTGGTGGTGGGTGGGCTTTTTTGGTGTTTTTTTCCTACTGTTTAAAATGCAATATCTCTAAATTACTATGAAAAAATACATAAAACCATCTGAGAACAGGTTAATTCATACTAGCTGCAATGAAGGGAATTTCGCTCTAGATAAAAAAGTTTATATATTTTATATTGTGCGGAATTAGACTGATGCTTTGGATATTTTTGTATCTATTCAATATCCAGAGTAATAAATCCATTGAATAGGCAAGTTGGTTTCCCTCAGGAAAGATTCTTTGTTTGTATTACAAGATACTTCAAGATGTGTATGCCTTAAAAAACAGCTGTTAGTGAAAGGGAGTTGTGGAGGATTTGGCAGAGAGGGGATATGATATTTTTCTCCTTAAAGCTTGGAGATTACATGCTTTGAAAAAGAAAACTAAACCCAAACTTTTTCGTCTTTTTGGGTCACTTGGTATCTGTGATTCCTGTATCTTGTCTTGGGCTTTCCTGCTTAAGGAGCTATAGGCAGCTTTCCTGTGGATAGAAAGTCAAATTGAGCTTGTGGTATGATATGCAGCCTTATGAAAGACATTCTGAGAATGCAGAGTACCAAATTTTTAGAGGTGTCTGAATCCATTTATTTATTTGTGGGGGCCTGAGAAGATGCAGGTGTGTAGAGGAGAATTGCAGGGTGTCAACAGGTTTTCTTTGGGACTGGAGGAAATGAGATATCTGTATCAGTATTGGAGAGTTGATTTTTCTTTAGGAGTCCAATGTCATCTTCATGTTAAAAAACACTGAACACACAATCAGTCCCCACTGTTAATTTCCATGTAATTCTGTTCTGATTAATGGGGCTGCATTCTTACTGTGTGCCTTTGGCAGAGCAGCTTCTGTTCCTACTGCTGAAGGCTCAAATCAATTAAATAATAATTCAGATACAGTGTAAGGACTATAAATTATGATTTATTTTATGTAGGCTATAAACTTACATGTATATATATATATATATAAGTAAATAAATAAAACTATAAAATAAATATATTTATTTATATATATAAAATGCTAGGGTTTGAGAATTACATTCTGTTGCTTAGTGAAAGATACCTCTTGAAGGGGTTGCTCATGTAGTCACCATGTATGTGGACTTTGTTTATTTTGTTATTAGTTTATTTGCTAAATGCTTTATGTCTGTGTTCAGGATTCTCCATACCCAAATAAGTCTGAGTATGATAGATAATAACTGAGTTTTAAAACTCAGTGTAAGATTACGGTTGTGATCATTTCAAGTATGTGGATCATGATCTCATAGAAAAATATGTCAGTAAGCTCTTTGAATCCCTTTTCAGTTTCCTTTTTTTTAAATTTGTATTCTGGTAGCATTTACATGCTTATAAACAGTACCCTGGAGGGAAACACAGGCTGGATAAGAGATTTCCCAATAGCATGTTGAAAATCAAAAATGAGATTGTGTGAAGTGAGTGGTATGAAGGAGTGTTGAGTGTGTGTATTCATGTAACTGTTGTTGCATCTTAGAACAGCATGAAACAGCTGATTGAAGCTATCAATGTGCACCCTAAGATTAAATTGTTTTTTTAAAAACATTACTATGCAATTTCTAAACAATATATGGAAGTAAGAAGGGAAAAAATAATCATTTTAGGTAAAGATTTAAAGGTGTAGCTTTGCCACTTTGTGTTTTTCAAGAAAGCAGAAGTCTCCGTCTCTCACCCACTGCTGCCATTGTTTTCAAATGAAACAAAACCTCTAAAATAAAACAGCTAATTAGAATTTTTTGCCAAAATTTTAGTAGCCGCTAGAGGACTCTGTTGTTTTTTTTATATAGGACTGCATCTTTGCTCAGTTGGCTATCTGAGTTGTAAACACAGAGGATACTTTTCCAGAGACTGTGGAAGCAGTGATGAATAATAATGAACATTTAATGGCTTTTTTTACAAGGGGGGGGAGGGAGGGTTTGTTGTATTTTTTTATGTAACATTTAGGGTGTATAGAACTGTCTTTTAAAACAGTGGCAGCAGCAGCAGTTTTTGATAGAGGCTATCTCATTTCTATGTGCCTTAAGGTATTTCTGTGGGAAGGGAAGAAGAGTTTTCTTGTACAATTTCATATGAACTGATGAGCTCACTTGGCTGATAATGGGCAAGACAGACTTCTTTTTTATGTTAATGCATTTTCTCTTTATTTTTAGTGGACCTGTTCCAGTTTTGGTCATGAGTCTTCTTTTTATTGCTTCTGTGTTTATGCTGCACATCTGGGGTAAATACACTCGTTCCTAGACTCAGCTGCCAACATAAAGCATACATCTTGGACCAAAACTATGGTGGATCCTGGTTGTTCTTGGAGAGAGACTGGGGAAGCTTCCTATCACCTGTTGAAGTCCTGTCAACTTTGGCTATAATACTTAATTAATTTCTCAGTTTGCTACTTGGGCAGCTTTAAAGCCTGTCATGGGTCATTTTATATTTGTATCTGTACACTTAGAATACAGGTATTGCAATAAAAGTTGTATATGGAAATAGAAACAGTCTTAACTGTATTTTTTCCTCTTCCAGTGTACCACCACTAACACATTTTACTAGTGATTTTCATAAATAATCATATTTCTGAGTAAATGCTCTGTAACAGGTCAAACCAGATTCTTCCAAACTGTAGATTGCTATTTAATTTTATGCTAGAAGATCTTTTTTTGTGGATGAAAGAGACAAAATCGGGTTGACAAATGTGAGAAGGTAACCAAGGTCCTTATTGAAATAAAACTGAGGTACCAGTGCTGAGATGGACATGTTCTTCTTTTAACTCCAGAAGAATAGCTGGAGTTATTTAATTTATTTTCTAAATGCAAGTTAAACTTAGTGCTCATTATACATAAAAGTTATGTGTTTGTTTTTTTTGGAGCTGCACTTGAGGAACAACATGAACTGGTACCTAACTGATTTTAAAAAGAATAATTGCATGGCTGTCAAAGACATTTTGCACCCTCAGTCACATGGTGTGGTACTTGGGGCTGTCCTGGGCAGGGCCAGGAGTTGGACTTCCATGGTCCTTGTGGGTCCTTTTCAACTTAGGATATTCTGTGATTGAGTGACTGCAGGTTCAGACTCTTTCGAGGAGAATTAAATTGAATGTGAGGCTGGAAAAGCAATGACTGCATTTCAAATAGCAGGACATGCAAATAGGTTGAGATACAGCTAACTGTTTCTTCAGATAATTATTCCAGTTTACTTCTGGATGTTCAGTAGTTTCCTTTTGAACAGTCCCACAGCTCTTCCTTCTCTTTTTAAAATTATCTACATATTTGTGCATTAGCATTTCTCACTGCTAATATGATCTTGAAGTTGGATAGAATTATTTTAGCCTGCTGTTCATGTTGAGTCCTGGTTGAATATCAGCTTGTTGTGGGAAAACAATAGTTATGCAGCCTTGACAGAAGTTCTAACTGCATGTTGTGGAAGCAGCCTCTCTTATCACCTTCCTTAAAGCAATTCTTAAATCAGTATATTCAGAAAAGACCAAACTGTTCAGAACAAAAACAAGAATGAGGAATGTGGTCTCAGGGCTATAGAGGTAATTGTTTTGAGCTGTGCTAATGCCATAGCACCTAACGTAAATGTGGAGGGGACGATAGAAAACTTGGAGCAGAAACTGAAAGTTATATAAAATGTAATAGTAGGAAGGTGTTTTTAGAGGTTTGGAAGTTGAGGAGCAGGGAATTTTGGGGACTCAAAGGCAGTGGTGTAGGAGAAGGCTAAATTGGTGGAAACTGATACAAATAAATCATGTATCAAAGGGAAAAGGATCCATAAATCATTTACCTCTATGCATATGGAGGGAAGTTAAAACACAAGGGAAAGTAAGTAGAGGTGGTAGTTCACCACTTCAGAACGTGATCCCTCACTTAAATGCTTTGCTTAGCAAGAAAATAAATTCTGTACAGTCAGCAGTTTAATTTTAAGGCAAGAAAATGTAAGGAGAAGACCAAATGCAGGTCAGTTGTTCTGCTCACCATGTGAACAGACTCTGCTGAGCTAATTTGTGGTGCTCAAAGGAAAAGGAATGGAATACTCTAGTGTAAAGATAATAACAGTAATAACAAAGTAAGTAACCTCTTTTTTAATAAGTTTTCTAATATACTGTTTGACAGTTTTCTAATACAGCAGGAAACAATTTTCTTTTAAACCCTTCCAGTCCCTAGAAGCTGTTTTCTTACATCAAATATTTCCATTTAAAGCCTTCCATATTTTTGCTCATTTGGTGTCCTCCTGCTTCTAAAGACCAGAATTGATGATGACCTTGTAAAAGTGATGGGGGGAAGACCTTTTGCTGTACAACCTTTTGATAAAATTTTAATACATTTTAATACATTTAGTTCAACTGAGTATAAAAATGCTGACTATTTTGACAGTAATGTCCATATTTAAATATTTTAAATAATTTTTTTCTAGAATGGCCTTTATAATGGATTTTTGCATACAGTGTCAAAAGAGGCTAATGTCTCTCATTTTGCACAAATTACTTTGTACTCTTGCTCGGCTTTATATGTTGTGTCAGCATACTTCTGGTGAAACAAGTTGGATTCAGCTAGCTGAAACATCTGTAGTTTTATTTTCCTTTTACTTAATTAAAACCCAGATTTCTCTATTGTATGCTTCCAAGTTGTGATTATTTAAATTATTAGTATGATTGTGTTGGATATTCATGCTCATATTCTTAGTGTTTCATGTACATGAGTTGCAGTGGAGTCTTGCAACTGATGCGTATCAAACTTCAGCTCCAGAGAGGTACAGATAAAGAAATGCAGGTTACAAAGACTTATCAGAATTTTGGCTAATAATGAATGGAATTCTGTTTGGCCTGGGTGAATAAATTATAGCCATACTGATAAACAGTGGCTAATCTGTGATACAGAAAACTAGTCTTTCAGTAATAGTTAGAAAAGAAGAAAGGACAGTAATTTTAAAAGCTTTGTATCAGGTGACTAGGAATTAGTAAGACTTTGGATTTTAATGCCTACTGGTATGTGATTGAAATACGAGCTTGACTGAGCTGACTGTTGTAAATATCTTTACTTAGGTGCTGTAGAAGGCTCTTAAATCCTCAAAGATCTTTACTTTGCCTTCTTTACAATAAAGATTCAAGATATCTGGAAGAACTTGTGTTTCCATAGAAGAGATGGTAAAGTACTAGAACCTTTTATCCTTGACTTAAAGTAGTTGCTACCTCAGACTCCATTATCCCTCAGCTGAAGAAGGGGTTTTATAAGGAGATGATTCTTTTGTGCATGAGTTCATCTTTCTTAAGGTTTTCTTCTCCCCCCACCCCACCCCAACAATAAATCTGAGTATGTGAGCAGGTTCAATCTAATTTAACAGTGACTTAGAAGCTAAAAACAATGTTCTTTGGGGTTGGATGGAATAGGTAACTGATAGAAGAAGATGGTCAAAGCTCCTGCTGTGCAAAAGCCTTGCGCTTTTAACTTGTTACCCAGGAATAAAAGGGGAAGAGAGACTTCTTTAATGCCTTTATGATAGGAAAACTTTAACCTTTGCTCTCGCACATATTTGCACACTGAAGTTCGATACCCACGAGCTATTGATCTGTAGGTATATGGGCTTCATTAGTTCTGGTGTTTCAGATTTGTCTTTTGCTTTTGCCATCTGCTTAGAAGCCAGCTCTACTGCTCAACACATGCACACACATGCTCTTTCTGGTGGTTTTTGGTTTTGTTTTTTTTCTGGAGAAAGAGATTACTTCAAGGTCTAACTGGTTGTATACTTCCTGCTTTGCTGATAAGGCTGCATTGACATCTTCATATTAGCTGTTTATATAAGTGTGTTTCATGGAAAACTTTTCTAGGCTTGGAGTTGGTAATAATATACTAAGAATAGTAATGATTCTCAGCTTAAGATTTCTGAGGGGGGGGGCTCTACCTTATAGGTTTTTTTTATTGAGAGGAAACAACATTTGTGATTTCTGCTATGATTTCAGAAGTTGCTGAAAGGAAAGGCAAGCTAAGCAAGAGCAGGTGTGAAGTTACTGAGTATACCCCACCCCTGACGTGTATTGTTATCTTGTCTTCTTCCTTCTGTGGTCTATTTATCTCTTTTTCTCTGGAGACCTCCAAAGGTACTGAATTGTGCCATGTAGTAGGATAATGCTCTGCAGAAACATGCCAGGCAGTAACAATAATGAACAGGACAAACCCATTTTACTTAAGTCAAAAATTCAAGTTCAGATGTGTATCACCAGAGATTTGATACTGCTATCACACATGTGGCAGCAGGTTGCAAATAATTATCCTTTTTTCTTATTTTGAGTGATTTTTCACATGGCTGCCTCTCCAAATAGTATCTGTGACTTTTTGACCAAACCAAAATTCAGAAATTCTTTGAAGTTACACTATTATTTCATAAAATAGAACTAAGCGAAACTTCCATGCACTGCTTTCTTGAAAGAGCTTCTTGTCTTAAAAGGTGAAAAAAGGGAAATTCCAGCTAGTTTTATGTGATTTTTTTTTTTTTTTTGTTCATACATTTATCACTGAGTAAGTACACTGACATGGTTTTCTTCTCAGATACCACAGAGAGATAGAAAATAGGCTTATACATTCTGCAGAGGTTAGACATTGAGTGAAATGCTTCCAAAATCAGAAATAAATTTGTGGTTACTATGCTCTGGTTTCAGAGGGGCTGCGTTCCCAACATCGCTTAATTATCAAACACTATTGTGTGAAACCTTCCAGTTTATTAGCTACTGTCTTGGTTGTTTTTCTGGTAAGGTAATATGAACAGAACCCAAAGCAATGTTGCCTTAAATTCCCAAGATTGGCTGGTAAGTAATGTTACTCCCGACTTACATAAAAGCGCCATGCAGTTGGAGTGTGGATTTTGTTGTAAGCAGTGAAGGAGAACATATGTGTTCCTCACCTCAGGGAGACATCTGTGAGGGAGGAAACATAACTGTGTGATACAACTGCACAGAAATTTGTAAAGGACCAAACTATTGTAATTCAGTGTGAATCTGAACTTGGTGCAATTGTGGGGTTTGGTAGACCTCGCTTTCTAATTTTGTTCCATTTTTGTTTCCATATTCCTCTTTTTACTTCAAAAAGTAATCAATGGATAAAATTAATTAAATGTAATATTTAATATCTTTTAAAAATTAACAGTCTTAACTTGCTTTAATATCAAAGCAAATTTTTTTTGTTTGATTGAAACTACAATGAAAAGTAGTTGCAAATCCCAACCTTTTCTATGAAATTGAAATTCACACTCAAACCAGCTCTTAACACTAGACAGCCACGACAATGTGAAATAGTATTGGAAATATGGGTATAGGTGATAGCAAAATGTACTTTAGTAAGAACTTGTGGATGTCTTTAATCCAGCTCCCGGCTTAGAGCAGAGTAATCATCAAGGCTTGATCAGGTTGCTGAGGGCCTTCTGCAATTGCATTTTGAGAATCTCCAAGGAAAGGGTTTCTCTGGGTACCCATCTCTGTGCTTAACCACTCTGGTGAAGATGTTGTTTGTAATATCCAATCAAAATTCCTTTGTTGGAGACCTTGCAGTGATTGCCTCTTGTCCTTTTGCTCTGCATTGCTGGGAGGGCTCTAGCTTCATCTACTTTCTCACCTTTGCTGGGGACAGCAGTTTGTGTTTTACCCTCAGCCTCTTGAGCTAAACAAACCTGGTTGTCTCTGTCCCTGTGTGTCATGTGCACCAGCCTCCAACCGTCTAAATACCCCTCTCCTAGATTCTCCAGTTTGTTAGTGCTTCTTTTGCACTGGGGGCACAAAACTCAATTTTTCAAATGAGTGTGTAATAAGAGAGTATCTTTACAAGTGCTTTGCTGACATGCCTGTTGTACATCTTGTTCCATGGTTGGGCTTTGTTGCTGCAAGGGTGTGCTGCTGGCTCATGTTCAGTGTGGCCACTGGGGCATTTTGTGCAGAGCTGCTCTCTGGGGAGTCAGGCCGTGTCTCTCTGCATGGAGTTGCTCCATCCAAGATACAGTACTTAAAGTTTGTCTGTCCTGAACTTCAGAAGGTTTTTTTGTCTCGTTTTTCCACATTGCTGAGGTCCCTGGGATTGCAGAGCTCTTCTCCACCAGCTACCACTTTATGAAATTTGGTGTCCTCATAAACTTGCTGAAGATGCAGATAATGAGACCAATTGCCTTCCTGCCAGCAGCACGGCAGTGAGTTTGCATCACTGCAGGATTACTTCAAGCTTCTGTCCCTGTTTATGGCCTTCCTCAAAAAACCTGATATGTCTGGGCTTGAGCATAATCCTGGCACTGAGATACTGAATTTCACATAAGGACAGGCTCTAGCCTCATGCATGGAGGATGCAAGTGAAAACTCAGACGTGCTTGAGAGTGCCTTCCCAAAATTCACTAGGCACTGTTCCCAGGCCTTCTGCTTATTCATTTCTCACTCACCACCTGTGCATTCAGATCTATCTGCTGGCTCATAAAGTGATTTATATAAAGTTCTAACTTCTCAATAGCCTACACCATTTCTGTTATGTGTAGATCTCACACAGACTGTACTAGAAGATGCCTACAACATGCACTAGGTGGCCAGAGCAACACATAAAAGTTAATTTCTGGTATGATTTCAGTTGAAAAGTATGTTTTTCTGAATTTCCTCTTAGCATTCCCAGTGAATCCAGAAGAAGGAAGAAAACTTCCAAGTATATACTCACCCTGTATTCTTTCTCCCCTTGAACTGACTAGCCTCTGAAAGGAAAAGGGGCTCTCAGAATATAACTGTAACAATTTTTCTAGGCGTTTCTTTGCCACTAAAAAAGAATTGTTAAAATATTTTCCTAAAATGAATTAAACCCCTGCATACCTGTGTGATTCCTGTGTATCCAAATGATGAGATACCCGTGTGTCCAAACCAGAATGAGAATCCAGGTTCTTTCTCCTGGAACATTTGTCTGTCCAGAGTCTCAAGGCTGGGTGGTTTTCACCTCATTTTCAAGTAGACAAGAGGCTAAAAGTGTTGAGGAAGAATTGTCTACATATAATTCCAGGTAATTGCCAGTGCTGACCAGACAGGTCCCGTGTAGCAGCGGCTGAAGTGTGGATGTTTTCCAGGGAGTTTGGGTACAGATATTTGAATGTTTACAATGGCTTTTCTTTGCCATATAGATGTCAAGTTTAATGGGAGAAAATAATACCAATGTCTCAAAATTCACTTTCCCTGCTCTTGCAGGCAACACAGTGTTAAAGCATTTTACAGATTGATCAAACACCTTAATTTATGTGAACTTCCCATGTCTTGTCTGAGAAGGTACACTGGGATATGTACAGCAGTTAGCCCCCTCCCTGTATAAAAAGACACCTCTTGGCAGTGAAGTTGTAGGTGTAGTTGTGCCAGATTTAGTAAAATTCTGTAGCTGATTCAAAGGCAATGTAATATGCCTGTACTTTAGGAAGATGGTGTTGGTGGAAGTCAGTCTCTGCCTTACCCCTACAATGCATGAGCATCAGGTAATGAAAAGAGATATCTTAAAAAGCCACCTAATCACCATGTTTTATAAAAAAGTTCTGTCAGACAATTGTATTCATGCTCCAGACCCTGTTCTTCCACCATCTACTGTAAAACAGTGGCTTTCAGATAATGCTGAAGTTGGCAACAATACTTCTACTGATAATTCATGTATCAGATTACAGGAAACTTTGTCATAAAAACTGGCATACATTCCAAACACAGAATCCCATTTTACTCTAAGTGTCTTTGTGAAGTACCCAACTGTGAAAAACCTGCAAAGGCAGATTAAAGTGGGAGAATGATGGCACCATGGCTTCTGGCATTCCGGTGCAAATCCATTGTGCAGTTGTAAACCAGCAAATGTATGGAGTCAAAGCGGTACTTTTGCATACAAAGTCTCATTTTTTCACTGTGCATTTAACACCATCAGGTCCCAGATTTGAAAGTGTAACTGCAATGCTTAATTAGCACACCCATGCTAAATATTTCCAGTACCTTCTGTGAGAGAAGAACTTTCATGCAGTGCTTCCCATCCTACATTTCCTTTCTCACCCTCACTTGATGCGGCTGGGTAAAACCCCTATAGCACTAAGAACCACTGCTACTCACTAGCTATTAGTAATAAGCTATACCACCATCATTTCACTATTCTCCTAGTTTTTTGCCTTCAAACTTTTGCCAGGCTAACCCCTTAAGTTATTTTCTTAAGTTTTAAGCACTCATAACACTTGTGCTCACCTCCTGATAACCTCCTGATAAAGTAGCAGCTTCTACTTTGAAGGAGGACATAACTCATGTCAGTGGTGAGGTGGGTGGATCTAGATGTTCTTTAAGGTTCCTTCTACAACTCTGTGATTCCATGTAGCTCAAGTTTGGATGTAGTTCACTGAAGAACTGACTTGGTCTTGGTTGGTCTTGCACAGGCAATTTCCCTCTGCTTGCTGAAAAAGGCAGTAATCACAGGTCATGTTCTTTGTTGCTGTGTGTGAAATAAAGCTGTTTCTATCAAAGCAATGCTAGTGCTTTCCTCCTGCTTTCATTTCCACACTGCATCAGTGCCACTCCCAATTTCTTTGTGTTTGTGCCCACCTTTGTTCCTTGACAGAAAGCACTGCTTGGATTTCTGCTGAAGGGATCTAGAGTCATCCTGCCTTTTCCAGGAAAAGACAAATTGATAGGAAAGCATTGGGTTAGTCCCACCTTATCATATCTGCTTCTAAAACTGATCTCTGTGCATTAGGGGGTGTGTTCTATTGTCATGTGAATGAAGAAATAATAGTGTTTGTCTCAGGCCAGACTTGCTAAGATGGGCTGAACCTTGAATATATATATGTATGTGTATATATATATTTTATGTGAGATGTATGCTGTCCTTACATGGAAGCAGTGTAGAAATTTTTTTGTATAGCAATTTAGTGACACAAGTCAGGCTGGAATTCAGGATTTCTGAGGTCCTTAAGTTACAGATATTCCTCTATGTAATGCTTGGCATAAAAGTATGAAGTCCATCTGAGTTAGCCTGTGCATGAGCTGTGAGCATGAGGAAATACAGGAGGAGAGTGGCACAATGTGTCAGTTTACAGCAGATTGGCTGTGTCCACCTCTGACCTTATGTGATCACCCTCTGTGATAGGAAAGACAGTGATAAATTGGGGCGTAATAATGTCCTTCCTAGAGCTACACAGAGGCCCTGAAGAAGATGAAGGCAGTCTTTTCATGGCAGTTCATGGCAGGAGGACAAGAAACAATGGGGTTAAGTTGAAATGAGATCTATTGGCTATAAAGAGACAGTTTTTAACCATGAGGATGGTTGAGCCAAGGTTGCCCCTAGAAGTTGTGTAGGCTCCTTTTACCATTGGATGTTTTCAAGATCTGATGGATAAAGCCCTGGGAAGCCTGGTCTGATCACATGAGTGACCTGCCTTTGAGGTGTAGCTAACAGAGGGCTGCACTAGATGACTTTTCAAGGTCTCTTCCAAGCTGAATTATCCTATGACCATATGATTCTTGTGGAGCCTTTTTGATGCCTAGATGAATGTCTGCATCCTCTGAAACTTGTTATGTTTCTGCTGCTGTGCTGCACAGCAGGTGATGCAAAGTGCTGAAGATAAAGCAGAACCTCAACAAAAGTTATGTCAGATTTTCAAAAGTCTCGGAGAGTTATGGAGAGAAAGAAGATTCTTAGTTTTATCAGCTGTATTATTCAGTCTTTGGAGCTTGATTTTTTTTTTGATAGACTGAACCAAGTAGAAGTCCATGATATTTGGTAAAAACGTAGTATGTATTGCAAATAAATAAGTCCCATAAATAAGTCGTCAGGAATCATCAAAACTGTACATGCTACTCCATCTGCTGGGGAAATCAATAACAACTTCCAGTATTTAAGAGGTGGAGACATTCTTCAATCACAAAGGCAGGGTTTTTCCAATCTGTTTTGTATCTGCAGGCAAGTGTCTTCGCTTTTGCAATACTTACACTAAACAAAATAGACAGGAAATCTTGTTTGGGGAAATTATGATTCTTGAAAAATTCTGCATGTATAATTACTGTTTTTTCACCTGTTCTCTTTATTTTGAGATGAGTCATTCAAATCAATGTGGGTGAGAGGTTGCAAATGAAAGACAAAGCCCTGAAAAGTTTGGCCTCCTCTTTTCTATGCATTGTAGATTCAGAACATGAGAATGTTTGCTAAACTACCCAGAGCAGACCTTGGAAGTCAGTCTGTGTGTCCAGGATTGCATTCTGTTTGTTTGTGAAGGGCTTAGCTCAGTGGTCCCTGATTAACAGCTCTCTCAGCAACATCATCTGCTGGAATTTTCTTCACCAAGTTCTGTAATGACTCTGCCTGAGGTAAATGAGAATGATGGTGTTGAAGTTGCCTGAAAATAACAGAAGCATGTTAGCAAGAAATTACAATCTCATATTTTTGGAAGGTAATAGGTGTAAAGGTCACAGGGCCTCTTCATGAACTATGAAACTCCATGTCTGATAGTAACTTCTCTCTTGAAAAAAGAGAACCTCACAGGAAAAAAAAAACATGAAAGAGTAAAGGCTGAGCTAAGAATTATGTGGATTTCATAGGTGTCTTTTTCTTTCATTACATAATCAGTAACAATCACTTTTTTCAAAGTAACACACTTTTCAAAGTAATACATTGAAATGGAACTGGAGAGGTCAGATACAGTGAGATTAAGTCTAAATCTGCATTTATGTTTTGGTATGCAAGCAGAGACAGGATTATGTTTACTGTCCTGAAGACTCACATCTACTATTTATTTCCATATTTTGAGCTAGAGAAAGAGCAATCCTCCTTTATCAGGAGTACAATCGCTTCATTCTGGTGAGAAGTAAGCTTTCATTTGGACCAAAGAGAGTGTTAAAGTGCTCTTCACAGCCATGAAGTCTTCAGTTTTGCTCTTCTTTTGCAATGAATAAAAATGTGTGTTTGTTTCCTGTATGATGGCAAATTTGTAATTCAGACATTTATCATGGAGACAGACTGATGAGTAATGAAGTCTAGTCCCTTCTAATCTAGTCTGAATTGAATATTTGATCTTGAAGAGAGCATTTGCATCACAGTCCATGTCGCTTCTCAGAGGTTGACTTGATTTGAAGACATGAATTCTTGAGAGGTTTTTTCAAGCTCAGATTTTACTAGAAACTCTTCTGTTCTATACTTTCTGATCTCCATCATAAGGCCAGGGTTCAAGGAACAGCTGTAACCTTGCAGCCAAGTAGATAAGGTGGTTCCATTTATTGTAAGAGGCCACAGGCTTTGTCTCAAGTTAACAGTGAAGACTTCTGAACCTGTTGGGTTTCCTATGGACTTGTCTTGGGTTAGTTGTAGACTTATTTTAGCTTATTTACCCTTATCAGTGATTGTCTAATGACCATGTAACTATTACTTTGTTTTAGCTTTTGATCACTTTGTACAACTGTGTGGTATACACCTAATCTTATATATTTTTGTAACTAGAAAATATTAATAACAAACACTTATTCTCTGTAGAATGAACTGTGTATGACTAATCCTGGAATAAAGCAGCTTGTGGGTTACAGGGACAGGATGATACCAGAGGCCCCAGGGCTGTGAGAAGTTCATCAGCAGTCCCTTGCAAGCAATTAAAGAAAGGCAATCTTTAAATGGGTAAAACCAGGTAGGGATTACAAAGGAACTAATACTAAGTGTCTGACATATGTACAACACACTGTATGTAACAGTGTTACACATGTGTAACATAGAGTTGGAGAAAAGTGAAGAAAGAGCAAGGTGCAGAGCATGTTAGAAAACATGTGAAAAGGATTCCAAGCAGATTCCAAGTTGAGAAGGACCATCAATATCATACTGCAAAAGATTTGAATACTAGGACCTCACTGCTCTCCTCCTCCTGTTCTGAAGCTGTCTTTGTTAAGACCCAGAGTGCAGTGGAAAGGAAAGCATACCACCGAAAAATGGGTTGGTATTTCCTGGGCATAGTGACCACAAAATGATAGTTTCAATTCTGAGTGAAGGGTGGAGGGGTGCCACAGAACTGCCACTTTGGACTTCTGACAGGCAGACTTTGGCCTGTTTAGGAGATTGAAAGGCAGGTCCTGCTTGACCAACCTGATCTCCTATGACAAAGTGACACACTTAGGGAAAGGCTCATCTATCCAGACTTCAGTGGAGTATTTGACACCAGCTCCCACAGCATTCTACTGCAGAAACTGGCTGCTCTTGGCCTGTATAGGTGTAGCCTTTGCTGGCTAAAACTGCCTGGATGGCTGGGCCCAGAGAGTTATGATGGATGGAATTACATCCAGCTGGTAGCTAACCACAAGTGATATTCCCTAGAGCTCAGTATTGGGATCAGTCCTGCTTAATATCTTTATTAATAACCTGGATGAGGGGATCGAGTACACCTCAGTAAATTTGCAGACATTACCAAGTTAGGTGGGAGTTGATCTGCTGAAGGGCAGGAAGGATCTGCAGAGGGGCCTGGACAGGCTGGATTGATGGGCTGAAGATAACTCCATGAGGTTCAACAATGGGAATGCAACAACCCCAGGCAGTGCTACAGGCTGGGAGCAGAGTGGCTGGAAAGCTGCTCAACAGGAAGGGTCTTGGGGGTGCTGTTTGACAGTGACTGAGCATGATCCAGTGTGTGCCCAGGTGGCCAAGAAGGCCGATGGCATCCTGGCTTGTATCAGAAATAGTGTGGCCAGTGTAGGACAAAGGATGTGATTATCCAGCTCTGCTCAGCACTGTTGAGGCTGCATCTCAAATCCTGTGTTCAGTTGTGGGCCCTTCCCTTCAAAAAGGACATTGAGGTGCTGCAGGTGTCCAGATAAGGGTGACAAAACTGGTGAAGGGTCTGGAGCACAAACACAAGTCTTAGGAGGGTCAGCTGAGGGAGCTGTTGTTGTTTAGCCTGATGAAGAGGAGGATCAGGGAGGATCTCATCTCTGTCTACAACTCCCTGGAAGGAGATTGTAGTGAGGTGGGGATTGATCTGTTCTGTCATGTTTCAAGTGCAAGGATGAGAGGAAAGGACCTTAAATTGTGCTAGGAGAGATTCAGATTAGATATTAGGAACAAACCTTGTACTGAAGGTGTGGTTAGGTACTGGAATAAATTATCCAGGGAGGTGTTAGGATTGCTGGTAGGTAGGAAGTGTTCAAGTATCTGCATATGGCTCTTGAAGCTGTGGGTTTGGGGTGATACAGTGGTGCTGGGTTGATGATTGGATGAGATGATCTTTAGGTCTCTTCCAATCTTAATGATTCTGTAATGCTAAAATGTTTGTATATATACAATTTTAAGTAATGTAATTTGAGCAGTGAAGCATTAGTGTCATTGTAACTGGATAGGTAATTCTTTATTTAGACTGTTAAGACTTCAGCTAGACTCACAGTAAGACCATGGCTTTGTATATATGGTGTGTTCTCTTTGCCCTTAACCTTCCAAGTTTATCAGACTGATAGGAATTAAAGCAGTCTATAATATAGCCTAAATGCAATTATTTGGTAGAAAAGGCAAGGGAACAGTCATGAACTGTGTATCCCTGATTGATGTAGCAAGAGTATCTTGGGGTGGCCTGTCATGAAGGGGTACATGCCTGCTTTTTGTTATGCTTAGCTAGAGCAAATAAAACAGTGAAACTTTTCCAGAGATTTTTTTTCCAGATGAGGGTAAAGGTGAAAGCTGTACTCAAGGAAAGAGTGTGGTTATGTCATGAGTAGCATTAATCCTAGAGAGGCAAGCTATATGACTTTTTTGAGTCTTTAGGAAAATACACTTCTCTGGGTGACACTGCTGGACTTGGCCTTCATGGACTTGACCCAAATACACTGAATATGTGTTTAATTTAGGAGATGTTATTTGGGGATGTTTCAAGCAGTCATCATCCTCTGATGCCAGTATTTGCTGCCTTTCAACATAACCTTTAAGTGCTGCTGGAGTCAATCTGGTTAGGTCTGGTGAAGTCTTCTGCTGTGGAGGCTTCTAAGGAAGAAGGAAACTCACTAGATTTAGAGCTTATTTACTTTGTCTAGCACTTCATACAGTGATTTAGGTAGAATAATCATCACATTTCAGAAACTGTAGCAAAAGAGCTTAGCTTGGGAGCAGGTCTGTGAAGGAGTCTGTGATGGTATTTAAAGGAGAGCATCAAAGACAGGAAATTAAGCTGCTACTGTGTTGTTTTAAAAGATTGGAGAACAAGCCACAGGGATATTAAGAGGAAATATTGTAAGCCATGGGCTGTTTCCTGTGAGGCCAAAATGTAACCCCTACAACTCAAACTGCTCTTCATATGTGTGAAGGACAGATTTAGACCCATGAGAGAAAGAAAAGCTGTGAAGAAGAGGAGGAGGGCTAACAGCTTACTTCTTGGCTGTTAACATTGAATAATTAAGCACTAACAGCCAAAAGGAAAGCTGTTGTTTTCCTAGTCCAAATACCCAGCCAGGAATAAAACATTAAGCAGCTATAGAAATTATGTCTTTAATTTACTTTTCATAAAACAAATGACTAAGTTAAACAACATATACTTTGGATAGATGGAATATAAGTGTATTTCATATAGCCAGAACTTTAATTTCTGGAATTTAGGTTTTGCATTTCATGGGTAAGCTGAACATGATGTACCGACTTTTTCCCTTAAAATTCATTGTGCATCTGTGGAAATAAAGACTACTATCTAGAATATTAAAGCTTTAAACCATGACCACTTTATGGTAAAGAATCCCTTAAAGTTCTTGTGTATGCCAAATTTTACCTGTTTTGTTTTTTCCCAGCTGTATTATTTGGTTCAAAAATTTTCTTTTTACTAACCTTGTCCTGCTCCTGGAAAGCAAGTCATTAGTCCATGCTTTTATTGATGGAGAGTCTGAAGGTGTGGCGTTAGGCTGTGGCCCCTGCCACTTTTGTAGTCTTTTTACAAAGGGTGATCTTTGTAGAAGTTCTTAACCTGCAGCTTAAGCTTACCAGAGAGGAGAATAAAACAAGTTTTTTACTGGTAGATTTTACTGGGTCTAAAGTGAGGATTGTAAAAATTTGAGTGAAACAGAGACACCACATTCATGATTTAAGAGTACAACCCATACCCATTCACACGTTTTATACGGTAAGAAAACTCAGAAGGGAAAAAAAAAGCCTAAGAAAAAAAGACATATGAAATGAAGGAGATATGGCATTCAGCATGTCTGACAGAAGAAATAGCCCCCAGAGCCAGAAAATTGTCATCAGGTAGCAGTGATATCAGTCTAGAGCTCCTTCCAGCTTTGGATCACAGGGCCCATCAGCAGAGCTCCCTGTATACAGCACCCCTCACAGTCACTCGTCAATCAAACAACTCTGAAAATAAAGACCACATGTCATCAAATTTGTGGAATTCTTCTCTTCCTGTTTATGCAAGAACTGCCAGATCACTTATGTTGCTGCACCAGCTTTCTGTCCTCAGAGAGGTGGGTGATTTTCTTTTCCTAATGTCAGCGTAGATAAGTCCTTTCATTTCTGGTGTGAAAATTAAATATTGTTGTAAGACAATTTCATGCTGCACAGGAACACAGAGGACCTTTGTAGGAATGCAAAGGCAGTAGCTTTGAAATGCTGTTTATTCACCTCTGAAAAGACCCTCTGCCACCATGGATAGACAGGAATAAAAGGATGGATCCAGAATACCACGTTTGCCTGTGGAAAAGCCTTCATACTTGTTTGTATTGGTTGGATTCAAGCACTGGAAGTGGCAAATTGCCCCAAAGATGCAGTGTGTGCTTGTGTGAAGGCCATAGAAGCACAGTAGAGAGGCTGTTGACCTGCATTAAGTCTTGAAGTGTTGCTAGAGATCAGGATGTCATTTGGCCTGGACCAAAGATGTGCAAGAAACAGTGCTCATGCTTTTGTGGGAAGGCTGATTGCTTGCCAGTGCTCAGTTTACTTGGATAGGTGCAGCAGAAATGGGATAGAACAGTCCTATTTCAGTGAATTGTCACCTGTATGTAGCTCACTCCTGCTCAACTTAACATTGACAGAGGCACCGTAAAAGGTAGAGATTGCTCCTTGTAGTAACCATCACTCCTTTCTCTAATAAAGCTGCACACATAAGGAAAAGGTTGAAAATTGTATTAAAACCATACAAAAATAGCAGTAGTTTTGCTGGCGGATTTCCCAGCAGACCATATGTCGACCTTTTCTGGTCAATGTAAAATCCGCAATCAGCCTGGATGAGTGCCTAACCTCAGATGTATCACCCCATGTCTTGCTGTCTCGCTGATGCCACCTTGCCACCCTTTCCAAGTGACTTTAGGCTCCCTTTGTGTGACCTTTTGCTCACAATGTGTGTTCTCAGAGAAGCCATCACGGGCTCACAAAGCATAGTCTGAATGTTCCCCACAGGCAGGATATCATTTGTTCCTCTGCATTGCCTGGGCCGGGGCCCTGTTTTTTTGGTGTTACTTGGCCAATCTTAATTTTTTTTTTTTTATAAAGCCTTCTTTTGATGAATGTGAGGTTTCTTTCTTTGATTATCAGAGGAACATTCCCTTCCTCTTCCACATCTGTCTGTCTTTTCATTCTCTTTAACATACAAGACAAATTTCAGAGGGTTTTTCACCCTCCTGGCCCAGGAAGACAACCTGGTGCCTCTTCTTTGCTGGTCTTTGCTCCATATGCTGAAGAGGAAAGCTTTGTATATTTTTCAATGTTCTCCCATAGCATTAATTCTTTATATCCAGTATGAATTATTGGCAGATTAACAGCAATCTGGAAAAACAGATGGTGCTTTCCAGACCTCCCTCCTCCTTCCCTGTCATGGTTGAAAGGAAACTAACATTAATTCAGCCCCAGCCTTCAGTGAGAGCGCAGGCCTACTCAGTGTGCCAGGCTGCCAGATATTTACGTATAGCTTTGTCTCATGTACGTATGTCCTATTTCTTCTGGATATAGAAAGAATCCTCTAATATATATCAGTGTTTTTATAATGTGCTAAAATTTTATCTATAGTTACAGATGCAAATATAAAACCACCCCTTAACTACGTCCATGTCTAATGACATAACTATATATTAGTGGCTCTGCATTTGTGCTCCTAAATATTTGGAAGTGTATTCACAGAAATAGATATGTATGTATGTGCATACATGAAACATCAGGTGTGTGTTTCCTAAATCCATTGGGGATCAATATTGATGTTTCTCTGTGGAAACTCTAAACTGAGTCTGATTAAAAGTTGTTATTATGGCTTGAAATGGCAAATGTCCACCAGCTATTGGTTAATCACAAATGCCTTCCCTGGCTAGAAACAGATCCTTGTATCACTTTCTCTGCACAGTTGCACTATGTCCTGGCTTAATGTGTCATGTTTGGCGCTATTTCAGTCTTTCTCTGCTGGACGACACTCTTCAAAGATTTCTTGTCAAGAAAATTCATCGTGCCAGTTGTATGTATGACTTTTCCCTGTACCACTTGGGGAATTTGTCACTGATTGCACTCTTTAACAAGAACTAATACACCACACTCAAGATCTTCAAACTTCTTCCAGGAAAACCTTAATTTTTTAACAATTCTTTCATTTCATAGGAGTAAGATTAGTAAGAAATGCACTGAAGCCAACATTAGCAAATAATATGTACACATGTATATACACACCGATGCACAGAGGTTTCAGTCTGACATGTAATCTCCTTTTGGCAGATGCCTTCCCTTTGTTTTCAGTAGTTTATATTTTGACTATCTTTTCTCTCAGCCTACAATTAATAAAGCCAGTCACCACAGACTGTGAAATTTTTTCTTCTTTATTCTTTTGTATACTAATAATCTGTGCTGTTCCTTACTGTGCTATCTGTAAGAAGGGTTTTGATGGAAACCTTTTCAAGACAGAAAGGATCCCACACCTCTGGTTACTGAAGCCTGTGGCACCCTCTTAAATTCTGCACTTCTGCACCACTTACAATATTTATTTTTTCAGGTTTTTATGAAGAGTAGTGTTTACTCACTTGATCACAGCTCCCTTACATTGAATGGCAAGAGGCCACCTTGCCAATGAATGAGTGTAGCATCTTTGATGGAAAACGCTGCGGGGAGAGAATGTCAACTGGGATGTGATGGAATTTTGTGAGGTTTTGCTGTGGTTTACTTTGGTTTTGTTTTTCTGTTTCATTTGTCGCATTTTGGATGTCTGGAAGTATCGAGTGTACTTGAAAAGCAATAGTGTTTTCCTCCATCCATGTCCAAGGGCCATCTCACTTAAGGTCAAACATATCAGCAAAAAGTTTACCAAGAGAATCTGGAGGCCTGTGACGAAAAGCAGAATTTATTTATTACTAGTGGCTTCTGGTGTCATTTCAGACTGTTTCATGCTCATCATATAAACAACCCCTTGCATTTACTCAGCTATATACTTATATTCCAAAAGGAGTAGCATATGGTGCGAAAACCAGATGCCCCTGCCCACATAAAAGCTCTATACATTTGTTTCAATGTAGTCAGGAAACAGTCACGATCTTCTTCCCACTCTGGAGGAGTCAGCTGGATGCAGCCAAGACCCTGTTTAGCTCTCAGTGACTACTGGTGTTGCCTAAGCTGTCCTGGGGGATAATGGGATGGACTGTCTGGTCTCATGGGAACGTTTCACCATGAGAACCGAACTTCCCATGCTCTGTGAATTAATTGTCTCTACTGAGATAGTTTTTCTCTTCCCCTAAAAGGCTGTCTGGATTCCTCCACAGAAACTTTTAACTCCATCCTTCTCCTGCTTCTGTCTCTGTATTTCATTCTTGGCTTCTGTGGAGTAGTTAACATCATTAGGACTTCCTTCCCAGTTGCATTTTATATACAGGTATGGTCTCTGCTTCCAGAAGCCAAGTTTGAATCCTGTCTAAAACCTGTCTTTAATACCCGATATTTTAAAATCAGTGCTCCAAATGAGAACCTGTCACAAAGCCTGTAATAAGTCACAGATTTCAGTTCTCTTGCATTTTCCCTTCTGACCATTCTTTGTTTGGAGGTTGGTATTTATGTCAGCCATTAATTTTTTATGGGCTCCTTTCAGCTGCCTCGCTCCTACAATTTTCTGGCATGTGCAGCTGTAACAGAACATGATGCACTGAACACGAACACGGGTCCCTTCCATGTGGCACAGAATCTTTGGCATGCTTTGCCATGAGAGGATGGGTTTGTCAGCGTGCAGCGGAGGTCTGGCTCCGTGCTCTGCCAGTGACCTGCCATGCGGGGGCAGAGCAGCTCCACCTTGGAACAGTACAGGAGCTCTCCCAAAGAGGGCTGGTGGCTCGGCGGCGCTTCTCTCCACAGAGGCAGACACTCCCCTGAAGAAACCGGCAGGATTAACTGAGTTCCCTAGAAGACCCTTAGGTTCAGAAGGTTCCCATCAGTCTTGTGTTGTTCTTCTTCACCTTTGCTATAGCTGGTTTGACTGCCCCTGCTATTGTCCCAACTCATAGGAAGCTCACAGTCTGGAGACTGAATTTCACATCTTCTGCTGCACCTGAGTTGTCAGACAAGCCAAATTCAGCTCCAAATATTTAGAGAAGATCAGAATAAGGTAACAGTACACATGACTACATGACTACTGTGTGCTGGCAGCATCCTTGTGTAGACTGGGTCAAGTGTGGTGCCAGTGGGAATTGCATATGCAGAGGAACTGCATGGAATTCAGCAGTGGTCTCCAGTGGATGGACCTCTGCATCGCCTATGCAGACTCCAGTTATAAGATATGCAGAGGCATGACTTCCTGTTATGATCTATATTATTTTAATATTCTACTTTTTTCAAGATTTCTGGGCATTCTACTTTTAGTGGTGCTATTCTGAAAGTCTTCCCTGCAGAAACTGCAAATACTATTTTAAAAAGTCTTTACAGCTCTAAGTCATATGAGTCACAAAAAATGGGTTTATATCTTCTTTTTTAGATTTAAAAAGAGTTTTTTCCTCTAGTAGATACTTTGCTCTGCCAGGAAAATGGATGGGTTCTTTCTTTCAGTCAGACTAGAAGGTGGTGTTGAAGGCCCTATGATATGTTTTTCTCATGTACATCAGATGATGCAGCTAATGAATGGACAGCACTATGCCAGATGTTTGACTTCAAAATACTATTTAATACTGGGCTTGGCCTGCCATTTCTGTCCTGTTGGTGCACTTACTGCATGCCACTTGATTCTTCTTTGTTGCATATGTCATGCCATTAAAGGCCAGAATTCAAGCAAAAAATATTTTTGGTTTTGATATTTTATAAAAAAAATTACCATGTAAGCAAAAAGGTTTACATGGGCATGGAGGCAAGGACCTCTGCTCTCTCCTCCACTTCCACCTATAAAGGAAGTTTCCTTCTGAACTGAGTTTAGCCTGGAGAAAAGGAGACTCAGAGGTGACCTTATCACTCCCTGCACTTCCTGAAGGGTGCTGGTAGTCAGGTGGAGGTTGGTCTCTTTTTCCAGGCAGCAGATGACAGAACCAGAGGACACAGTCTCAAGCTGCGTCAAGGGAAATATGGGTTGAATATTAGGAAAAAGTTTTTACAGAAAGGGTGATAAAGTTCTGAATGATCTGCCTGGGAAGGTAATGGAGTCACCACCCCTGGATGTGTTTAAAAAAAGACTGGATGTGGCACTCAGTGCCATGGTTTAGTTGAGGTGTTAGGGCATGGGTTGGGCTCAATGATCTTTAAGGTCTGTTCCAACCTAGTCATTCTGTGAATTCTGTGAATTGTATTTCAGATAACACCTGAGTTTCTCTCCTCTCTATCCTCCTGTGGAAAAAACTTCCCACTGAAATTGGTGAAAACTTCTAAAGAACTACTTTTTTCAAAACCTGCAGGAAATAGTGCTAAGCCTTTAAAAAAATCTGAGTAAAATCCAATTCCTTAAATCCCCGATGGAAGAAATCGTATTACCTTCAATGCTATTATATACAGGACAAAGCCTGTAAGGCTTTGCTGAGAGATTGAAAAAGGCAAATTAATGACAGCACTTGAAATTACCTGTAATTATCAGTGACACCGGGTCAGCATCATTGCAATGAGAGTCTCACAGAGTGATCATTCTGACTGGTTCAGGATTTATGCAAAACTGCCAAACAAAACGTGACCTCCACAATCACTATTAATGTATCTCTGGAGCATTTAAGCATCTGAATTCACAATCTACTGTGTAGCTGCTTTCATCTTTTGAAGAGCAGTTAAATTCTGAAGGGTCCCAAGCGTTTTCCTGGTCAAAATCACCTCTCCTTTCCCATTCATATTTACTCAGGTCTCTCTCTTCACTGTCGCCATCACACAATGTCTCTTCAGCAGCTATAACAACTGCTTATATGGAAAAGTAATAATAGGAAGGCGTTTAATGAATTTTAAGCTGACTTTAATGTAATTTAGCAGCTGGAAACAAGGAGAAGAGCCAGCACAGTGTGACCTGCCAGCTCTCTATGGATTGTCAGTGGTCAATGTAGCACATATTTCAGCACTGCTCTCCAGGGTACGCTGGCAATGTTTCTTTTCTCCAGCTACATTCCTGATTTCAATTAAATCAGCATCTGAAGTACTCTTTCTGATATAGTTAGTGCTTTCCAGTAAATGCTCCTGGCTTTGTTTCTCCCCAGATGCTGTCCTTCCTAACACTTCTGTTCTCAACAAGTGAAGCAGACATCACCTGAAAAGCAAAGATGTTTTTAGAGAGACTAAACACAAAACTTCCTCTTAAGAAAACAGGGAAGAAAAAGTAGCCATTTGGTTACAGAGCCGTAATTCCTTCCTTCCTGGGGAATATCTCCAGATTGTTCTTTTGTTCACTCTCTGTTACTTTTCAATATTAGAACGGGACTGATGTTGGTTTTTTTGCTCTTCCTATAACCATAAAGGAATTTCCAACATAAAACCACTCATCAAACTATACAGCTGAAGTTTTAAGTTTGCAGTGACCAAGCATACCTTGAAGTTCTTTTCTCTTTATTTTCCACTAAGTATAAGAACCAAATTGTTAACACATTGACCCAATGCCTTTGAGGCATTATAAGAGATTTTATGACAGCCTGCAATTAGTATTATATAGTTTCTTTTGAAGGAGGTGTGCAACAGGTGTCTTAACTTTCTGCTCTTTGCTTCCGTGCCCTCCAGTTCAATGAAAAATATGCACTTTAACATCATTTATTAAGATTACCCTTGCTTCTGGTTCAGATGTGTCTGTGCTAGGACAAGGGAGGAAACTACATTTATGTACTCAGCTGGACAAAGGACTGTATTTGTCTTCAATTTTGCAAAACTTTATTTTGATACAAATTCATTTTTGCAGTTTTCAGCTGTTTTGACCTTTAAAAAAAAAGCAAAACACAAAACCAACCAACCACAAAACCTCTCTGTGACATTATTGTGATGAGCTGATGAGCTCCACAAGCAGCTCTTTGTGGTGGCCCCACTACTGAGATTCAGAACAGGACAGAGTGTTGTGCTGGTAGCACCTGGAGCCACTCAGCTTCAGAGCTTTTCAGAAACCATCCCAAAGAAGACAGCGGCTTTTGGCTAGTTTCCTTTGCTTGCTGTGGAAGGGTCTTCTAGATCTCTTCAGGCTTATCTGGCCAGGTGACAGCATACTCCCACATTGCTCGTTGTCACTCTCATTTTGCCTGTTTGGGTTGATCACCTGCAGTGACAACCTGAGGCTGCTGAACCACAGTAACCAGCCCGTCCATGGCAGTGTGCAGCAGAAGGCTGCAGCTCTAGGGATCCCACTGCTCATGGCCACCGTGTCTCCAAAGGCATTCAGCCAACTGCACATTGCACTAGCTGGACATTTAAGGTAGGATGAGGATGCCTCCAGCTCCCAGCCTTTACAGGTTTGTGCATTGTAGGACTCCCAAATACTGGCAGCTGTTCTGCTCACAGCTGCACAGTTGGGCTCCTCACAGCCAAATAGCAGAGGTTGTTTGGGGCTTCTTGGCATGGCCACCTCCAAAGTGAGATGCTGTGGTGGGACCCATGGTGTGGGAGGGGAGAAAGGAGGGGAAGGAGCTGGCTCAGAGAGAGAGGGGGAAAGCCTGGGGAATTCAACTTGTCATTTGAGTGGATGAGTGAAGACCTCAATTGAAACATCTGACTCCATCCTCTCAGTGGAGTCAGCAGCTGTGTTGGCGTGGCTGTCAGCAGCTCCAGGGTACAGAGCAGGCATCAGGGCTGTGGTTGGTTCTCAGCCTGCTACCCAAGACAGCTGTGTCCTCTGTGCTTAAGATTGGCCCTGCTGTGCATGGAAGTTGAAGGCAAACAGGCAGAGATTCCTCAGTCCCCAAAGACAAGATACACAGAAGCCATTGAGCACTGACCTCTCACTTCTATCCCTTCACTGCACTTTCCTGAATAATTTCACCAACTGCAGACTCAGGCTGAAGATAAGCAACATTTAAGTTGGGACCACTGCTGACTATTCCTCCCCAGTTCTTGTCACTTCTGTTGTGATGTCTCTGGCACCCTGACACACAGTCAGGAGATCAGAAAACTAACCAGGATACAGAAGTGAAGCCAAGAGCAATGGTATGACACTTGTCTGAAAAAAACCCAAACAAAAAACTCAAACCCCAAACCATAATATTTCCATTCCCTCTGTCCTTTTCAAATTAGCCCTGTCTCCTCTGACATTTCCCTTAAGCATCAGTGGCATGTTGACAAATTCAGTGATTGTTATAATTAGTACCTGTAGCCAGAAAAGAGCTTGATGCTTACAAAACATCCTTGTGATTCTGATAGTTAGACATGCATATACAAGTTCCATGGGAGACTAAAAATCTCACATGCAAATTTTTAGGAAAATTTATTTTGAAATCTGTAAATGCATATGTACTTATGCTGTCTTGTACTATTACCTCAGTCCTGAAATATTCAGTTAATAGATGGGTTATTTTCTTAATTATATTCTAAATTGTGAGCATCATGTTCTAAAAGTAGTTCTTATTAGTATGAAAAAAAGAGAATGTTTGACTAAGCCTGAGGGTTCCTAAGGAATGGTGTCTAATTGTCACGGCTATAAGAGCCTGAAAACAGTGCTCAGAGCCAGCCCAGACCTGAGGTGTGAAACATACCACTAAGTGCTGGGGGATTCATAGTTACTTGCAGACCACAATGTGAGTGGGCAGACTTATGAGCCTTTCTGAAGGGAGGCATGATGCTTTGATGTGCCCAGTAATGACATTATGAGTTCTAATAGATGTAACCAGTAAAGACAGAGTGCCTCATGGCATGGAAAAAGAGACTGGCAGATACCACTAGTTAGTTGCTGAGCTTTGGTAAGAGATTGTCCAAATGAACATCTCTCCGTTCAATCACATTTTCCACTGGAAATTCCTCTTTCCTTTTAACATACAAGACTCTCTGTGGGCTCATTTGAATGGGTTGCCACACAGGTACCTCAGATGAAACCACAGACTGTAGCCTCAAAAGGAGCGGAAATACTATTTTAAAGATCTTGTCTCTCTGTGCGAGTCAGGCTGGCACTGACTGTTGCTTTCCTGCTTTTACATGTACTTGCCTAAAAGAAACTCTACTCCTTAAAGACTTAAAAACCCCAAGTAAATAAATAAAAAATCACTTTCAAGGCCAAAAAGTGTGCCAGCAAGAATTTGCCATGGTTGTGTTGCACCCTTGGAAAATCCAAGGCTGTTTCAGAAATTCCTGCATGCAAGAAGATTGGAGCAGTATTTAAAGCCTGAGGTGTGACACATGTCTAATTACTGTATCTGTCTGTGCAGAAGGCTGCTAGCTCTGTGTGAGTAATTGGGGCAGGAGATGGTGCCTAAAATCCCCTTTTAGACATCACACAGGTGAGGAATCAGTGACAGTGTGGGAAACATGACTCACATCAGTAGCGATCATTGAGATTAGACGAGAGAACAAACCTTCCTCTAGCTACCATGCTGGATGCTGACAGCAGGATCTCTACAGCATTTGGCTCTGTTGTTTAGCAGGTTAATAAATCACCTTTTGGAACATACAGTTCCCCACCAGTAAAACGCTGGGCAGGAAAGAGTGGGACAGCACTATTCATCTTGGCAAGAGCAATGGAGAAGAGCTCTGCACAGAAGCCACCTACTAACTAGAAGTGTGTTCTTGGTTATTATTCCTCATCATGAAGACTAACTGAAAAAACTGAGGTGAAAAGATGCTTCTTTTAGGCAACAGAGGGAGGAAAGAGAGCTTAAGATACAGACACATGAGAGACACTCATGGCTGTGACTGTGAATTCTTTCATCATGTTTGCTTTCATGTTGTTCCTTGAAGAACCATGTTTTAATAGACTTTTTAAAGTGGAGATATCAATTCTAACTTGACAAAAACATCTGAACTGTGCCATACTTAGAGTGGAAGTTTTTAAGAAGTGACTTAAAATCTCAGTATTGTTTTACTGCTTGCTGTGTCTGAGAAATGCCCTTCATAAAAATAATTATCCGGGATGTGGCAGTTCAGGTAGACAGGGATGATTCCCTCCCCATTACCTAAAACCAGGCACCACAGCCCCCTAGATAAGTAGGTGTGGCTGCTGGCATAAACAAGCATCAATATGTGAGAGGAGAGTTTCTGGATAACACAGAATCAGTCAGGAGTCACTTAAACCATTCTGTTATTCAGACACCTTGTTGTGACAGGCTGTTCCTGGGCATGGTGGGTCATTACTGTCTTAATGAGAGCTTCCCCTGAAGCTGGCAAATGCCCTCTCCTGTCCCTGACTCGGGTACTATTGGCAGGGAAAAGACTTGAATGGGAGGTGAAAGTGAGCATGGGAGAATGGGTTCAAGAAGAGGCATGACTTCCTGAACCCTGCAGGCCTTTTGGAGGCCATGCTTCTGGCCTCCTAGATCTTGAAACATCCACTTAGAAGCAGCACAGGATAGGGAGAGGTGGTAATGCCGCATCTGCTTTCACCCTCTGGAAACCACAGAATTGTTATTTCTTTGGATATCCTTTGGGGTCATTAATTTCTGTTCAACAATAGCTAGTAGGGTATTCTGTTGGAAGATTAGCACAGAAACTTTGGTGCCTTTATCTGTTTTTATCCTCTTAGATCTCATTTAAAGTATTGGAGAACGTGATCAGTGTAAGTAAAGGATGTTTTAAAATTCATGTTTGGCTTCAGTAAAACAGTGGCATAATTATTGCATGTAATTTTGCAGTGAATTTTTGAATAAAAGTAGTATAATTGCAGTCTATTCACTCTTCCTGATCACCTATAGGTCTATCTCCCTTTCATTTGAATGGATTCAAAATTATCTGTTTTTCATGTTCCTAATAAATGACCATAACTAGATCATGTAATTTTGCTTACATTTGTAAAGGATGCTAAATTGTTGTGATTTTTTAAGGCATGTTCATATTTTTTTTAATTTAATGAATTGCAAATTACGAGTACTGGGAACCTGTTACTCCTCTTTTCCTGTGCCTCAACCCCAACACTCACCCCCAGTTATATTATTAATCACTTTTTAAAAGATAATTGTTTCACTAATGCCAGGGATGATAGGAACTCAAGTGGGTGAAATACAAATGTAGAAAGAAAGCTAAATTCTAGAGAGCTGAAATACTAGTTAATAGGGTTCTAGGAAGAAGTGGTATAGAAAAGATGGAGAAAAAAAGAGAAACCAGAGCAGTAATATTTTGTGTAACACTGTCTTACACAAAATGCATGATACCAAGACTTTTGGTGAGAGGTCTTAGGAAAGATACATAAACTATTGTAAACACAGTTTACTTGGGGAAGATCAGTGGGCTTGCTGTCCCCTCTGTGAAGGTGCTCCTTGACTTAGCAGGGCTCTAGCAGAAATCCAAGGATGTATTGGCCAAGAGCCAAGGCCTATGGGTGCAGTGCCACCGGAGATGTTGAGATGGGGTCTGACCAAAATCTCCTGAACAAGATGTGGAAGATGAGGCTTTCCACAGACAGAACTCTTTTGACTGTGCCTTTGAGAGCTGTTCAGGTAGGCATTGCTGGGCTTGCACCATGTGAGCAACCCAAGAAGTTGCAGACTATGCAGCTCACAGGTTGTGATGCCAGTGCCTGCCAGAGGGCTGTACTTGACCAGCTGTTTGCAAAGTGGGAAAAAGCAGCCAAAAGTCTGGCAGAAATAGCAACCTGGGCTGCAGTGACTGTGAGATACTGAGGTCAATATACAGAGGAAAAGTGGAAAGAGAATGAGGAAAATTAGGTCTCTAGACTTTATAGAGTTTGGTTTAGTTAGGGAATTTCCCTAGGCAAAATTCCTAGGAAAGATGCCAAGGGGAAAAAGGGCAAAGGAGGGCTGGCTGATTTAAAACAAGCAAAACTGAAAGGAAAAAAAAAAAGCAAAACCAAGCACAAAACCTTTCAGTTTTCTGAGAGGTGAGTAACAATTAAGCATCCCATTGTGCAGGATGGGCTTCCAGCAGAAGAGGCTCTGGACTAAGCATGGAATTGCCTGGCAAGCCATTAATGCAACCAAATAGCATACAAGAATTGAAACGAACAAAGGAAGAATATTAAGATATTATTTTAGCATTTTTTGATAAAAATGAGTACAGCTGAGGCCCAGCTGGAGTTAAGTCAAGGATAGGCATTAAGGGTGACAAGAAGGGGTTCTACTGGAACTCTAATTACTTCTAAGGAGAAGTTCAAAGAGGATGTAGGCCTGCTGAAGAATAGGGGAGAACAACATAGTGGTAAGCATAACAAAACAGGGTCCTCAGTGTCTCTTTTAACTCAGACACAGATTTGCACCAGCACTGTTTGTTATGGAGGATACAGCTGGGAAGGAGCAATGAGCTAGGGACAACTACAACTGGATTCAGATCCATAGTGCTTGGTGAGATTCATTTGATACTGAAAGTGTTACCTGCTATCATATGTGAAAAATCAGAGTGGTCTGCAGAAATCCATGAAGACTGGAAAAAGGCTAAGGGCTGAAACACCTGTCTTTCATAAAGGCAAGAAGGACAATCCAGGGAACAATATGATTGTTACTGTCTCCTCAGTCACTGAAAAAGAACATCTTCTTGAAATTCATTTTCAAACATAGCGAAGACAAGAAGGCAGTGGCCTGTATGAAGAGGCAGATGGCACCGTTAGCAAATTTGCAGACTGTGTTAAGTGGGGGGGCGTGATTGACACACAGAATGGCAGAGCTTTAGTCCAGAGGAATCATCAGAAAGTTGAAAATTGGGACCACAGAAATTTCATAAGATTAAGCTAGAAGAAATGCAAGTTTCTGCATTCATGGCAGAGTAATTCCAGCATCAGTATTGGCTAACCAGCGTCCTGGCTGTAAAAGGACCTCAGAGCTGTGCTGAATTGGTTGAATCACATGTGGTTGAGCCATAATTGTAAAGTAAACTTACATACTAGGCTAGAAGGAGCGTGCTCAGAAGGTCAAGCAAAGCTGTTCTCATCCACTTTTGCTTGGCACTGGTGAGGCTGGAATCAGGTACCCTGCTGTATGGGCCCACTTCCACCCCACCCTGCTGCCAGAAGGCTGTGAAGAAGCTGGAGGGAGCCCAGCAGAGGGCTGCCAGCAAAGGACCAAGAACACATGCAGAGTTTGAGGGATTAGTTTGGTGAAGAGGAGCCTGTGGGGTGATCTTAGCAACAGCCCACAGCAGCTGGAGTGGGATCAGAAAAGGTAACAGGGCTAAACTCAGCCATTTAGTGGTAGACAGTATGGCAGGGAGCAACAGGCAAGAGCTGCTGTGGGAAGGTTCCAGTTGCAAGGCTGGGAAAACCCATGAGAGAGAGAGGTACTGCAGCCCTGGAATGTGTTTCTGAGAGCGGCTGTGCAATCTCCACCCTAGGAAATTTTCAAGGGTTGGCCAGACAAACCACAGCTTGACAGGAGCTAGTGTGGGGAATGCCCACAGTACTGAGGAAGAGGATGGACTAAATCATCTCCACAGGTCCCTTTCAAACAACTTCTGTGTGATTTTCTGTTGTAAACGTCATCTGTAAGTAATAGGACATAACCATGTGATTGCACAGATGCAAAGCTAAGTATTATCAAGATGATACAGACTTCTGGATGAAGGCAAGAGCAAAAATCTCTAGGAATGTTTTAATGATGTTGCATCTTTCTTTTTTGTGTGTCCTGACAAAGAAATGTCAGAATGTGTTTTTTCTGCTTCCAGGAAATGTTTCCTAAAGCGTTGCTCTTCCTGTTCCTGATATCCACTGAGAAAATAATTAATTCTGTTTCCCAGTATTAGTCTGTCTATTTTGTCTGTCTACAGGTTCCTGTCATGCTTCTTCAGGGAGTTTGAAGTAATTTCTGCTGAACTTTTCTCTGTTATGCACTTGTAAAATCATTTGGTACCTCAGTCATAAGTCCTGAAACTTTTTCTTGATTTTGCCATTGAGTGTCTTTATTGTGTTTGGTTGGGTTTTGTTGCTGATATTGGTTTTAACCTTTGTCCTAGATTAGGCAGCTGCAATGAGCATAACTTAGAGAAGTCTAATTTGTGGACTTCTCATTTACTCTACTTTAGTTTCCTTCTTGTTAGGAAGTACACAGTCCATGTCCTTCCACAAAAAGAAAACAGCAGAAGAAACAAAGCCAAGCCAATTTTTTTAAGCAACAAACCAACTTGCTTTAGCCAATGCATTGTTCCTCTGAGATCACAGAGCAGAGCAGGTTTATAATGGAGCGACCAGGACTGTACATTTTTTGAGGGCTGTGAGTTAGGAGGACCATGAAAGTAGATACAGAATAGCCATAAAACTCACTGAAGATTTATAAATACCTCCTCTGCATTTCAGCATAATCCTGTGGTAGTTCAGTGTAGTTGTAAGTGCCTGCTCAGCTGAAACTAGGCTGTGGCCTCCCTAGTCTCCAGACAGCGCCTTCTGCAAGGGAGTGTGTGTGGGACTTTCACAGGCTTTCCAGTTGCGTCTGTTCCATCTTGTGCTAGTAGTCACTGAACCACAGAAAGACTGACTTGGCTTCCTTCATATTCTTGTTGTGAATCAGGCAGAGCTGGGACCTGTGTTTGGTTCTCTCACATGTGATGTGAGTTTCCCTCACAAGCAAATTACTTGTTATCCTGCCATTGCTTTCTTCGTAGTTTTGACCAAAATTTGTGGCCCTCTTTTTGATACTGTCTTATTTTCCCCCAAAGTTTGTATTTGACTAAGCAACATTTTCTAAGAATAATATTCAATAGATAATTGCCCATCAGCCCCTGAAGACAACAAATGTTGTAGGGCAGCCCCTGAAGACAACAAATATTGTAGGGCAGCCCCTTCCAGGGATCCAAAGGTGTGTGCTTTCAGTTTATAATTTTATGGTAACTCCTTGAGGTATACGGACCTCTCAATCTCTCTTTTTAGTGTTTGCTGAACTACACCATTAATTTGGTCTATTTAAGTACAATTTTTTCTGTAGCTACATATCTAGAAATCCTAGAAGCTTCATTGGGCAGATTATTTGTACACAAAAGAAACAAATACTATAGGAGACCCCAGACAGGTAATGATGGACAGAATTCAAAAGGCTGGAGCAAGGAAAGAAATGGAAAGGGCATGTGAGTCCATGCATAAGAGGGGAAAGATGTTGATCCAGTGGTGAAACGAACATAGAAGATGGGAAAAGTTGTTCTTTGCTTTTGTCTGCCTTTCTACCTGTCTTACTTTCCCTAGAGTGCCATTGATAATGAGCAACACACTTTGAATGCAGATTCCAAATGTTGTATACAGTTTTCTGAGGCTTCCTTGGACCTTTGATGGGATTATCAATGTTGTTATCTAGAATTTCTGTTGTATCTGGTGGTTTCTATTCCTTTGTGTCATTGTTACATTATCTTCCTTGTTTTTTTTCTTTTGGTATGTTCTATTTTGTATTTAAATGTGTGCTACTTTCTCAGGTGCCATCTGATTCTGTCCTCTCTTATCTTTTAATTTTTACATATTGCTCCAACTTTGCCTCTTTTTGGTTGGCTACTACCTGGATTATAGGTTTCCTCACTTAGTTTCTGTTAATGATTTGAAATTTTACTATGATGATCACCTTTTTTCAGCTGCATGTTTTGGTTTTACTTTAATACTACTTCTCCACTTTCTATCCCTAAAGAATTTGATCCTGTAGTGACTTCTGTGACTCAGCTACAGGGCAAATATTGCAGTCAGTGATACTGAAAGGATCCACGGGGGCATATTCAGAAGAAAAAGAGCTGTCCTGCATGGTTGTCTAAATGGTGGAAGGAGAAGAGGCTGTTAGACAGCAACTACACAGCAGCCTCTCCCTTCACTGTAGGAAACTGAGCCCTAATCTGGCAGTAAGTTCTTACCTTCTGAGGCAATCTCTCCCTGACTCCAGAAGAAAGCAGCGTGACAGAGCTGTAATTGTGTCTGGCTGCTCTTTTGAGGGTGCGTGTGGACCGTCAGTGGGCTTTGCACGCTCCAGATTGAAATCTCAGTTTTAGAAGAGCTGGCAGAGGAGTGCTGTAAATTTTGAACTGAAGTTGCATAAGAAGCTATTCTTGGCTCAGCGTTGCTCAATACCTTTATCAACAATTTGGAAGGAAATGTATAATCGTCACATAGATGCAGATGATATAAATTGTGACCCAGTAGGTGGATGCCAGCTTATAAGACCTTCCGGCACTGAGTTCAGTTTGTTCTGTTCAGAAGAAGGGAATTGTTCAAACTACTTCCCATAACACTTTTAAAAGGGAAATGGTGAATGACATAGTTTGGCATTCCCCCCACCCCTATCTGTACTGTTCTGCTGGAGATTAGTGTACTTTCATGCAGTGCTATTTTGTGAAGAAAAGGTTTGGGTTCATTTTGTGAGAGCTAACAGATTGTAGGTAGCAGAAGTTCACTCTCTGCAGGTGCCAGTGGGTGGCTGCTGGTGTGTAGCCAGTACAGGTGGGGTTATGGATCCTGCCCTTCCCTGCTTTAAGAAATCCAGTTCCACCTGTTATTTACCAACACACATCCACACAAAATGTTTCATGGAGTCAGTGCTGCAACATACACAGCAGAGCCAGAGGACAGGGTGCTGTTCACCCTCTCTTCTTTCACTTACCTGTTATTAATATACACAGCCAAATGTAGTTTTATCAGTTTTTCCTAGCAGTTAATACCCTCTGGTTCTGGTAACCCCTCACCTATGGCAAATATTATTATGGCTGATTCCACATACTTAATATTAAATGCCAGGGTATGGATGGAAAAATGTAGAACCAATGAAGTTTTGATCCAGCAGTATAGATAAAGTTCACAAAGCATTTGGTTATCATGTGGATCAAGCAGCTTAGTACATTTTCTAAGATTAGATCTTTCAGAACGTTTGCCTGTGCTTGCTATCAAGTTTACACAAGCAGAGATTTCTGGTGGCACAGTGATGTTATCCTAGCAGGGGAATATTTGGGAGAACTCTGCATAGGCCTCTTGCATTCCCTCACATAGATTTATAACTTGGGAGTTCTCTGGTTTGGTGGGCAATTTCAGCTAGAAGATTGTCTTTAAGGGACTTATTGTCTCCTTTGGCAAACACAGAAGACAATCCATTGGTCTGAAGCACAATCTAAACAAATAGATGTGAATTTTAAGATGTATGAGGGCAAAAGAGCTAAGCGTGGTTGACAGAGGACCCTTTCCCTTCCCCTTCTCCCTTTCCCTCATTGTAATCAGCCAGGTACAGCATAGGCATAGTATGAGCAAAACATTCCTGCTCTTTTGTTGCTACTTCCATCCCTTTGCCTGCTTGCAACATGTAATCAGATATTCAGAGTTACTGACACAGAAGGGAAAAGTTTGATACTTCTCCATCTCAGCTTGACTGTGTCTTTATTATCTCCCTTATAAGAAAAAGTAAATATATTATTAAGGTTTTAATGTGCATCTACACTTGGCAGTTGAGTTTCACTCGAGGTTAGTTAAAAAATGTTGGTTGCCTCTAACCTAATCAAGTTTTTCCAACTGGAAGGATGCCCAACAAATCCTTAGTTTCTAAAATGCCGTCTTTTTCTTTTTTCATTTTTGCACTGTTCATTTTAATAAGTCTCTGATATAAACCCATGTTCCACTAAAGTATTAATGCCATTTTTGTTAAGAAAATCAAACAATAGAGCAAGATCCAGCCTTAGAGAAGCCAATGGATTTGAGTGGGCTTTATAACTTTTTGGAGTAATCATCACACACCTAAATGTATATTTTAAAATAAAATGTCACATCATTAAGTGAGAATTCTCAGATGTAATTCAGAAATATTCTAGCATATGATTGCTGAAGCTGGCATTGAATCTCAGACTTCTTTTCAAGGTGATGACTGCAATATCAAAATATTAATGTCTTTGTGTGGATAATGAAGACCATTATTACAAGTCCACCTTTTGTTGAACTACAGTCACTTCACAGAACAAATGTAAAAATTTGATTTAGTCAGGCAGTTTTGCCAAACATTTTGTTACGTGTAACTGCCTGTCATCTTGCAGTGTTTAGAAAGTATAAAACTCGTGAGACACCACATTAGTCAGGACCACTTACCAAATTTCCTCTCACTGCATGTTCTGAGCAGCCAGCTCATTTTTTGTCTACCTGGGCTTACACCAAAGCTACTCTTCAGCAGATGGTGCGATAGTTACGGCCCTGAGAAACACTAAGGAAAAAAATAACCACGAGAGAAGAGCAGATAAAAATCTTTGCTTTTTTCCTGACATTTTCCATGCTTCCCTCAGTCTTATTTCTCTGCCACACATCCAGGCACAGACATGCATGTGTGTATGCCTGGACGACTCTCTGTGTCCAGTGCCTGGCTGCCAAGCTTGCTCCAAGACGAGCAGCTGGCATTTGCTGAGTCCTGCAGAGGGGCCATGAGTGACACACACACACGGGGCAGCTGTCTGGGCCTGGCACTCAGGTGATTATTTGTTTGCTAATCAACCAGCAGCTCCATTTGTGGAGTTGGAGGTTCAGAGAGGGTTATTAAATGTACAGAAAGAGAGGCTGTTGTGTAGTTTTGGGTGAAATGTTGGGTGGTAATTACAAGAGATGTAAAGATAGTTATTGTTTCCAGGGCTGGAGCAAAAATTAAATCTATCTATTCAAACTGCTTGTCACTGAATATCCAATAGCAGTTTCCTAACGTAGAACAAAAAACCAAACCCTCTCTGTTTTCCAGTGAGAATAAAGAGGTATCTCCATGTTTACATTAAAAAGCTGGAGTCACCTGCAAAAATGATCAAATTTCAAACTAAATCAAATATGCAGTTTCTCACAACTGCTCGCAAAGGACGTCAGGAGTTATGTGTGAAAAGAGAAGGAGTGAAATCTGATCACTGTGTGCTGCTCAGTTCAATTAGTTTAGCTAGCTGACCAAAATTGCAGGTATTAATTCTGCAGGTGCCAGTTGGGTCTAATCAATCTGCAGGTTTTAAGTGATGCTTAGTGTAGCTCAGCTGGCCAAGCAGTGGGCTTAATGCCTATCAGTGAGGGATGGTCACCTGCTAGGGTATCATTTGTTGCTGTATTTTATGCAGCTTGTAATGAAACATTACTCTGTGTAGTTTTTAATTTGTTGTGGGGTAATGTGAGCATTTAACATATACAGAATGAAGAAAAATATCCTCAAATGATTTTATCATCGGAGTAGTTGTGGTGAGGTCATTGGTTTTGACCTCTGCAGAAATGGAGTAGTGTCATTAATTTTGAGTAAAATGCTCCTGTGCCTTGGGCTGGAGAGTGTAACAGTGGGGTGAGCTGAGGGAATTGGGGGTACTTGTCCCACAGAAGAAAAGGAGAAGGGGAGATGTAAGTGCTGAGCTCAGCCATCTAAAGGAGAGGTTACAGAGAAGGTAGAGCAGGCTACCAAACCCGCCAAGCAAAAAAACAAGAGGCTGTGGTCTCAAGGTGGAGGGTGGGAAATTCTGGTTGTAGAAAGGAAATTCTTCACAGGAGACTTAGTCAAACATCGAAACAGGTCTCTTTGAAGCATTGTAGAGTCTCTGTCCACAGAGACAGTGAAAGTTTCAAGGTAACTTGGTCTGCCTTGAAGCTAGCACTGCCTTGAGTAGGTGGAAGTGGAGACCTCAAGATGCCTTCTAGCCAAAATCTTGCTGATGTCCCAGGTTGCACTTGGCCCTGCTCTCACCTCCAATCTTTTACAAGATGAAGTCTGTCCTCACCTCAGGATCCTGTTAAGAATTCAGAATGGACAGCGCAAAAGGGTTGCTTTGAAAAAGAAGCTTTTAAGAAATGATTGTGGCTTTGCTAATTTACTGTTTCTAATTGAAAGCTTATGAGGAGTATGATTTTGCTTTCTAGTGGTTAGCCAGCTGACTCATGTGCTGTCTCTTTTCAGGACCACACAGAACAAACAGCCCCAAATCATGCTCAACACAACTCATAGGCTTCATCATGTCTGGGTTTGCAGTAGGGGCTGTGAACAAATAACTGATTCAAAACCACTGTTTGGTTTAAGTTTCTGCTAAATAAACTTGTTTGTTGGGTTCTTGCGAAAGCAAGAAGGTGTCTTGGAAGTAGAGAGAGTGTGTGGAAGCAGAGTTTACCTGTCCCCTCCATTTCCTTACAAAGTCTGCACTCACACACTGCCTGCCTGGTGCTGGAGCCACTGGTGTCCAGGGCAATATTGTACACAGATTTCCTACAAGCTTGCCTGTCACAACACTACAAATAAGTCAAATCACAGTTTCTCTTAGGTACATTGAAAATTGGTGTCTTAGGTGTGCATTGGGGAATTGCAGGATATTTAAAAGACAGAAGAAGGGCCGCATAGTTGTATGTTCATTTGGTATGCCTTGGTCAGATCTTGCTCTTCAACTTCCTCTGCTTTGCTCATCACATCAAAATGCCTTGTGTTCAAAACAGCTTCTGTATAAGATCTCTTCTTTCTGTTCAAGCCTGAACACTCCCTTCAGGAAAGGTGGATTTTGGCCCTTAGTTGGTGGCAATGAGATGATGGATTCAGCTCCCTTTGCTCCAGCCCTGGTCCGCCTGTGTGTAGTCAGCCGTGTCTGCTGTTGGGTGATCTTGGCTACCATCCAGTAAGGCAGGACCCCTTTTAGGGCTTTCTGATGAGGCTTTAGTGTGGCTGTGCTGCACTTGCCTTCAGGATAAGATAACCCAAGGATGGATGTCTTACCTCCTGGAGAGCTTTGGAGGTTGACTTTAGGTCACAGAGCGCAGAGCTGGTCTCTGCCTGAGGAGGTATTTGGGACTTCTGAAGACCTTCAGCATGGACACACATAGGTTACTCTACTTTGGGGCAACCTGAGTCAGGCATTCTTAGGAATGATCTATCAAAGCTCTGTGGATGTGGCCAACACTGTCCTTCTCACCTTATGTGCTCAAGTATGGAAACCTCTTCCTCTGTGTAATTCTTCTGTGTGTTTCCCAGGCTCTTGCATCTTGCAGAGGTTTACAGAGGTGTCTTCACATAAACTAATCTGCTTGAGAGGGTAGATTTCAGAGGGGCACTAGCAAGGTTCCAGCCCCTCTGCATAGCTGCTGTGCCTGTCAGCCCTGGAGCTCACTAAATGCCCTGGTTCCTTCCAGGCCTCAAAGAGCTGCTCTCCCTGCACGCACCTTCATTTAATGAGCAGTAGCTTCCCCCCTAGCCAAGCTATTGGGCCATCCACTATTCCATGTTGGCAGGGCGCCTGGCAGGGCCTCGCTTTAGGTTGGTGCTTAGGCAGTATTGTAGTAAATTATAAAAGATCCCCTCTTTGATGCCTTGTGGGGGAAGGCACTGGGCCTGATTTCCCCCTGCCATGTTCCTTGCGTTGTGATTTGCACAAGATGCTATAAACTGCTACCATGCTGGTTTGGTAACCACTTTGCCACAGGTATAAATTACAGCCCAAGGTGCACAGCAGTGGGGGAATGAGGCCAACCATCTCTAAAGGTCAAAGGAGCATTCATCACACCAAGTCTACTGTGACTTCATTGTGACTTTGCATCAATCAAAGCGCTGTTGTTGTTAAAGAATCTCAAATCAATACAAAAGAAATTTTTTTATTTAAAGGCCACACTTTTCTGCTCCTTCATTCTGTGCAGAAATGTCTTGTCCTCTGGTCTTCTTATACAAAAGTCCTTGGTATACAGGTTGTAGATATAAATGTATTTACTCAGAATCAGTCTAAAGGGATGGGATCATTCTCAGCCAGCCTAAAATAGAAGGGAGCAGTGGTTAGAAACAATTGCTACAACTGTGACTTCCTCAAACAGCATGGCTCTGATGTCAGATACCGGGAAAAAGGAAGCAACGGTTAGAATGCATGATGGTTTAACCAAAGGTGCAATTTGTTCCAGCTTTCTGATTAAGTCTGTCCCCTGTAAAAAGGAAATATGAGCAGAGCAGGCAGAGGGCTGTTAGAGCTCTCCAGCTGTACAGAAGTAAATGAGGAGCAGATTCGGTCACCCTCAGCTGCCTGACACGGACTGCAAGAGCACATGCTTGCTCTCAATTCTCTCCTTGTATGCCTCTGCCTTGGTCTGGAGAGATCCTGTCCCCACCAAAAAACCCCAGAAACTCCTACTTAACAAGGTTAAATTACAGTTCCTAAAAAAAATATAAAAATCTGAAAGAACACGAAAGCCATTATTATGTTTGATGATGGTATCAGGATTTTAATCTTCTGCTTGTTTTTGGATTAAAGCATTAGGTTTCCTTTGCTCAATTTGTTGCTAAATTTGAACAGCTTACAGTTGCTGTTATCTGGCAGCATTTACCTGAGAGAGCCGATCGTGTATCAGTGTCCCGTTTAAATATGTTTTTAAAGTAGTGGTTAAGTGAAAATGTACTTATGAAATTCTCATGCATTCTCCATTTGATGCTGTACATCCAAGACACATACTTACCCCTGGCGCTTCTGTCGTGTTTCATTTTGTTGTCAATCAGCCACTGTCTAACTCTGAAGTTGCCCTTCTTGGGCAGGGTGTTGGAGTAGGTGACTCCCACAGGTCCCTTCCAGCTCAAGTGTCTGGTGCCCACACTGCTGGTGGCTGGCAGACCAGAGAGGCAGGCAGGAGGATTTGTGGTGAACCTCACTGTCATTTCTCTTGTGACCCACACTCAGCTGATCTCGGTGCGTGGAGCCCACACAGCAATACAAAGGAAAGTGAGAAACCTGAAGCTTCCTCTCCATCAGTCCTGCAGAATTGCATGTATAACACAGTGCAGAAAACGGTAATTTTTATGAAGTGTTCATCAACCGTGTGATTGAATTCACATGTTCTATAGACAAGTTGTTTGGGAAGTTCAAAAGAAAGGAGACCTTTCATTATCAAAACATAAATTCTACTAACTTTTCACAAGTCTCTGTATGATCGCACTGATCTCACCCCTGCTACATTCCTTAAGACATAAATTTGCTGGGCCTTCATGACATGACAAATAACTGAAGCCATTCTGCAATGCCCAGATTTGAGGCAACAAAACATGGTTTGCATGGTTTCTGTTTCTAGTGCTGTGTTTTAACACATTTGTTTGGCATCACCTCTGATTCCTTTCTCTGCAGCCATCTGAGTGTCTGAATTATGCTCAGTGGACAGCCAGGGGACAGTCACACTGATGCATTCCCGTGCTGTGAATGACATAAAAAAGGGTTAAAAAAGAAATCAGTAGGAGATGGGAAAGGGAATAAAATCACAGTTTCCAAGCATCTTTGTTTTTCTTCTTCTTTCCTCTTATCTGAGGAGCCTTGGCAAGGGTTGTGTTCTCTTAGAGGTGTGCTGGTTGTGCTGGCCATAGGACTGATGGACAGGCAGATGTGTTGTCCTTGGAAGGGAGTGTCTGAATTTTGGGAACGTGTGGTGCATGCACTGCTGCCACATAGAGTCTGTGCCCGACAAGTGGAACCTCACTCTTCATTCCCATGAACAGCAGCACCAACCCTGTCCACCACTGGCCATAAGTCCTAGTGGGATAACCAGTCATCCTCACTGTGTGGTACTTGTTACTTCTTGCTTCCTCATGCTGTAGCATCTCTTGCAGCAGCCCAAGCAGCTTTTCAGAGAGGGGACAGTGACAGCAGCAGCACTGAATGGACTCCCTGCCATGACAGGTGTTGTAGAGATAAACAGTTTGTAAATCTAGAATCTCAAAGTATGCCAAAGAAAGGAAAATTTCTGGCTCTAGTTTGTAGGTTTACTGTTTAAATTCAAAACCTAATCAGCACTTGGTACAAAAGACAAATCCAAAAGTAATCATAGGATCATAGAATGGTTTAGGTTGGAAGGCACCTAAAACATCATATAGTTCCAACCTCTCTGCCAGGGACTGGGACACCTTCCACTAGACCAGGTTGCTCAGAGTGCCATCCAGCCTGGCCTTGAACACTTCCCAGGGATGGGGCAGCCACAGCATTTCTGGTCAAACCTGTTCCAGGGCCTCACCACCCTCACAGTAACAAATTTCTTACAACCTACTTTACTACTACCATTTGCCCTTGTATTGTCTGTCAAAAGCATTTCTGTTGTGCCTCTCAACATAGCATTTAGTCACCTGTTCCTCATTTATAAACATTTTAACTGGAGTCCTGGCATGAATTAAGTGGGGCTGGAAGCTCCACAGCCAGTGAGAGTTACAGATGGAGATCCATGGGCTTTCAATGAAAATCAAAGTCAGAAATTTTTATTTAAACTGGAGTGTCATTTTTCCACAGTAATGGCTACTCATCCCCAAATTTAGAAGCTACTGTACGATCCGATTTGCAGCCCATAATAACAGCTACTACATTCTCCTATGCATGGTTTAAAAATTTTACCTGAATTTTTCTACTAAGGTGAAGCTTCAGTTTCATAACTCAAAGACAGCGTAGCATGCTATCATGTGATGTTATAATTATCAAAAAATCACTCATAAGGTCGAGAGAAATGTGCTGAGTGAACTGGGACATTTGGAATCCATAGGCACACGGCCCTAAGGCTGAAGGAGATTAATGCTCTTGGCATCACGCAGAGCCAGTATTATGTTCCTGCTGTGGTAGGGATTTCTTTTTCCATAGACCTCCTGATTGTGAAAGGGGATTCCAAAACTCACATGCAAGCAGCAAATGTCTCCAAGTACACTGTGGCACCCATCCAGGAACAGAAACCCCCGTTACTGTCTGCTGCCACGGTACACTGATTGGAAATGAGATAGCCACCCGAGCACGGTGTACCACAGCTCTCAGCAGTCATGTGAGGGAGACATCAGGAAACAGTAGCTGACAGTCACATCGCTGCCAGTCTGAAAGGGATTGGTGCTTAAAAGGAAGCCCTGGATGCTTTCAGCATGACTGAATCCACTGCTAATCTGCATATGTCTGGATTAGAAGTCACACCATCATAAAGATGCCACGAGCCAGGCAGCACCCATATGTCATTCGTGTGGTGACAATTCCTAAATATCCCATCCCACACAGCTCTATTCCTAAGCATAAACAACAAATAGAAGGCAAAAGGCAGAGCACACAGGCTGTAAAGCATCCCTGTCCTGATCCCAGGATCCTGTATCATAAGGATCACTAGGTTTTTATACTCTGGTGTATTTGCATATCCTCTTCACCGTTCAAAAGAAAAGATTATTGCATTTGCCGGTAGTTTTTCATTTTAGTCCTAAAACCACATTATTATGTGGGTTGACTGAATATATCATTCTTAATCAGATGCAGAACGGCATTCCCTACCTTCCTGACAGTGTTATTGGAGCGCATACCGTTTGATTTAGTCTGGTGACAGGGTTGTAAATGTGGAGCTTCACATCAAGCTCCCCACCAGGGCTGTGCCTCCTCTTCCAGCCTGAATGCAAATACTGCTGGAGATGGAGGCTTGGCTCAGAGTGACCAGAAGATGAGGATCAGTGTGGTATGTGTATCTGGTTCTGAATGCAAGCGTGAGCTTGGCACAGAAGGGCAGACAATTTTGGACAGATTAACATGGATAATTTTGACCATGTGGCTAAAATGAATCAAAGGTCAAATTGGATTAATCTAGATCTGTTTGTAAGGGATAAGAAATATACGTGGTCCTTTCTGGTTTTCAGTGCATTGATTTGTGGGGAAGACCTGTGAGATGTGACCTCCTAAAACATTTTTCACATGCTAGTGATGATTTCTACAGCAGACTGAAATTAAGAGACAGAAAAGCTCTTGTTCAATATAACATTTAACATAAAAGAAAGTTTTGCCATGAAGACAGCTGTATCATGCATATATGACCAAATACGTCTCTAACCAGAGCTAACTTTACTGAAAATTGCACTTCTTGCAAGTCTTTAATTATCTATGTGTAGTGGCAGAGGTGAAAATCTTTGTTTGAGAGTTTGCCAATGAAGAGTAGTCCACCTGCAATGCCTGTGGAGTGGCAGGCAAAATGATGCTGACCAGGTCACAGCCCACAGTTTGCTGGCACTCCCAGGTGTGTGGCCTCTGGAATGCAGCTGCAGGTTGCAGGCTACCTGGTAGAGATGCTCCAAGGTCCCAGGGTAGGAGGGGGGGACAAGTTGTGGAGATACAAAGCCTTTCTTTTTCCCCTTTTCTTTTGGAAACCAAGTACATCAGGCAGCTGTTCCAAATGCAGGTGCCCTCCACTCATCGCTGGCTTTACATTCTTGTTCCTATTTGTATGTAGGTGCTTTGAGGATGACCAGGCTTCACTAAAATAGTGCCACCCCAGTTTCTGCTGGGTCTGAATCCAGGATCCAAAGCATATGGGACCAAAACTAAAGCTGGCTCAGTATGTCTTGCCTAGAACTACCCAGCTCTTCTGAGCACTCTCATGTACTAGGTACTAGGTAGGCTCTAAACAGTTTTGGGAAGATTTTTTTTTTTTTTTTTTTTGTTTATTTTAATGTGTGCCTGGGCAGACCTCATCTGTAAGTAAGGGCAAATGTCCCAAAATTCTTAGTTTTTCACAGATGCTTGTGGCAAGGTTTCCAAACACGACACTGAAGTAGTTGGGTACTCAACTCTTACTGATTTCATGAATGCAGTGGGAGTCAGCCAATTGGCCTGTTTAGTTACATTTGAAAATCCCACAAGATAGCTATCTATCTCCTTCAGCTGCTTTGAAAAGCTCTCTCCTAGTGCTTTCTAGAGTGTGTTGTCATTAATATTGAAAGGTCAGTCAGGGTTGCAGTATTATTTGAACAGGACTGATGTGTGTGGAGGAGACACATGCACATCATACAGGAAACATGAGTCCTGGACTGGAATGCACAGCTAAGGCTGCACTGGGCTTAGCTCTGCGGGGCTTGAGGCAGATGGGCAACTCTTGCTGGAGATGGAAATGGAGGCTGAGGGAATATGATTTAAATACAGGCATAAATCCTGAATCAGGACTGAGATACTTCAAGCTGAACTAACTGATTTGACTGTATACTCTTCTTTTTAGAGTGTAATTCATGGCACTGGATGCAAAGTTTACTCTAAATTATTCAGCAGTTGTGGGCCCTAGGTATTATTACATGGTAACTAGCTTTCCTGAATTAATCTTTCTTACTCTACTTTTGAATAAAGCTAAAAAATTAATTGTTACAAGCTCAGAATTTACCTTGTTTGATCTCACATACCCTCTGTGTTGTAGGGTTGGAGCTACAGTGACTTTTGAGCGTTGGGTACAGTGCTTGTCCAAACTCATGAAGATGAATAAAAAATAATATATGTATATACCTCAAGGACACAGTAACAGGAGGCAAGCAAAGTCACCATGATGTTGATCCAGATGCTCCTAGCTGAAATGACATTCTTGGGCTTAGGCATTTATGTTTACTTTATGGGCTGTTAAGCAAGTACATTATGTTTTGCCCAGAAAAAAAGACTTACATGAGCTGGATTGCTCATTCCCTGGCTTCCATGACATCAGACAGCTTGAAAGAAACAATCCTTTGGAACCACTAGAAAAATTCTTCCTTCCAACCTGACCTTCCTAGGACAGCCACCTTTTAGCCCCTCTCCTTGTTACCCATGTTGTGCACTTGATTCTTGAGAGTTGCTTTCTCATCCTTCAGCCTTCCACCATAAACTGCCTATGTCAGAGAAGGAAGGGGGAGAGAGGGGACATACACATAAGAATGAAAATTATTATAAGGAAAAAGAAGTCTTGCAAAGCCTGGAATAAAGGTGGTATCTGGGAAGAAGGAAAACCACTGGACAGCAGAGAAGGTGAAAGGGGAAAGTGACAACATGCAGTTCCTGGCCTGCATGAGCAGCAGTGTTGGTTTTGCTGGTCAATACCTGTGCAGAGCCTTGTGCCAGACCAACTCAGACAGCTTGAGGGTGCGCTGAAGTTTTCATAACTCTTATTTATAGAATCATAGAATGGTTTGGGTTGGAGAGGACCCCTAAAGGTCATCTTAGTCCATCATCCCTTGCAATTAGCAGGGACATCTGCAACTAGATCAGCATAAGTGTCTTAATGGTGCACTGCCTACCAAACCTAATCAAAAGTACACGGCACATATGAGGACATGTGAATCTGATCCTGTGTTGGTATCTCTCACCTGATCTGCCTGTACACCTACCATTTCTTTTCAGCAGGTGATCCCCTGAGGGCAAGGTCCTATTCCAGCATTTTTGGATGAAGGGCATGTGTGATGATGGGGGGGGGCTGGTGACAGACCTGATAAGGTACAGGGATGGTAAGATGTGTAGGAACCTTTGAGAATTTTTGTCTTTAGTGATTGCTACATGGAGAGGCTTCAGGATTGTTTATCACAGAATCACAGGATATGCTGAGTTGGAAGGGACCCATAAGGATCATCGAGTCCAACTCCTGACCCTGCATAGCACCACCCCCTAGTTAGAGGAAGGAGGGTGCTTGTGATCAGGTCTGTGGAAGTGGAAATTCCAAAGAGTGAGGTCTCTGCACACCCCATGAGAACAGGTAATAGGGCAGGGGGATGTGGTGGGTACTAGAGATGGGTGGGACTGGCCCAGCTGCCGGAGGGCTGCGGAGAGGAGCTCTGCGGAGGGCACAGCAGCAGCACCAGCAGCACCAGCAGCGGCAGCACCAGCGGCAGCAGCAGCAGCAGCAGCAGCGGCAGCAGCAGCAGCGGCAGCAGCAGGTGGCGGCGGCGGTGGCAGCAGAGGGTGCCCGCGGCTCGCTGTGCTCGCTGCCGCCACAGCCCCGGGCAGCCCCGCACAGCGCCCTGCCCGCACCGGGGCCTCCGTGCCACAGCGGGCGGAGCTTCTCCTCTGGGCTTCGGGGGATGTAATGCTTCTTCTGAAAAACACTTTTTAAAAATACTTAAAAAAGAAAAAAATTAAATACTTTTTCCAATACTTTTTCCCTAATACCTTTTGTAATAATTTTTAATACCTCTCCGTTTATCATTCAGACAGTTCTCACCCCAATACCCTCCCCCTCTATTTTTTTCCTTTATATATATATAATTTTTTTTTCTTTCCTTTTTTATTTTTATTTTTTTTTTGAAACCTCCTGGAGGTTCTCCCTTCTCTTCCCCCTTCTCCCGGAACATGAACAACAGCTACAGACTTACCCAAGAGAGTGAGGGAGAGAACAGAAAGGTCTGGGCAATTTCCTTGCCCAAACAGAATGGCCTCTTTTTCTCCAGCACATGGACAGAAGTTCCTCCATCTTCCCAGAGCTGGCCCATACAGCAGAGCCACCTTCACACTCACTCTGTGCTCACAAAAGATCAGCTTGTTTTCAGGAGTCATCTTTTCACCCTGCAGAAGGGCAGTCCCAAGGAAAGGGGCAGGGGGTCAGTCACTGGATTGGGGTGCCCTAATGTCAACACCAGGAAAAAAGTAATGAGAGAGAAGGCAAAGGGGTAAAAGTGTGCAAGGAATGAAGAGGAAAGCCCTGGGCCCGCTGTAGTGATGAGATAATGGAGGAAATGTTATTTGCTGGAGAAATGTGGAACCTGAAGTTAAGGGGCAGCAGATGTAAAGTAAACAAACACATCTGAGCTTTATTCTTCTTGCTTTTCTACCATACACTGAAGAACTATTTAATGAAAAATCTGGCAGCTTGGATTTCATTGTCTGGGGAACAGACCACAGTAAAATGTGTAAAATTTTGGCAATGTTTTAGTCATAAGGTCAGTCCAGGAGAAGGAGTACTACAGCCCACTTAGTTACTTTGCCGAAGGAATTGACAATAAAATTATCTCATTTTCAACAATCAGCAGAGCTGAGGCTATGCCCTCCATTCAGAAGGTCAGAAATTAGCTCACAATTCAAGGGGGTTTTTCACCTTATATCAAAAAAATCATTGTATCTATCTAACAGAAATCTGGGTTTGTTTGTATTTTTTTAAGAACTACAATTGCATGGCAAGACAGGAGAAATAAATATTGAGATATGTAAACAGGAGAACACTGATATATTCTATTAGTGGAGAAAATAATAAGCAAATAGTCAGCAAGTAAGAAGAGAGGCAGTGTAGAGAGCTCATACTTAAACCTAGGAATAAGGACACATTATTGGACCAGTTTTTGTTATAAGTGCTTTCTCATAATTTTAAACAGTAAGGTATTTTCATAAAGTATCCTGTTGATTTTGTCTGGGGGAGAGTGTTTCCTGCAAATGCCACAATGCAGGCAAAAGCCACTGATGTAAAGAACCCCAATGTGGATATTCTGAAAACTAAGGCTGCTAAATAAAGGAAAAGGGGTATTTGAGGGAGTAACAGAGATACCATTGCACTGTCCTCATTGTTAATCTTGATATTTATTTAATTAAACATATCCTTTGTTACAGCAGAAAAGAAGCAGTGGCAGAATTGGCTTTTGCCTCCACCAGATTGTTGCAGAACCTGGGAACTTTGCCCGTACACTTACAGTGAAGTTGGCTGTGGAGTATGTGAGGCCTCAATCCCAAATCTGGATAAACTGAGGCATAACTATATCCTCAAATGGAGGATGAGGCACTCTTTTCAAGCATATGCTTACTATAGATTTTTCACTGGGAATATACATTGTCTTTGCTCAAAAACGTAAAGTCCGAGTTCAAGATGCTGTACCTGGGCTAAGGCAATCCCAGACATGAGCACAGGCTGGGAGAAGAATTCCTTGAGAGCAGCCCTGCAGAGGACATGGGTGTTCTTGGGGACAAAATGTTTAGAGGCATGTAAGTAGAGAGGAAGGCACAGGATGGAAATTCCATGTGTTTGCATCTAAGAACAAGAGAAATATATTCAGCCTTTTCCATAACATGCTGTGAAGGCATCACTGACAGGAAGGGAAAAGGAAGTGGGCAACTGTAGGGCAGGGAGTTCTCAAATATGACTAAAGTCAACGTCCCCTAATGATTTTAGCATTAAAAAGGGAAAAATGAGAAACCCAAGGTCAGCTTCCCTCTTTGAGGAGTAAAGCAAGCAGTATTGCTGTGTTTCTGCTCATTTGCTTCCAGCTTTCTGAGTGAGCAGCCCCACAACAATGATCTGATGCTCTCAGTGTCACTAAAATGGAATCCAGATATTAATGCCTCATGTGCACAGGGTCACATGTTGCTTTTGGGACACCACGGGTAAGGTAAAGATGGACAAGCCTGAACAGACTGCACAGCTGAAATACAACCCTTTGTGATCGTATCCATCACATGTTTTTTCCAGGGGGAAAGGCATGATCAGCAGGGATGCTAAGCTTTTTAACCTTGAATGACATCCTGTGATAAGCCTGGGCACATAGGAAAAGAAAGAGGCAATGGCTTCCACCCACAAGAAGTCTTATATTTCCACAGTGCTGAGGCTGTGATAATTATGATACATCCAGCTGGTGCTATTATTCAACCATTCCTGAAGGAGAGGCCTGGTCTTAAGCAGCATAAAGATTGCTACAAAACTTCACAGTGGCCAAAAGTTAATTAATAAAGAGCAGTTAGTTGTTCATATGAATGGCAGGAACAACTTCCAGAGCCATGTGATTATATTTGCATTCAGTGCAGTGCTTAAGAGACCTCGCTGGTGGGCCAGAAGCCCACTGTGCTAAGTGCTGCATGAAACGGGTGAATGAAAAAAGGAGAGAACAAACTCATAGTGGCAGTTGTCAGCCTGCTCTTGGAGGAACAGTTGTTGCAGTTGAGCCAGTGCCAGTATAATACTTGCAGTGGGAGAAAGAGGGGAAAGAATCACAGCAGCAAGAGAGCATCAGCAAAGCTGTCGGTAGGGCGAAAGCACAAAAGGTTGAGTGCAAATGCTGATGAATTGGAAGACCCCAGGTGAAGGGTTGTGTCTGAGAGCAATGGATAATGCTGAAAGAGACTTGGTCACAGCTGGAATTTAACAGCAGGGAACAAAGAGATAACATAGTTTGAGGGGTGGCCTCTTAGGTGAGAGGGGAGGTTGAGGCATGGATGCAGATTACAGAAAGACACAAGTGGAAAGAAATCAATGCCTATAGGGTGGGCTTGTTATCTGCACACAGGTATCCACATCCAAGGATGAGTGAGAATGGAAAGAGGATGAGAAACTCCAAAAGGAGTCTTTCCCAGGAGACACAATCTGAGGAGAGCTGTGGCTGAGAACAATGTCGGAGCAGAGAAAGGGCTTGGATGCAGGGTTGTTCAAAAGAGCAGAAATGAGAAGGAAAAGAAGAAAGACATAGAGAAAGGGAGTAGGGAAAGAGGCAGCTTGATGAGAAGGTGGTTTTATTGGCAGTGACAGCAGAAAAAGCATGTCTCTGTTAGGACTGGGAGATGATGGAGAAATTGTTTGAGTGTCTGCAGTAGGGTTAGAAATGGAACAATCATGGAACAGACTGTCAGAGAAAAGAGGTAAAAACTGAGTAGAGAGGCATCAAGTCTGGATGTGTTATCGTGAGAGGTTATTGAAGGAGAAACTTGTGAGGACAGCAGAGATGAGTGTGGGTATAGCCAGGCAGCCAGGATGGGTCAAATACCATCAGAGGTGAGAGAGAGTAAGGCCAAGGTGGGCCCTGGGTTTGTGTTACTGAGTGAGGTGAGAAGTGGGAAGAGCAGCAGACAGAAGTGTGAGTGGAACAGAAATCATAGAAAAGCGCTGAAGCAGAGCAGGCAGGTGGCTGTTTTGAGTTTGTAAGTAGAGTTCTTGGGGAGTAACAAAAAACTAGGAAGCTGAGTGAGTTTCACCAGGGAGGAAAAGGAGAGCACTATGAAGATTATTCTGGTACTTCTATAGCCAGAGGGTAGCATTTTCTTCGTAAGGAGAGTGGAAGTGGCATAGAGTAAAAAGGGTACTGCATATTTCTTAGCAGGGGCATGTGACAATTAAACCTGAGGTAATATTTGATATTTTTATCTTAATGGTATGTTTTGTTACATTCATCTTTGTGGCAAAATTGTACATAATGACCTTTTCTACAGTGTACTGTCCAACACTGGGCTTTTCCAGTTTCTGGAAAAAAGGAACTTGGGTTAGACTGGCCCCTCCTCAATGCTTTCCTGAGTTTCTGGGCTTTGGTAGGATGGCTGGCTGTAGTTATTTTTAGGTGACATATATATTTGCCTTTCTTCAGCCAGAATTTCCTTTTCGTTATCAGCCATGGTTTTTAGCCCTACTAGGTTGTCAATCTCAGATCTTCCCCTAATGCCTGAAACTATTCTCAAAACATGCTCTTAAGACTTCTCTTAGATCCCACTGTTCATACAGCTTCTTCTCTTTCTGCCTGTAGACCAGCTGTACTGGCTAGGATGTCATTGTCAGAATCATCACACCAAATTTCTGTTAACACTCATAAAAATGCATGTTCTGTCAATGACTAAAAGTGTTCATTTTCCTTGCCTTTGTGTTCAGACAGCTTCCTACATTCATACTTTCCTTTTTCTTCTAAATCTTTCGCCTCAGACAGAGTTCATTTTTTGTCTTGCTTTTTATGTTAGAAACACACACCACGTCATTTGAGTTAAACAAAAAAGTCCCCTATTCCTCTTCCCCTACACTGTTTGAATAGAGGCCTGTGTAAGAAGCCCTGCCAGCTTTGAAATGGGAAGGCTGGTATTTTTTCTTTTTTGCTTACATGGAGATCATTTTAATCCAAACAGACTCTCATTTCGAAAGATATAAAGGACATTCCATTGCTTCTTGAGTCCAAAACACTCCTAAACTGACACATTTACCACTTGGTCTCAGTTTGCACAGCACAAAGCACATAAGAGTGCTTTGTCTGCAGTGTTATAATGCTGTTCTTTCAGAAAGCTGATAGTTCTCTAGCCTGAGCTTTGGCACAATGTGACTAACAAAGCTGAGCACATGGTCAGCAGGGTACATGTCTGAGGGATGCCTTGTGTCAGAGGCCTCAGTTTGTGATAGCACTGGGTGACCCTTGTCCTTTCCACATGCCTTCAGCCTGTGCAAGACAACGTGAGCTACAATCAATCACAAGCATCCCTTACATGCCAAGACTTCAAGCCCAGATTACTATCATCAACAAATGCTTGAAGAGCCATTACAGGCTAATTGGGCTGCAAACACTACTTTCCTATCTGTAGGAGCGTGAGAAATTCAACCTCAGCATTAAAGGCCAAAACCCCAAGGAGGGGATCTGCTCAAGACACCATTTGTCTAGTGCCTAGCTGCTCTCTTCATGTTATTATTAATCATCTAAAGTGAGCATGATTTGGGCTGTCAATCTTCCTGAAGAGAAAAAGTAACTTTGTCTGTCTGAGGCTGTTGATAGTTTCTTACCTGACAGTTGTACCTGTAAGAAGGCGATCCTGCAGCTGTCTCCACAGTCTGCTCCAGCTCTGTGCAGCCCCTATTAACACACAGAGTATGACACATAGGTGCTGAAGTTGCCAGGTACTTCAGCATTTGGACTGCATACAGCTTCTGAGCCTTACCAAGTGGGAATGTGTTTGAGAATAGAATGAAAGGATTTGGCCAGAGAGCTGCTGAAAGGCTATCTCCCCTTCGAGGTGTGTGAGACACCTGGAGACCCTTGCCAGTCATGTAGATGGGGCAAGAAGCATTCATGCAGGATCTGCAACAGTGCTCTTTCTGTGTGGTGTGAGTATGTGGCTGCAAGACCTTTCAGCTGACCTTGCCTAGGAAGAAGTCTGAGCCTAGCTCGAGGGAGGCTGTTTTATTCCTTCACTTCAAGCATTAATGCATTCTGAGCCATTTTACCCATGTGGCATGGATTTCAACCAGTTCCTAACCCACTACATTAAATGAGATAACAGTCCAGCTTTCAAATGTAAAATAAAATATTTTTTTATCTAAGCCACTATCTACAATTTAAGAGTAGAGGAATATGGTTCAAAATATGGATTGAAATGGAAACCACAACAAATTTTCACAGACAGGACAGACACCCAAAAACATTGTGTCCCAGAGTGTGAGGTAAATTGGCTGAATAGGGGCCAGAAAACAAAACTGTGTGGAGAAAAGAAAAGAAAACAACCCTGTGGTTCTCTGAAAGGGGCAGTCCCCTGTGATGGAGAGACTCTGGAGGCAGCTGTCTCCCCTATCTGCACCATGAGTGGGATGCACTCCTACTTCCTGTCTGAACACAGAGATAACGTGAACAAGCCACTGTGACATTTGACATTTCTTTTAGTTTCCCTTTTTATAGCCAAACAGTGTGATTCACTGGGGTTCTTCTCGAAAGTGGAGAGCTGTGAAAAGAAAATTCAAGCACTGGGCTCAGATATCAAAAGGTGACATTCCCACCCTTGTGACTGTCTCGAGAAGGGCTGAGGGTATGTCTGCTTTGTAGTAGCTCCTACCTCGTCTTCTGCCCCATCATACATGCAAGACAGTTCCCTTATGGTTGCAGTTCTGCTTCCCTGACCCTTGTCAGTCTAATTTAGGCCAGACAAGGGAAAATGTTGGTGTCTTGGTTTTTGTTCTGGTGCATTTACTTTACAGTGCTCTGGAGCAAGCTCAGCACATACCCTCTCCTTTCAAAGTTATGTGAGGGCAGGTGAAACTGTGGAAGATGACAGATTTCAATAAAAAAGCTTATATAGGTAGTCTGCCCACCAGAGCTTTTGAGTTGCCTACAGTCATCAGATGCATATAAAGTATTTAATTTAGCTAAGTAAAGATCTAGTTAAGTTTATCTTAAAGGTGTTGTTAAGACTGGGTGGGAGACACAGACCACAAGTATCCATGACAGGTATGTAGCTGGAAGGGATTCCAGAAATTAGAAGGTCATTAAAACCCCTAGTTGTGAGTGATTCCCATATGCAGCATGCATGCCCATCACATAATACCTCAGTCAACTCCTTTACAGAAAGACAGGATGGGATGAACTGCCCACCGTGATGAGATTGTCAGAGTGAGGAATGGCATGACCTGTGTGTGAACATTTCTGTGGTGAAGCTGTGCCCTGTGGCTTTGCTGCTGCTGCTGCATTTTGCTTGAGCATGTTGAGACCTGTCCAGTCAATGCCATGCACAGCCACTCTATCTTTTCTCCCAGACACATCCTTTGTAGCTATGCCAGAGATTTTCCCTATGTGGAAAAGGTGTGGGTATATACATAGAGCTACTGAAATGTTTCATGAGTGTGGAACAAAGCAGGAAGCTGCTGGGCTCATGAAATTGTTGAATAATTTAAGTGGGATGTGACCTATGCTGATCACAAGTCCATCCTCTTTCTCTTACCCAGGCTGGACTCTGAGCAGGGCAAAACTGATCAGGTCCATGTCCTACTGGCTTTTCAAAATCTCTAAGGATGTAGATTCCACAACTTAGCTAGACAACTTGTTCCACTATGCTCCAAGTCTTCTTTCTGTACTTTTGTGTATGTAAATGCAGAAAAAGGGGGTGACAGGAAGAGCAGGGAGTACACACAGAGGGGTGTGTGTGTGATTATTCATGTGCAGAGCTGTGCTCTCAAATTCTGTTTCTTTTCTGGCAGATGAAAAGAGCACACTGCCACTGCCAACCAGGGCAATAACTGAATGGCTTTTAAAAAAATCTTCACATTGAGCAGAATTGCAGGTTGTGATTAATGAGATAATTTTTTAGGGAATATGCTTTTAGTTTGGGATTAGTCTTGCAGTTATGCAAGGATTCACTGCTTTTAAATAACTGGAAAAATTAGTGTCTTGAATCTCTTTCACATTTAGATCTATTGTCAGTTTATTAAATTCAGATTTATTGCTAGCTTTCCTAGCCAAAAAATAGCTGTTAACACACTATAACAGAGCATAAATTTGAGTTCACTGAATCAAAGACATTATTAAAGAAAAAAATTACTTAATGACCTGTCTGATCTAATAAATCCTGCCATTCGCATAAAACAAAATGACAAGAATTTATGTCCACTAGATGTGTAAAACAAAGGCAGTCATGGTGGTTGGGTTTCAAAATGGTTTCTTCAGCCAGCTGGTCTTTACTGTAGAACCTTGTAGGTAAAAATAAGGTAAGGATAGAAATGGCTGACTAAGCTGCTATTGAGATGATAGAGACATCTTTGGTAGCATTAAAATCAAAGTAGCCAGATGGTTTGAGACTTCTGAGGTTGTCTGTGGTTGTGCTTCATGCCTGGCAGAATCCTGTAGGCAAAAGACCTCCTTTTAAACTGTGTGCTTACATTGTGAAAGGGAGCTGATCACAGTCCCATTCAGGAAGGCCTGTTTAACAGTTTTACATGAGCTTGCTGACCAGCAGCACTGGGTGCTGGTAAATCTGTAAAGTCACTTTTCCTCTTAATTATCCATGAATAATATCTGACTGAAAATGTCTGAGTCTGGCCTGCCCACCACTTGCCTTGCAGCTGCTCCCTCTAACTACTGCAGTGGCCTTCATTTGTGGAAATAGAAACCGCCTCAATGACAGCCTCTTCAAAGCCTGGCTGAAATTTGCCTTATGCTGTTTTCTGACCTTCAGTGAGCCAGCGAAGAGCATGGGGCTGTCAGTTCCCTCCTGTCCTTGGTGAGCTGCCACTTGCATGGCACACCAGATCACATGCTGTTTACTTTTCTGGAATGAAGTAAAAATAAGAGAATGCTTTTGTATCTGCCACGTAATTTTGCATTTACCAAGCACCCACCATTCATTGTCAAGTCAAATAATTAGCTTTCTACTTTTGCCATTAGGCTGGATTATACAAATATATGATTCAAATTTTTAAAAATATTTGTGTGCATATGCATATGTATGCATATTATGTTGTATATAAGCAAAAAGTTATTCTGAGGACCAGTTTCAGTTTAGTTCCAAAGCTTACATATGCCTAGAAAATTTCATACACCCATGGGCCATGCCTAAACTTCAGAGTCAGGCATGTATTTGTTCAGACTCAGACATCAGTCTTGTAACAGATGCCATGGAGAATCAAGTGAGTCTCTTCTGTTCTCCTGGAACAGCATTGCCCCAGGGCCATCCTTGAAGGCATCAGCAGAGACCCAAGTTTCTTTGTTTGATTCAAAGCATATCAGCATAGTTTCATTGATTGAAATGTACTTTGGTTCCATTCATTCCCACTCATGTAGTGCTCCCTCATGGCAAGGCCTTGTAAGTATGGCTCAAGCATCATTGTTTCTGCTGTCACATCTGGGCTGAATTTTCCCAGGAGCATAAACACTCCAGGATGGGTTTCCTAGCACAGCTTCAAAGTGGGCATTCCCATGACAGCATTTCAAAGCACTTTCCTTTTATTTTTTCTTTCCTGAATTCTGAAAGTTCTATGAGCAGCACAGTAATTCAAAAGCAAACAACGTGCAGCCCTCAATTACTTCATCAAACTAGGCCCATGGAGCTTTAGCACCCTTCCCATTTATTCCATGCTTTACAGCCTTCAATAAGACTAATTCATCATAATATCTCCTCAGGACTTCTCTGTGTGTGTGCGTGCCTATGCCTGTGCCTGTGTGTGTAGGAGTGATGTGCCTGGAATGAGGGGTAATGGCAAATCCAAGAGAGGGGATCTGTTCAGAGAGAAAATGAGAGAGGAAGCAAAACTGTTTTTTGAAGGGTCACAGGAGGTAATAGTGAGCTCATCAAGACTAGGAAGAAAGAGGAAGCAAGTGGACGACTTGGGTTCAGAGAGATAGTGCAAAAACATCTCCACTTTCCTCAAGAGTGCAGGCTTTTTGTCTGGATGATTCCTTGCAATAGCTTTATTGCTTCAAAGGCAGGGCATCCCCCATTGGCCCTCTTTACTTCTCTCTATACAATGCTGTAGGACATTTGGGAGTAGAGAAATTTTCCACCCATAAGAAAAAAGCCCAGATGGCCTGGCAATGTTGAATTCCCTTGCCTCAGGGGCTGCATTGCTGTGTCTTTTCTGGTGATAATATGTCAAAATGCAAATATAGTTGGATTTCAGGCCTCCATGTGGAGCTTTTGCCTAGGAAATGTAGCTGGTGCTCACATCATACTTTCATGTATTTATTTTTGTTGGTAAGTTTGAACATATTTTTCTCAGCCTGTGGTTCTCTCCCTGATGGTTGTACGCATGTAGTGAATAATTCATTCCTGAGAATATAATTTCACTTCCTTAGTCCTGATGTTTTTCTTCTATATATCCAGATGTGCTGCTCCATTAGCATTCTTCTAATGTTAACATTAATGATAACTGGATTTGCCACTGATGGCAGGTGCATTTGCCTGCTTCAGCTCAAAGTTCTGTCAATGGACATCTGTGTGCCTTGAAAGCACAACCCTGTGATTTTAGGGTTTTACTGGCTCTGTCTGCTGGCAGTTGTGCAATAGCAGACTTTGAGGAAAGAGATCAGTTTGTCCTCTGTGGCTTTCTCGTTTAAGGTTAAGATCTGGCCAGATGTAGAACTGATAGAAAACTCATTCAGGTCAGTGTTTCTTTTCCCAGTTAGTTCCAGCATATCTTCCCGTACTTAAGTGAGACAGGGCATATCTAAAGTTGTGATACGTAGAGCAGGGTAAGTGAAAACATTTTAGGAACTAACTGCTATGTATTTTCAGTTGGTGGAAGCAAACATGAGCATCTAAGTTTGAAAAGGCACAGCCCAGCATTGGGTCCATTTAGGTCTCTCCAGCCCTTTTCTGGAGCATCCATAAATCTCCACAGCGCCTTGTCCCTGGACATGAGCTCCATCAAGCAGGGTGGCAGCTGTAGATGGCTTCTAGGCCCACCATGCCAGCAGTATCAGATGGGGAGGTTGAGAAAAGATCTTCCATGCTGCGAGTCTGTCAGGCAGATCTAGAAAGGAGGACGATGCTGGCCCTGAGAGCCAGAAGATCTGAGATTTTCCCCCACCATGAAGGCTTGTCTGGCTTGGTTTAGGGACAAATTAGAGAAAATGCATCTGAGGATTCCCCTTCTTCCTTTGGTGGTCTTGAAGAAAGAACTTCCCGACTACTCTGGCCCTCTTGAAGCAGTGATTGGTTGTTGTTTTTTTGTTTTAAAAAAGAATCCTCTCACAAATTAAAAATAGCCCCCCAAAAGCCATATTAATTTCCTTTATTTATTCTAAAATTTCAATGTGCAGCAGGTTCTCTGGTCACATTTCACCTAGAAATGTATAAATGTATACCAAAAATATACTGTTGAAGCTTGAATTTTTACTGTTTCTGAGGGAGAAAGCATATGGGATAAAAGGAACCTACTGTGCATGAAACGTGAGTAAATAAAGAGTTTTAAGACTTACCACAAAGCTAATCCATACTCATGGGGTGATCTTTAACTTTTAATGAAAATACAAGCACTCATCCAGAATTATCTGGTCCTCCAGTTAACAGCAACCAGGGGCAATGAAAGGAGAAATGTAATGGGTTTCAACAAGAGTGCACCCAAGTTTGTGGGTAGCAGTCTGCTCTGGCCCTGGGAGAGAGAAAATGTCTGGTGGATGCAGAGCACAATAAACATATGCAGAATAGTAGAAGTAGTGGCAAAGTCTCAGTAGCATGCCCTACACCCACCCTCACTCGTTGTATTACTCAGTCAATTGAGGTGTCTGAAGAAAAGTACTAGAAAAAAGACTGTTGCAAGAAAGATAACGTGACAAATGGAAAACATCATCAGGTTTTACAAGCTTGTACCAATATTCCAGCCACTCAGCCTACCCAAAGATTCTTGCTTGCTTTTAAAAAAGAACCTCTATTAAGACATCTGACTTCTCAGATGGTCCATGCAAAATATTAATAGAGAGTAGGGCTTTGCCTTTTGAATCTGGCGTACACACCAAGCTTGTGACATACTTGAAGACACCCTGAACATCACATAATTAATTTGATATGGCTTCATTTGGACTGTCTCACACCCAGAGACATGCAGTTGATCAGGTGCTGAATATGCATTATACCAAGAGGAATTGCAGACATGTCACACATCTAGACAGCCTCCAAAGAATAAGTGATGAAAATTGCATGCAAGGTCAGATGGGGGAGCAGTTGGATCATGGGCAGCAATTAGAACATCGAGAGAGGAAACAAAACATTCTTGTTGCAGGTCTCCTGTGTGGTTGCAGTTGATCTGTGAAATTCAGGTCACTTGCCAGGTTTGTGTTGCTACATTAAACAGCATTATAGGAGAAACAACATTGTACTGCACAAGGCTTAAAAATGAAGTTTGTTGCAATACAAAATGACTGTGAGAGCCAAAACTGAAGAAGGACATGTAACCTTTTGAAATAAATATATGATCTTAATTTCTAAATTAGAAGCAAAACTAACTGGGAGAAGAGTTTAAATTTACCTTGCCCCCTCTTTCTGGGAGAAAACCCGACTGTTGATTGAGGGGGCCAGAACCTGGGCCAGAAATGGTCACAGTTAAACCAAGGAGCATTAACTGAACCGGAGTGTATCCAATGGCAATCAGGCAGTAGTGCAGGAATTTAAAACAAAAACTTCCAAAAAGAAAAGAGAAGCCAGCTGTGTCCACTGAGCATGGCATGAAGGGAGAAAGGCTGTGAAATTGGAAGACTCAGAAGAGGGTGTAGCAGTGTGTGCAGGGCTGGGTTTCCGAGGGGACCTGCCGGCAGGATGCTGCCCTCACGGCAGGGAGGGAGAACAGGAGTGTGGGCTCTGTCCGCTCAGTGCAGTTCAGTGGGATCACAAATAATAGATTATAGACATCTGCCTGTTTGATGTGGGTGTGAAATTCTAAATTAGCTAACAAAATGGTGCTTTGTATTAATAACATGCATGCAATTTAGTCTGTAATTTCCCTGAGAGAATGGCAAAGTTAAATAATTAATCATGCCTCAAAACAGGATTATTATAGGGATTAGGAGGAAGAAATATAGCTGCTAAAATTAAAAAAGGAATGTAGAAACAATGCCTCTAGACCATGGCTGTTGTACATAGCATTTTACATGTTAGTTAAACTAGAAACAGCTGAAAATGAGTAATCTTGGATGCATCTATCAACCTCCCTCTTTAGTGAGGAGACTGATCTCTAAAACATTGCACAGAGATCAACTGATGTTGTTTTTAATCAGTCCTGAAGGGTCTGTATCTGGGAAGTTTAGGGCATCTTCTCCTAGGGAAAAGGATGGGCTTTCACATGTTTTTCTTAGCGATGCACCAGGTCAGACTCAATTATTTTTGCTTTGATTTGAGTGGCTCTACTGATCATTTATTGTTTCCTCAGAATAAATGTGCACATTTTCTTTGTGTTAATTTAACCCCTTTGATCTGTGCTATTCACTTGACTATTGACTTCATGTTTAACTTTCAGTATTATGTCATGTATCACTTGATTTTAACATGGTTTTTTCCCATATTTCAGTAAATCTGAAAACAGTTTTTGAAATTTCTCAAATGGGCCAAAACCAAACAAGATAAATGCAAATCTGAAATGCATCAAAAAAACCTTACAGAACAGGTAGATTTGAAAGCCATAGTGCTCAGGTTATCCGGTCAGTGTGCATACTTCCCTGTTCGGGCCACTTTGTCTTTACTTCTTAGCTCTGTTTACTTCAGAATGACAGATAAATATTCCCTGGTGTCTTGTACTTCCTACAGAGTGGATCATCCACTCAGTACATGTAATTCACCTCCAGTGTTGTAAAGAACAGCAGCAGAACAAATTTAATTTGCGGTGTATGTCTCTAAAAGGAAAGTATTTTTAAAGGAGAACAAAAGGGAAGACAGTGGATTTAGTGAAGGCAGGTACCAGTTAACCCATGGCAGTCTCTTTTGCTCACGTTCAGAATCACACCATAGATACTCAAAATTGCTTGAGCTGCTGCATGCATGAATTCCTCAGCAATGACTGAAGTCAGTGGAGGTTTTGCAATTGATTTCAATGTAGACAAGATCCTATGCTGTTTTCCAGGGCTTTTCTTTCCTCCCAGGTGTAAATTTCTAGCATATACAGTTGCCAAAACATTTTTATGCAGGGAGCAGAGTGTCAATAATGTTGGTTCTAAGTTTTAGATAATAGAATGTTTCTAAAAGAAAAATGTATTTGACTCAGAGCAATGTTAATTCTGAACATACTCATATGAACATATATATTGCAGGTATTTGTATGAAGACCAATTGTTATTCTTCCAAATTGATCTATGTGGCCCAAAACCCAAGAAGAAGAAAGGGTCTGCATGGTGCATTGCTGTCTCATTAGCTGTGCTCATGTCCAATTCTGTTTTGAGCATATTTCCCATCTCCTGAGAGCTGTGCTGTGTGGTGGGAGCTCACACGTGTGACCACTGTGTGCTGTGTGCAAGGGCTCTAGCAGGGGCCACTTTCACTCCCAGCCTGTGTCTCAGACACCAAAAAAGAGCAGAGTTTTTACCTACCTTGTGCCAAAGATCATCCAGCCAGCATCAGTGAACTGCACCGGAGGGTGCAGTCTCACATGCAGGTCCATCTACCAATGGTATGCGCCTGGAAGCGTTTTTCCCCAAGGAGAATGTTTGTGTTACAAACCAGAACAGTGTAAAGGAAGAACTCATTCAGCTGTGACCACCTAAAACGGAACTTTGGTGTGTGCAAGTGATCTCAGCTTCCTCTTTAACTAATGCAGAGAAACAGGAGACAATTCTGCAGCTCACTGTCTAACAGCTGAGAGGAGTCAGCCCCTGGAAGTACCTGTTTTTCACTATGGACTCCAATAAATGAATATTTGACTTCAACAGGATTTGAGCGGGCCAAGTAATTTTAATTTCTGTTACTGCACACATTTGAACTACTTTGCAAGGTTGTTCCAGACGGCTCTTTTAATATTCTTTGACAGGTCAGAACACATCCTCTTCAATTATTAATCATATAAGCAAGAAAAGTTTTCCATAAGATGCACTTTAGGAGAAAAGAAGTTTTCCCTTTGGTTGTGTACCATGACAGGCCCAGAGGTGTCATGTCTTAGATCACCTAGTTCAGTTTACAATAATTAAGTCAATATCCTATATTATGACTAAATTTCTCCATCATAATATGACCTGAATTACTCATTTAATTATCCTGGTCCATAAAGACCTGGGTTTGGTATCAGATACATTAATCTCAGAAAACTTTTATTAGTAAAATCAGTTGAAACCAGCAGGAACATTGATTGCTTCACATGTAAAACATATCAACGCTGTGGAGTTTCAAGAGTGTACAAGAATATATGTTAGTAATATTTCCTTTCCAGTATTTTGTTGTAATATATTTAGGCACTTCTATTAGAATTTATAGTTTTAAAATTTAAATTTTTTAATTACTTGAACTATTTTTCCTGATTTCCATTATTTCCCACCAGTGATATTTTCTGGTCAGTGTCCACATTTCTGCCTCCAGTCCACAAGACTGTAGTGTGTTTTTCCCCTCAAAAAATTGTGTATACTTTCTGGAAAAATCAACCTTCTTATCAATCCTGTTTACAATATGGACATATCTGAAGGTCCCAATATTAATCAGAAAAGCTGAAATTGATTGGTGACTGTCACAGGTAAATTCAAAGGGGAGAACTACTACATACTGCAGAAGAGAGACATGCAGAAAATTACACCCCTTGATACTGATTGTTTAAAAACAAATCCCAAAAAGCTCGAATGTAATTCAGTCTCCTATTCTGAATGGCTGGTAACAACACTTTCTTAGTTATTCACACACTGAACATGATGCCATAAACCAGATCAAAAAGTGTATTTGTAACAAGATCTTAAAACTGACCTGTCAAATCAAGGGAAGAATTGTTTGTTCATTTTATCCCTTTTTGGCAGGAATCACCTGTTTCATTATTGTATGAACACATGTTCAGCCTTTCCATGACCAAGTTCTTTGTTCGAGGTGGAGCCAGTCTGGTTATTGCTGCAATCATTTCTTGCTGCACAATTCCAACTGTTTGCCACAGAGAGACATGGTGGGGGGAGATTCAGCTTGCAGATTTGGACTTTAAAATCTAATTTAGCTTTGCAGCTATTCAGCTGCAATCGATTTTTAGGTGTGTTTGAATAGCCCTTAAGTTTCCAGTAACTGCAGTGGTATCTTGGAGAGACGTGAAAACCTAAGTTTAGATATCTTAATGTGGAACCAAATTTCTCGTTGGATACTGCATAGGGCATTGTATGAATAAAAATATCTTGCATGCTATTTGCTTCTTTGGTTCAAGGTCCTGTGTCTCAAAGGCCTGGTTCTCAGCAACCACAGAGTACTTTTGAGCAGCTGCTGGTTTTACACCTGGTGCTCATCTTTCCATGTGGGCATGGATGGAAGAGGGAAACTATCTTTGGGATTACACAAATACTTGTGATAACAGACAACCTGGCACCCAGGCTCCTCATGCCTGACAAACCAAAGTTTTAGCTCTATTTCTTTGTTTATTTATTTGTTTTCCAGATCCATTAAGTTCACTATGTAGTTGCAAGTGAGCAGGAATTTTCCCATGTGAGGCTGGAATGGGCTGAGCTGCATAGTAGCTATGACCACAGTGTTCCTCTAAGACTGGAGATTTTAAGCCTGTGCCTTTGGACAGAGACTGGAGTAGCCATTCCTTGATAAAATGAAAGAGAGATGTAGGCAGGGTTCTTTTCCCAAAGACCCAGGAGGAAATAGCTATTGTTACAGACACTGCTCTTGGTTCCTCAATAAACTGAGCATGCTTTTCGGAGGACACCCTTGTTGATATTTGGCCTATGCTTTTTGCTGTCAATAGAGACTCTAAATCACCATTTATTTTTGTGGAAGCTTTGCTGTTGGATTAAGTTTTCCAAAGGGCTTTTCAGTCTTGTGCAAGAAATTAAATTCCATCACTTTCTTTCCTTCCCAGCTCTGAAAGTTGGATTTCACAGTAACTTGGAGAACTGCATCTGTGGAGCAGGACTCTTTCAAAGGCTTTATTTTTCTGACTCATATTCTGTATAACCTTCTTATCCCTCACAAGTTTTGGCAGAAATGCACATTTTGAATCCTGGCCCAGCATTCCAGGGAGATGGATAACGCAGAAGAGCAATTCCCAAAGAAAATGTGCTAACACGACTGCTGTCAGCACTCAAGACTTTTTTGTAAGGTTCCTGGCATTGATCTCACCAGCTTTTTAATTAAAGACACTGGTCAGTAAGGAACAAGTTTTGACCACCAGCCAGTCCTGGACTATGGCTTAATGTCAGTGGTTGGAGTAATACACCCTGTAAAACTACAGCAGTGGTAGAAGTGGGCTGAGAAAAATACCCCAAACAAATAGCATAGTGTAGCATAGAAGAACTTCCAAACCCTGAAGCACCTTAGATGGTGATGCAAAACTCAATAAAGGAATGAGAAATGCTGGATCTGTGTGAAACTGAACCAGAAAATGTCTTTCAAAACTTGCTGAAGGGAGCAGTCGAACAATTAATGGGGAAATGTGGGTGGATGGAAAAGGCTTCCCATGTCTCTTTTGTATGTTTCTCTATCAAAATGACAAAGGACCAGTTGTCTCCAAGGAATTGTAGTTGCAAGCTTGGAATGCATTAAAAAACAATCAGTAATACTGGGATTGGTATATATGTGCAATGTGGTGTTTGTGCTTTAATTCCAGTCTGTTTCCTTATGCTCAAAGTAGCATTCAACTTTAAATGCTTCGTTTGGTTTGTTTCATCACTATGTGAAACCAGGGATAAGTAACATGTTCTTAGAGGCTGGGTTCTACAAAGTGAGCATCACTCCTCCACTTGCAAGTGCCCTTACTCATCTAATTGTACACCTTGATTGAATTTTGCCATCTAATCTAATGAATCAAGTTGTAAACCACTGTATCTTAGAAGATGAAAATGTCAGTTCAAATTTCATTTGAAATTAAATGACAGGACACCTTTTTGCAGTTTTTGTTTACCTTTTCCGGATCCTAATGTGGCCAATTATTCTAAAATGAATTAATCTATCTTGTGTGTTTTACAAAATGTATCCTTACTTTCCAATTTTAATTTTCATTGCAACACCTGCCTACAGCATGAAGTGAAGCATACATACCAAGTCATGGAATCCAAGGATCATCCTCTCCAAAGAATGCTCAGTGGAAAACCTGGCACTTGATCAGATTAAGTGGTAAGTCTAGTTTTATCCAAATGGCACCAAATACTGTGAGCCTGCTATGGTATTCCTCTGCCTTCTATGCTGCAAGGGTCTGGCCATGTGTAGAGAGGTTGGTGGTCCATGCACTTGTTCAGCTATGGTAGTCACTGTGAGAGAGGCTGGATGGTGTGTGATGGATTCTGGAGAGACAGGAGGAGCTGAGAGCTGGCTGAGGGTCAGGCGCTGGAGGCACCATAGGTCTGGACCTCTGAGAGACCTGTTTGCTTATGTGTGTGTGTGTCTGTGTATGTGGTACCAGGGAGCAGGGGGATCCAGGGGCCAGCCATTGGATGGTCTGTGTCCAAGGGGAATCTGTAGTGAGTGTGTGTATGGATATCTGTCAGAGGTACCAGTGGGTGGAGAAGGACTGTGGCCCTCACATATAAGTGTATGTGCAGGTTCCAGCTGCTGAGGTGACCAGGGGTCTAAGTGCCAGCTACTGGATAGGCGTGGGTATCTAAGGAGGGATCTATACTGCATATTTCTGTATACATGCATATGCATGGGGCACTGCAGGACATGCTTTAATGGTGGATTTGGCAGTGCTGACTTACTGGTTGGACTGGATGATATAAGAGTTCTTTTCCAACTTAAATGATTCCATAATTCTATGATTGTATGTGTCTGTGTGTGCACCTTGGGAATACATACTCAGCCTTACTACTGGCAGGACCTGGAGACATGGAGCTGCAGCAGCCTCCCTTCTGCTGGACTACTAGATTTTGGGTAAGAACACAGAGTTTGTGTTGTTCATCTTAAACAAGTGAGTTTGCTCAGCCTTATTTCTTGTGCACGGCATCTCTGCACACTGTAGAAGTTTTGGAAAAAGGAGTCAAACATGGAATTTCAGCTTAGAATCACTTCCATAAGAGGAGAAATAAATTATTTGGTAGCCTCACTGCCATGGGCTCCTTGCTATCTTCTTATGGCAAAGGAAGAGGATCAGACACCCATGCTGTAGTGAAACAAAATCTTAAACACTACCCATCCTGGGCTGGAAGCTTTGGGAAGTTAGGGTAAAAGACTCTCTGTGGCCCTTAGAAAGCTAAGTGTCATGTTCAGGTGACAGTCAGGATCTGCTCTGCAGGGAAGACACTTTGGAAATTTGGGGTTTTTTTTGTCCTGAAAGCTCCTCAAAATCCATAAGTCGCTGTCATTTCAAGTATATTGATCCAGTGCTGACATGTGTTGTTTACAGAGACTGGAGCAGGCACTAACACTAGCAAAGACAGATCCATAGTGCTGCCTCAGCCAGTCTTGTGTGTAACATGTCAGCTGGCACGTGTTATGGCCATGTTGTAAAAACTCACCCACTTCCCTAGGTCTGACGCTCCTTTGCTGAACAAGACAATGATTTCTTCCTAGGGAACCTGTTCCTTGGGATTACACAAGGCTTCAGCAAGCACAAACAAATACAAGTGTTGTTACCTTCAGTCTTCATTTTCACAGCTCTGCTCTCATGATGTTTAGCGCTTTCTTTGAGCTGTTTTACTTGTACAGTCAAAAGAAGGATCATTATAGCTGATCAGGCCCTTGTATAGGTAGTCCAGCATCCATGAGCAAGGGTTTGATTTTAAATTCCAAGGCAAAGTATGCAGTATTTCCAGTATGGATGACTCTGTCAACCAGAAAACATCTTTCTCCTTGAAAGTCACCAAATACTGGCTTACACTCTGAAGTATAAGAGGTGGCTATGCTAGGTTTGGATAGATGCATGTAGATGTACTACACCTATTGGATATTTAATCTAAGTTTGGTTAACACATGCACTAATTTATGAATGGAAATCAGATGAGGATTTTGGAAAACAGCCTGGTTTTACCCACATAATAGCTAAACAAATGGCCAGCAATAGAGTTTTCAGAGATCTTTGTCAGAGAAGCAAAATCTTACAGTGTAACTAGACTTACCGAAGTAATTCTTATTAGTAGCCACACATCCTTTTGTGTTTCACACTCAGAATAAGAGCAGACCAAAAGAAACCTCTCTCAGTCAGGTCTCTCCATTTGTCTTTTCACAACAAAACAGCAATGCCCATGTTTCAAATATCCAACAGTTTTCTCCTTCTCTTCATGGAAACAATTCCTTCCTCCCCCAGAAAAACCTATCAAAAAGCCCCCACTCCCAAACAGAAAGCTAGTACTAAATGATCAATAAAATACACACATAAATGTGTGGCTTATTACATTTTATGCTTCATCCTGAAACCATTATAAAAGTTCTTACAGCATTTTGGCAGTAATTTCTAAAAAGCTGCTCTGTATTGGAGAGGGAGCATATGCACCATGTGATATGACATCTGCCGCAGTAAGTAAGCTTTTAATTGAATATTTGAGGAAATAAACATGTAAAACCCATGTAACTTGATGTCAAATAAGTTATTGTTGCCTCAAGGCTTTCTTGATTTTTCCATTTTTATTTTTGGCAGGAAAGTTTGAAATATTGTACATATTGGAGACAGGAGCACTTCACATACAATCGTCCATCAGGACAGAAAACATAACGTTGCATTATTGTTGCTACAGCAGCCCCTCCCAAATCTTGGCAGTTATCAAAGTGGCATTTGGGATCTGAGATTAACGTCTCTGCTCACATCTAAATATATATATTGAGTGCACAGGGGAAGAAAGGGAATTGACACACATTCAATTGACTGCTGTACCAGTACTAACTAGAAACATCTTTCTTACATTAACTCTGTGTTTCTTTTTAGCCCTGTAACCTTTCACAGCAAGTGGTGTGGTGCTTTCTCTCTCCATTTTTTTTACACATACAGGTGTGCAGCTCAGAAGGGAGCAGTGTCAATCCATCCCTCCCTACCCTCACCATCTTTCAAAGATGGTGAGGGTAGGGAGGGATGGATTTGTTTTCCCCTGTGCTGCACACTGGCTTCAGGTGGAACATGCGAACAGAGTGAAAGACCAGCTCCTCAGCAGGGAACACATCCCTCTGAAAAGACCATCCTAGGTAATTTTTCAACTTTTCCATTCACCTACAGTAGTCAGTTGATTTTTATGTCCTCGGTGAGACACCTGTCAGTGCAACATATTTCAATCCTGTGGTAGGATAATAAATCTGTTTTTTTTCTCAGCCATTCAGTATCTGGAAGTGGTGAAGATCTTACAGTCTTGTTTGAGTAGCCTGTGTTGGTGGCACCCGAGAGTCTTCTTGAGCAGTATGCTCCACACTGGGAGTTCCCTTGACAGGATCAATCTTTCTCTTTGACCCTTCTCCAACTCACTCACAATGATGTCACAATGATGTCAAAAGTGATTATCTGTGCAGCTTCTTCCAGGATGATTCCCTGCATCATCACTGCATTTATATCTGCATGGCAAATCTGCACAGGCCCATTTGAATTAATTTAGTAGGTAAGATTTTTAGAGATCTGAATGCTTTACTAAAAAATCCCAAGGCTCTTAATATTTTTAAGCCTACTTCTCACTTTGTATGTGCTATCTTATTCTGCTGTAATTCACTTGGGCAAGGTCTGCTCACTTGGTAGTTCTATAAATTTGATTTCCACAAGCTCAGATGTGACAGGAGGGAAAGCCTGGACCAAGGGAGTTTCCTCTTCACATTAATTATGCCCTTCTGCCATAGACTTTCCTCACCCATATTTACATGGATTTCTCTTTTACAAGTCCCTAACACTTACTGATGATGAACCTAACATCTCCTACCTGTTTAAGAGTTATCACAAGCAGATACTCCATTTTTTCACTGAGCTGTGAAATGAGGGCCCTACCAGGCACTCACAGAAAATCAGACTGTGATGGCTCAGTAATAACAGAAGAGACTCACAAGATGTGTCAAGCAGTTAGATCAGTGGAAGGTCAGGCACTGGTTAGAGCTCTCTGGAGCAAGGTCTTAGTCCTGCAGCCAGATCTCAGTATGCTCACAACATGCAGGATCTCCCTGCAGAAGAAAACATAGGGGAACTGTCAGAGCTTCAGGGAGGCTTAACAAGACAACTGACTCCAGTCTGAAAATGAGAAACCTACGCACTATGGTTCCCTCTGTAGTATGTAATTGGTTATGAAATTCCATCTGTTTTGCTTCACTTCGTATTTTCAACTCAGCTGATAAGCTTGTAGCAGGGTCACATGCATGTTCTGGAAAAGCAATTAGGTCTAGAGGATTTGATAAGTGGGTAGGTGGAAAATGGGATGATTACGATGGAGAATGGGTATTTTTAGGATTATAGAATCATAGTACGAAGGGACCTTAAACATCATCTAATTCCAACCCCCTTGCCATGGTCTGGCCTTTTTCTAGGAAAAGGCCATTGGTAGGCTGCTAGGAGTGTCTGTCTTGAGACGGACACCTGAGGTTAGGGATTTAGATACAAATACTGATACTGGGAAAATGAACAGCAGGTTATGCACTCACCATGCCCACTGTTTTAGGTCCCTAATTATTAGGTCTAATCATTTAGGCAGCATCATTATGACTAAAATGGGTTGTAGATTGGGGGGTTTTTGTTTCTTCATAGCAAACTGTGGTGTGAGTTGTCAGTATGTGACACAGGCTAGTACCACCACATGGAGAGGCTGGAGAGATCAAGGGAGAGAGGCAGGAAGGAAGGAGGGAAGGCAGGAAGGCAGGAGGGAAGGCAGGCGGGCGGGAAGGAGGGGAGGAGGGAGAGAGGGAGGGGAGGAGGGAGGGAGGGAGGGAGGGAGGGAAGGACGGAAGGAAGGAAGTGTCGGAAGGAAGGAAGGAAGTGTCGGAAGGAAGTGTCGGAAGGAAGTGTCGGAAGGAAGGAAGGAAGTGTCGGAAGGAAGGAAGGAAGTGTCGGAAGGAAGGAAGGAAGGAAGGAAGGAAGGAAGGAAGGAAGGAAGGAAGGAAGTGTTGGAAGGAAGGAAGGAAGGAAGTGTTGGAAGGAAGTGTCGGAAGGAAGTGTCGGAAGGAAGGAAGTGTCGGAAGGAAGTGTCGGAAGGAAGGAAGTGTCGGAAGGAAGGAAGTGTCGGAAGGAAGGAAGGAAGGAAGGAAGGAAGGAAGGAAGGAAGGAAGGAAGGAAGGAAGGAAGGAAGGAAGTGTCGGAAGGAAGGAAGGAAGTGTCGGAAGGAAGTGTCGGAAGGAAGTGTCGGAAGGAAGTGTCGGAAGGAAGTGTCGGAAGGAAGTGTCGGAAGGAAGGAAGTGTCGGAAGGAAGGAAGTGTCGGAAGGAAGGAAGGAAGTGTCGGAAGGAAGGAAGGAAGGAAGGAAGGAAGGAAGGAAGGAAGGAAGGAAGGAAGGAAGGAAGGAAGGAAGGAAGGAAGGAAGGAAGGAAGAAGGGACATTTATTTCCCTTGTGCTTCTGTCGAGCTGGGAACTCAGAGCTAATGTGTAGGTGGAAATCATACAAGAAAGGACACAATGAACTCAGCCTTCCTGTGGTTCATCTGGGGTCTCATGTGAAATGTGATTGACAACACTGTCAGAAATGTGCTTGGAAAGGTGTGCCTTTGACATTCTGATAGGTTGCTGCAATACAGATATCTAAATACCAGAGGCACCAGAGGCTGAATCAAAAACAATTGTCACAAGCCTTAAGGTCACTCCTGAGCTGGGTAACTGGAGAGAAGAGCAACTTTTTTGATGGCAGAAGTCTGAAAATGAGTTATAAAAATCTATACTGAGAATCATGGTGAGACTTTAAAGGGTAACTACTCAACTCAGAAGTAATTCTAAATGAAATGAAGAAGAGAAAGCATGAATTTTCCTCAATTTCACCATTAGCAAACCAGAGATTTTGAATTTGAATTATTTTTATTTTATGGAAGCTTTGTGTTGCCTTTCTTCTGGGAGTCCAAGGGTTGAAGATGGCTATGTTGAGTCTTTGTGGACCACCCTGTGTACTCTATCAGTCAGGGACTTGGCAAGCATTTCAAATGCAGGAAAAAAAAAGTCTCAAATATGCTGTTACATTGTTTAGTCAAGTGTATACTTTGCCAGGTTTATTTGGACCCTCACATCTGTTTATTGAGCTCTACTTCAAAGCAATCTATTTCTGCAGGACACAGTTGGCACTGTCTAAGTGTATTGTCTACTGCAGGGGAGAGAGAAGACATCAGAATGTTAGTTTGTCATTAAGGGAAGTGCTCAAATTATTTTCTTTAGAAGCAAATACAGATGACGTAGCAGAAGCTGTGAATGTCCTAACCACAAAATAAATAACACAGGCATCTACAGTACTGATAAGATCAAATAGCCTCCCTCTCAAACACACACATTTTCTTGCATCATTCAAGAGGTAATATGCACTCGAACATCCTTATATGCCCTCTGTAGCATGCTGTGGAAGGTTACAGAAGCCTCTGTGTAGCATGAGCAGACAAACAATAGCCTTATCCCTCTTTATTTTCAGGGGCAGTATGAAAAAAAAATCTCCTTGTCTGACCCAGTTACAGTTATTTGTCTTTCCAAAAATATTTTCCATATGGAGATCTCCAAGCCTGAGTGCCATCTGTGAGGACTTCTTGGGTTTCGTTTGCAGAGAAGTCTCTGGAGAAAGCCCGAGTGCAAGGCTGGGCTAGGCTGACAAGATTTTTTCAGTGAGAAAAAAGAACTGTTTTGTGTGGTGGGTCCTGCTTGCCTGTCATTGTTGAGCTAACAAGTCCTGGTGAAGGCACTTGGTAGTTGTTGTTCCAGCATGGCTTTGCCTTTTCTGCTCTGTCACTCTGTTCATGGTGGAAGGCTTGGCGATGCAGGAATCCTGACATCCTCACAAAAACTGGCCCACCCTCTAAGTGTGCTCTCAGCATCCTTTCCTCTACCTAAGGAGGTGAATTGGTATCTTCCAAAGGTTCGGGTGCCGTCCCTGAAACACGACAGCTCTGCACCTCTCCTGCTGCCAAGTGGCCTCTCACAAGGCCCATTTGCGGCTGCAATAAATAATAATGAATTCAGATGGACAGAAAGATCACACTGATGTCAAGTAGAATGAAAGGGACCCCAGAAATTTGCTAGGGTTTTTTTTTCCTGTATAATACTGTGGATGCTGGTTTGCACAAATTAAAGCACATTGGGACCAGAAGAGTAATGATTGCACTTAATGAGGGGCAATTGAAAGGTATGAAGTAGTTCTTCCAAACAAGTTCTAATCGAAGCTGGAACCATACAGACACTGCGCTCAACAAGCTTTCCTATGAATAATGCACCTAATTACCATCTGCTTTTTTCATAACATGGATAAAAATGTGATCACATATAAAATTCTCACTGTGTTTCCTAGGATACAAGGTGATCCTCATTTCAAACTAGCTTGAAAATGGCAAATGAGCAAACTTAATTTTAATAAAAACAAGGAAACTCACGCATGTGAAATATAATCTGGGCACTTCTGATTTCATGAAGAAGTGTCTGATTTTCATACAAAACCTGCTGAAGAACTTGATAGTATAGCACAAAGAGGCACTTCACACCTGTGGTTTAGCCAGTCTTTGTGAAGGATGACAGCGCTTCTCCTAATGGACGGTGTGAGAGCAGTGTGAGAAAGTTTCTAACAAAACAATAAACCCTACCAAAAGCTGATTTTTCAACAATGTGAGTCAAAAGATGAGCATAAATATCTCTCACAATGCAGCTTTTTCTAATTACCGCCATAGCTACCTTGCTTTTTATGTAGTGGCAAATACTCTGCTTAGTGAAAACAGAGAAAGCTAAACTTATACTTCTTTTACTTGCACCAGCCTCAGTGTGAAAGGCCTGCTTCATTCTTTTATCACAGAATAAAGCCGCAAGACACTCTGGTCCTTATTCCATGTCAGACTTGTGCCCTGTGCTGGGTTAAGGAGGTCAACTGGGATTTTATAATTTGAGGTCCAAATCCCTCCAACATTTGCTGTCAAGCATAGCAGACACTATCCACTAAAGTATTCCACTTATTTCAGTGATGTCCCTCAGATGAATTGATTGGGATGATGGTGAAATTAAGATGTTGTCTGCTCAGCTTCTCATGTTCAGCAGCATAATCATGATAAATTTATGACATGAGAAACTTTTAGAGGAAACACAACTTCTCAGTGTTTATGGCCTGTATGCAGCACTAAAGGTTAGCAAGCATCTCAAGACCTGTGTGTTCTCAGTACCTTATCTGGCAACACAGTAGACCAGGAAGATGTCCAGTGGGGAAGATGTCCACTGGGGTGGATGGGAGTGACTTCAGACAATACAATCGCTTCATTTCATTCCTCTCCATCACCTGAGCCTGACAAACAGCACTAAAAGTAGTTGCCTGACTACTGATAAGCCCTTTTGACTTCAAACATATCCTAATACAACATTAATTGCAAATACCAAACAAGACATGGTTGGATTAATCTGCTCTCTTCTGCTCTTAATTAGCAGGAAGCCTAACCAAGCCATTCTCACACTGAAACTGCAGCTCTGGATTTGGGGACTTCCAGTGCTGCCTTGGGGCAGAGGGGGGAGCAATGGGGAAGAAAGAATAAAGTAGTTTCCTTTATATAACTGGAGGGGATCTCTATTTTGCAGAGATTAGGAAATGCTCCAAAAGCCACATCTCCTGTTCAGAGACCAGTTTGTTCTGAGGCATCCATGTGATAACTTGCTATTCCTTCAATTCTCTCCATTCCCTGAGGTGGAGAGGGAAGGAGGAAATGACAAGAATGCAGTAGGGCTGTTGGGATTACATGGTCTGCCAAAGGAGCTTGTGCACACTAGGGGCAAAAGGCTCATCAAGGAAGGTGTCTGTGTATATCTTTCAGGGAGGTGTTGCAGATAATGCAGGATCTGGTAGCATTCCAGCTTCTCCTCTTCCCACGTTCTTCAGCCCAGAGAAGCCTGCCCTTCATCAGTCATTCTGGAAGAGGACTGAAAGCTGGACTAATTCACAATGGTGAGTGTTCACCCTGGCTTCCCAGGACACAGTGGTCCTCTTTGCCCCCCTCTTACCCTCCCTACGTAAAACCCTGTGAGGCAGGCACAAGATTCATGTGCACACTTCTGTCCTCTTTACAACCACTCCTTTGCCAAGGACTGTGTATTTGTTTTAGTTAAAGAAGCTTGTGACTGAAAACAGCTGCAGACTGAGTGGAAAAATAACACCTAAAAATAGCCCCAGCCTGAGAGCACAATGTGCATTGATTTTACTATGAAGAGTACAAGAGCAGGGAGATGGTGACTAGGCTGGTATGTTCTAATACGCCTCACCCTGCCATATTTAGAGTGCATGTAGTAAGCCAGGCAGCCAAGTTGGTCCATGTAGGTATTTGACTGTTTTGGAAGGGTTCCCAGCAGAGCCACTCCAACTACAACAAATTACTGTCGTATTTTTATAAGCTGACAGTGAGGAAATCACCCCACAATATTACCATGTTCTGCAGAGAGCAGAGAATATGTAACTGCTGAATAAGGAAGACAAATATCTCACCGATTGTTGCCACTCAAGGCATTTTCCGAGAAAAAATTATCAGGTAGATATTATAATTTCCTCCCATCTGCTGTAGGCTGGGATGTCACCTGAAGCACAGTCCAGTTCTAGTCATGGACTCAAATGCATTAATTTCTCTTGCAGTTTGGCCAGCTTCAGCAAGCTGAGCCCATGCAGCAGTTCAGTAGAAATATCTTGTTCAGATTCATTACCACAGATAGCTTGGGTGTTAATAGAAAGCACAACTCCACCAGAGACATCTTTTTTATGTTATGACCATTATGAATATGTTTTTTAAAAAGCTAACCCAAGTAATGAAGCAAACACTTGTTTCAAAGCTGGAAATGATGTCAGTTCCTGCACTTCTGCTTGATAGGGCCTATAGTTCTACCTTTAACCCTCTATTCTCTTTACGCTTTGAAATGTTACTGGCTTATTAACTGAACAATGTAGACCCATGCTGAGAGGTTGAAAAGTGCCCTGTCAGTTTTCAAATTGTTTCTGTGTCAACTACAGGTCTAATAGCACCCTAACTACTAATAGAGGGATCTACTCCCTAGAGAATGTGTCAAGAGGACACCAGGCTCAAAGGATGGGTGTAGGTGAAGAAGTTCAATTCTGGAAACCTTAGTGCTGTTAGACACCTTTAAAATCATGTACTTGTTACATATTTGTCTGGATACTATGGCCAGATTCTCACACCCTTTTAAACAACTAACTAAACTGAACTTCACAGGACTTACTCAGATTTTTGAAAATTTATTTGGTCTTCATGCAAACAGGAAGCTGAGAGAAGCCCAGCACTTCATCTGTGACTGGCAGTGAGGAGGCACTGCTACCCTTTGAGGTGAATTGATGCCAGTGGTGATCTTGCTCGAGGGCAGCAGTGGCAGGTGTTGATCTTTTCCAAAGTCAATGTCCTGGTTTGGGCTGAGGTCATTTCCTTCACAGTGGCTGTTGTGGGGCAGCAATTTGTATTTGTGCTGATCTCAGGGTTTATAATATAGAGATGGTTTTGTTATGGCTGAGCAGGGCTTACACAGAGCCAAGGGCTTTTCTGCTTTTTGTACTGCCACGTTGGCAAAGGCCTGGAGATGAATGGGAGATTGGGGTGAAACACAGCCAGGACTGGTGATCTCAGCTGACCAAAGGGATATTCCAGGCCATATGGCATCATGCTCAGGATATATAGAGGGTGGGAAAGAAGGAATAAGGTGAGGATATTTGGAGTGATGTAATTTGTCTTCCTAAGTCACTGTTACATGTGGGGATGGCTGAACACCTGCCTGCCCATGGGAAGTGGTGAATGGATTACTTGTTTTGCTTTGCTTTTGTGTGCAGCTTTTGCTTTCCCTGTTAAACTGTCTTTATCTACCTTAAGCTGTGGCAGGGGAAATTTAGGTTGGATATTAGGAAAAAGTTTTTTACAGAAAGGGTGATAAAGTACTGCAATGGTCTCCCCACCAGGGAGGTGGTGGAGTCACCATCCCTGGATGTGTTTAAAAAAACCTGGATGTGCCACTCAGTGCCATGGTTTAGTTGAGGTGTTAGGTCTGGGTTGGACTCAATGTTCTTGAAGGTCTCTTCCAACCTGGTGATCCTGTGTGGTTCTGTGTGATCCTGTGTGATCTCAACCCACAGGTTTTCTAGCTTTTGCTCTTCCAGTTCTCTCCCTGATCCTGCTGCTGGGGGAGTGAGGGAGCAGCTGCATGGGGCTTGGTGAATGGCTGGGGTTAAACCATGGCAGAAAGATGTGCCCTGGTTTCAACCTGGTGTTGCCTGAACAAGCACCCATAGTTCAACCTTGATTTCACTGCAGATTTATGAGGGAGAGTGACATCTGAGACCCACACGTGGGAGTTTTGTGTCACTCAGACCTTTTGCAGATACTAAAAGGAGCCTCATACACCAGTGTACAAATCAAGGCCTCACTTCCATACTGCACACTTAGCATCGTCACAACCTGACATGTAAATGTGAAAGAAAATCCTTATCCAAAACACAATCCAGTTACCTGGAAAGAAACAGTTTGTGTATTTCTGTAAACATTCACAGGCTGTTCACTTTTCTGGCACTAGTATTTTCATTTTTCTAAGTAAAGAATTCTTGCACATGACATGGCCCAGGGATCTGAGACAAAGTGACCTGACCTGGCTGACTAATTATAGAGGGAAGGAAATTAATTTCTGTTTAGGATATCTATAATTAATCTATATAGTAATAAATGAATTAGTTGATGTTGGAAAGGTATAAATAATTAATAATTGAGAAATAGGTGCAATCTGGTCATAGATTTCCCAGAAGGAGAAGGAAGATAAAGTGCTTGATGTAAATTATTTGCTCAGCTTTACCATTTTGATAAAACATTTTTTTCACTAAGAGCAAAACCAAGAGAAACAGAAATGTCTGCATGGTTAATGAGTCAGACATAAATGATACAGTACTTATTGGACTAGCTGATTTTGAAAGATACACCAAAACCGGCAAAATGTGTGCACACAGCAGATAAAATGAAACCATGTGACAACTTTTGTGCTGTAGGAGAGACAGCTTTAAGCAAATTTGCCAAAAGTAAGTTAAAACTCATACAATACTACAGATAATTCAAGACCTAAGGCTAAAACAAAACAAATCTAAGAGTATTATATGTAGCCAGAAAGTTTTTCTGTATATGATTTGCATGTATGGACATCCCCAGAGTTTCCTACAAGGCTTGTAGATTACTTGAATTTAGAAACTATCACTACAAACATTTTCTGTGAAAATGTCATGAAGCCATAGGGCTCCTGTGCTCCTTGATAATGAAAGTAAGCAGTGGTTTGGGTTTTTATGACAGGACCAAGTCCCTGTAAAAAGGTTAATGAATCTTAGAAACTAACTTGGATCTCAGTGAAACCCAAAGGCATGTAAGTTTCACAGAATGCTAGACTTCTTCTGTTGAGTACATCAGATGAACATCCCCAGGGACACAGCTTCAAAGCTAAGTATCAGGGAAAAAAGTGTCTCCAAGAGTACAGACTCATGAAGCAAAGGAGAAATTGTTGTCTGAGCAATGAGGTGGGAAGACACAAAGATAAAGGGACAACTTTCAATAACATTAGTGGCAGGTTAGAAAAAGCTTCATCATAACAACTGAATTCAGAGCCCAAGGAAATAAACAGAAATTTCAAATTATGAATGTCCTGATTTTAGGCCAATAATGAATTTTTTAATATGAGAATAAATATATTTCCATGGATTTACCTGCAATACAGTATGAAGTGTTACTTCCACAATGCACTAGGCAGCACAATAACCTGAATATTGAGTATCAAAGTTAATAAAATACAGCATGAAATTCCCCTGCTCTGAGCTGTATTTAGAACACAACAATAACCTTGGGAAAGTTATCTTGTCTATGGGAAGTAGATAATTGTTCCAAGTCCATGGTTTCCTATCTCGTTTGTCCCATGCTGTAGAACAAGCCACGGCCTGAGCTAGTGTCTAGAGGGTGCACCCTTGCCACAAATACAGGACAGTCTTTAAAAATGCAAAAGAACTTGGGTGATGGCATTGGAATGTCAAAACACAGCCCTTGGTGGCAGATACACAGTCAGTTTCCTCCAATTCTTTTCCACAAACTAGGGCCTCCAGAAGAAGAGGCGGCCTGTGGGCAGAGTTCCTCACCCAAACACCCTGAAAACCAATGGGTTCCCTTGATACTTTCTGGCTCTCCTGATCATGGCTGCCTGGTCATGCCCTGAACTCACACAGTGCACTGTGGTAGAGCTGTGAGAAACCACTGTGTTCCATCTGGTGTGCAGGTGAAAAAACACCAATTTCAACATCTGATGAAGAGTACTGTGAAATGAACACCAGCTTGGTCAGCCTGGTTTGATCAAGTAGGAGACAGTGAATTTCTGATGAAGTACTATGTTAATACTTACTGCTCTGACTTACCAAGGCTCAAATTTTCTCACGAAAATTTAGATTTTAAGAAAGCTGAAATTTTTTTTTATTAATTTAGATTTCAGCTCTGCTAATGTCAAGTCTTCTCATTATATCTCCTCTTTTCTTTTACTTTTTCTCAATTTGCCTGTTTTGAGTTTGATTCTATCTGGAATATCGAAATCTTCTTAGCTGGTCAACATCCACTCCATTATCGCTGAGCAACATTATACTGATAATACATTTTTGTTCTTCTTATCTACAAAGAAATAGGAAATGAAGTGTTATGTTTATAAATATCAAACCTCTCAAGTTATCTGCCTGATATTGTTTTGTCTTGATTTGCAGAGTTAAATACAAGGGACTTGTAAGGGGTTAAAATGTAAAGCACACCTGAAACTGGAACAAGGGACTTCTCTAGCTATAACAAGAGGTGAGGTTTTAGAGCTGGCTTAAAATAATCCAAAGCCCTGAAGAAGAGTTTTGCCACGATTCTTAGATCCTGGCCATGTGTTCTTGCCCTTTCCTTTGGGTTAGTGCAGCTGATCACAGAGGTTATATTAGCTTTCCACTAAAAGGAGCTGGCACAACTCCCCTTGACTACTCATTCACGTTTTGGCAGACTAGGTAAGGTTAAATGGGTATCTGTCCCAATTAGTTGTCTTGTGCTTTTCTGAACTTGTTTTCATAACAGACATATGCAAAAAGTGTCAGCATTTCCCAGATGTGTGAAAAGATTAATATTTGTAAAGTCATCTATATTTCAGATTTGTTTGGAATTAAACATACTGTAACAATAAAGTTATTGTTGGTCTTCCTCTGAGCACTCCCATTTTGCTTCACAGCCTAATAGCCACCAGAAAAGACATCTGAAAACTTATTGTATTATTATTTATGATACATACAAAACAAATAGAGAAGAAATGTCACAAAATAATTTAAACATACTCAGCTTTAGCACAGAAAGCAAGATCAAGCTAATTAAATCCGTATTATCACTTTCTGAACAAACCACACACTGTTTTAATGTGTTGTAAATTCAACTCCCATTAAATGAAGACCTGATTGTGCATATATTTGTATGAGAGAGGGGCTGGAGAGAGAGGAGATGCAAAGATCCTTCCTTCTGGGATTTGTTGGAAGCCCCTCTTGGCTCCAAGAAGCACTGGGGCAGGGACTTGCATGCCTTTGTGCAGTGTCCAAGTGAAAAAATGCAAGAGTAGTAGCACTGCTGTCCCTGTTGTTTCCTAAAAGAGGTCTGGTGAGATGGAGTAGGTGAGAGTTAATTACTGATTTGGCACAAAGCATTCTTCTATGTTCTGCTCTGAATCTCCAAGAGACATATTGGATCAGCTGATCAGATTCCTTTAATAACACAGCTTCCAGGTCTACTCATGCTTGTCCTTCTCTGCTTCATAGCCAATGATGGTCATGGCTTGAGGCCGCAGTCTAACACTGTGACTCCAGAAAGAATGTTGTTTTTAATATCAATCCAATGTTATTTTAAAAGAGAGACAAAGAACTAATGCATTTCCTGGGGTTCCCAACTTTCCTGGATACTGTTCAAGCTGTTTCAGAACTCAAGTGCTTCCTAAAAGCTGTCAGTGAGGTTGTGGCAACACCGCAGTGTCTCAGATGCAGCAGCTATGGAGTTATTTGACAGAAATGTGCTGAAAAATGCCAGCTGGCTAAACTTAAAACATTGCCTTCTAAAGACTTCCATTAATATTTGCCATGGTGACAGCCAGGTATCAATCTTGACCATTTCCTCAAGCATTTGCCCACCTGCTGGGGTTACTGAAAGCTGCTGTGCCCACAGGACTAGACCAGATCTGCCAGACTAATCTTACTTGCATTCAGTGGGGTGTCTGGGCAACTCAAGTCAGAAAGAGCACAACAGATACAGAGATGGCTGAAAAAGAGCTAAGGGAATACCTTAAAAGACTGGTAATTTTTCCAAAAGCATCCCAAGATGGCATCCATAGATAATTTGGAAACAAAGTTAACCATGATATTATGTATTTGCTATAAGCAGCTTACTCATTTATAGACATACTTCCTTTTCCCCAACTATATAATAATACTGGCAGTGCAGAAGAACACCCATTCATATTAGCTGTATGCTTAATGTATTTCTGCAGTCCTGGGCAGACAACTCTTCAAGGCTAAAAATTCAACTCTTCATTATTAAAAAATACCAGTCCTTGCTATAGAAGTTGATGACTCAGTGAGAATTATAATTATAATCAAAGCATAATAGGCATTTTGAGCCCCTTATAATTGCTGCCAAGAAACTATTTATTCAGCTAAAGAATTAAATCTTTGTTTGTAAGCTCTTTCTTGTTCACAATAGAAATAAAAGTGTGTGACTTGGCTCATGAGCAGATACCAGTCTGGCTATTTTACTCAGAGTGAAAAATAGGCCTTCATGCAGAAAGACTTGGGATACTTAAAACAATTATTTATACATATTTGCCTCTATAAAATCCAGTGTTTAGCTCCAATGATGCTTCTGATTGCTCTTCTCCTTTAGTGCATGTTGAAGACTCTGTAATGTACTGTAGGTTCAGTGTTGCACGCATTTCTGGTACAACTCCAAAAGCTAGAAAATAATTTAGGAAAAATTAAATGCTGGATGCCAAGAAATTAATAAATGGTGCAGATGAACTTGATCAATTTTCTTGGTCCCTTACTTACCTACTGTAATAACAATAAGGTTCCCTGAAAGTACCTGATGATCTTTCTCTGAGAGAAAGGGGAGTGAAAGTGACACACTGAATTCTTCTACTTCTTACAAGCCAATACCTTAACAAAAAAGACATTTCAGGCAGTGACAATCAATTTACATCAGCAGAAGAAATATTCTGACTTGCTACAGAGTCAACTGATGTCCTTACTTTCTGTCTTCTCTAAACATGTGAGTAAATTCAGCATGCAAAGTCTTTTAGTTTTAAGAAAGCTAGGCAGCTTCATGTAGAGTCTATTGGCTGGAAAAGCCAAATTCTTCAAAAGAACATCACAAAGTAAGTTCTTTTCAACTTAAATAAATATTACGAAGTTATGATGACCACATCAAGCTAAGGCAATGGAGCACCTCAGCAGCTGACCCTTTCCACAATGTCTGCTATACTTATCTGATTAGGTATGAGATTCTGGTTTAACTTGTGTGCTGTTTAGAGTGATTCAGCCTTAAAATCTGTTCTTCTTATTGAGGTAGGAGACCATGGCTTAGAGGATTCTACATGTGATCACATCTTTCTTTGATACTTGTATTTGGATCCCTAACATAAAAGTTTTCCCTGTTAGGCATAACTGGGTTAGATACAGTCAAATTGAGTTATATTTGTGCCTATACCATGATGTACACTCATTGCATTCCTTTTCCCCATCAAAGTTACAGAGCTTTGGCCAGCTGCTAGAAGAAAACAATATTTTGCCCAGGCACTTGTCCGAAATCAAGTGCCTTTGCTTGTGTCTTGTATCATATGTGCTTTGTACAGATCTAACTTATTTTAAGGTAATTTATTTTAAAATAGCCATGCCAACCAAGTGTTTCCATGAGTGAATGAGCATTTGCATTGTATATCCGAGTAAGAGAAAATGGTGGGAAAAAATGCTGATTTAAAGTTATTTATTATCCCAGTAAAATGAGGGATGCTATAAGGTTGCTTTTTATTTCAAGTTCTCCTGCTGTTTGGGTCAGATTCTGTGTCAAGTCAGTAAGAATTCTCCCTTTAGCTTCAAGAAGATCAAGATTGGAGCAGCCACAGTAGTCTTAATAAATGTAAATCTTATTAGAAATGCCCTCTTTTATAGCAAGTGCCAAGCTGTGCAAAGCTCCAGGCTACATTACCTTACAACATTGACTGAAATGGCAGAAGAATTTACCATCCCCACTAATGAATTTTTTTAATTACTCTTTGCAAACAGGGTGATACCAAGCCTCTAGTGAGAAGAAAATTAATCCTTGAATTGGAATACACGAGTAAGGCTTAAATCATATTTTTAAAAGTCTTTTCTGGTCAGCAGTGTTACTCCTTAAATCAGTCTAGGAAATGACAGATCATTTTTTATCTTATTTTTATCAATCACTGAGTTTTGGGAAAAGAGCTGCTAACACTTGTGGAGGACTTCTGCTTACCCAATACAGGCAACAGCATAGACATCAGAAATTAAAGTTTCCCCACACCATCAACTCTGCTTGTCATCCTATTAGCTAGGGATGCAGAGCCATTCCAAAGGTCTTTTAACGCCACCTTCCCTTGGGCTGTTACTGAGGAATTAAGCTTCGAAGATCCATTATAAGCTTTAATCTTCCTTCTGACCTCAAGAGATGTATCTGTACAAGTGGGTGCTGGGATTGCAAGCACAGTGAAAGGGCTTGGGCGTGGTTAAACTCTGGGAGCAATGAGCTGGAGATTAGGGGCTCCTTCAGTCTTGGGCCCTGCCTTGTGAGACACTGTGGAGGCAAAATTATCATCAGTGATGATAAATTGGTGATGAACTGGCTCTCCAGACTGATGGTGCACATTCCTTAACAAGTGGCTAGCTGCTGGAAAGATCACTGTGTGCAAATTTTATAGTGGCAGAAAAAATGGTGAGAACTGAGCCAGAGGAGCATGGCCTTCTACTGTACTTCCAACAGATATCTCCTGGGAAATTTGGATAGGCCTTATTCCCTTACAAAGAACAGGTGGCCAGATGGGAGACAGACTTTTTGCTAGGGAGACACAATAAAGAGAGGGTTATAGATAAATATGAAAGTTAATATGTTTTCATTTTTAACAAAAAAGACAAGTTAAACAATGCAGGATCATCAAGAATGAGCCTCATTTTTTTCCCCCAAAAGTGAAATTAATTCATACTGTAATTTTTACAGTTTTAAACTTTTTCTCTGAATTGTCTGGAAATAGAAGTCTATGTGGATGCAAAGTACCTAAATTATTTATAGTCTCATTAGAACAAGAAAGTATCTATTTTCATTTACCTTCTCCTGTGAAAACATTTTGAGGCAACCAAGAAGTCTTTGAACTCTCTAATCTGTTTTCTAAAGAAAATAACATTAATTCAGCTGACTGAATTAAGATAGCACTCATGCATGCAAAAGCAGGAAATGCTCCAGCATGTTACTAAAATATACTGAACATATGACTAAAAGGAACAACCATTACTTAGGTAATTGGTTCAGCCATGACAGGTTCTCAATTTTTTTCCATGCTCCTGTTACATACAGCAGAGTATTTATCTTGTCCAGACCTGAACAATAATCACATACAGCTCATCATTTAAATCACAGCAACCACTAGAACCATAATAAGAGTAACAGAGGCAGAACAATTCTATGGGAAAATATTTTCTCCTCTTTTAGTTTAATAAAAAATATATATCTGAAATAGACTGCATGTCTGCAGAAAGAATGGACATGATACAAACACAGGTTCAAAAATTTTATGTTTTGGGATGTTTTGGGTGTTTTATTTGCATCCAGTTGTCAGTTTTTCTCCAATGGCTCCAGATGTTCCTCTTGATCTAAGAATTGCCACACAGAGAGAGGGCAAGGGAAGATCAGAACAGGATCTACTCTGAAAGTCTGGGTTGGCCTCACAGGGCCAGAAGAGTTGCAGCCACCATTTTGAGTAACCCCACATGCAAAGACAGTGGCACAGGTTACTGCAAGTAAGGTCTGGTTCTGCTCAGCTGTAGAGCAGGTTTCCATGATGTCATGATGACATCATGAGTCATAAATACTGAGGAAAGGAGGAACAAGAGATGATCAAATGGCCACAAGGATTAGCCAGATTATGAAAAATAACATTAAGTGGAAGTTGAAAGGCCTGCCCAATCATCCTTTAATGCTATTTGCTAGCACATTTCTTTATATCTTGTCCTAGACCATGTAAGTGCAGTTAAGCAGACAAGATTATGGACTTGGATTTTGCAAGGGCAGAGTCAGTTACTTCTGAAGCCTGCCTTCATTCTGCTCTGAGGGTAAAGAGTTTGTGCTCCCTCCTTTTCCCTCTGTTCATCTCTGAATCCTTTCAGCCCTGGAAGGATCAACTGGCCCTTCCACATAGAGAGCTCAGCAGAGATGGATGAGTATGAAGACCCAGGGGGCTGCTAGAGCCAGGCAGGCATTTGCATAACTCCCATCTTTCCCAGACAAATGTCTGAGCTCCACAGAATGTTCAGTACATATCTCGTTTTTACCAATGTCCCTGTACCATCATTATGCTGTTTATTTCTGCTCATTCTGAATTTGAATGTGAAGTGTTCATGAATAAAGGCACATACAGAGATGTATTTTGTGACAACTGTCCTTTACTAAATGAAAATTGCTTTTAAAAGTCTTATGAATGCTTAATATGAAGAGCATTAAAAAGTATCTGCAGGCTCCAGGATTTTTTGGGGTAATTGTTTTTTATGTTACAACATGTTTTTACAAATGGGTTATGTTTCTGCTGGTCCTTTATCATGCTCCTGTCCTTTCCAGAAATTCTAAGTTTTAAATGAAAATATGTGACCTGTGTATGATCAACTTTTGTTACTTTTGTAACTTGTGCAGAAAAGTAAGTTAGCCACTAAACATGACAAGTTTATTTGTTCATTTATTTATTTTTAAATTCTAATTAGAGAAAGGAAAAGGGTGTCAAGAGTCTTTAGTGATTCACATTTTAACAACCAGGTTATAATTTATTAATTCCCAACTTATAAAATTTTCACAACCTCTTTCCACAGGAGTCCAAGAGCGACTCAGATTTATTTATTGTTTCTACATAGGGTGTCATTAAATATTTGTTATCTCCTAAAGTTTGTTGGGAAACGGGATTATTTTCCACATCAAATCACACCAATGCTAATGGGAAAAGCATTAGATGTTGACCCAGCAAATTAAACTGTAAAATATGAGGCTCATTGTTATTATTACATACAGACACATTTTCCGTGCTCCTTATTAAAGCCATCTTAATAAAACTCATTGTATTTTAGTCATGTTTAAAATAATTATGCCAGAATACAAAACACATGAATATACAAAGAGAACAAGTTCCACTTGAATATGTTCAATTTAACTCTTTAAAATAATTTTCAATTGGTCTCCTTCAACATTTAAATTAATCACCTACCAAGAAAAAACACACTGAGGGTTGTTTATGCTTTTCTTAAAGCTTCCAAAGATACTACATCTATTTTATTTTGTAACAAAACCAAAAATTAATTCTGCATCTGTGAAGTTCATCTAATACATATTTCTGTAAATTCTCATTTTTAACCCTTTGTGTTTTATTGCAATTTTTTTTGTAATCTTGAAAGTGTCCTATCATTGGGTTGAATGTTCTCTCCCTCTGGTGGCTACTCTTGCCTGGAGAATTACTGTGAAAATCCTACTTCTCCTCTGATTCCCTTATGGATCTGCACTCCACAGTTTGCCACAATGGACGCTGACCGAATTCATAGGACTCTTACTGGGACAAGGTAATTTTTAGTATTTTAAAACCAGAAATAGGATTCCTTTATCATCAGTGGAGATGGAATCAACATAGAGACTGGGATGTTTAATCTGGCCAATCAGAGATTTGCCTTAGGATGAGACAGATAATGACCAGGGTTCTGTTGATTAGCTCTGAGCTGGATTCAAAGAGAGTCTAACTTTGACTCAGATTGTTTGTGTTTGCAGGAGTCACAGGTCAACCATGAAATCAGATCATATGTTCCATGTTGACACTGTTTCATGTGTTTGGTGAGGAGTGAGGGCTTTATCTCCTCTGCCTTTCTCATTAAAAAAAAAGTAAATTTTTGAAGACTAAAATTTATTGCACCAAGTAAGATTCTTAGTAATTTTGTGGTGGGAATCACAGAGCCAATGACTACAGCAGATTCAGCTGGTTGCTCATCCTACTCCCTTTGGAAACATGGAGCTTTGCCCACATACCAATTCCTTATCAAAGGATATAAATGATTGACTCTTGATGTTAACCCATGTTTAAAAAATTCAAACAAAGATTTTTTTTTTCTGGTGCCTCCTTGTGGTGCACATCTGCATAGGAGGAAATGGACCATCACCACAACTCCCAATACACAGCACACACTGGAGCTCGTAAGCTCACCAGTCACAATGCTTCCAGTCTTTTTTTCTCTGGAATAGCTGCACACACTCAGCAGGCAGCTCTACATTCACTGCTCTAGCTATGACATGGGCCAGCACTGCTCTCCTCTGCTCTCCCTGCTGCTGAGATGTCTCTTCACTTGCTCATTCACTCACAATTCTAAAGATGCAAGTATCTCACTTCCAAATCAGGGTGTGAATCATTTGCACTCTAGCGCTGCTGGACTTTTATTGGCTGCAATAAAGTGGCATTCTCATTCCTTTCTTACCAAATACTTCGTAGACTTGCTAAATTTTGCTAAATTAATACCTCTTCTTAAAAATGTAACATAACTGTGAATTTCCCCTGCTACTTGAAACCAGTAATTTTTCAAGACAGACCCTTAACTGTGACAAGGTTGAGAATTCATTATGAATTTTGTGATAGACTCCAAACTGAGCTCTCGGGTCAAGTCTTGCTTCCTGAACAAGAGGCCTGTGTGAGAGTCTTGTGGGATAATAGGAGGTCCTGCCTTCCTGATGTTTGAACTTTCTGACCTGCTCCCAAGGAAAGATAGCACTCACCATATTTCGTGATCTTTTTAAGTCAGCAAGAACTAATAAAGTCCTCTGTAATTTTGAGTTGAGTAATTGATTCCTTTAAGTTCAGAAACTGTACACAAAGGCTCTATGCACCTACCTGTATGTATTTCCCATTAAAAGGTCCCTGACTTTTAAAGATTTAGGTGGAAATTGAGTATTAACCTTAACAGTGGAAATACTGATATAAGACAGACAAATAAGCCCTGGACACAGGTTAAGGAGTCCAACCTTGATGTCTCTAGAGCAGGTGTTAAGGAGTAGGTAGAAGAAACAAACAGGGCCATTTGGGGTATTTATCTGGGCTCTGTCCCTACCTCATAAAAATTCAAGAGGAAGATTCAGTGTTTGGATCCCCTCACAGCAGGCTGGTGAGTATCCAAGAGGTACAGCTAGTCCAGATTCTGTTACGTGGGCATATTTTCACACTGTCCTCATAGCTGGGAACTTTATAGTCCTCTGGCCTTGGTGAAACCTCTAGGAAAGCCCTCTGGAATTTAGCCACGTTCATTTGCTGTAGTCACAGGAGTAACTTCTGGCCTGAATACTTGCAGCTGAGGCACTGTGTAGTTCTCTAAACAGAGGAATAAAGTATGTCCTACTCTTACCTGAAGACCTGAGATGTACCTTAAAATTGCACGTTAATTTTGGGAAAATGGATTCAAATGGGCTGGAAAATCTCTGTCTTTGGAGGTTTCATCTTTTCAACCAGATGAAGCCCTGAGCAACCTGCTCTGACCCTGGTCCAGACAGGAGGTGAGAAAAGGAACCTCCAAAGGAGGTTTCCTTCCAATGTAAATTTTTCTATGGTTTTATGACTCTATAGCTGTTTTATTTTGGGGTCTGAAGTTCTTTGTCATACTAGGAATTTTCCATTAAGGCCACTTCAGCTTATAACCTCTGATGTAATGGATGTGCGACATGTGCCACACTGCTGGGGCCAGTAGTCCCAGCCTCAGACTTGCCCAGAAGAACCACCTATTGCCTTTTAACAAGACATTGTAAAACATGTGAATACCTGCCTTCCAAGTAGTGTTGGTCCTAGCAGCAGCAGCAATCTGATATGGTTTCAAAGCCCAGACAGCCTGGATCTGAAGAACCCTTTCCCAGAAAGGAATATTTTACCAAGGAGTGATCTGAGCCAGTGTAGGGTCAGTGACCAGGCAGTCCTGCCAAGGCATGCTCCACTTCGTAGCACAGACTCCACGTGGGTCACACGTCCTGCTGGCTCATGCCACCACCCTGGCCACTGTCCCTCCTTCTGTTCCTCACTCAACAGCTTTGAGCGGCCAGCACAGAGTGTACAGGAGGGGCATGCAGAGGCTGTAAAAAAAGAATCCACCATAAAAATAGTTCAGGAGGCTCCTCACACCAAAGCTGGAAATAGCAGAGAAAACACCTCCCATGCTGGTTCAGGGGTGGCTGCATGGTGGGGAGGAACCTCTCCTTGAGCTACAGCTCCTGGTTGTCAGTTTGCATTTCGACCGAGCCACTGCAGGCTCCCGAAGCTGTGAGTGTTCCCTCAGAGGCACCACACGTTTCCTAGCGGTGTAACAAGGTGATCCCAGCAGCCATTTAATGTTTGCAGTGAGCAGCGTGGGAAACAAGCATCACCATGTGCATCCTACCAGGGATGAGCTGTTGAGGTGGAAGGAGAAGGAGATGATACAAAACTCCTGATGGAGAAGTCTGGGGAGGGAGGAAGAAAGGAGATGCACAGTTTTGTCCAATTTGTTTTACTCTATTTTTTGAGAAACAAGTGTATCTGCTCAAATTCAGAATCTGCTCTAAATAGAGAACAGGTGTCATCTTTAAATGTTCTTTCCAGTTCAACCTCCTGGTGCCCAGGAGAAACATTATAATTTTTTTATCACTTACATAAGAGAAGACAGAGTGAGCAGGGGAGGGGGAGCATTGAGGAATGAGGGCAGGAGGCATATAAAATTTTTTATGTGGTTTACAAGGAAGAAGAACGCATTAAGAGGTTTTTTTCCTTCTTTTTAACCCCGTAACAGGTTAGGGATAATACTACCGGCTATGGATCTTACCAGAGGAGTGACAGAACACATTCCTAAGCCCAGGGGTTTTTTTGTGGTTTCAGAAAAATCTATCTATCTATCATGTGCCAGGGTGCCGATTATTCAGCCCCTGCCTTGGCATTATACAACTCAAATGGGTGCCACACAGCATGGATTGAAGATTCACAGAGAAAAAAGCTGTTGGAGTTTGATAGTGTTCTGGATCTCAAAGAAATCTAAAAATACCAAATACAACCGACAAATACAGCCGACACATGTGCAGTGCTTTAGCAAGGCGAACATCTGGGGCTATTTCAAACGCTCCTCTTTTGTGTTGCTTATTATGCTACCCAAGAGCAGCAAAGTGCAAATAATAACTTAGCAGATTTTTGCACTGTTTCTAAGTTCAGCTACAAAGACATTAAAAACAGTAATGCAGAAAATTAATATATGCCAGTTTACTGCCCCCATTTATTCTAGACTTAGAGGATACTTCTATGTGCTCTGCTGCAGCCCTCTCTAGTTTTCTGGGATAATTACTATCTTGTGGATGTATACGCACATTTTAAATGTATACATTGATATTTCCTTTATGGTGTGATTTAACTGAGATTTGCAAACTCTTTAACTGAGTTTGCAGACTCTAAATGAACTTCATATGACAAGGCTGAAATGATAATCGTGTCACCTACCATTCAAAGACATGAGTTCTGTTGACATGGTACTTTTTATACTGTGATGTCAATGCAAAAAGTTTTCCTTTAAGTCAAAATCAGCCAAACAAGGATTGAGGTCCAAAATAAATAAAGCAGTTTTGCTCTTCCATGGAAGGAGCTTTGCTATATACTTCAGTGAGATGAGGATTTCACTCAGTCATTTTTGTTTATTGATTTATACTACACAGTCTTTTTTTAAAATAAGACCACTTAAGGGAATGACCACAACTGCATGTCTCTGAGTGTCATGCATACTTAACAGATTGGGGCCAAAGGTATCCATCTGCACAAGGCTGCTTGCAAGTCAAGACAAATAGCATCATTTTGGAATCTTCTGGATCAAACAATAACTTTCCTAGATACATGCCTATTAGAAGCTTTTGTCAGAAAGGAAAAGTATTTTGCCAGGATGGAACAGCAACAGGGGACAAAGGGTGTAAAATGTCAGCATCCAAGGCCAGAGTCTGTTTTAGGGGCATGGAGTTCATCCAAAATGAAGGTTGAGGAGGAGGAGAAAGCCTTTTTTTTTTGTTTTAAGTGTGTCTTTGAAATTGTTCAATTACACAGGGATGCTAACAGCTAACTGAATGGATCTTTTCTTTGGATTGTGTATTTTTGCACATCCTCAGATGGGCAATCAGCACTATTGCCTGGAAAGTAAACTTAAAATAAACTTATGGAAGTACAACTCAGAGTAGCATGAGAGCAGTACAAGTTCACACTGTGTTGGGCTGTAGGTACACACAGAGCTATGAAGGCTGGCCAAAGATCTATCTACTGGATGGTGTCTGCTATCTGTTTGTTACAACAAAGAAATTGCTTCAAACATCAGAGGGAGGAGGACAAGGTAAAAGCATGGAAGGGTATCCTGTTCATCAAGAACTTTGACTTCCATATGGCCAAAAATGTTGTAAGAAATGCCATCATCTTGTAAAGTGAAAATGAACCATATTGGGCAAAACCATACCAGAGAATACTGACCTTATACACTCACTGGCTCATCTTTAGGCACGTGGTGACAGCCTGCTCATATCCATCTAGGATTTCCATTTTGAGGGATGTCCAGCCCCCCTGGACACCTTTGCCCTTCAGGACTGCCTCTCAAGGAGCTCTGATGACTGGCCATGTAAACTCGCTGGCTCGTCTTTTGGCACGTGGGGACGGTCTGCTTGTACACCTCTAGGATTTCCCTCTTGAAGAATGTCCAGCCTCCCTGGACACCTTTGCCCTTCAGGACTGCTTCCCAAGGCACTCTGACGGCTGGCCTACTAAAAACAGTCTGCCCTCCAGAAAAACCAAGTAACAGTTCTGCTGGCACCCCTCCTTACTTCTCCAAGAAGTAAGGTCACTATCATTTCATGATCACTTTGCCCAAGGTGGCCTCTGACCATCAGAGCACCCACCAGGCCATCTCTGTTCCCAAAAAAAGGTCCTGTGGGTGCCTGTCCTCTTTGGCTCCCTCACCATCTCTGTCAAAAAGTTATTTTCCACACACTCCAGGAGCCTCCTAGACTGTTTCTTCTCTGCAGTATTATATTTCCAGAAGACATCTGGCATGTGAAAATCCTCCACAAGAACAAGGGTCAGTGAATGTGAGACTTCTCCCAGCTGCTTACAGAATATTCTATCTGTCTCCTCATCCCAGCTGGATGGTCTCTATCAGACTCCCACCAGGATATGTGTCCTGTTGGCCTTCCCTCTGCCTCTCACAATGTAACACTCAGCCATATTGTCACCATGACTAAGCTCCAGAAAATCAAAACACTTCCATCTGACTGGAATGGACTTTCCAATGGTATTTGCCACCTATTTATTTAAGAATTTTAATTGGGTAGTCGTCAAACAGTAACTATTAGAAAAGTCACGGATACACACGAATGGTTTTTGCATGTCCATCCTTACCATAGTGCCCATGGGTACCATTTACAATAGGTATTTTGCACCACAGCCACCAGCACCTATCAGAACCACAGAACTCCTCCTGCCATCAAAAATGAGGAGGCTCTGCAAGGCTATTAGGACTAGCCACAAAGCATACACTGAGTATTGCATCCTCACACATTAAACAGTGGCCAGGGAGTCATAATTTTTCTTTCTCAGTCCCTTCCCCTAAAAGGAAAATAGAAACAAACAAACATCCTTTTACTTTCTTACTCCTCTGCCCCCAGTAAAGACATCAAAGTGTGATCAGCAGAAAACTAAGCAATAAATGAAATGGAATATTTTGGGGTGAGCAGGTGTTCCACTTCCAGATCATCTTTAAAACCTCAACAGGGAGAGTTAAAGGCAGGCTGCATAACCTGAAGAATGGCCAGATCATAGGATTTGTAATTAGAGTGAGTACATGGTGCTTCCTCACTGGGGAAAAAAAAGAGATGAGCAGCTGTCTCAGCAATATTGAAGTCAGTGAGGAGTCCCAATGAAATCAGATACTCATCTGCAGAGAGAGCAAGTCCCATACATCCATCAGGCAGGCATGTGTCACAGCTAGTTGAAGAGAAATGGCTTCTAGAAAGTTAAGCTTCCTCTGAAACCTCAGTACATCTATTAATAAGGGAGAATGAAAAGAAGGCTAGAAAATAAACTAGAAATACAAGCAGTAGTCACCTGAGGCTGCACATGATTACTTCACTGAAGCACATTACATGCCTCTACAAGGAGAAAAATTCAAAGAAATACTTTATTGCATTAGCTAATGGTAAAAATAAACTAGTGTGGCTTACATACTTATGTGTAACATTTTCAAGACTTGAACAATTATTTGAAACCTGATTCTGACTTTACACGTGTTCTATGTTGGATTAACTGCATTTATATTGAGATAAATTTCAATGGAGTTGTGCACACATCCATCATTCTAAACAGACAGAGATGCTCCCAAGCTTTTGTCTAAGCTCTGAAAAGATACTAGGCCTTGTCTGAAGAAGTAGGAGTTCTAAGTTTTATCCTGCACTGTGCAAATATTATTTTACTGCTGCAAGGCAATGTGTTCAAGATGATCAGTAAAGAAGCCTGGGAGCCAGAATAATAAGCAACACCGTTTTCAATAGATGCTGACCTGGGAGGCCTCAGAGAGAGGGAAATTCACACAACTGTGTCTTTGCCCTCTGTTCTGCTGCTAGCACTGTGCCTCATATCGATTCTGCACAGCAGCTCAGCTTTGCTCTCACTGCAGGCCCCATCTGCCAGACCTAACCTGTCCCTGCCACACCAGGGGACAGTGGGGACAGCACGCACTTTTCCCCTGGCTCTTCCCAGGTGAGAGCTGCTGTTATCACCACTCAGCAAGCAGGGCAGCAGCAAGAGGCACAGAGGTCCCTTCTTGCCTCTCACGCCCTCTCTCTCCATGTTTACCAAAGCCTCGTGGCCATTTTGAGCTCCTTTGCTGCCGCCTGAGTGGGTCCCGCGATGTGCTGACAGCTGCATCCACCTTGAGAAGTCACAGCCTGGGCACCAGGGGCAGAGGTGCTAAGAGGTACTCAGGGCCACTGCTGGGTTTCCTTTGAAGCCAAGAGCAGAGGCCAGCAGCGAGCAGCAAAGATGAAAACCCACTCAGACCACTCTTTTTTTAACCACAGAGAGCATTTATTGTGTCTGTGTTCCATAATGTTTCTAAACAATATTATGGCCTGAAAGTGAAACAGAATTAAGTTGGATCTAATTTAAAAGTGCTTCAAAACAAGGTAATTGGCATAGCAGACTAGCATGATTACATGCCTGCAGGATGAGGTGCCTTTGTTTCTCCTCAGTGGGGAAACAGGCTTCCAATGGCAGTACCATGCCACTTTCTTCCTCTCGCAGTCAGGAGAAGCAGAGAAGTAATAGCTCCAGCAAATGTTATTCTTCCTTTGGCTTGGAACAGACAGTGCTTCCCAGGCAATTGAAATTGGTACCGTTCTGTGACAGTCAGACAGCAATTAATCTGCACTCCCTACACAGCTAGATCCAATGGGGCTTCCATCTGTCCACCCTAAAACTCATGGTGGGCTGGGATCTGTGGGGAGATAAGCCTTTCTCACTGTTCCTGTGCACAGACAGCATGGCTGCAAAGCCTTGTGCAGCAAAGAGGGTGAATGGGCCTTTGTAGCCCAGCCCTGCCCTCCTCTGTCCTGGGAATTGAGGACTTTGCCAGCAGGACTATGCCAAAGGGCTTGGAATGCTCTGCCTTTTTATTGCATAATGCAGCTGTTTAGAAATGGGTGCAGGGACATAATCTTGGCCCAAAGGTAAAAAACTGCCAGCATTGCCAGCACATGTCCTGGGTGCAAACTCTTCCACCTGAAACACAGGTGACAATACACTGAAACACTGTACACATATAAAAAAACACTCTGTGGCAATTTATATCCTTCCTGAGAATGTCTAAATTTGATTTACAGCTGAGTAATATTACTGCATCTCTGTAAGAGTCGGGAGAACAGGCTCAGGTCCAAGGACAAAGGACTTGCCCCACAGGTTAGCCATGGGAAAGTTTGGTGTTTCACCAAAGCCAGCAGCCCTGTGGGATGATCCATCTCATGGGGATTGCTTCTCCAAAGGTTGAGTGAGCCACAGTTGTAAAGGTGACCTTCTCTCACTTGCCATGACTGTTTCAGATCAAAAACCTGATTTTCTATGGCTTGGACTAGGGGAGGTGAACCCTTCCCTTTATTCTGCTTGAATCCAACCTTCTACAGTAAACTTTCCTTTATTTCACTGATAGTTTTTGACCAGGTCAGTATTTTTGGTCTCAGTTTGATAAGCTGGCATGGCTTGATAGCAGAATTTTTGTAGGGCTTTTTATTTGTAGTTCTTTTTAATTGTTTGAATTAATAATATGTTATGAATTTACACTGCATGTCACAAATTTTAGGCTTATGTGTTTCCAGCAGAACAAACATTCTGAATTTCCCAGGCAGACAGCTGTCATCCAACTCACAGGTCCACCCATGTAGTCCACCCTAGCAGCAGGCACAGTTACAACGCCCCAAAGCAGCAGAATTTTTTGGTTAGCACAATGCAACCACTTTACTTCTAATGATCTTGTAATGCTGTGCTCTAATTGAATTTTTAATTTCTTTTATAGTATTCAATCCTGCAAACTGCTAAGTTACACACTCACACAAGCTGCAAGATGAGCTTATAAAGTTTTCTACATTTGTTTGTTTTAGAAAAAGAGTGTATAATGACATATGTTCTTTGAACTAGTGCTTAGCAAGTGAAGTTGTTTGCTAATAAAAGTTTGTTGGTTTCATAATACACACAGAAATGTGTAACTGGGCTATTCAAGCAAACTTAAACTCCTACTTCAGGCTGATTGTTTGTATTTCTTACTTCATCTGTAATTCATTGCAGAATATTCTACAAAGTAAACTTGACATATAAGAAGCTACAAAAGAATGCTATTAATATTTAATTAATAACTAAAAGACTCATTGCACAATCAAGAATTTTTAAAGTCACCTGTATGAAATATCATAAAGATACTGCATAGGCAAGTTATCATGCCTGTGTTAGTAGACTTTGTTACAGAAATGTTGTTTTGACAATAAAAGCACCTATTGCAGCTCTGGCTTTATCAGCATGGGACTCTTGCAAAATGAAAGGATGCAGAATATTAACCTACAAGAAAAAGACGGGCTGAGAAGACACTATAAAATGAGAAGTTTGTAGAAAAAATCCAGTTGAAAGAAAAGGCTTCTAGTGAGACATTGCAATGAAGGGGAACACCTACATACATCAGCTAAGTGAAGATTTGTTCCTTTGTCCAACAAGAAGAGAACATATTGCAGAAGCACACTGCATAGTCAGCTGAAGGAAATGCACTAGTTTGTCTTCTTCTGGATGAATAATTAACATGCAGTTAATTAAAAGGAAAAATATATGCTAATGCATTCAAGTGAAGTTTTTAGGTACTCCTATATATGTTTTAGAAATCGAATGTGTGCAAAACAACTTATTTTGCAGGAACAGGGTACGAGTTGAAAACATCAGCTGTGCTTAAATGTAATGCCCATTATATGTTATCATTCTGTGACTAGAGAAAACTTGTAGTTGCAGAAAGTGTATTACAAAAATTCTGTATCCTCCTGCACTGAGTTACATAAAAGTGAGCAGAATCCAATGGAAATTCAATTAAAAATGAGATAAAGCAGAAGCATAGACCTCGCTTATATATGGGACTTCCTCCAGCTTCATCCTTTGCATTGTCAAAACTCAAACAGACGGAGCAGAAGGAGTGCATTCAGTTCTGAAACTGAAGCCAGAACAACAAGCAGAAGATCCAGGCAATCTGCTGTGTTCCTCACAAGGAGAATTTACAAATAGTGGGAATGTTTTTAATTGTCTGTCTCTCACAAAAAGAAAGGAAATAGCCTAATGACAACACAAAGTTTTAAAGTCAGACACATCTGGGAGTATTGTATTAATACTCTGTGTACAAACAACAGGTGTAAAATTTCAAGCACCAAAAACTAACATACTGTAAACTCAGGAAGTGAATTAAAAGGAAAATCAAACTGAGAGAAATACTGGGGCAGATCTATTTCTGTCAGTATTGAGTGATATGAGTTGTATCAGCCCTTCTTATTCGCCTTTCTTCCCTATGCTGTCCAAGGCACATGTTTACCTGTGGCCTGCACAGATACTGTCCATTTGATATGTGTAGTTAATGGACATCTTACCTGCATTGCACTCATGCTCTCAGTGTGTGTGTTTCATCAGGCAGGTGTGAAGCTCTCTGTCTTTACAAAACAAAGTGGCTATCTGAAATCTGATTTAGTAGCCCGTGGTGCTATAAAATGTCCTCTTTTCCTTGCTGGCAGCCAATGCAATTCCCCTTCTTCTTACCAGGTGTAGCCCAATTAACCCAGTGCTGCATATCTGTGAGGATAGGGTAAGTTTCTACCATTTGCAGAGGTGATGGATGCACTGATGTGGTGATGCAGCTGTGCTCAAAACAACCCCTCTGTGTTGCATGCAGGCTCCAAGGCACTCCACAGCATCAGAAACATGGGCACTGACTGAATTTTGATATGACTGTGGCACTAACCAAGGAATGGGGAAACAAACTTCGCCTCAAACCCTATTCTGGGTATTTATTTTGTCACAGCTATGTTCACATACAATCCACGTGATTCCTGTCTGCTGTGGCACGGGGCAAAGCATATGCAGCTCACACACATGTGACCTTTTGTGCCTAAGCAAATGCATATTGCAGAGGGAGCAACTATAAAACCTATATATTTAAATGTGAATATTATAATATTGTCTTCGTAATTATCATTCCCCTTGCTAGTTTCCAAGATGCTCTGGGAGGATCAAAACACAGCTGCTTCCCTACTGAGAATTTTCACACTTATCCCAGCCCCAGGTTTGTTTCCATCCCGGCCAACAGACGGCTCGGAGCTGCTGGTCCCCGGGCATGGCAGAGCTATGACTGTTGACTGTTACTTTTGAAAGAAGGCTAAAAACTGACAGGCTGTTTGAATACAACTAAGGAGGGAAAAGGAAAAGGACTTTGCTCAATCCAAATGATGGTCTTGTGAATCTTGACTGTTTTCCTTTAAGCCAACTAGCAATTTTTTTTCCTTGCGTCTACAAGAACATCAGCATTTGAAACACCAATGTGGGCTTAAGGAGAAAATGGATTTTCACCATATGAACTGTATGCATAATTTCCAGATAGGAAATGGCATGTTACTTTATTCACATACATTCACATTCATTTATTCACATGAAAAATAGTTCATATTCTCAGCTATGATTGACATAAGGTACGAAGAGGATTTCTTCTGTAAAAAAGCAAACAAATTATGAGGAGTAGGAAGCAATAAGGTTGTTTATTAACACTCTTCTATCTTCACCCTCCTGCCCACCCCATCACCCATGAGATGGCATTCCAAATCCTTGACACAAAATGATAATATATAATATCAACCATACGTTCTCTGCCATTCCCATCTGAACCTCCAGCACTGCAAATGTAGTCATCTTCTTTCCACAGCGGGAAATAGCAACATTCATACTTGTGCATTACCTTTATTTGGCACTCAAACCCCTGTGAAGTAGAAATTTTACCATTTAGCACCATCCCAGCCTCACAAAATACAGCCTTTCAAAGGATAAAGATAAGCCTATGGTGTCTGAACAGATTCAAGATGCTTTACTAGCATTCTCACAAGGCTCCCGTTTGATTTGCATGATTATTCGGGTGATGGAGGTTAACTACCCTGAGCAATGGGAGGAAATCAAACCATGATCATACATGCACAAATATGCATGAGGAGTTTTATTTCATTTCCTGCAAGATTACTGGCAATGCCTATAGTAACGCCTATTTTGTTAATTTTAGCTTTTATTACAGCCATCTCCAGGAAACAGCAACATTCCCAGAGATAATCCTTGAGCAGAAAAGAAAGTACATTCACGGAATACATTTCTTGTTGCAAATTATTGACCCGAGGCAAAAATGTTTATCAGCCTTTCTAATTTGGTGGCATAGTACAGCTCCTGGTGCAGGATGAGCTCAACAATTAATTGGTTGCACTGATGATTTAAAAAAAAATTATACAAACAGTGCTGAATGCAGAGGTAGCTTTCCACCATTTACATCAAGGGGCAACATTGTGCTCATTTCCCTTGTTCAAATTCTGGCACTGAATGAAACAAGACTGATTTTTTTTTCCCCATGGTTTGTGTCAGAAATCAAGAAAATGAAGTTTAATGAAAAATTTAGTCAAAGCAAAACTTAGTAGTATATTACAGAGATTTCGAAGTTTATAAATAACAGCAGGCAACTTCAAAGAATATCAGGTAGCTGGGCTGGACTCAGTGTGAATTCCCTATCACAGCAAGGCAAGAGGAGGAGGAGCGATATCTGATCCTTCCAGGTTCAGTAAATGTAGAGCAATTGTAATTAATCTTAAGTGACTCGTGATGCAGTGTCACTGTGGCACAGGACTGATGACAAGGAGGTGTTCCCAGGCGACAGAAGTGAGCAATTTGGTGCCTCGTGGACAGTGCTCAGAGACATGAGAGAAGTCTGACTTAGCAAATGTCAGGGTGCATCTAGAATGACTAGAGGTGAGCCAATGTCCTGGTGGAGACACGAAGGACAGGATTCCCTCCTGCCTGTTACTGGCAATGGACACAAAGCCCTTTGCCTGGTCTGCCAGTTAGGGAAAGCTCCTCTCCAACCAGCACTATCCCTTCCTCTTTGTTGTATAGATTTTTAAAGAAACACATCAAAGTAAGAAAGAACTGTTCACATGTTTATGGAGCTTGCTAGAAAACTTGCGAAGGTCTGTGCCAGCTGGGTCACTTCTGTGTAGATGCTTATGGCGTGGATGACACATGTGGTGTGCCCTCAAGCATGAAACTTCCCAAAGGGGTAGAGAAAACCAACATGGGATTGAGGGACTGGGCTCAGCATCTTGTGGGAGCAGCCTGAGGTGGAAATGGCAATTAAGGGTTATTGTTCTGCAATGGGAGACACTGGGATTAGGTACTGACAGGGATTTGGTGACTAATTTCCCCAGAAGATTTTCCTTTAATATGAACTGATTGGGTTTTTTTGGAGGTTTAATGTGTGATGCTTGGTAGAACTTAATTAATTAAAGTTGGCCAGAAGCCAGGCCATCCAGCTCTGTGATTGTTTCTGCTTTTGTTAGTTGAGGAACATTGGACTGGTTCAATACTTCCAGTGAAGGAGTGCTGACACACATGCCAGGTGCTTGGGGAGGTGCTGTTTGCGAGAGGGCTCTTCCCAGTCTCAAATGGATCGTGAAAAGATTGAATAGCATGGGGAATCACTGAGCCACTGGGCATATCCCCTTTCGGAATAAATGCTCTCTATTCCTGACGGTCCTCACTGGTGTTTGGGCTGTTTACCCATGTGGAGGAGAGAGACCCAGTTCTGCCTTCAAACAGCTTTGAGAATAAATTTGGTGAGGTGTGGTATGGTGTGGTGTGGTATGGTAGCATGACAGAATGGATTTAGGGAGGAAGGCCAGGGACAAATCAACAAGATGCTCTATCTAGTCATTAAAAATACGTATGTATGTAATATATCTATCTATCTATCTATGTATATATGTGTGTATACAAATGTGTCTGATCTATACATAATGTATACAAAGAGTTATGTAATTTAGCTGTTTAGCTTTCACTTCCTTCCCCAGAAACTGTTTGTGTGTTTCTAAGTGTGATTTTCCACTGCTTTCCTAGGGGGGCAGGGCCTCATTTCATGTGATGAAGTGTCTTTTCTAGCTCAGAGGGAAATGCTTCTGCTCCTGAAGTCAGTGTCCTCAAACTCAGGGCCTGCTTGTGGTGAACTCTCACCCAGAAGTTTTAGGTGACCACTGTTGCCTCTCATGTGCCTGTGGCAGCTGTCACAATCAAAAGTACCTGTACTCCAGCTAGAGCTGAAGAGATTTAAGTCAAATCATCAAAACCAATTAAAACAAATAACGAAGCACACAGAAGAATGCGATCAGCCTAAGATGCTCCAGTAGACCGAAGCATCTGTGCACCCAGCTGTTTGGTGTACAAAGCAGATGTGACAAGATGTTTGGACCTGGTGTTGTTTATGTATCAGGAGATTTGGGCTGGATGTATTCACAGGATATAACAAATTTATCCTGGCTTATTCTTTTGATACAGCCTATTCCAGGGGACAGACACGTGGCGTACAGAGAACCCAATGTGTCAGGAACACTGAAATCTGTATATTCACTGACAGGTCTCTATAAAAGGGAATAAAAGCTCTTTTTTGGAACTTCTAATTCTTAAAAAATATTTTTTTAACTCTTGTTGAGAGTATGTTCAGTAATATGGAATACAGCAAAATTATTCTTGGTGTCTTTTCACAATTGTTGTTCAATAAAATTCCAACAAGTTTATTGTAATGTGCTCTGACACATGGGATTTTGTAGTGTGGATCTCCTAATATTTGGGATTTCAATTCAAGCACTGGTTTTGGAGTCAAATGCTTTTTGACAATCTCATTCTTCCCGCGACTTCTTACCCCCAGAGTTTTGATCTCTTCTGGTTGCAGAGAAAAGCCTGGAAACATAACCCATATTAAGTCTCAAACACCAGACGGCAAACAGAAATATACAATTTTTTTTTTCATTCTCCTGATTTTTTAACAGTTAGAGTTGGCAATATTGCAACTGGAATTTGGTTTGAATGAAGACTAAGGGCTGAATGCCAGCTTACTCTCTCTGTCTCTCTCTGAAGAAAAGCAATGCTTGGAAATGCCTGGAAATGAAGGGCCTTGGTTCATGACTTCCTTCCATGGCAGCTCATGCTGCCTTTACCCTGCTTGTAAGCCTAGATTCTAATATTCATGTGTATTCCTAATTGTGTCCAAATCCAAACAGTATATATAGTATAAGCTCAGGTAAAAAATGCTTTGATTTCTGTATATGTGAAATCTGGATCTATTTTAAATAAGCCCATCTCTAGCTAAAACCCATCTCTGAAACTCCTAAAACAAGGTATGTCAAATAATCTGAGAATTTTTTTTTTAAATAATGTTTTACTGTCTTGTTTCTTCTGCAAGGTTTTTTCCACAAGAAATATTGTGAATTTTAAAAGCACTGATTATACTCTCTGAGTAAAATGGCTTCTGAATTCACATACTTGGACTGTAATTCTTCCTCAAAGCCACTAAATACTGGAATTCAATAGAAAAGAAAAAGTTAGTTCAACTGCTCTGAAAAATGCCAATAATTTTAGTGACTGCAGTCTTTTCTAGCAAAAATTTCCAGTCTGTTGGTTTGCCTACAAATAATGTAACCTTCTCTTTTTGGATTGAAAGAGGCTAATTTGTCAATTTCTTTTTAGTAAATGAGAGATTAGTGTGAGGAAAAAAAGCCTCCCATACCACCCCAAATCCTTTGTGTACCTAAATATACCAGAGCCCCAAGGGTGAACTGTACATGTTTGTGTGCATGTTCCTGTACTGCCAGCAATGTTTCTTACACTGCTCAAAGAGCACAGGCTCACAGCTTACAAAAGGTAGCTAGCACAGCTGTCAGGTCTGTGGCTCAGTTTTGGGGCTTTGGACCTCCGTGTGCTCTGGCAAACCATAATGAACCCTTCAAACTGTACAAATGAAATGCTCTCCTTGCAACAAAGGATGTTGTTGACAAGGTGACAAGTTTGATCGGTCACATGAAATGGAACTGGTGCTACAGGTTTTGAGTGTTGTCTCCTGACAACTCATGCATTAAGCCACAATATACTCATATATAGATTGAATGCATCCAGGAATCAATGGGGAAGGCAGTAAAACGTCCGCTCTGAAGGCTCAAGTTTGACTGAAATGATCCATAAGCATTGTCCTGGTGCCTTTCTCCGTTGAGAATAACATAAGGAACTGCTTTTGAACGTGCCTCAGAAAGGCTCTTCATTTTAGTAACAGGTAAATAAATCCAAATTTGCCCTGATCTGAAGCATTTCCCAGCACAATCCACCCCAGCAGTCCTGCAGCACGCGCTCTCACACGAGCCATGCATGGCAGGGGACAGAAGCAGGCCGCTGCTGTTCTCAGAACTGCCTCACCCATTGACTTGCCCTGGCAAGCACAAGGTTCCTGCAGCAGCAGTGTATTACCTCAGCTGCCAGTCTTCTATCACTGAAATATTTTCCATCAAAGGGAAACCTCTGCGAAGCAGCAGAGCACAAGGGCTGGCTGTCAGCTTAAACTCTTGTAATGCTTAACCCGTTGCCTCCCCTCCACAGTCACTCTTCAGATTAAAAAGATTTTCTTTGCTTTTGATTAGTATCCTCCTGACACAGTCTAGTGCAAATATTTGATATAGTAGAAAATCAGATATATTGTCAGCAGGCTGTCTTATGAGTCTATTTTCTTTTCCAGTAATCTGCCTGCCATTTGTGGCCAGGGAGTAAGTTCAGTATTACTATAAATTGCAAATAGTTTGCTGGGGAGAGATAGAAAATTTTATCACACAGAGCAGTGAGAGGATGCCACTGAAGCTTCCTGATCTCTACAGACTCTTTCACACCCACCCTTTCCCTGTGGAGAACAGACAGGAAAACACCCATTCATACATGCGTAAACATACCATGTCTTTGCATACACTACAAAAACTTGCCTGAGCACGGCAGTAAAAACATTGAAGAAAGTACTTTCGTGGAAGAAACATGGGGATTATGCCAGTTCACCTGAAGCAAACTTATTGCTACTTGTACCTTGTGGCAGCAAACACTAATGGCTCTTTTAATTAGACAGATTTTTGTTGTCCTTGTTCCTTATTGGTGCAACACAGCCACTGGATTTACCTTGAAAATCCAGATGAGCTCACCTTTGCCCCGGTACGCGCAGCCACTGGCCGTGTGTCACTGGTGAGCCATGTGCACATCACATGCTGGTGGCATGACAAAGGCAAGATGGGCTCTGTCCCCAAAAGCATGCTTACATATGCTCCTTCTCGTGCCATTTTAGCCGTCATGTGGCAGGGGGTATCAGAGACGCCACACGTGGGACAGAGTGTTTACAATCACGCACCCAGCAAAGGGCCAGAAGCTATAACAAAAAAATTCGAATGTGATTTCTCATCACAAGAAGCCAGATCAGCAGTTACCCTTGCTGCTGGGCCCCACTAGCAGGAACCATGAGACAGCAAGAGAGCCACGCAGGTACCACACACTGTGCCAGCCTGGGGTGACCCTTAGGTCCAGAATCCACTTTATTGTCTAAGGATAAATTTAAAGCCTAGCAGGAACTGAAGGGGACTGAAAAAGACAAGCTTTTTATAACACAGTTTTTAATAAAAGGTAAATAAATCTTTTTTTAAAAAATTTTTATAGCACAGTTTTTAATACAGTTATATGGTGTTTTGTTGGGTTTTTAACAACCTTCATTTTCCTGGCATTTAGTTTCAGGTTTTAGTCTACAAGCCGTAAAAAAAAAAAAAAAGCAAGCATCATCTAGCAGTAGAAAAATAATTTCCTATGGAAAGAACCCCAGATAGGGTAATATCATTAGGCTGACATGTTTTTAAATAAAGGCCTCTAAAGGCAGGTATGTAGATTCATTCATGTTTAGTCACCTAAGTAAATGGATTAACCCATAGAGCATTAGGCATGTGCAGTTCCCACTGTGTCTGAACACCTGTCCATGACTTAGTGAGGATTTCACTGCCCAGTTCTGGAAGCACAGATGTGAAATTAGCAGTTTTGATTTTAAAACCCAGACTTTATTTTACCAATAATTAGAAGTTATTGGGGTTTTTTAAAGAAAAGGAAAGCTTTCACTGTAGTGGGGGAAGAAACAGCAGTGCAAAAGTTATTTACAGGCAAAAGTAAAATATTTTATTCTGTTATGATCAGCACACAGAAATCTTGACTTATGTGAGGCTTGGTAAGTCTCATGTTGAAATCAGTCTGAAAAGGGAATCAATATTGAGAGTAGGAAATACTGAGAGATTTTTAGAAAAAAAACCAAAACAATCCTGTAAGCTTTCCAAAACATTTCAAACTTAAACAAAATCCACCTTGGGAGGTTCCATTGTAGCTTTCTTCTGTAACTTAATTCCCTGCTAAAACTTCCCAGTTAAGTATGCTGACAGCAAAGCGTTAAAGGATTTTCTCCTATCTTCCACCCCTCTCTAGGAATTCATCATCTAGTGTGACTAAGGATGCCACTCTGTGTGTAGAGAATAACCTATTCCCTACAAAAGCATGTGGGTAGTGGGTATCTCAAAATGCTGGGCATATGATGATGGCAATATCAAGTGAATCAGGCGTCCTGAGTCAGCATGCTGGATGAAGTGTTCCAAACCTCTGTAAAGGGCAATTCCCTTGGGTCAAGTTCAGGTCACTGGAGCAATGCAGGGAAACCCGTGCAGAAAATGCTGTGTACAGGCCCTGATTTACAGGCTTGATTTATGGCTGCACCACAGTACTTCCAGCATTTCAGGGGACTCTTACACTGAAAATCCGAACTAATTATCTGAAAATAACATCTGTTGCGTTCAAGTTCCAAAGCATGCACCTATTAACAAGGAGGATCAGAAAAGCACTGATTATTTACACATCATCTATTTTAACTACCTGGTAGCAGTACTGAAATCATAACAATTTCCTGATCCCCGGCATCCCTAATCACAGAATAAGAGCTCATGGCTCCTCCAGGAGACACCAGAATAATTAACATACCTTTGAAACATCTTCACCTTTAACAAATGCAGTGGGACTAAGAACACAACTTTGTGTTTCCTAGACCAAGGGGTAAAAAATGCCAGCCATTAAAAAGCAGGTTAGCCAAATCTACTGCTGAGTTGCTTTTTCTGTGCCTATCTGTGTATCTGCTATTGTACAAAAGAGCTTTCAAGAACTGGCCTGAAGAAGCATTCTCATTCTTTCTTCCCATAAAAAAATCAGACCTGGCACAGGCACAGTAAATAAAAATAACAAGCATATGATGCCCAAGATGCATGTGAACATTAAGTGACGTTGGCAGCCCCCGCAAATAGAACTCTGGTTAAAAATAGCCTTTGTCTAAATGTGGAAAGTGAGTAAATATAGTAGCAGTTTCAGCTTACTACAGAGGCTTACAGGCTCCAAGTAACAGAGCTTATTATAGAGCATGTGCGTCAGCAAAGGGGAGAAAAGGGGGAAAAGAAAGAAGACGCATTCTGCAATTAGTATCTACAATGAGACACAAATTAACTTTTCCCCTCGTTATTTTTCTTGTTGTTTGAGAATTGTTACAGTGCTAAAGTGGAAAAGAGCTGGGATTGAGGAGACAGCTGAAGCTAGCACCGAAGAGCAGCACAGGGAGCTTTCTGCACGAAGGCTGGTCGCACAGAAAATGAGATATAAAAAGAGTCAACAGGAGAGACTGTGATCTCAGGTTCTCCTGAGACAAATAAGGAGCATCATAGCCTGGCTAGAGGGAGCTATCCTGGATTTGCTTCCCTCATTTGACTGAACATAAGCCAGTGAGCCAACTTTTGAACTGGCTGAACAGAAAGCAACACCGATGCTTTCCCCTGCCTCTATTCACTCCCTTCTTCCAAGGAACATTTGCAAGTTTTTTAGTGATTGCAAAACTTGCTTCACTGAATGAGTAAGTCTGCTCTACCTCATGTCTCACTTCATAAGCAATTTGCTATGCAGTTGAGGCAGGGAAAGCCCACAAACAAAACCTGTGGGATATCTTACACCTGTGGAAGAGCACCTGCTGTGTAATGCATGTGTATATTTAAGTAACCTTCCCAGGATGTTATCTCCAAGCATGACATTGCAGGCAGGGAATCCTTCAATATTTTTAACATTCTCCTCTGGCTGAATTGACAAAAAGGAGACAAACATTCCCTGCTTTGTGTCTCTTGTCCCTTCAAATCAGAGGGAGAGTGGGAAAGATCCTCTGTATTTCTTTCAATGCTCAATTCAATTAAAGCACAACTCCCAAAAGTCCAAAGTCCTTCCCTCATTCATGCAGAAAAGGACACTTTTCACAGGGTTCAGTGAGTTTTTGCTTCTGTACACAGTTTCTTATCTTCTGACTTTGCATTGAGAAGAATGGGGCAACAGTGCATTACAGAAAAATTTCGGGAACAGTAGATGAGATACAGCATGATATAAAAGTTGTGGCCAGCTAAGAGTTGTCAGCAAAGTTGCCTTATTCAAATGGCATGGTAAATAAATGTTATAAATTCCTAAGTAGATCCTAAATTAGCTTTTGGCATAGTGCATCACTATAACAAGTTAATTTTGCAGCTCCAAGGAATAGCCTTATATGGTTCTCTTAAGTAATCATGCTAAATGAATGTTTAAGTGAGAACCATTTGCCAAATGCAAAGCAAGTACCATATATAACCTCTTACACAACTACATAACACAGCAATGCTGGCTGGTTTTCAGAATTCTGGGGTTTGTACAGATTATACCTGCTAACTCCAACCAACACCTGAGTCAAAAAATACCTACCTGGAATATACTACCATGACTGTTTAGGATTAATAATTTAGCATTTATCCTGCCCTGTCTTCCTCACCCTGCAGAAGATCTTCCCTTCCCTTCCCTTCCCTTCCCTTCCCTTCCCTTCCCTTCCCTTCCCTTCCCTTCCCTTCCCTTCCCTTCCCTTCCCTTCCCTTCCCTTCCCTTCCCTTCCCTTCCCTTCCCTTCCCTTCCCTTCCCTTCCCTTCCCTTCCCTTCCCTTCCCTTCCCTTCCCTTCCCTTCCCTTCCCTTCCCTTCCCTCAGTGTGACAAACAATAGTTTTGGCAATCTTCGTTATTTCATTGTTTTGCTAAGAAAGAAGAAATAAGAAAGGAAGGGAAGGAGAAAAACAATGTGCCAAAACCTTCAGTTATTATCTCAAAAGAATTTGAGCCTCCTCCTGGTGTAGTGCATCCTTCTCCCAGTATTTGTGCTGTTTCTCTGGCTTTCTTCTCTCACAGCCATCAGTGGCCAAAAAAAATGTACTCAGGAAAGGCAATTACAACATAATCTGTGTAAGCTTAATACTGATGGCTTCTCCCTCCCTCCCCCACCCCTGCATCCTCCACCACCTATAAATATGGCAAGCTAAAGTATTAGGGAAACTGAAAAAGTTCAGACAGACACGCCTGTGTCTATTAGTCATCATTCATGCATTGTACCAAAATAACCTGCAATAGATGTCGTCTTGTTTCTTGCTAGAGAGTGTTGTTGAGTTCTTGCATTCACAATAAATCTGTTTGGAAGACTGCCCTTAAAGAGTTGCCATGGTGATTATTTTGGTACCATAAAGTAGAAGAAGCTAAAGTACTTACTAGCCCTATCCAAAATCTTGTCTTTTGGGAAGGAAAAAAAAAGAAATCAGCAGATGGCATTTGTCAGAAATTCAACATTCTGATTATTACTGGTGTTGTGTTTTTGGAGGAATTCTCCAAAAGGAGAGTGCATGGGATGAGGGGAAGGGAATGGAACAAAAAAAAATGACGTCAGTATATCTGAAATTCCTTTAGCTTGCACTATTACAACAGTTTAGGAGTAGTTGAAACAGTAGGTGTTAAGTAATGAAAATCTTTGAAGGAGTCTCCTTCCAGACTATTTACTAAATACTTAACATACTGTAAGCTGAAGAAGAGGAAATTGTTATTTCCTTGTGAAAACATCACAGACTTCCAAATGGTTAATTATAGCTCCCTTTTGCACCTTTCTTATGATGGAATCTCATGGGAACATGAGAAATGTCCCAAAGAAATCCATGTATCAGTCTTTCTGCTTTGCATAGTAGAGGCACACAAACGCTGCACTTCAAATTACACAGTGCATTTGATGTGACTGTAATGGAAAAGGTGAATTTAGGTGGATTTAGTGAAACTACTGCACCATTTCACTTCAGTTAAAAAAAAATAAAAAGCCATCAGCTTAGCTGCTCAAATGCTTATTCGCTGAATTCTCCTGTCAGTCTTGGGCCTGTATATGGATTATGCACAGATTTAAATTCCAAAGCATGGCATCAAACTGGGTCAAGTATGTGTGCAAGCATGCACCAGGACGTGATGCTGGATGTCTGCAGAGTGTCAGTGAGCAAGGGCTGGTCCCACCAGCACAGCACTGACACCAGCTTGTTTCCTAGAGGCAGCACAGCTGCACCAGGTGGGAGAGATGTGTACCAGGCAGAGTGCTGTGCTGACAGGTCTACAAAGCTCCTCAGATTTGGAGTTAGCTCAGGTATTACAGCAGGAGGCTTCCTCGCATGATTTAGGGGAGTTGCAATGTGTCGTACAGCTTTCTTCATTCACAATCTCCACTTCTGCTCCTTTTAGCTGTCAGTTTTTCTCTCAGGCAATTGCAGCCTCCACTTCTTCACATACAAAGAATCCAGAGTTTTGGTGAAAAACAGCTTTGTTTGCTTTAAACTTTATTTACTTAAAACTGTAAAATTGGCCCCTTCCTGGTGAAAGGTGCCAGCTGAACCGCTCCAGGAACTGAAACTCTTTATTCGCTCTGGCGCTCACTTGCAGCCCATTGGAGTCAATGACAAGCCTTTAATTGAGCAGTTTGCTGGCTCCTGGCTCCGGCCTTGCCAGGGCCAGCAGCAGCTGTGCAAACTCCCGAGCACTCCCTCCCCAGCACCTCCGAGGGAGAGCTGGGTCCGAGCTCCGGGGAGCTGGCTCGGCCCAAAATCCCACCCCGGAACTGCAGCTGCTGAGCAGCCATGGAAATTCACCGAGCTGCTAACTGGGGCTGCTTTCTTCCAAAGAAGCTGTGTCAGGGCCAGGGGATAATGGAGTTTTGGCTGCCTCTGGCACCTCTGGTGTGTGTTCCCCATCTCTGCCCTGTGCCAGGTGGGGGTATGATGCCAACAGGACAAATGTGAGAACATTCGAGGCAGCACCTCATCTCGTCTTGGGATGAGCTGTGTTCAGCTGCTGGGTCGCCACTGTCTTTGGAATTATCCTTGTTTCCCAATTTTCCATCTCTGTACTTAGTTTGGGGGTTTTTTGCATTTTTACTGCCAAAAGCAGGAAGCTAGGTTATGTGGGGAAATGCAAAAGGCAGAAAAAGAAAAAAAAAAAAAGAAAAGAAAAATTTTCACCTCTACTTCCAATTACGGCACTTTTGGGGAGGGAGGGATTTGTTGAAAAAGTTTCTGTAAAACTTTCACAGGACACGCTCTGTTAAAAAAGAAGAAAGCCCCACAAAACCAAAACACCACCAAATAAAACTCATAAAAGCGTAACCAAAACCAACTTTACCAGCTTTATTTCCATTTCTGTATAGCTGCCAAGAAGATTTCAGAAATGACTTCTGGTCACTTTTGACCAACTAAGTTTAGCTTCAGGTTAGTGACTGGTCATAAGGGCCCTGCTGCACCATAACCTTAATTAAATATCCAGGCCCTGTCAGCATCTTCTCTCCCTGCAGATCTGAAGAGTGACCCAACATTCCTCAGCAAAACTGGTGATGACTCTTCATGGGTAAAGGACAGACAAAGTGGGGATATGTCATCAGAAAGGGCAGAGATTAAAGGCATTGTGACACAATAGGAAGCTCCAAAGATCAACTGAGGATTGTATTGTAAGACTGAATCCAAAGGTAATTCAAATATTTTGCACAGTTAGTAGGGTTAGTAGGAGACTAAAGAAAGTAGGGAAAGAGAGGAAAATTGAAACAATTTTATTCAGTTTGTTCTCTTAATGGGAAGAGAAATTGCAAAGAGGTAGCATGTGCTAATAATTTATTGTACAAAAGTTTTGAACAGCCCCATGTTACCTGTAAAGACAATCATTAAGCACTGGGTACGTGGTTAAGTAGTAAGAATGTCATGTGTGAAAGTTTAGTTTCACCATAATTCTCGAAATATTTACTGACATGTAAAAAACCCCTCTTTGCCTCATGTTATTACCACCAAGGTTTCCCCAAGGAATGAGTTTGTTTAATAATTGGCTTATAACAGATGTTAGAATGAATAATAGAATATTAACCTGGACAATTTTGGGGTGGAAAATCTGAAATGGTGCACTAGAAGTTCCAGCAAAGAGTGATTGCAGACATCAAAAAAGTAAGAGAACAAAGGGAAAGTCAGTGGCACTGTAGAATAAGCACACTCCTCCATGGGCATTTTCATTCAAGGCAGGGTGTAAATATAAACCACCTGGAGCCCTGGTTAAAAGTTACCTGAAATGATAGGAAGTACATGGGAGACATGACAAGTCCAGTTCTAAAGGTCTCACTCATGTTACCCTTCATTTGAGGTACTGTGGAACAACATTTGACAGAGGCTGTAGAATTTGGAGGCCTGGGGAGCAAGATGCTGAGTGAAAGCTCAGGCTGGACAGCAGCAGCGTTTGCTCATTTGACATCTCTTACTTTATTGTATCTATAATTTGGATGGACTGATGAAAGTAAGCCTGGGTGTGCTGATTCTCTCCTAGGTGCTATTCCTCTCATAAAGCCTTACCTTAAAGTTCTTACAGTCCTGCACTAAATTATCAGTGTGTTCACTTTTACCTGTGTCAGTCTTATTTCCTCATTTCTTGATGTAATGAGTTGTCTAATTACTGCAACATCAATTCCTTCAGCAACTTCAAATAATTACATCTGTGTATTTCAATGACATCCTGAAGAGTTTGGGGGAGGTTTGCATCAGGCTCAAAAGCATCAGGTGCCTCCTGATACATACACTTTTTGCCAAGGTCTCCCTTCTTCACTACTTTCTGAAACATCTAGAAACAAATATATGTCAGTTCTAATTAAAACAATTACCCAAGTACTGGATCTGACTCAGGGATTATCATTGTAATTTTAAGAGCTGCTTTCTCTGTACAGTTGTATGAAGAGTCTCATTTTGTTTGTATTCTTCATGTTTCAGCGATGCGATATTTCAGGTTTTTTCTTACCTTATATTTTAAAAAGTTACACTTTTATACATGCACAAGTTCTCTTGCTGCATTTACATATACTCAAAGGAGAAACAAAAATAGTGGTGAGCAGAAAAGTTTGCTGTGTTCTGTTACTGCACTGGTGTTGTTTGCTGTGTGTTTCCCCTTGCTCAATGCAGAACTGCAGTCCTGCCTGGCTCTCACTGAGCCAGGGAAGGGGCAGAGGGAGCTGTAGGAACAGCAGTGGAAGGGGAGCTCCACACTGGTCTCTAAGACCAGCTCTTGAAACAAAAAGTGCCTTTCCAGAGCAGTGTCAGTATGGAATGAGAACACAGGCTGCTGTCCTGTATCCTGTACCACCACCCTGCATTAGTAGAGAAACAGCATAGTAGGCAGGCAGGCTCCCACCCAAAAATGAGCAGCCACAAACCATCTGAAAAACATGTCAGAATTCACCTTTGCAAGATTCACATGTCCACACCTGTGCCAATCACCTAAATTTTGAAGCATAAGAGATAATACTAGGGTGGATTAATCTCATCCTAATAAAGCCATGTAAAGTAATTCAGGTAATTTATGTCACAGAAACTCCTTTCTCCCTCGTCCCAGAAATAAGAGTTCCATATTGTAAGGTTCATTTTATCACTGATAAAGGCATTTGGAAAAAAAACTCATGCTCTTGGTAGAGAGAACACTTGAGGGAAGAAAGTCAGTGATGTAAATGTACCTAACTGCACAGTCAGAAGACTTCACTTACAATAACCTTGGGCCCTTCTTAGCAGAACATTGCACAGGGATGTGGGTGGAGACTTTTTTAAACATTAATGCTCTCTGGCATATGTTCTAAATAAATGAGCGGAATGAAAAAGCATGGAAAAATATTTTGTACTGGGATTATTAATCTCTGTGGTATTCAGCCACTTCTTAGCAACAAACATTCCCCTGAGGAATTATTTCAATCAGAACTCACATCTTGGTCTTCAAGTCCTTTTGGGCATATTTGAATTGCATTTGGTGCATGAAATATATTTTGGGGCATAACCACAGGGCAGTTTGGAAAGACCTTGGGGACAGTTTTGTACGTAGGCTGTGAGCAGATAAATTGCATTTAAAATCATCCACTTGGAATTCCAGCGTTCTTGAGGTAGTGGCTGCTTGAGATCAGCATGAAACATCTCCTGGCTGAACACATGCAAACGTGTTTTCAGGTGCATGGTATCCATCCTTAATCACAATAAAATCAGTGATTAGAAAAGTTATGGAGAAGCTTAATTATTGCAAGATTAGGTTATTTCATTAATACTTCAGAGATTGTAATGAACTTTTTTTTTTGCAAGGGGAGCAATAGTATATTTTTTTCTTCTAAAGGCCGTTGTCAACTTGAGAAGCTTACTTCATCCTGCAGAGCTGTACAAAAGGCTGTGCTGAAGATAAGGAAGGATTTTATAAATGGTTTTTACTACATGTTTGGATAGTAACTTGGAAATTGCATATTCAGTGCTCACTCCAGTGGTCATTTATCAGAAAATGACCATGACCCTGTGGGAATTCAGCACATTATGAGGTAATTCCATGTAGAAAAGTCAAAGTGAATGATGCAAGGAATAAGTTCCAATAAGTCCCTAAAATCCCACACTTCTTTTCTGTCATTTAAGAACAAAATCTGTGTAAACAATGAATATTGGAGTTGTTTACCATCATTACTGCTTCTGTTCCATTTCTGTGGATGCACCCTTAAAGCTGTAATACTCTGAATAGCAACATAATACCTGCAATACCTATATAATTTGTAGGTATAATGAAAGAGTGACATTTGGAAGGTCAAATGTAGCCAAGTGGAAGTATTGCTGTGAGCCCAACCTTTTGCTGCTGCCAGGCTTGGTTCCTGCACTGAGCTTTCCACATCTGGATCAAAGAAACCAAGCATGAATATTTTTCCCCTTAGAGCAACGTCATGCCAGATCTTTGACACAAAGCCAGAATGGTGTGTGTATTCAGAAGCTCACAATGGCTACAATCCACAGACACTGTAAATGGTCTCCTAATCTCACCTAACTAGCAGGTATTTTTACATTGCAGACACACCCAAACCAGTCATCCAGGTCCTCATTTAAGCCAGGGGAAAAAAAAAAAAAGCCGTTTGGTTGCACCTTTTTTTAATTAACTGAACTTTTAGTTCTCTCATGCTGGAAGACACCAAAGGGTATTCCTTTATATTCATCTGGGACCATGTGCGATTGACTGGAGCCAGAGAGCCACATGTAGATCCAGTCTCATCCTTTGACACAGAATTATCCTGTCTAGGTCTGGACATCTGACAAAAGAACCTGAGCTCAGACTACCATTCAGAAGCCCTCAAAGACTGATACCTTCCAAGATCAAGATGCTATTCTGGACACAAGTATTTCTATCAATTACTCCCAATCAGCCCCTGATCTTCTCTGCTGAGATTTGTAGATCAGAGGCATAAGGTGGCCTCCCATGATGAAAAATATAGTGCTGTTACTGCTGCCATACCTTCTCTGTGTGCTCTGTCAGCAAGCCCTGAGCATTGAGCTGCATCTGCTGTCTCAGGCTGCCCAGCTTTCTGCACCTCCCACAGCAGCCTTTGTGTTCTGGGCATCTCACCAGGGGCTCACCCGACCCATGCAGCAGGAGGCAAAGGCAGCAGAGCACTCCATCCATCTCAGCACACCGCTCAAGAGCACGTTTCCTGGGTAATCTCTATTGTTATATCCATTTGGTAACTAATTTTCATTGTGTATGCCAAGTTTCAGAGGCCAGTTAAACATTTGGCAACACTAAACAATCAGCAGATTTTCATCTACGTAGCAGTAGTCTTTTGGCAATCGCACTGACTTACAGAAGAACACTCTTTTGAGGTTTATTGGTATTACATATATTTCAGACATTTCCTAAAATAAATACTAATCCATTGCTAGAGAGAGCATTAACAAGAATATTCAGTCATTGCTTCTCAGTATCTATTTCCTGCACCTGCAAAGTCTCCATTAGTCTGCCAGCAGTACTAACACCTATTTTACTTCACTGTGCCTGTCCTAGAATTAAGTAGGCAAATAAGAGGTAGAACTGTCAAATAAGGCCTTGGAGGACATTGATTTTTGTAGTATCTTTTACCATAATGTGGGGAGATAGGGATTGTTGTTCAGTCACTCTTTCAGAATCAGCTCACATTTTGGTCTCCTCTAAGAATAATAGAGAAATCTATTTTGATTTCAACATCTGCTAGACCAATGAATGGGAGATTTTCCACATCTGAGATATTTTAAAAAATGCAGATGTTTTTGTGTTAAATTCTGCTTGTTCTTACAACTGTTAGAATTGATAGGTTAAATTCTGCTTGTTCTTACAACTGTTAGAATTGATAGGTTAAAAATCCTGATTCCTCTGTGGAAAATTCTCACCAAATAAAGCATAAAAGGGAGGGGAGAATGAAATGCTGTTTTGTAAATATTCTTCTTTGGTTCTCTTATAATTTGCTACCTGGAATCTAATTTAAAATATGTAAATACAGTAAAATGTAACTTTAATCATAATTATCAGTCACCAGGTCTGGATTGCATAGCACACACAGCCTGACAAAGACCATTTTAAAGACAAAGTATCTAGCACTTCTCTAGCAGGTCTAATCCTTCATATCAGAGAAGGTGGAGGGGACTTGTTATTTTGATGAGGAGCATTTTTTATCAGGAGCAGTTCACAATGGAGGGGAAGACAGGCTTTCTCCTTCTCCCTGCATTTTTCTTAATTTCTTTTGTTTTCTTTAAAATTAAACCCTAGTAAACTTAATTTTTAAATGAAAAAAACCATTTGTCTAAAGAAAAATCTAAGTATAATTCAAAAGCTTTGAACTGAACTGTCATTTCTTTTTGAAAGAAAACAATGTAATGAATTTTACACAGATGTTTCAATTAACTTGAATAGATATTTCTTAAAGGGAAAGCATCCCCTCCACATTCTACTGTTAGAAACGGGCTTTGCTGTCACTAAAAGCGGTTTGCTGCAGAAAGGGATCTCTGCCCTGATCTTTGCTTCTGTGGCAAGAAGCTACAGAGGTGAGCTTCTCCACTCCACTCTCCACTCTTTTCTTCACTCCTAAATACATTGTCATTGTTGAGGGTGTCTGTCGAATTGTATTCTTTTCTTTTTCATTCATTTGTGTTCAACTTGAGCACAAAAACGTCTTTTCCCCACTTGTACCCCTTGTACAAGCAAGGGGACAGGAAAAGTGAAATGTTTCCAAGTAAAGATGTTGCTGCTTACCAGGGTCCAGTATTTTTTCTCTCAAAGTGCAGGAATGGGAAGGTGACCATGGGGGAAATTACACATTACACTTAGCAGGTGGTAGGTTAAAGGCAGCAGAAGAAATGAGTGTTTCACACATCAGAGAATCATTATGGAATGCATTGCCATTGGATATTGGAGAGGCAGGAAGAAAAAAAGTAATTCAAAGGGAGATTAAAACAAGTTCACTGGCAGCCTGTACAGCTATCATATGCTAAAGCGTGGAGACAATATCTGGCTCAAGAAGCCTCCACATTCCTGGTTTCCCGGCAAACCACTGAAAAGTATCTCTGTAATTGCCTCTCTCTGCTCCTCTTTCTCTAAACCTCTGCTGCAGGCCACTGTCAGAAGAGGCGTGTTGGGCTGGCTGCCTCTGGCCGCGACCCGCTGCAGCAGTTCTCGTGGCGCTCGCTGAGGGGACGAGGCTATCGCGCCCCTCACACTGGCCACGGAAGCTGACAAGATGCAGAAAGGAGTGCAAACCAAGCCCTAATTAATAGTGATGCAAGAGCAGCTCTGCAGGCACTGTGCCTCCCCAAGACGTGACAACTCCCAGGACTGGCACGGGAGCGATAGGGGCTCCACACCATCCCTGGAGCGTGGCTTGTTGCTTGATGCCATAGTTTAGTGCTAAGTATGCAAGTGCATTTTCAACATAGCTGATGGCAGAAATTGCACTTCTAAGCTGTCTGGTGGATTTATATGCTTAAAGGATTATGAACTACTGCAAACCAGTACCATTTGCAATGTTTTGCTTTCTATTCTACATATCCAATTACTTGAGGGCATATTTGATTGTGTATGTAGTTTGAATAGGGGTTTGCTCTGGTTATTTTACATTTTCATTACAAGTTAATGCAGAGGCAGACCTCAATCTAGAGATTCATGCTAAACTTCAACAGTATTACTAAACTGAGTAAAGTTAAGTATATGGGTAGGTAAAGAGGTAAAGAATTAAGCACAGACCTCAATAAACGGGCATCTCTAAGGATGCAACCACACCACAAATAAACAAATCTGGAAGGATATAAACCACACCTAATCCTGCATGAATGGCAGCAATTGTTTGCGCCTGAGCACTCACACACAACTAGATTTGAACAAACAACTTCTGGGATAGGAAGCAGAATCTATTGTACGTATTATCATCCAAGTAAATATGAAAAGACTGCCAACTTTGCTTGAATACGCCACCTGATCTCATTGGGAGTTCGAAAGATGTGAAATGCATTTGCACAGAGCTGCTCATTCTGGTGCTGGTCTAGGACGTGCATGTAGCACATATCTTGCCATGGAGGTATGAATGAGGAAGGAACATCCGGTGTGAGCCAGACTGCAGAGACTGAGACCAGAAATAGGGGAGAATGCACAGAGACCTCTATTCCGCCTGCATTCCAGAGAGACTCAGACCTCAGACGTTACCTCAGGGATCAGTTGTCCAGTGCTAATACCAATTCTGTGTGAAACTTTGTACCAGAAGGAGGTATAAAGTCCAAAGGGGGGACTTTCACTCTTCTCTAGTTTTCACATTAGAACTAGCACAGGACATGCCTGCCCAGGTGCAGTGAGGAGTGCACTGAGCAGGATGTGCTCCGGTGTGTCCACCATGGGTTAAGAACAAATGAAATGGCCAAGTATGGCTCACAGACATTTCCAATTGTTTAAAACAATTGCATTTATTTTCACTAAGGAAAAACCCACCCAAAACCACACAGAGGAGAAGGAGCCCTTCCAGACTCCCAGTAAGACCTTCATAATGAAGGTTTATAATGAACCATCAGGGTTCATTAAGGACTGTGTTTTTCCAAGCTACCATTTGCTACCTTTTGGAAAAAATACTATGTGCTCTAGTGAGGCAATTCTCACACAACAAGCACTAGGGGATATTTTGTCTAATTGTGAGCAAGCAGAGCCATAGAGAAGCATTTTGGTAGTTATACCACCCTTCTTTTTGTATTCCCAGGTAAGACCATCAGCACTTCATTTGGCTGCTCAGACCAGCTGTACCCCTTTCTTGACCTGCAGAAGCCTCTGCCCAGCAGGTTCTGATTTTATTTACTTCAGGCTGACAGCTTTTCAGAGTATCTGTCTCTCTTCAGCAGCCATTCATGCAGCTCTGTAAACAATTGCAGCATAAATAAGTAATGGGTTGTTATAGAGAAAACAGACTCTTTTTGAAGATGCATAGTAATGAGACAAAAAGCAATGGACACCCATTGCAACAAGGGAAATCTCAAGTAGATTTAAGAAAAAAAAATTCTGCATGGTGAGAAGAGTCAAGCACAGGATCAAGTAGCCTAGAAAGGATGCAGAACTTTAATCCTTGGAGATATTCAAATACTCACTGGACAAGGCCCTAAACAACCTGCTCTATTTTTGGAGACAGTCCTGCTAAAGTTGGGTATTGGACTACAGATGTCCAGAGGTTCTGCTCTTCCTAAGTGACTCTGTAATGCCAGTAAATCTGCATCAAATAAATGCATTTTTGCAATTAATCACCAAAGGAGACATTCTTTTATTAAAAGGGAAAAAAAAAAGTTAATGGAACACATTGATGTCCTTTATAGAGTACAGAAAAGGCCATACAATTAGAGTGAACACCATTTTTAATGAGGAGAAGGAATCCTATTAACACACAGCTGCAATTACAAAGCATAATAGTGTTCTTCTGAGAGCCCAGGGTAAGTCTGTGCCTGTAGTTATTTAGGCATGGAGCTGTAGTATGGGTGCATGGAAACTGCACCATACATGCAGTTAGGGTTTTGATTACTTTTGTGAAAGTAGGCATTCTTTTGCATATGTTCCCACTCCCAACCTAATATCCATTTGCTGCAGACTGCAGCTTCATGCTTTTCATCACTGAAGTAGCCAAAAGTTTGGCCATTAGATAGAGAAAGCACTTTAAACACAGTCTGTCCAGATGATTCACACTTGAAGAATGTAAAATCAGAAAAAATATTTATGCATCAGAATGTAAGTTCAGGTGTAATTTTCCTTCACTGGTTTTATTTCAGATAGAGCTTGGTCACTGACTCCCTATCCATTGTGTCTGGTCAAAACTGATTTAGATCTCTTCAAAAAACTACTTTGACTAACTTCCCTTTTATGATCCTGCAGTACCACAACAGTTTTTACCTTTCATCCCTCCTCTCCCACCTGACACATCATCTCTATTTTTTTATCTAAAAGCCTTCAGCACAGAGTGACGATCACTGGTTCAAACCATCCCAGACCAGGGAAGGAGCAGGGAAAGTTGCAACACCTGAGCACAGTGTCTGCTCCCCATAGCAAAATCAATAACGAGGAGGGAAATAAAGGAGAGATTTCCCATTGCTTAAAGAGGATTTTCTAGTTTGCTAGGATCAGTTCCTGTTGATTAGATATAAAATGTAGGTACTGAAAGACACTACATCCTAGTTCCAAAAACTGCAGGAGTTCTTAAGATGTAGAGTGCCACAAAAAGCAAGAACAAAAATCAAGGGTTTGTGCACAACTTACTTGCTAAATCTACAGCAACTGGGAGCAGTGCCAGACCAAACTGCTCCAATGAAGAGAGGCATTTGCCACAACAAACATTCCACTCCACATCCTGGATCACACAGTTTTAAAAAGACATATTTGAGCAGCAAATAAAATGCAATGACGATATCAAATTTAACATCAGAGAGGAATCTTTTAGTATCTGCCAGTCCTTTGAGTGTCAAATAGAGGGGGAAAAAAATCAGAGAAGCTAAGACTCTGCTTTTTGCTTTCCACTGTTTATGATGAAATGACTTATTCAGAGGACAGATACTGTGAATATGTGAGCTGTGCTATGACCAGCTGGCCTATTTTGGATTTCAGCCGCAATACACAGATGGAAAGTATGTTTCTAGATTGCATGATTTCTTTCTCAAATCTGCTTTTTTTTTTTTTAATCAGCAATTACTGAGGTTACAGAGAAAGTGTGGCAGTTCCTTTGAAGCTTAAAGAGAGTTCAAAGATCATTCAAACACCATTTTTTGAATGTTTTTCTGGAAACTTGCACATTTTTTGTAACCCCACTGCTGAAATCTCAAACAGGTGACAGCAATTATATGTTGTTTCACAGTTTGCCCTATGGAAAAGGCATGAAAAAAAGTCAAACGATATGACAGAGAAATTTGAAAGCTACCATGTGTATTTGCTGTCTCTGTCAACATGAGCTGCATTCAGTTTAGGCATGAGTCTTTCATTATCAACACCTCAAGGAATATAAGGAGCTGGAGGAAATAGAAAGTAGGACTGTTCTAGGTGCCTTGCAGCACTGCTAGAGTCAAGTTGTCAAAAGCAATCTCCCTTCCTTTGCAAGAGCAATTTGCATACAAAACTGCAGAGGCTGAATCAGTCCTCTCTTCTTGCTTCGAATGCTGCAAGGCAACATTTCTGGATTAACTTCCATTAATCATTCCTGGATCTCAGCTTTTTTGTTTCTTTTTAATCCGTGCACAAAATCTCACAAACTGACTCTGACTGATGTCTTATTTCAGATTACAACTGCTATATCAATGCCCTATTTAGGACCAGTATATTTTACTTTGATTTTTACAGGGACATATTATCAAGCAGGTCTAGTCCTTCCAAAATGTACACAACTAAACCAATATCCTATGTGTGATGGGGAAAAGAAAGGTTCCAGGCATACCCATACAGCCAGCTGATTTCTACTATCCCTCCATCAACAGATGAAAACTGTGAAGCTTCTTAAAACCGGGAAACACATCTTCCTGGAACCAAAGCACTGTCTTTCTTAGGAACCCTCTGCAAATCCCAAAGGTGACAGTTGTCCCATAATCTGCATGTGAAGGAATCTGAAGCTCAAGATTTTATGTTTTCTCTCCTTAGGGAAGTCAAAGAGACAGTTCAGTCCTCAGTAAATGAAGTCTAAGTCTGGTTATAAATAATTGCTTCTGGAACTGGATTTGTTACTGTGGACAAGTAACAGTTATTAAAGCAGGAGTTATTAAAAACCTGAAGATCTACTAAGGGCAGCTACTTGCTGGTGAAACAAGAACATAAGTACCATGATTTTATTTCAGAAGGAGAAAAAATCCCCAGCAACTCCTGGACTTCCCCCATTCTCCCTCTCGCCACAAGCAAAGCACTTTACGGCCACAGTATTTTTATTCACCCATAAACAAATCGGTGGTTTTACTCTCTTCTTGTACTGACAGGAAATGGTCTTCTGTGACCTGGAAAACTCAGCAAGTTTTTGAACAGAAACAACAGTATTTCTGGGTTGATTTCTTTACCTATTCTTTAAGAGAAGCTTACAAATGTATTTTTGTCGAAGACCTTGGCACTCTCTTCAAGAAAAAAACCACAAATTGTAAAAATCATATTTTTGGGAACCACAAAATCATCTCTATTTACCTTCATAATAAGCCATATTCTCTTTCTTTACAGATTGACTGTAGGACAAAGAAACCTTATGTAAGTAAACCTGTGCTGGAATGTTTTGCTATGCACCCTGTTCATGCACTTTCACTGATCTATTACTGAACAAAGTTAGCAACTGACCTTGAGGAAACAACAAAAAAAACCCCACAATGCCATAGGATAGAAAATATATTCTTTATGTGCCCCAAAATAATGTGTTGCAATATTCCCAAAATGGCAGCTTTGGACAGCTCTCTATGGAGGGAAGACAATATAGACGTAGCCACAAAAAAAAAAAAAAAAAAAAAGATTAAGTCATACACCAAAGAGTACCTTTCCTGTTCAATCAGATTCAGCTCTGTTGAAATAATATGACAGAATTTTTGCCTCATGTAGATGCAAACAGGCAGTGTTCCAGATATCTCCACTGAGAATATCATTTTAAAACTAGGCAAATGAACAAAAAGAAAAGCCTCTTGAATAGTTTCAATTTCCTAGAATTTGCCAAGCCTGCTTACTGCTAGGCTGCTCTCCCTGCAGCATGCTTTTGTTGGACAGAGAGCCCAAGCCCCCTGGTTTCTTTAAGCCTTGTGCCTTGTAAGCATTACGCCCTTAGAACGGGCAACAATACACAATTATTTGAAACGTCAGAACAAAACAAAACAATTGACATCTAGAGTATCAGGTATCAACTTCTCAAAGCAAGCCATTTGTAACTAAACCTTATAAGAGAAAGGTCAGAGGAAAATTATCTTTTACAGCATACAATGTGAGGAATTTTTCTTTAATTCATTCAGCTTTGTAATTCAAATATTCTTTAATTCATTTCAGAAGAGTTAAGAGAGCCCTACTATGAAGAGGAACAGTTTCTCTGAAAAGTAACTCTTCCATCAGATTCTTTTCCCCACACTATCTTATGGACATATCTGTTCATTTTTATACTTTCAATTATTTTTAAGCTTCTCAGCAAAACATTTAGAAGTTCTAGAGGCATAATACTCTAATGATTTTTCCTAAAGTTAGTCCAGTTACTCTAACGTTTTGAGGAGTATTAGAGGTCAAGGTAGACTGAGACAGGTTATATTTTCCTAACACATCTTCAGCATAGCTGCCTTTAAGTTTTGAGTGAACCATAAGCAAGAGAGGCCATTAATGGACAGAGCCCTATTTCTGAGTCCCCCTTTGGCCAGGTGCATAGAGGAGCACTCCAGCATGTAAGAAAAATGAATAGATTCTCCTAGTTTCCAATACCTGTGTCAGTGGGTATTTGTGGTATTTCCCTTCCTAGGACTCAAGTAACAAGGAAGGATTTGAGCCAGTGTGTAATATTCGTCCCAGGTCTGCAGTCTCCTGTGGACTTATAAGTAAGGTTAAATAAATGGAAATAAAAAGAGAAAAGGAACAAAGAAATTAAGCCAAGAGCACAAGACATACATTTCATACTGATGAAAGAGTGATGTGTGTCTGCTTTCGTCTCTGTATAAAATGCCTGGGAGCTGTGGTAAGTCCCTGGGAAAGTCTGCAATATCAACTCTACCACTTCTCCATCCATGAAAAATAAAACTATTAGTGATAATTTAGTCTATTAGACCTGCTGTCATCACACTGTAAATTAACCTGGAACTGATATGAAAAGAGGTGGGCTTTTTTTTTCCCCCTGTGAAAAAAAAATTAAAATATTTTAAAATATTCACTTTCCAGATAGTTCTTTCATTTCTGGTAATTCAAACACGACAAAAACCTAACAACCAGCACTTGCAGAGTGCTTGAGCCTTAGAGGCCAGTAGGCTGGAAGACCCCCCAGATTGTTCTGTGTGCAGCACAGAACACTGCATGCATGCCAGATCGTGCTCCCAAGGGCTCCCTTTTTAACCCTCACACCCACATCCCTCCAGCCTCAGGCTGACGCGCTCCCAAGGGGCCGATCCCCTTCCCTGGCATGGATGCTCCAGCCCTGGAGCCGGCTCTCCTGGCTGCCAGTCAGAAGGTGGCACCATGGAGATGCGGATGTCCCCGGGGCTGGGCTCCTCCCCTCCTGGCTGGTGCCAGAGCAAATCGGCTACACGGTAATTTTCCTGTAGGATCACACAACACTAATCCTGGTTGCTGGTTGGATGCATTGTCAGCATGAAGGTGCCTCTCATCATGAAACAAAAGGAGGAAAATACGCTGTCACTGTATGCCTTTCAGGACTGGCTGGCCAAGCTGAGTGACTTCATTCTCCATCATGTTGAGAACAAAAGTTGAAGAGATTAAAAAAAAAAAAAAGAGCATAGAGAAGGTAGAAGCCAGGTCAGGTTAGTAAGAGCAACCATAAAAAATAGTTTAAGTGCATACAGTTAAAATTAGAAATGCCTGTGTGCGATATGAGTGATGTCTTGTTATATTTTCTGTGAACTATCAGTGCAAAGTAGATGATCAGAAAAGTTTCAGTCTGGTTGCTGGAGAATAATTAATGAAATGGGTAAATGAGACTGAGAACAGCAGCATGTTTCATTTTTTGTGTCTTTTTTTTCTTTAATCTTCACACCTGCAAGCCAATGGCTAACAGATCTGAGACAAAGACTAAAACAGGTTACTAGAGCAGGTTTGACAGAATATATTTGGTAATTTTCAGATCAGCTAAGCCAAAAAGCATCCACTCTGGACTACTCTGGGTCAGGTATCTGTCAGAAAAAGATTTTTTATTATTTTTGAAAACCCAAAGAAGAGAGGGAAATGCCAGAAACAGAAAAATACAAATTCCTCATTTAATTACTGAAGGCAGAAGGTGGTGGTGGCATGAAATCACAGAATTACCTTTCCTTCTGTTTTCAGAATAAAAATCTCACTCAAAAAGAAAAAGAAGGAAATGTGGTTTCTTAGTGGTTAAGTAATTCATATTAATTTTGTAGGTAGAATGATGAGTTGTGCTAAGAACAGATCTGCAGTAAGTATCTCCTGGACCACTTAGTATTCAATGTTTTTATTAGAAATATAAAAGATGAACTGGAGAGCCTGCAAACTTAAAAAAACACACAACACAAAGCTGGGAATTACTGCAAAAATGGAGAAATGCAGGCTTGGAATACAAACAATCTTGACAAAATGGAGGAATGCCTAGAAAAAAAGACTGGCTGGAGTTCGTTTAGAACAACCACAAGTATTTATATTGATTGGAAAGGAAAAGGGTATAAAAATGGAGGGAGAATACCTGGCTAAGCAGGGGTTTACAGAAATGGATCTAGGTGTTATAGGAAATCACCAGTTGAATTATGTGTCTAAAATGTAATGCTGATCTGAAAATGGCAAATCAGAAAAAGATAGCTATGAAGAAAAATTAAAATAATTGAACCTTTTGAGAGATTAAGCATATTTAGCTATGGTTGAAAATGTATAGCAGTGGGGGTCTTCCAACTGAGAATGTGTGAACATATTTATTCTTAAAAGAAAGCTCAAATAACAAGAGAAATATGAAACAAACTAGGCCAAAATAGGATAAATGTATAAAAGCAATTGTTAAGGGAATTTAACCAATGGCAATTTCATTCTAATGCTGTATATCAGAGGTTAATATCTGAGTAAAGATAGTTAAATTGGCTTTTTATTATTGAATTATAATCACTTGAGCAATTATAAAAACAGGTGTTGCTGATTGAAATAAATTATTCCTTCACCTGATCACTATACAGCTGATAAGAACTCAAGATTGCTGCACAAGTACTCTTTTATTTGTGCTGAAGCCTTCTTCAAAGGCATTTATTAAGCCAAGATGCTCTGGAAAGAAACTCCACTGAAGGACAAGGACAAAGATTAAAATCTTCTAAGAAAGAGTGTGCAGGCTGTGGTGTCTGCAGATCTTGATTTGATCATTAAGTAGCCTTGATACTTAGTTGACTGTTGAAAATAAGTGTTTTCAATGTGTCTACAAGAATTTTCTCAGGCTTCTAGAGAAGCCTATCATTTAATCTTAAATCCTTCAGTCTGTGAAGTTTGCAAGAGTACAGTGTAATACTATGTTTAATGGCTCAGCTAAATACAAGGCAAAGTAGTAGATAGTATGTATTTGGCTTAGCCTTAGCAATAAGATGCCTGGAAAAACACCAGGGGGTTCAGCAGAAATATTTTCCACCAGCAGCTGGAAAATAAGCTTGCCTGCAAACCAGTGGATATAGCTGCTGCTCTAAAATAAAATACCAGTACATTGTATGAAGCAGCAGGCATTATCTGAAATACTTTAATGGGATCGATGTAACTCTATATGGGTTATAATAAGTAAAATGCCTGCTTTGAGATGGTTTATCTGCCATGTAATGGATGCTCATTCTGATTTTCTCTTTGACAGAACATTTCCTGAACTTTTTTTCTAAACTGGGGTGATTTGAAATTTTAATGTGGACTCTCAATCATTCTTTCTCATTGATCATTCCTCCATTCAACACAAAGTTTCACATATTTGTCTCACTATTGTAAGCAGTGTTATATCTCACGTTAGGTATCACTGACTCAGTTGGCTGGATAAACTCATCTTTATATACTTCTGTGAAAGTCCAGTTTCCTCATTAATGTAGAAATTCTCTACCTTCTGTGGCATAAGCATGCGTTGAAGTCAGCAGTTTGATTCATTGTGTTTTGAAACTGAGATAAATACCGTATTTTGAGGTACTTAGATTTTTCAGACTCTAAAATGTAAGTCTAGTTTTCACTCTAGCAAAATTTCCTTCTTCCTATTCAATCCAATTATTTTGCAGATGGAACAGCTGTCCATTTTTATCAAGTACAGAATTCATAATAGGGTTTGTACAAGTTTTTACAGGAAGTAAAATGCAGGGTTACAGTTGTGATGCTTTTATTGTGTTGTTTCATTCTGCCTTTGCTCACTGCTGTTTGAGCAGTAGGACCTGAACATTTGCTCCAACTGAGGCTGTCATGGAGACAGTGCTAAGTTAGAGCTTAGCAAACGGTCTTAGCACAGTCTGTCTGTCCAGCTGCTTTGCCTTTTGTCACTGACAGAAAACTTTCTCCAGAGGCTACCGTAAATTCCTTTCTCAGCTGATGATCCATGTTGCGCAAAGAAGATTAATGCTTTTGGTACAAGCCAAAATATTCACTGCCAGATGTAAAAGAATAAGACAGCCTCTAGAGCAAAGTCTTTCCTCTGTTGAGAATTGCTTTGGGGCCTGTGTTTCATGAAGAGACCTTCGTGGTGGGTTTCTGAATTTCCTCTATCCCCACCTAAGTAAAGAGGCTCCCAGGAAGATGCAGGCAGCGGCACACAGGTCTCTTAGAGAATCTCCTAGAGAATTCCCAGTCCTCAAACAGCAGTGGAATCACTAATGATAAGTATTACTTGACTTACAAAGAATAAACCTCCTAAAAGCAAAGTTGGCTGATCTTGCCATGAGAAACACAAAATATGCAGGGAACAGAAATGTAGAAATAATTGACTGATATCAGCAAAACAATTGATGCTGTTTCACTATAACTCCATCAAAACCTGCAACTGCAGCATTGGCTTGCAGAATAAAAACTCTTTCTGAAAATCCAAGAAAATACATTTAAGGGCTTTGAATTCAACCAGAAAAAACTATGATTTAGATAAGTCTTTAAAGTATCAGTTACTTCAAGAAGAATATAAACAAATCATTAATAGCAGATACAACTTAGAACCGCTTCCAAAAGTAGCAAAATAATGCAATTTAGAAGTGCAGTCAGTGTCTTAGTTACCTCAGAAAGGTTAAGATTTTTTCAAAGGCACTGACTTCTACAGATAATTTCTGGAAATTACTTTTAACATAGTATACTGTGTGTACACTATTTTTGATAGTAAAAATTTGAACTGCTCTGGTTGCCTGGAGGAAATTGTGTGTTTCTCTGCAATACCTGATTTAACATACATCATCAAGTAAAGTTTTTAGGTAAAATTACTCTATTGAATTCCTATGATGCATTGCTCTTTAACCCAGTGAATTGGTTGGTAAAACTAAAAGAACATGAACACCAATCTGAATCACATATTCATTGAAACATTTTGATTATCAAACAATTTCAATCATATATCTCAAGGTTGAAAATGCACAACTGCAATATTTGTGTGGAATTAGGGAAACTTGTCTCTACTTTTCAGAAGGGAAGAACATGGCATTTCTGATAGTAATCTGGTTAAAAATGAGAGAAGCTGAGTAACAAAAGATGTGTTGAACCTTCAGAGAAATGTGATGGTTTCCAGGCCTCAATCTTTGAACCTCAAGCTGTCTATGAGGATGAAGGACTTGCTCAGACTATCTTTGCTGATTGATGTTTATTGCTACAATTTGATAAAAATTACCTTTGATTTAATAAGGTGCAGTTTCAGGCAGAGTCTGTGTCCACCAAGCTTTACCTCAGAAAGTTCTAGCACAGGTGTCCCAGCAGATGGCACATATCATCATCATCTTTCCACAGGACCCCTTCCATCTGGCCCTTTTCAGTGAATGACTGGCTTTTTCAGGTTCTGCTGCTTTATGTTAGTTCCCAAGAAGAATTGCCTGAGCTAGAAAAGTTAATAAGAGTTTTCCAGCTTAAAAACATTTTTTTTTATGATTGTTATTTTATATCTTTAGATACAAAAATAGTCAGTAAAGTATTAAACTATTAAAAAAATTGAAAAGCCAGTGTACATTCTTTCATTAAAGAAAATTTTGATGATTCAGGCCATGTAACAAACTACAGGCGAGTTCTAAATTCTCTCTTCTGTAAACAGCATCACATGTGGAAAAAGCAAACTTTGACTATATCAGAGACTTAGATGTCCAATTCCAAAGTATGGAAAAAAGCAAGAACACTAATTCAGATGACTATTGAAAATGGATACTAATGTTTCACTGGGGAGCTTCTTCTTAAACAAGTTTTATTCTTCTCAATTCTTAGTTTTGAAGAAATTAAAGATGCCTCCTTTATATTTGGGCCTTGTAACTGTAGCTGAATCATTGTACTATATAAATTACTATTGCAAGAAGGACATCTGTGTTTTAAAGAGCTAGTTAATGGGACAAAAGGCAACTACTTTTGGAGCTACACATTTCCTCACATATCTCCTTAATGGCACAACACAACATCCAGAATTCTTATTTGCTATTATATTTATAGAGAGGGATTCTCATCCCACAAAAATGTGCATGGCATGTTTGGTTAGGGATAGCCTGAAGTTCCTTTTGTGGCCATGGTTTACAGGGCCAGCTGTCCAAAGCTACAGCCTGAGTCATGGCAATCTGCATGGGTAAAATGCAAAAAATCCAGAAAAAGAATATTTGAATTTCAGGCCTAGCCTGTGATCACGGAGCTACCAGACTTTTCTCCTATGAATATATGACTTTAGAAAAAAATCCCATCATAGTAAAATTCACATTTTGTTTGATGTCCAATTAGGGAAGTTATTCAGCTTTATAAGCATCATTTAAAACAATCTAAGAAAAAATTCCTCAAAACAACTGGTTTTGTAACTTCTTGATATTTCAATTTATTAAAGTGAGGATAAATATAGTATTATAATCATTACCAAGCAATAATCTTTCATAACAAATCACAGACATTTTTCTAATATTTGGAGCAGCTTATCTGTCAGAACTCTGAGTGTACCAATAGGCCTCAATGGCGCTGTCCAGCCTGTCCTGAAACTTTCATCCACCTCCACAGCCTATGGACTAAAGAACTCCATCTAAACTCAATCCCTGTTCTTCGTTCCCTCCACAGGCACAGCTGACTCCAGGATAGACCCTGGACCATGCTGCAGCCTTGTTTGTGGTTGTGTCTCCTGCGTGGATGTGGTTCAGGCTTTGCTGTACCTGTGCCTGTCCATGAACCTGTCATCAGCACTCTGCTCAGCCAGGCCAGGCACTGCAGGACTGCACTGTGCTCACTAAGGGTGGCCACCACCATCCTTGGATTTTGCCTTTTCCTCCCTTGTGGTGGAGCCTTGCTCTGGTTGCCTTTTGCATTTCTTTTTGAAGGGAGAAGGGCTTTCCCTGCCAGGCCAGACCCTGATGAGCTGCCCTGTGTATGCCTCTTGCCTTCAGGGCTCCTCAGCAACCTGGGTGCCAGCAGCAGCCCCAGACCAGCCCTGCCCACCCTGGGTCCTGGTTCTGGCCAGGACAGAGATCATTTTTGCAGGAAGGGGCATGGCTGGGACCTGGAGGTTGCTCTGTGCCAGCTCATTACCAGAGGTGGGGAGGAGGGAGTCTCATTTGGTTGAGTAAGTGTGGCAGACGGAGCGCTGGGCTGCTGCTGGTTCGGAGTCAGGGGGAGCAGCTGGGTAGGTCCAGTTCTGAGCCAGAAGGAGAGTTTGGATGGCACCAGTGGTCAGGTCAGGCTCTGCAGGGAGCATTTGGCATGTGAATCACTCTGTTCTGTACACCTTAGTTACTAATACTGGTACTATCTATCCCTTTTCTTATCTCATTGCTGTTTCCTGTAAACTGCTCTTACCTCAACTAATCTGTTTCCATCTGATCTTCACCTTTTGTGCCTCTAATTCCTCTCTCCAGCCTGATGCAGAGGGGAGAGGGAGCGGGACAAAAAAAGTAACACACGGTTGGGAGAGTCTCAGTGGGAGCATTGAACTGGAGAGTAGCATTCCTAAACCACGACACCCTGCCCAGACACTGTGGGATGGGAGCTCAGGCAGGGACTGAAGGCCCCAGGCAAGTTCTGGGGTGCCAGGGCCTGGGGCAGGCGTGTGCTGGGGACCCTCCAGGACACCAATGGCCCTGCCAATATGCATCTCCATGACAAGGGTTTTGGTTCCTGTTCAGGACAACTTTGGCTGTCCAAAGTCTGCTGCCAATGTAAATTGAGACAATATAACTATTTTTCTCATCCATGAGAACCAGCCACAGCTCTTAATGGCCATACCTGGGTCTCCCAGGAGGTTGGGGGAGAATAGGGCTGGGGAGACGAGTAGGGAAAGTATTAGTGCAAATCCTAGGATGTCTTTTATAGTGTAGTATGGGTGGAAGGGGATTTTGTCACAGTCTGAAGGGATGCCCAGTGGTTTCTAGAAGCCTTGTATGTTTCTGCAACTGTTTTCCCATTTTAGCCTAAAATGTTTTCAGTTAGCAGATAACAGCAGGATGGAGACCGACACTGCAGGGGAAAAGTAACCAAACTGTTCACTTTTGATATCATTCTCTGTGGCTGCTGTTAATCAGTGGAAAAAGAGCAGAGTAATTGGGGTTGATGGACTGCAGATACAGGAAAAGGACATATTCAGGATACATACATTGTTTTTCCACTGTCTTTTATCACCAGACTGCTTAATTAGAAAGCCAAACTTAGCTGTCACTATCAGAATTAATGATGGTGATGTAATTTGAAACATACAAATATTTTAAATTTGATTGATCAATAGTAGTATTGTCTGGTTAAGAGACACATTGTAAAAAAAATGACACATGGTGCTTTTGTTTCCCAAGACAATTAAATTCTTTTAGTAGCTCTATATGCTCTAAAATATAGTTTTCAGCTCTTATTCTTAAGGAAAGTATTTGAATAACTAATATTTTTATTTTAAATTTGACAATATATAATGTGTACATTTACAAAAAATACAAATACAAATATTAGGAATATCAAATATTAGGCAATTACAAATGCAAATTTTAAGTCTTTTGCCATGATCCAGTTACACACAAGCTCACCTTTTTCTCTGCCAGGGGACCCACATCTCCATCACTCTTGGAAAGTGCCAATATCCAGAAGCTTCACGGAATTCATGCTGCAATTCTGAACTCAGAGCTAGTTATTAGCTGCAGTCTTTTCCCCTCCCAGCTTTATCAACACAGTGCAATACACACCCTGATAACTCACTATTGCTGAGGGCTAATTAAAAGGCACTGATATTTCTACTGACAGACTAGATTAGTTTCTCCTTTTCCTATCAATAGATTATTTTTGCAACAGGCAGGAATACGGCCATGACAGGTAGATATCATACTCCTACTTATTAGAAAACTTTACATCTTACTTATTTCTCAGCAAAGGATTTCTCAGTAAAAAGCCTCTCATTTGCAAAATAGGAAGCAATGCATTACATCTGCCTCACAGGGAGAAAAGGTGCAGAGCTATTTATTCTGCTAATTTGAGTCATATTATAACTGAGTATGATAGGGCTGGGCTCTAATTTTTTTTTAAACAATGAGCAATGGATTAGAGGCTTGCTTAGCTATTCTTCATTCATTAACACTGTAACTATCGAATGCTCTGTGCTTAACAAAATCCGATAATTGCAGACAGCATTAGTTCTGCATCTTTGGAGAACTGCCAGCACAGATTCTAATGAAATAAACCGACCATGCATCGGGGGATTTAGGAAGTACTGCTATGCTGCCTACAATGACATTTTATTACTGATTAAATAATCTCTGAATCTGACTGTTCTGCAGTATTTTGCAACCTTACAGTAGCTAGATTCAAATACTTTATGAAAAAAGAATAATGCAATTCTCAGTGGGTCTAATCTTTCATAAATAGAGTCAAGTTGTTCAAAACCAGAAGCTCATTAGCTAGCTCATTGCAAATTGTATTAATGCTGGAATCAAGCTGTATACACAAAGAGTTTTTGAAAGCTTGCCTCTAAAGTAAATACATTCAGGCATATGCACTTTGAAAATTAGTATATTCATTCAGTAATAGGAACAATGTTTCATGTTCATGCTTCATAGTGGGCTGATTTTTTTGAAGGTTTCTGATTGGAGTTTTAGGCTGGAATCTTGGCTTTTTGAAAGACTCATCCTCCCTATAAGCCTCACTTCTATTATATCTCTAAAGCACTACAGCAACCACAGGGTTTCTGCTCTTTGTCCAAAGTTTTACTCTGTTTGTATGTCCAAATCAGGCAGCTCAATTCTTTAAGAGAGGATGCCACAGTCAGAGATTTTTCTGTAAAACAACACAGGTTGTAACACTGTTCTGCAGAACCTATAGCAGGCCACCATCCATCCATCCAGCTGCTGCAGACGCCTCCACTCAAGAAATGCAGTTCTGTAAATCAATAGTAAGAAAACAACTGCAGAAAAATGTAAGATGTCAATATCACTAAATAAATTAGTCGTTCACATACATTTTATTCGTGCAGTTTAACAATCAGTCTTGCTATCATATGGACTCATGCATTATTGTGCTAAAGAAGTATCAGATGTTTTCAGCAGCATAAATCTCAAGAACAACATATATTTTACTCCAGGGGAAATACAGTCCATGGTATTAATGTTACATTTCAATTTACTAACAGTTCCTTTGACTTCCATGAGATCTGTAATTTCAAAAGTGTCTCCGTAAGATCAGGAACTATGATGAAAGGCCTGGTGTGCACATAGGGTAAAATGTTTGGAGGTTCTTGCAAATAAACTGGCGCAGGACTTGGCAGATCATATTCTTTGACTTTTAAAATAAATTCCTATATATACTTGAACGTTATATTTGTCCTGGTTTGGGACAGATTTTGGGAGGAAACCCAGGACAATATTATTTTAGGGATGCAGTGAAAACAGGTGAGTTTTGGTGACCCTAACTGATTTGTAAGTCTTGATGCAGATGAAATGCAATCTATCATCAGGAAACACAGCATTAAATAAAATATTTGGGAGGAATTTTGCTGTATTCACTGCAGACTCCTTCTTAACCATAACTACAACTTTCTGGGACTTCTTGTCATATTTATGGTTCATACCACGAGTGAATATGGTTTGTATTTAACAGTTATGATGAATTGTTTTTATGCATCAGAGCAAAACTTGATATTTTATAGTTGCTTTGAATTTGAACTATGAAATATTCATTACATTTTCACAACAAAAACTTCTTCCAACAAATCACTCACTCAGTTCATTTTGTATACTAATTTTATGTAGGTCTAGAATACAAATTCTGTGCAGAAGAACGAGCATTACCACAACAGGCAGCTGGTTACCAAACATTTGGAATCGTGAGTATTTGAAGAAATAATGTGACTTCAATTATTTTTTCTTTGTAGGCTGGGGTGGAGTCAATTCTTTGTTTGGGAAACACTGTTCAGACTCCATAAGTCAGCGGTATTTTTGTAAGCAGAAAATCCACACTCCCTCCACTGATGCATGTCACTCTCTGTGTCTATGGAAAGCTGATATAACTCACATAACAACTTTTAACTGATAATATTTGGCCAGCAGGTCGAGTGAGGTGATTTTGACCCTCTACTCTTCCCTCGTGAGACCCTGCCTGGAGTCCTGCATCCATCTCTGGGGCCCTCATCCCAGGAAAGATGTGGACCTGTTGGAGCAGGTCCAGAGGAGGGGGACAAAAAGGTTCACAAGGCTGGAGCACCTGTCCTGTGAAGACAGGATGAGAGTTGGGGTTGTTCAGCCTGGAGAAGAGGAGGCTCCGGGGAGACCTCAGTGGGCCTGACAGTACTTAAAGGTCACTTAGAAAGGGAGGAAAGTAACTTTTCATGTTAGCAGATAGTAAGAGGACAAGAGAAACAGTTTTTAAACTAAAAGAGGAAATATTTCAGCTAGGTGTTGGGAAGAAATTCTTTGCTCATAGGGTGGTGAGGCACTGGTAGATCTTGTCCAAATAAATTGTGGATGCCCCAATCCTTGTGGAAGTGTTCAAGGCTAGGTGGAACAGGGCCCTGAACATCCCTGCCCAAGGATTCTGATTTGGAACTCCATAATCTTTAAAGTCCCTTCCCACCCAAACCATTTTATGATTCTATGAATCTGTGATATCAGCTTCAGATCTATTTAAAATATATATTTGTTTTACCATACCTGGACGTCTGTGGTTTAACTTTTATGCACTTATTTTTCATAGCAAGATGAATCATCATAGAACATAGTCTTATATGAAAATATGAAAAAATGGTGTACGTGGTTTTATACCATGAAAATCCAGAAATCTCTGAAAATCCAGAACTGAACGCTTTAATGCTTGACTTAATCCTCAAAAATTGATAGGAACCTGCTGACTTTTTCCATATCCATCCAACCTAGGTTAGCAATGCTGGAGTGAGAAGGAATATTATACTGAACCTACCTGCTTCAGATTTTGACCACTGGTGATGGCTGGCCTAGACAAAGGATCAAGGGAGTCATCCATAATGCCAACAGCTGGCCACCACTTTAAGTTTAACCATTGGCTTCAGTGTCTGGAGACAAAATGCTGAAAGCCTATACTAAGTTTGTCCCAATTCAATCACCAGACTTCTGTTGTCATTGAGCATGATGATAGCTGAAGTCATAGTGACTGACTGTATATTTTTATAGGTAGCAGTGCTTTATGAATTTTGAAACTTTGGTCAAGGTTCCTCACCAGAAACTGGCATGGATCAGTGACTGATGCACTAAAATTGCTGGTTCAATGAGAATATTTAAAATTTGTGTAAGACAACAGTTACAGCTCATAGACACCATTATGTAAGAGAACCAACATTTCATATTAATTAAATTTTCTAAATTTTATGAATAACAATTTTCCTACATTTTAAGTCAGATAGTGAAAGATAAAATCATCTGTTTGAATTCAAAATGAAGCCAGTGTCTGTTTCCCTTCCAAAGCAAACAAGAAAAAGGCTTAGCGTTGTGGGGTTTCATTTAATTTTAAAGAATTTTCTAAATTAAATGTAGGCAAATGTTGTAATGAAAGTAATTTTCATTAACAATCTGAACTTTCTAGAAAATTATCATAATCAAATCAATCTATTTCAACATTTTCTTTAGACTTTTGCCTGGTATGGTTTGGAAATTCTAAGTGGGTAAATTGTTCCAATCATCTTAAAATCTGTACAATTTCTTAAAATGTTATCAAGACTTTTGAAAATATGCTTATGAAAAATTTCTTTGCTATGATGAATAAAATGCAGCTTGAAATGATTTTTTCTTGATTTTTAATTATGTGATATCTCTTTTTAAAATCAATTCAAATGAGGAGTCTGAAAACTTTTTAGCATAGAACTCTAACTTCTCTCCAAAGTCCTTCTCTAGTCCTTCTATATTCTGTGGGAATATAATGAATATAAACAAAGTAAAATTTTTTTTTTAAATTAATTGTAAAACAAAATACAATCATTTATGTGATGCAAATGTTTTAAAGTCTGAATTTTCAAGACATTTAAATAACTGTGCAAAAATCAGGCTATGTGTTTAATAGGTAACGCTGAAGAGAGACCCTGACCAACATGCCTGTAAGCAAATCCTTAAAATATCAACATTAGTATCAGATCCAGACAAATAAGTGATTTGAGCCACAAGATGCCAGAAGAAGAGAGAAATGGAGAGTTGCCACTGTGGACTGAAAAGGCAAAGGAATTGCTAAGAAAAATAAATACAAGTTTGTTAACTAAGCCAATAAAATAAGGGGAAGAGGTTACATAAAAGAAATTCAACTAATTCTGATGCATAAGCACAGAGATAAAACTGGAATTCCATCATTAGACAATAGAATATGCAAGAACACAAACCTTAATCTTTGCTGTTTCTTCAATATAAACAAATCTGCTGGTTGCTAGCATTATTGCTGAAAACAGATCTCATCAAATTGTACACAGAGAATAATTTCATCTTTTGGAAATAAAGCTATTATTTCACTATACCTCTTCATCCAGGAAACCTAAATTTAAGTCTAGATTGAAAACAGTCAAAGACACAGCTTCTTATTATGTAGTCAACAACCTGAAGGCACTGCTTTCTCTAAAGGCTTAAATAAAAATAAAAAAAAAAAGTAAATAGGGAAAGGGGTCCAGAAGGCAGGATCTAATGTAATTTAAAACTGGAATTACATCAGCAGTTTCAAACAGATGGCAGAATGTAGAGATAAATGTGTTAGCTCTTTTAGCTTATTTGGTCTCTCCATTGTTTGCATCATTAAAGCATGCAATAGTTTACAATTTAAAAATATACTGTGTATTAGACACTGGAACAATGGACATGCACCTACTGAGTGGAAGAAGGTAGGATTGAATTAATTTTCCATAGTTTAATCTACAGTATCTGGGATGCTTTAGGCAAATCTGCAAATAGGTTTCCTAGGAAATGAGATGAACAAAAATATAATGACCTTGAAATTATAACCCCAAATGTCCCAAGTATTTAGCAACCTAGCTCAGAAGTGGTAATTACATAAAAAATACAAAAGATCCTTAATTGCTTCAGTTATAGTGTATCTAGGCAGGTCAGTTACTGTACACAGCTGCAAAAAATGGTACGTGATTAATAGGGGGCTGCTTATGATAGCACTAACTAGCTAGTGTGTAGTGCAAAACACTCATTTCTTTTCCAATTAAAGGAAAAAAATCTGGTTTTGATTAGGCTCTTCAGAAGGTCTAAGTCTGTAGCAGCAAAATACTCCACTCTCACACTGTTAAATGTTTTAGTCAAGGACTAAGCAGTATATATTCATGAAAAAGAGAAAGTTTTATATAAAATATTGGGGTGAAAATGCTGCAAATATCAAAATAAGACACTTCAGACCATTTGGGTTATTTTAGTTCATTGGCTGTAAAACTACAGGGTAAACCACTTCAAATAAAGAAGACTGATACAGGTGCGTCTCCAGAGCTGGAACCAGGCATCAACCTTTCCTGTGATTCATTAAACTGCAGTTAATCATTCTTTCCACATAGCTCTAAACTCATTTCATCAAAGTTTGAAGAAGGAGGCTTTAAAAAAAAATCACGTAAAAGAACTTGCAACACTTCCACATGGTACTGAGGTTCCAAGAGGTCCAGGAGAAACACTGAATTACATGGAGAGTTCTCTGGATTTGTGAACATCTCATGGTTGACCCATCAGCAGGTTGAGAAAAACGTGTGGTCCTGATTTTTGAAGCACTGCTTCAAGAACCTGCCCTGCAGATGAGTCATTGCAGTGGTCCCTGCTCAGACCAGAGTGTGCACATATTGGAAGTATGACTGGTCCACTGGGATTCCAGAGTTTGACTGTGCTCTGGTCACACTTTCATAGGCTCTGGTGTGCTCTAGGAATGGCTCCATGAACGTCTGGGGAGGGGAAGGGACCAGGAATCAAGGGAGGGGGTACAAATGGCAATCATCAGAGGGGATGAAATTCACAGAATTTGTGTGTTTCCTCTTGTCTCTAAGGAGTGGTAGAAAAGTTAGCACGGGTAAGTCAGCATTAATTCCTGGGGGCTAACATTCAACACTTCAAAGGGTTGGGTAGAGAAGTTTGCTCAGGCATTTATTAGAGACTCACCTTGCAGATCTCTCCATATCCTGGCAGACTTGATTCGTGCGTCTGAAGTCACCAGAGCTGCTAGACAGTGATGATTTTTTAAGGCAGCAAAAGCTGAAGGTCCAGAAAATTAAACAAGGCTATCAAATATGTATTGTTGTGGGAAATGGGCTTTTGAAGTTGTTCTCCAAATCTTGGTCACACCCAGTTTTCTCTTCTCTTCAGAAAAAAAGTTAACAGCTACTTTTCTTGTTTTGCTGAGCATACATGTGTGTCTTCAGTCAGTGAATTTAAATCCTGCCTAATCTATAGTTTTCAGAGAAAGTAACAGACAGATTTAAAAGCCCCTAAAACAACTGCATTATTCCCTGGCAGAGGAGTAGATTTACAGACAAAACAGAGTCCTTTTGTGCTGTGATTTGACCCTTAAATTATTCTCCATATTGAGCATGATCAGAAGCTGTAGCCTTAGATCAAGCACTGTGAAAATAAATCGGTGAAGAAATTTTGAGAAATAAATACAGACCTGCATTCTGCTTTGCTTTTCACTGGGATCATGGAAAGTGCTAAAGGGAGATTTGGGATGCAGAGAAGTAAGGCAGATTCGGTTACTCTCTCCTGGGAGAAATCCTGAATTATCTTACCAGGGGATCCCTCCTGAAGTCTCACTGAAGCCATCTGTGGCAAGCTCCTTCCTCTGCCCTTAAAAGTCAGAGCTTGCCTATCTCTGTGGCCACTTGGCTCTGGTCTAGGTTCATTTTGCACCCTCATCTTTTACCTGTGCAAGTCTTAGAGAAGAGAACAAGCTAAACTCTCCAGCAGATTTTGAATTTGGTACTCTATAGTCTCATCTTCGGCATCTCACAAAACAGACAGAAAAGATCATTCAGAGAAAGCAGAATTTCCTACAATCAAGTCAAAGTCACACTGAATAGTCTAGTTTCTTTAAAGGGTCTGATTTCGCAAGTTCAGATTATGTGTGAATAATGATTTATAAGTGATGTTTTCCTATATTATTCCTACTGAAGATTTCCACTCACCAAATCACAAATAAAATTTTCATTTTTTAGAACTGAAATGCAGAGCAGAGTGGGTATCCCCCCAAGAGAAATTTGCACAAAAACAATATTAACTGCAAGGCAGGTCAAATGTTCACTGACACATCTTGACAATGCCCCTTTTCTTTACATTGACTCTATTTGATTAAACTGATTGAAATGCATTTCATACTTGTGCTTTGTCAGTCTATATTTTGGGCTTCATGAACAAAATGATACTAGATTGACTTACCCAGATACTTCACAAAGCTTGTCATGTTGAATTAATTAATGTTGCTTGTATAGCATGAGAATATGGAGATTCATCTTTTCAATTCTGTATTTGCTTTACCACCAAATAAGGGGATAATGAAACATTACCTTGGTAGTTAACAGACATTTTAAACGTCTTCATTTCTTTAGAAACCTACAATGGAAATATTACGATAATTGTTGCACACATTATGTAACACTAGTTACATAAACCCAGAAGTAATAGAGTAGTAACCAAGAGTAGTAGAGAATAAAAACAACTATGCTTTCTCTTTTTTCCCTTCCTTTTGGGTAATGGGTGGTGCAGAAACATAAATAAAAATGCTCTTCAGAAACCTGAACATAAATAATTTTGCTAAATCTGCAAAGTCTTGATAGGATTTTCTGTACGGCAGTCTTGTAACATTGATAGTGAAGTCAGTAGAATGGTATTAACTGCATTTAGAATACAGTAGTGATTCCCCCATCTCATTTATGGCATCCATTTAGGATTTTTTATGGTATCCAGACCTCTCACTGTGAAACATTGACTTAATAATTCTGCAGTCCACTTTAGTGCATTTCTTTTTGCACTAAATAAAACAAGTAAGCAGTGTAAAATATGAAAAATATCAATGAGTTTTACAAATGCAATTATAACCAATGATGTGAATACATAGTATTTTTAGGTGAGAAGATGAACAAAATATTTGAAAATGTGATTGTCATTCAGATGTTAGATGGTTGAATACAATATTCTTTCCAGAAGCTGCTATTACTTGGTTTTGTTAAAAGCCCCTTTTACCTTTAATTCCTTAGTCATGATAATCCAGACCTGGGAATTTAGGGCCGTGTAGCAAAGGTTGCTTCCAACTGACCTGATCTTTTGAAGTGGAAGGAGGAGTGAGCCTGGAATGCCGTCAGCTACAGAGACAGCCATGTCATAATTTCATTGGGTGTCTGGGCCACATTTGTTTTAATTCAGCAGGAGAGACTGGGGATGTGGGAAGGAAGGAAGGAAGTGGCGGAAGGAAGTGGCGGAAGGAAGGAAGTGGCGGAAGGAAGTGGCGGAAGGAAGGAAGGAAGGAAGGAAGGAAGTGGCGGAAGGAAGGAAGGAAGGAAGTGGCGGAAGGAAGGAAGTGGCGGAAGGAAGGAAGTGGCGGAAGGAAGGAAGTGGCGGAAGGAAGGAAGTGGCGGAAGGAAGTGGCGGAAGGAAGTGGCGGAAGGAAGTGGCGGAAGTGGCGGAAGTGGCGGAAGGAAGGAAAGAAGGAAGGAAGGAAGGAAGGAAGGAAGGAAGGAAGGAAGGAAGGAAGGAAGGAAGGAAGGAAGGAAGGAAGGAAGGAAGGAAGGAAGGAAGGAAGGAAGTGTCGGAAGGAAGGAAGTGTCGGAAGGAAGGAAGTGTCGGAAGGAAGTGTCGGAAGGAAGTGTCGGAAGGAAGTGTCGGAAGGAAGGAAGGAAGGAAGGAAGGAAGGAAGGAAGGAAGGAAGGAAGGAAGGAAGGAAGGAAGGAAGTGGCAGAAGGAAGGAAGTGGCGGAAGGAAGGAAGTGGCGGAAGGAAGGAAGTGGCGGAAGGAAGGAAGTGGCGGAAGGAAGTGGCGGAAGGAAGTGTCGGAAGGAAGGAAGGAAGTGTCGGAAGGAAGGAAGTGTCAGAAGGAAGGAAGGAAGGAAGTGTCGGAAGGAAGGAAGGAAGTGTCGGAAGGAAGGAAGTGTCGGAAGGAAGGAAGTGTCGGAAGGAAGGAAGTGTCGGAAGGAAGGAAGGAAGGAAGGAAGGAAGGAAGGAAGGAAGGAAGGAAGGAAGGAAGGAAGGAAGTGTCGGAAGGAAGGAAGGAAGTGTCGGAAGGAAGGAAGGAAGGAAGGAAGGAAGGAAGGAAGGAAGGAAGGAAGGAAGGAAGGAAGTGTCGGAAGGAAGGAAGTGTCGGAAGGAAGTGTCGGAAGGAAGTGTCGGAAGGAAGTGTCGGAAGGAAGGAAGGAAGTGTCAGAAGGAAGGAATTGTCGGAAGGAAGGAAGTGTCGGAAGGAAGGAAGTGTCGGAAGGAAGGAAGTGTCGGAAGGAAGGAAGGAAGGAAGGAAGGAAGGAAGTGTCGGAAGGAAGGAAGGAAGTGTCGGAAGGAAGGAAGGAAGGAAGGAAGGAAGGAAGGAAGGAAGGAAGGAAGGAAGGAAGGAAGGAAGGAAGGAAGGGAAAGAAAATGGGGAGGGAAGGAGGAATGGAAAGGAAAGGAAAACAAGGGAAGGGAAAGAATGAAGGGAGGGAAATATCAAAGAAGATGGGCATAGGTATCCGACTGCAGCAGGAATGAAGTTTTCAATTAGCAGCCACAACTGACAAAATGAACTTTTTCAGGCAGCCCCACAGTATGAAAATTAGACTACAGGTTGGAGCCAATAAGTCCAAGGAAGAATATGACAAATAAAGTGCAGCTGCACATCGTATTTGTAATAACACAGCTTAATTATAAAGTGATTAGAAGGCATAATGGTTATCAAATGATGCTTATGCCAGAGATGCATTGCAACTCAGCTGCAAGTGCTATGAGACCCTTTGCTTCCGCACAAAAGCCTAGATGAGATTCCTCTGTTACAGGCAAGCTGCCAGTTATTATTTTTTACTGTGGTAAAATGCTCAAAATTTCATCATTGAAAACTTCCTTACTGTTCAGTGCATAAAATTATTCTGCTTTTATATATAGCATTGTATAAATCTCTTTGCTCCAGTCTGTGACTAATATTTCCACTTGAGTGCTTTCCAAGTAAGTTTTTTGAAGCACTTTATTCTTTTTAGCCGGATCTTTGGGATTACTTGATTGCTGACCTTTTTGGTCCAACACCTGAAACCACTTGCAAACTCAGAACTCCTGACTGAGGTGAAATACAACTTTGATAATATATCCAGTATTGGCTTAATGATTTCATGTGACAGAAGCAAGGCTCATGTCTAGGTAAGTAGCTTCTAGGGGTCAACTCACCACGCCAAGAAGTAAGCACATAATTTCTAGCTTGATTTTCTACATTTACTTTCCAGAAATAGAAGTCTCATTTCTGCCATTTTCTTTGGTGTTCAACAGCTCTTTTCTGGCATGACTCTTCTTTTAAGCTTTTTCTTAATAGCATATTGCATCCATCACACTTACGTAGGTTTTCCAGACTTGTTGCTCTCTTCTGAACCCTTTCGTAAAGACAGGACTAGATAGGATTTTAGTGGCAGTTTCTTCAAGGCAGTACCACTTCTATTTTTACTATGATATGAGGCTGCTCTGTTTCTGCATGGATCATCTGAGCAGACACAGCCCAGACATCCATATTGTTATAACTGCTATAATAACTGGTCAGTCCTGGCTTCTATTATTATCTTCTAGTCTGTATCTGCAAAATGGACTTACACCACACTCACATTTTTGTCCAGGTGAAAGCACTGTAACTACTCAAGACAGCCAATGTTTCACTGTGGTGAGTTCTCCCTGATGATTTTGATTACCCATTGGCAGCATTTGGATGAAAATAGCAGCAGTGATGCAGCCTGTGCAGGTGTTGGGAGAAACAAACTATATTTGCTGTATTCCAGAGGGTCCTTTACAGGACCACTTTTGTCCATCTATTCTTCTGATGGCTGCTAAGTGGCACTCACACATTTCACACCTAATTTCTTAAGTGGACAAAGGCAGTTGTTCACAAACTGAAAAACTTCTTATTTCTCAGTCTTTTTAATTATTTAGTATTTTCCTGTGTTAAAATCTTTAATAACCTTTAAAATATTTTTTAAACAGTCACATAAAAGAACATATTAGAAATAATTCCTCAACAGTCAGAGGAAATGCATCATGAGTGGCTCCTGTGTGTTTATAGGAACTACCCATCAGACAGCAACCTGCAGCCAACAAACAGGTCAGCATGTCACAAACAATATTAATTTATATGTTGCTGATGAATGTTTGTGATTCTCAAGCAATAGAACAGGTAATTTTTGTGTTAATGGATAATTGAACCAACCTTGCAACCTTCAGTACAGACTTAGTTTGAAGCAACCACATTCAGCTGGAACGAGAGTACTTAATGGAACAGACATTGCTGCTTCATAGCTCACCCAGCCAAAATTGTCTTCTGCTTGAATTGGCCAGTGTGTATACCACAGAGATGCAATGCCAGCTACCTTCTGGTGGAATCCCCAGAAAGGTTTTGCAAGATCTGAGAATGCACACAAGTTGCAGTGAAAGCAAAGTAACCATGAAGTCATTCCTGTAGTTAAAATACTGTGCAGTTTTACTGTACCTTTTTTAATGTTCCAAAGCATTAAGGAAATTCCAGCTTAAAACTCTCTGTAGACAGCCTGCCTGTCTGTGAGAGGGATAGTGTGGTGGATTTGACTTTCCACTGTTTATTACAGTGAAGAGTAAGAACAGTAAGTATAAGGTTATGCACCCTGGTAACTGGAGGCACCAGAAAGATGCAGAGGAACAAACCCTTCAAAGAATATAGGGTGAGCTTGAGGGAATCACATGGGTGTAGCTGGACCTCCCCTATCTAATCCCACCAAGATTTCACCACTTCCTCTCCTGTCCCTGACCATGAATACTAAAACCGCTAGGAAAAATATTTGGTGTCAAGAATGGTTAGCAACTAAATAGAGCAGAAGTAGTTATTCAATATCATATGTGAATTAATTGGATCATATTGTAAACAAACTTGAGATGTTTGCAGATTTTGTTTGTCTTCACTGTGTTACATGAACAAAAGCTCGTACATTGCAAGCAAATTACTAGGATACTTGCCTACAGCTTCATACATCAAATAAACAATTGGTTTGGCATTTTCAAAGGAACTTAACTGGTTGCCATGCCTCTTCAATGTATCTGTATTAAAAATATACTTATCTATATTTATAATGCGTTAAATACTTTCATCTTTCGTGTTACATTTGGATCTTTTCTCTGTGATATTGCCAATGTCAGAGAAGGATGGATTTCAGTAAACTGTCTGGTGCTCTTGGATGTAGATAAAATATATGTAACTGAAAATGAAATCTCAGATTTGTTTCATGAAGACAAGATGCATTTCAGTTTTAAATCTTAATGTTAATGCTATAGCAAAAAATGGATTATTTTTTCCCCAATGTCATAAGATACCAATGAATAAAGTGGTCAGTCTCCTTGCTCAGTTGACATAGCAAAGAGAGAGGGATCTTTCAGAAATATTGATAGGTCAAGAGTTTATATATGGAATTTACATTTTTAAAAAGAGACATATTTTACTGTGTAGAAAATCATATTTCACTGCAGAAAATAACAGTTGGTTTCTGTGCAGTTGCCTTGAGACTTGCTCTCATTATCTTCAATGGAGATGAATATGTATATCTGAGGAAATATTTTGGCCTTGAGAGAAAGAAAGAGGGAGCATTTGGACTTGAGTGTCTACATAACTCCAACTTTTCTTGGTACAGTTGAATCTACTGTGACTCTGGAGAGAAGTTGGCTTTTCTCACACTGAATACACAGCCCCAAAAGAGACTTTCATCTGGTGCTTGGTGTATGACAGAAATCATGGAATCAAAAGACTTTGTTCTCTAGAACATTGTCTGGTGGGTGGAAAGGTAGAAGAGAGATACTTTACCCTCAGTTTGTTGTTTATCTACAGTTTGGGGTTTTTTGAATGTCCTGAGCTAATAAGCTCTTTTCTGGTCACGTGTCAATTCTGCCTCCTCAGAGGGCTTAAGATTTCCAGTCTACTAGGAAAGGAAAGATGAAAAAGATAAAAATAGTTATTTCTCAAGAATGACCTCTCAATTATTTTCTGTTGATATGCCACTCAGCAGAAGATTCTCTGTAGCAAAGTGCTGCCTTCTTCACTCCTGTCCATTTTTCCAGTTAAAGCAATATTGCATCCACACTCCTGCTTCACTTCTCAGCTAAATCTGCACCTATGTATCAGCAGTAAGTATAATTAAAAGAACAGGCAAATGTGTTGACTCTCTTCTCTTCAACATTTCTTTTTCAAACCTCTCTTGATAGTTTCCTCCCAGAAAGAGAGCGAGGAGTGTGTGCAAACACTTGTTCTCCACCTCAAGCCTGACTGAACAATTTCTCTGCTATTCTGAGTTTCTGGTGAACTGAAAATTACCAGCTGTACTGAATTGTGACAAACACTGTGTATGTGTGTCGCTGTGCGTGGAAGAAAATATATAAACAGAAATTATCATATCTAATGGCAGCAAAATAGGTTTCACATTTATGACCCAATCTACCATTTTAATTCTATAAAATACAAATGTAGCTTTAATTTCTAACTAAAGCTTATTTCTTCAAGCCCTCACAGAAGAACATATCAAACCCTCATATATAGAGCATATGCAGAACAAGAATTCTCTAATGCCTTTCCTGGCTGAGGCATAGTCATTGAATAGGACAGCAACCACATAAATGCAGTCATCATTGCACAGATTTAAAAAAGAAAATGAGATTGCACTAGGAAAGAAGACAGGTATTTTAGAGGAGTGCAGCATCCACTTCATACTTCAGGATGGCTGATCCACATCCAGATATACTCAAAGCTAATCAATATCAAGCTGATTTGCAATGACAATAGAAACTCATTGAACTGCAGTAACACATTTGCCACCCTTTGATGTCTATATTCTTAGCATTAACATGGTAACAATCTAAGCTGTCTGTGTGTGTGCCACGTCACTCCCTCCATGTCAAAATAAACCACAGTAGCTATATAAAAAGTGCGGTCACAACCCAGCTAGCTAAATTCTTGCCAAAAATTGACTTCAATAGCTGTCTACAGAGTCTGCCAGATTACTGTGGGCCAACTCTTACCATGTGTGTCTTTTAGGGTCATGGCTTTAAAAGAACAGCAGAATTGCTAAAATCTATCCATCTTTTCAGTTGGAACCCTCTCCATCCCTCATGAATTATAGTCACACCTAATAGGAAGGAAATAGACAAAAGCCATCTGCACAGAGCACACCTAGGAGAAAATAAATAATGCTTTCAGACTCTGAATGGGAGCACTTCGTGTTGGCAAAATTGGACTACCCAGACTGAGATGCATAGTTGCATCCTAAAAATAACGTTTTTTAAATCACTTTCTATGAATTGCCCTTACCTGAGAACCTGGGGGACAACAAATCTTCCTGGGTATTCAGTTAACTGAAACCCATACTTGATTTTCTCCAAGGACACTGTAAAAAATGCCACTTTTCTGAACATCATGGTCTGGCCAATCTGTTCCCTTGACATGACTGCTGTGTCAGAAGGCATCTTCACAGAACCTTTTCTATCAAATATGGTCCCTCTTTCTCTAAAAGTTTGCAGTTCTGGGGAGGGATATGAGCAAGAACAGCAGAATTTAAAAGTCAAAGGCATGACTTTAATTTCATCATAATCATGACTATTTAGCCACTACATCTGCACAGAAAAGTGCTACATTGTAAGTGCAGCAAGGCCACTACACCTGACAGGTGATCTGTGCTATTTGGGCACAGCAGCATTGCAGTGAGACTGTCGGAAACGAGACCCCTCCAATATTTAAGTGTGGAAACTGGGGGTTTTTATTTTACCCAGCAGAGCTGGCAGGGACACAGACCAACACTATGCTTACAGGTCCAGCAGACTGCAGGAGAGGTGGATTGCCACAGAATTCATTCTGGTGGATTTAAGGGATACAGTCCTTAGGTCTCTTTCACAAACTCAGAATCTCAGGATTATGGGCTAGAAGGAGGTCACTGATGAGCTAAAAAATGAGACAACCTCTGATTGCCCCCACTGCCACTGCTGTTGTTCTTCTCTGAGTATTTGCCATATCCACGCTTGCATGAAGATTTGCATGCAATGTCTGTGTGCCCAGGATTACCCTTATTCACATGGCATGAAGGTACAGTGCTGTGATCTGGCAAGATGAAAGGCAAACACTGCAGACCTGCATTTTGTGCAGAATGGATAAAGTGAGATAAGCTAAAGAAGATGCAAGTTGTAAAAGGAAAAGAAAAAAATGGTCCATAAGGATCAGAAAGAAAAGGAATAACAAGAGACGGCAGAGAAAAGAAGGACCAAGAGTGGACAAAGAGAAGCAGCTGTAAAAGAAGTAAAAGCAGATGAAAACACCTAGGGAGACTGAAATACCCAGCTCCAAAGATCTGGGCTGTGACTGAGCATGAGCTCATTTCACAGTAAACTCCAACAGCCGGAAACTCTGCATGCCCACGTGCAAGGGGAATGGTGGCAACACTGAAGTCAGTGGTGGCACTAACTTTACTCACCCTCTGGGAGATGGGAGATGGCAAAAGGCAAGGGGATGCAAACAGCTTCAGCAGAACACTTCCAGGAGAAGAGAAAGTGACTGGTAGAAAACTCCCCCATTCTCCATATTTCATCCATGAAGATTGATGTTCTCTGCAGCTCTGTCCTCGTCTTTACAGTGAAAGAATCCTGCTAGCTTTCTCATAATGGCAGAAATAATTAAAAAGAGGATCAACTTCAGAAGAACATAAACACACAGCAAAAGTCTGTCTCTTTAATGAAATCCCCTCCATACTTCACTGGCAGGCATTCTGCTAATCTAATACCTGTTAATTCTATTTCTAATTAGGGCTATAGCTCACCAGAGGCTGTTTTATACTTAATTTGTTGGGGTTTTATTATATGGCTCAACAGTCAGCCAACCACTGTATGCATCATGTGATCCTGGTTGAGATCTTTCAGGCATTACTGCACACTGAGGCCCTTGGAGAGAACGTGCCACTACAATTTGTGAGTCACGCGTTCCTGCTCTGCCTAGGTCTTGTCATGTGTGTGCTTGTCAGGATTCATCTCCATCTCCATTACCCCTGGGGCAGAAGTCATAGTCTGTTTCTGCTCACTTGTCTGATTTTTAGCAGATCATATTCCCATCTTCAGAACCTTAAGCAAGTGCCATCTTTGTAGAATTTAAGGTGGAATTCTAAGCGGTGATTTAATTCAACTCAAACACATCTTCTAATTGACAGGAAATATCCTTAGTTCAACCATTTTCCAAGGCTGATGTAGACTGCTGTATAAAGAAAAATAATTAAGGTAAAAGCATTCTTCACTGTTACCAAAATGAAAACTAATTTTCTTAGGTGTTTTTCTTGTAATTCTGCCATTTTAAAAGTACTTTCTTTTAGGAGTTTGAAATGAAGATCTGAGGCAAATTTTAATTGTTTGAAACACATATCTGAGAGACACATCTTCATTAATCCAATTTTTGCCAAAAGGATTGCAATCAAGATATGAACCAGTTAAAGAATTAGCTGGGAAATTACAAGGAGAAAAATAAGAGATCACAGAGAAGCAAAGTCCATGGGGCTTTATTGATCGGAACAGAATACAGGCCAATGAAGAAACATTTTATTAAGCCACTGGAAGCCAGCCCAGGGGACTCACCAAACTTTGATTTGCCTCTAGAACTTCAGCTGCCAGGTAAATAAGGATATTAGAACATCATTGACTCCAAACTGGTGAGCAAAGAAGGTCACCAACAGCTGTTGAATAGTAAACCTCATCCTCCATCTCTGTGGGTACCAGGAAGGATGACACTTAAAAGTTGTTCAGTCACACACTGAGAGTGAGGGTAGCACTTGTTATGTCACCCTAAAAAACATATTGGTTCTAGAGAATCTGAATACACAATGGGCTTGACAGTCACACAAGCAATTCCCATGACTGGAAATTGCAGATCTTACAGAAGCAGCATAATGAAACTTCTTGCCTATCTCCAGATAGCAGAAAATAACCTCAGAAAATTCCTTCTTTCTCCACTATCCTCTGGTAGGATTTTACTGGAAGAGGTGGAGAGTACAAATCAAGATAACACTGGGTGTTGTGGAAAATCTTCAGAAACAGTATGTTAAATAAAAATAATAAACAAAATAATAAAGAATTTATAAATCCATATATAAAGATAACTAAGTCAGCCCATCTATCCATTCATCTGGTAACTTTAAAGATGTGACCTAGCTCCAGGCTGCTCAAAAGAGCAGTTGTTCTGGATCTGGTTTTGTCTACAGAAGCATGGTTAGCCAGATGATCTTGTGTGGTATTTCAGTGGGAAAACTACAGGAATCGGAGCTCCTAGATTGGGAAGTTCATGGCAAAGTGAAACAACAAAGGAAGCTGGGCTTCTACCCACTGTGTGTAGCTGAACAAGTCACAGCTGGCAACTCAGAAGTGCAGTCAAGCTACCTCCATGAGCTGTGGAAGATTAATTGTTCCAGATAGATCTCTAGAAGGGAAGACCTTGCATGGAAGGGTAAAATAGAGAAGATAGATTTACACAATGCATACTGAAATGATGCATATTGGTGTTACCCTGTGCTAGGCGAGCATAATAAACTTCTCTGAAAGGCAACGAACACAGAATCATAGAATCATAAAATGGCCTGGGTTAGAAGGGACATTAAGTGTCATCTAGTTTCAAGGCCTCTGCCATGGGCAGGGACACCTTCCATTAGATCAGGTTGCTCAGAGCTCCATCTAACCTGGCCTTGAACACTTCCAGGGACGAGCACCCACAATTTCTCTGGGCAACCTGTTCCAGTGTCCAATCACCCTCACAGTAACAAATTTATTCCTAAAATCTAATCTAAACCTACTCTTTCAGTTTGAAACTATTCCTCCTTATCCTGTCACTACATGCTCATGTAAAAGGTCCCTCTCCATCTTTCTTGTAGGCTCCCTTCAGGTATTGGAAGGCTGAAATTAGGTGGCCCCAAAGCATAGGAATGATGGTCATGTCCATCAGGAGTCTTCAGACAGAACAACTTGGATTCTTGACCAGTAAGTCTCTAGCCCAGAGACTGCTGGAGATAGGAAGGAAGGATGTAACAAGGGTGGAGTCACTCCAGAAATGGCCAATTCCTTACTTCTTCTGCAGGATCTGCTGCTGGCTCAGGTAAAAAGTGCTAGGCTGGACAGAACTTCTCCTCACACAGAGCAGCTCTTCTGCCCTCTGCTCACCTGTCACCAGATTCCTTCCTGCTTTCAGCCCTGTTTCCATGCAGTGCTACCATCCCTGCACTCCTTAAAAAGGATTGCAAGCATCAAGGGACATTACTGCTGATGCGATCATCAATGACTGCTGCTGGAAATCCATGCAGAAATATGTGCTGTGCACAGGGAAGCAGGCAGCAACAACACCCAGCTCTCCTTCCCTCTCTCCTTTCCTCCCCCTCTAATTGAATTTCAGGGACTGTAAGTCCCACTATCCCCTGTCAGGATAGTTCCATTCCTTGGGGAAGGGGTTAGCAATAGCAAGCCATGCCTTAGCAGCAGTGTGCCACTCCACATGTGTGAAGACCAGTACATGCAGGCGGACTCTGATTTTAGCCAAGATTTTTGGATGTGCAGGAATGAGGGATAAGAGCAAATCCATGTGCACAGGCTGACCAAAATAGCAATGTTTTGCTTGATCTAATTTTGAGGCTAATTTTCCTCACAGAAGGGACAGAGAAGTCAGATTGTGGAAACACCCCAATTCATTTAAGACAAGCCACAGCTGTGTACCTTTGAGGAGTGAGGCTTCCTGTAGTCTCAAGCATGTTGTAGTGACATCTATATGCAAATCATCAGGCCAGGTCTGACAGCAGTAGCCAAACACATTCTCATGATCAGCAGGCAAGTCCATAGTGCCAGGGCAGGTCCCATGTCAGGCTAGGAGCAGGGGCCATGGCCAGGCATGACTGAAACACAGTTGGAGAGCAGAGCTCAGCAGAGACCGAGATGCAGTGGAGGCCCTGAGCAGAACATTTGGGTTGAGGCCCTATGGGAGTTTGATGAGAGCAGCTAAGTTTCATTAATGCACTTAGGACCCTGACACAATTTTTCTAGGATATGTGCAACAGGAGAGGTGAAAAAGTACCAAGGAACTTTGGACTGAGCCGAAGATATTTATTTACTATTAGATATTTGTCTGTTGTTAAATATTTATTGTTGTTAGATGTTTATTATTACTGTTAGTTACTATTGTTATATATTTAGCTGTTATTAAATACCTATAATTAGTAGATGTTTAGAATGGAGACTTCACAAGGTAAAGGCCTTGTCAAGCCTCTAAAGGAGGGAAATGATGTCTTAATCTTTAGCTTTCATATTTTTTAGATTCTGTACTGCCTTAGTGTATGACTCTGAACTTCATATAAAGTGTTAGCAAGTTCTCTTCACAGTTTAGTTAGACAAAACAATCCTTTTCCAGCCTGACAACCAAGGACACCATTGCAGCTTCAGGCCCAAAAGGTACAAATAACAGCAAACTGATGAGAGCAGTCTGGGAGGATGGGACTTCATAACCTGAAGGTGTAATTGGACAATTAACCCCAACATGTAAATGGACCAAAACTTATAAAAGTGTGAAAACTTGTGACTGGTTGTCCACCTTGGGCAGAGCCACGGCTGGACTCTTGTACTGCCCAAGGTGTATCCTTTAAAGGCCTTTTAATAAATCCCTACTTTATTCCTTTAACCTCTGTCTAGCCTCTGTTCCAGGTCAGCCTCTTTAGGCATCAATTCACCCCACAAAATAAGAAGCCCCAGCTGTTCCAGTGTGGTCCATGCCACAGGCGTGTCAGACAGAATCAGATGTGTCCTGTCTCATTGTTTTGCCCAGAACACTTGAAAAACAAGGAAGTAATGGTTAGCACCAGTCTGCAGTGTGACCATGCCCAAGAGAAGAGGCCCAAGAGAAGAGGCAGCCACCCAATGTGACTTTTGCTTTCCTGACACCCAGAAAAGCCAGCAAGAAACAAACTCTAAAGGGAGGTTAAGAGGAATATTAAAGGCATTCAGTTGCAATAGATTTTTAAAACAATCATTATAAAATTTAGCACAAAGTACTACTTTTTTAGTATTTTCATAATACATGGTTTATATGCAAAATTACACAGACCTACCTTTGGATGTCTCCGCTTTTGCTGTTTTCAAATTCACTCACAGGATTCTGATCATTACTTATAAAATTTTAAGTGAGTTTCTTCACAAGAATCATCATGGAAGTGTCGGAAGGAAGTGGCAGAAGGAAGGAAGTGGAAGAAAGAGAGAAAGAGAAGAAAGAGAGAAAGAGAGAAAGAGAGAGAAAGAGAGAAAGAGAGAAAGAGAGAAAGAGAGAAAGAGAGAAAGAGAGAAAGAGAGAAAGAGAGAAAGAGAGAAAGAGAGAAAGAGAGAAAGAGAGAAAGAGAGAAAGAGAGAAAGAGAGAAAGAGAGAAAGAGAGAAAGAAGAAAGAAAGAAAGAAGAAAGAAAGAAAGAAAGAAAGAAAGAAAGAAAGAAAGAAAGAAAAGAAAGAAAGAAAGAAAGAAAGAAGAAGAAAAGAAAGAAAGAAAAGAAAGAAAGAAAGAAGAAAGAAAGAAAGAGAGAAAGAGAGAAAGAGAGAAAGAGAGAAGAGAGAAAGAGAGAAAGAGAGAAGAGAGAAAGAGAGAAGAGAAAGAGAGAAAGAGAGAAAGAGAGAAGAGAGAGAGAGAGGAGAGAGAGAGAGAGAGAGAGAGAGAGAGAGAGAGAGAGAGAGAGAGAAGAGAGAGAAAGAGAGAAAGAGAGAAAGAGAGAAAGAGAGAAAGAGAGAAGAGAGAAAGAAAGAAAGAAAGAAAGAAAGAAAGAAAGAAAGAAAGAAAGAAAGAAAGAGAGAAAGAGAGAAAGAGAGAAAGAGAGAAAGAGAGAAAGAGAGAAAGAGAGAGAAGAGAGAAGACGAGAAGAAAGGAGAAAGAGGAGAAAGAAGAGAAAGAGAGAAGACGAGAAGAGAGAGAAGAGAGAGAAAGAAGAGAAGAGAGAAAGAAAGAAAGAAAGAAAGAAAGAAAGAAAGAAAGAAAGAAAGAAAGAAGAAAGAAAGAAAGAAGAAAGAAAGAAAGAAAGAAAGAAAGAAAGAAAGAAAGAAAGAAGAAAGAAAGAAAGAAAAAGAAAGAAAGAAAGAAAGAAAGAAAGAAAGAAAGAAAGAAAAAGAAAGAAAGAAGAGATTGTAGAAGTGCCATTTCATAGGAAAGCAAGTAAATTTTGACATACTGGTTGTAAAAGCTCTATTAGAAAAAGCAAAACCAGGAAAACAGAGGAGGGTTTTAGGGGATACTTAAAAATACCAATAAGTAAGATAATAATATCTTATGTTTTCTTGAAATACATAGATCAAACTGTATTGAATAGCTTATGCCTCATCTGTAAGGCAAATTAAAAACATGATTACAAATGTTTTGAATCTTGCACAAGATCAGAATGCAGATCATTGCTGGATTGATAACATTACCTGAGTGTTATAAGAGTTATTTAGTGTTAATACCTAAAACTACTAGAAGCTAAATATTATAACTTTATTCAATTGCTCTTTCAGTAGCAGAGCAAGGACAGATATAATAACAGGGCTATCTATTCACCACATTTGTCAAAAGAGAAGAGCAGACAGCTACTTTTTGAAATCTTCATGTATCAGGGAAGATACAAGTAATTCCTTTACTTTTTATAGGTAGTATTTGCCAATAAAAGAATAATGTGAATGATCATAATCTTTGGATGTTTCTTCAGGTTTCATCTCCAAACTTTTCTCCTTCCCTACTTCCAAAACATATTATAAAAAACATGGCTGGAAGTGTTCTCAAAAATCAGTTTAGTTCCTCCTTTTAACCCACATCCAGACATAACTGAGAAATACTTGCCTAAAACAACAGCAACTATCTCCCTTAATGATGGAGATTTACAGCTTTCTCAGGCAATATAATTCAGTGCTAGGGTACCCTTTCATACTTTAGCCCTTGATTTGGCCATGAATCTCCTTTACTGCAGTTTAGGTCCATTATCTTTTGTGTATGCATTGTGAACGCTCTGACAACAAGCTATTACTTCCCAGCAAGCGCTTGCATACCTAAGGAATATTTCTCCTGCCTTCCTTTGGAGTTCTCTTTTTCAGACTAAATAAATCTAATTCTGCTTTTGTTTTCCTTGCTGATCACAGTTTCCAGTTATTCTTTTTAATCTCTGCAGAGTACATCCATTTGGACCACATATTTTCTGAAGTATGGTATCCAAAACTGTATGGAACAATCCAGCTGAGACTTCCATTCATCCACATTTTGACATGTCCAGATGTTTTCTTTTGGCTTGATTTGGTCTTGTGCAAGCTCTGTCAGTGTAAAAGGACATGAATATTTGGAAAAAAATTAAGGCACCAAATTAAAAACTGAAGGGTTAAAGCATATACTACAGGAGTTTGAGAGACCCAAACTGTGAGAATTTCATGATATTGTGATAACTACATGAATGTGCTCCAGCTACAGTCCTTGGAAGCCAACTCCAGGATTTGCAGGACCTTCTGTGATGGGGCACCTTGCAGCTTTCAGAGCTTCCTTCCCCCAAGAGCCTTCAGACTTACAGCTTTGGGAAAGCTCAGACTCCACTGAGGAACCCAAAATTTGGCAATATGCCTCTTGGATCTCCCTTGAACCAGAGTGATGAGTGACCTCCTTTGCCAGGAATCCAGCAACTCAGACAGGAATTCTACGGGACACCTGTGTTACAAAGTAATGAAAAATACTTGTAAAATACTCCTAACTAAATATTAATTGTTCAAACCCTATTTAAATGGAGAACTTCAGCCTAACTTTGAAGATGTACATTTGCCCTCAATAGAGACAATACATACAGATATATATATATAGTTGCTCTTCAGAGGTTTTCTTTCCCCAGCAGCCAGGTGTTGTCTTTGCCTCACTACAGTCATGGATGGGCACTGAGAATGATTCATAATTCCATCCTGCCAACAGCATAGTGGCCCTAATTTTCTGAGTTTCCAAACATTTCAGGAAACATAGCTGTAATGAAAGTTAATATACTTATGACTATGTTGAACTGTCTCTCTATAAAATCCTGCTGTTCAAAGTAGTGGAGTTCCACGCATCTTCCATGGTGGTTTTGAGCAAAGATAAAAACCACTGAACTTCCAGTATCTTGTGTGCCATGTCTTCCAGTCTCTTCTAAAATCTCTTTCCATAGCCCCAGACTCTTTCCCCAGACAATGATTAAAACCATGAAATGTACCTGTGTTAGATATAAAACATCCTTTAGTGAGCTATAGACCTGATTAGAAATAGAATTAGCAGGTATTAGCAGAATGCCTGTCAGTGAAGTATAGAGGGGATACCATTAAAGAGACAGAGTTTTGATGTGGTTTATGTTTCTCTGGTGCTTGTCCCCTTTTTAATTACTTTTGCCACTATGAGAAAGCTAGCAGGGTTCTTTCATTGAAAAGACCAGGACAGAGATGCAGAGAGGTTCATCATCCTTCATGGGTGACAGATGGACAACAGAGGAGTTGTCACCTCCCAAAAAACTTAATGCCACCACTGATGTCACTGTCACCAGCATTCACATGGCCACACAGAATTTACTGTGAAATGAGCTCCTACCCATCACATCCCAGGTCTCTGAAGCTGAGTATTTCTTCATTCATTTCCCTTCCTGAAAAATTCATCTACACAAATCAATCTGAGTCTCTCTAGAAATTTGATCTACAAAACCGTAATATTTTTTTGTCTCCAGTATCACAAGTTTTCTCTTCCTTTTGCCTCAAATTATTTTTGAAGACCTTCAAGGTCCAAGTGGAGCGAGACACTGAATTCTACAATTTGATTCCTGCAGACAGTAGTTCTGTCTTCTTTTCATTCTGTCTGCTAAACTAAAGATGCAAAAGCTAGCAAGTTATATTGGGGCATTCTTCCACAAGAAGGTGGTTTCCTACAAAACTTCCCATTTAAAAGTCTTTCAGACTCTTTTGACATTTTTTATGTGAATCAGATCCTTCAACTTCACTGCAGTTTCATTTGTCTTCTCCAAAACACGTGCTCAGAACATCTTCTGATCCTGACTTTACCAATACCAGAAACCAGTATCTCCATGTAGACATGACCTGCTAACCATGGCCTCCAGTCAGACAACCAGACTAGGGAGATGGTGGCAAACAAAAGTGAGCACACCCCAACCATTAAGCAAAGCAGACTGAAACCTACATCAACTGGACCTACACAATTGCATGTATTCCTCTCACAGCATAGAAGAAATTGTGCAGGGCAGTAGAAAGAAAGAACAGTGGGCAAGTAGTTGATGCATAGGGAGAGGCAGTGTTGGGAATTAGATGAGCAAGGTGCTTTGATTCAGGCCTTTATCTACAGGCCTGTGGGAGATAGGGTACCACAAGACTGAGTAAGAAAGCACTGCCAGCCTTGAAATATGCAGGATAGGGCTTAGAATACCATTTTTCCTCCAGTCAATATATTGTACAATGCAAATATTTTCTTCCTCAGAAGAATAAACCATACATTAGGTAGAGAAAAATGAATATTCCAAACTCAAGCAACTCCTTTTTTCTTTTTAATTTTTAAATTTTTTTTTAGATTTTATTCCTTTCCCTCCCAATTATATGACATTAAGGAGTTAAGATAGCACTTCTGCAAAAGGTCTTAGTCTGTTAGGTTCTTTGTAACCCAATATTTACTGAAAATTATAATCCTGTCCGTTGTTCCCATACTTGTACCAGAAAAAATCAGTAGCCTCCAGAGCCTAGCTGACACAAGATGGGTTCTTGAATAGCTCAATACTCAATGGAAACTGGTAGAAAGGCAACAGGTATTGTCAAAAGGTGGCTGCAGTGTTCTGATAGATATCTAATGATTCAGTGCTCAGCAATCTGTAGCAAATGTAGTTTAGACTGCCTATCAGTAAAGACATTGAGGCCAGACAGGCAAATTTTTAAACGCACCTTACTAATGTCACCTACTAACAGAGGAGAAT